>NC_138997.1:23597956-24797956 GCF_964374135.1 Grampus griseus
TTTATATTCACAAAAATAATTCAAAGAAAATAGGACGATTAGAATTAAACTCATAAAAAGAAGTAAACCAGTGGTACGTCTGTTAGAAGTAATAATTGTCTTTCAGGTACAAAATACACATTGAGCTGCACTAGAGATTTCAAAAAGTTTTTGAACCAACAAAAACTTCAGTGGAAACAATCTCAGAGTTTTTAAAGCTAGACTTCAGGAAGGAAGGGAAAGTCTCATTTGTCCAAAGAGCTGTCGATTATTCAGTCTAAGGGGGTGAACAAAGTTCTAGACCATCCCCCGAATGTGAGGAGATAGTCTATTTTAAGAGCATTAACTCTTTTTCCTTTTCTGTACTCCGTGGATCTTCTCCATCCTCCCCTTCTAGCCAGTTGTGGGCTGTAGTTCATTGCATCAGAGATGGTTAGGAACAAGTGAAAAGCAGAGGGCGAAGCCTACTGACTTTCCTGGCTCTGATTTCCCCAAACTTAAATCCATTAAGATTGAATGGATTTATTGTAGCTACCTCTTACGCCTGTCAAATATCAGGCAAGGGATAGATTGTTCCTTAAAGCTAAGGTTGTTGTTTCTCTGAGAGTCCCCTTGAGCCAGAGAGCCAACAGTGGAGAGGATATCAGAGGGGGTTCAAAAGCCCGCTTCCTGGCAGCCCATCACGTGGTCAGTGCGAGCAAGATGGAGAGGCTGAGGTAGATAGACATGTGGGACCTCTTGGCAAAGGACTGCCAGGGGGCCCCTTTGCTGTGCTGAGTCATCTCCTATCTCCTTCGTGGGAGCAAGAACCAACATCACCCTGTCAGCAACAGGTGAGAACTTCCCTGCCTCAGCAAGCAGCGGCTCGACTAGGGCTTGCCCCCCTGGGATGCCTCAAGACTTTCCTTGGGCTATTTGACTTTCCCTAGTGGACATCTTCGAGATACTCAAAAACCTGCCCAAAGGTCCCAGGTATCCCTGAGTGCCTTGCAGTATTGTAATAGACCGGGGAAGCCCCATCTCTATGTGCAATGGGGCTAAATAATAAAAGACTGAGATAGCTTCCATGATGACTGAGACACCTCAGGCACCATCATTCTGGGGAGGATCTGAAAGGTATTTCATTTCATGTTTGAGTTGTATAACAATGCATTTGATGTTCAATTCACTTCCAACTAAACAGCAGGCATGAATCCGCAACAAAGAGAAGTCCCAGCAAGGGCAGGGACTGCTTAGATTTGACTTGCTTCCTCGGTTCAACTCCTTCCAGAAATCGACTGAATTCCAAAGTATTGGGGGTGGCCAAGGAGTTCGTTTAGGTTTTTCCCTACGATGTTACGGAAAACCCAAACGAACTTTTTGGCCAACCCAATAGATGGATGAAAATCACTTCTCTCAGAACTTTCCTGAAAGACAAGATGAGTTAAGCCCTCTGGTTTCACAGGATCTCTCTGCCAACTACTTAACACAGAAATGGATGAAAACAGTCCAAACCCCAGAACAAGATTTGCTGAGTGCCGTTCAAATACTAATCATCCAGAAGAGATTCGACGTTTAAGTTCAAATCTGGAACAGGAGCGAACTCCTTGGAAGGCGGAAAGGACCAAATTTTAAATCCTGGGATACCGACTCTCCTTGTCAGCAGGTAAATCTGAGCAGGCCCTAAACTGAGGACTCGTCCACTCAGCGTGGACTATTTTAATCTCACATTAGTGGAGGGGCCAGTCTTGCAGGCTTTGCTGTGTTGTCTGTTACTATAACCCTGCACATGCCCTGGTTCATCAGACCCAAATGGCTTAACTTGACTGTGCTCTTCCCATAAATATTTGTATTTTTTCTTCTGTGGGTCATGCTAATTAATTAAAAATACTTGGACTTGAAATGAGCATTTCAGGGATAATTTTTCGATTTAAATAAGGTTTTCTTCTCGACCTCATGACCACTGATGAGAGTCTCCCTCCTGGCATTTCACCCCTGCCCTGACCACCACCATTGTCCTGGGCCCAGGTTGGTCTGTTTAAAACTGGTGATTCTCTGTTGTAAACATTCTATGATATGGTGGACCATAGAGTATCAGACAGCGAAGAGTTTAAAGGTGCCTTTTAAAAAATTGAACCCGAATGATTGTAACTTTCCACTGGAGAGTTTAACATCCTACAATCATCAGCCTCCACAAGTGCTGTTAACCAGCTCTCCCAATACAAACGTTTCTTTGCAAGCATTTACTGAGATATTGTAAATTACTTAACTACAGCAATGTACTTTCTTCCCCTTAATCTTGATCTGATCCCTGAGGGGCTATTTATTACAGATATATACAACTTGTCATTAGAAGTGAAGTTAATGTAATATGACACAAGTAGCACACATTGTTTAAATGTGTTCCAGAAAGTTAGCAAATTTAGTTCAGAGAATACTTACATACTCTTCTGCCTGAAAAGCAGCAAGAAAGGAGTGAGGCCGGGGGGTAGGGGCAAAATATTAAACACTGCTCACTGTAGGTGGCCAATTAATACCCTGTATCCAAGCTGGAACAAATCCTTCCACGATATATGTAAAGCATATAATCTCTTATCTGCTTAGGCATTATCAAATATTTTAGCAAATCCTAGCAACTTCAAACACAGGTTTAATGGAATGCAGTGCTAAAACATGCAAAGTCAAGAATCAAGTTTTTTAAGAACATAATCTGTTTTAGAAGGTTTCAAGAGAACTACTTTGTAATGCCATTATAATCTCATCCCATGAGGAAAGACGTCTGATTTGGCAAAACATTGCATCTGTTAAAGCAAAATGCACAACTTCGCCTTCCCCTACATCAGAGCCATAAGCAGGCAAATCACTTTCATTCCTTAGAAGCTGAAAGAGTGCACAGCTATTGGTCCAGTTCTCAACATTTGGTCACCAGACCATATTAATTTGAGAGGGAATTCACATAGATGGCAAGATGACATTAACAGTGTCATCCAGCTGGGATGTGTGCCAGTATGAATTCAACATTGTGGTTTGTATCTCATCATCAAGTTAAAAGTAATACAATTCATTATACCACGAGCGTGAAAAAAGCAAAAACAAAATCAAAACACCAACGTAGCAAGAGTAGAACTCTGAAAAAATTTGTTTCCGCTCATTCGTACATTTACTTAAAAATGGATCTATTTCTCCCCCAGCCCCGCTGTCCTCTTTTCCTGGATAACTGGGATATATTTTAAGTGCCTTTTCATCTTTTCCATCTTCATCTGGGATTCTGCTCGTGCACTCAGGGTGGTTTAGATGAAAGATCAGAAAGTAGGGAAAGTGAGAGAAATCTCCCTTTTAAAGTGAAGCAAACACAGCGTGAAGCCAGAGAGTAAGGCAAAGAAACAGACAGGGAGAGACAGACAAAACTGCCTGTAGAAAACTGATCTTTCCATGTATTTTAAAGCAAAAGCTGAGTGATATACTTGACTTATAAGCGTAATATTTTACACCTTTTTTAGAAAACCAAAAGGCAATTCTTACCTAAAAGCGGGGGGAAATAATAAAGCCATCTTATTTTTTCAAAAAGAGAATTTCTTAGTAAGGTTTGCACAGCTTGAGGAATCTGGTGCTTGTGAGTGATGCAAGATAACACTTTCTTGTAATTTTATATAGTAAGCAAAGATTTAGAATATTTACAGACCACCCTGAGTAAGAACGTCACTGGATTCTAGGAGCATGCTCATAGCAGAACATTCATCTTTAAAAAAAAAAAAAGGTCCAATGGCCCTCAGGCCATATATGGCTATAGGGGAAGGTATGCCTTTGACCTCCCAGTGCCTGCAGAATTAGAGCACGAAGTCATTACAGCCTACTGAAAGGATTTTCTTTCTTTAATTTGTTATAATGAGTACCTTTCTTTCAGATCTGGCCTGCAACTACACTGAAACACTAAGGTTCTCCACATTCTAATCTCTGACAGAAAGATATCGGAAAGACACTTGTATTGCTTTGAGTGACAGTCTGCTGGGTGGGTGGGTGTGGGCTAGGATTCAGTGTAAAACAAAGTTTTTCCATCATTTGCACACCAGCAAACTATATTGCTTTGGTATCTGGGTGCTGGTGGCTTGCTCTGTGCTCATGGGCTAACATAGAAGGGAGCTCTGTGTATTATATTTTTGACAGTATACAACCAGTCTGGTATAAGTTCCTTTTTTTGATTTATGGGTGGGTCTTGAAACAGTCAGAAATTCTTATTGAAATTGATATAGGAACGTTCCAAGCTTTCAGTCAAGAAGAATTCCTTTCATTTTTATTCTATGCAATGTAATTGTAATGAATTACAGTATTCCACTATTTATATTCTCAGCATACACTTTCACAGAAGTTCCCTGTCATTCTGCATTAGTTAACAGATGCTACAATGTCTGATCTTAAAGATTTTGTGGCCCTGTGTATTTTTCCCATTACTCAGGCAGCTAGATTTCCCCCCCCATTGGTTATTTCCTCCCTGGGAATAAAGGCAGTTTTGCTAAAGCGTTAACTCTTTCGTGGTTTCACTTGCTCTAGCATAGTGAATCAGTAAACAAAACCGATGATACCACATTTGTCTGAAAGAGCGCTCATTCCTACTTACTTACAGATTGAAGGTTGTTCAGTTAGCTCTTTCTGAAATGCTAAGAATATTCTTCTAAAAAATATTCACAGTACTTACTTTTCTATCAAGGAACTCCTTACGGCAAAAGATGCCAGGCAACTTATGCAGCATTATTTTCTATCAGCAGGGATATATAACCAACATTACACCGTATGTTTACCTACAAGTCATAATCTACTTGGGGTACAGGTTTCTAAATATTTTATTTTAGGATACCAGCTCAATTTGTTTTTAATGGAATGGAATGCCTTTGGTTTTATTCCTTGCTGGATTACTGAAGTATGCAATATAATTCTGCAGTCTAACAATATTACTATTCTAGGAAAGATAGTATTGTGCAAAAGTCTCCTTATGCTTTGAGTTCTACGGTCATTGTAATTCATTAAGTCTGAGCTATTTTAACAGAGTCCCAGGGAGCCTTAGATTTGGTGATAATTTATAATATCTAGGTATGTATTACAATAAGTAGGTATTTATTTTAAGGATAGGTGAATATAACCTGCCGCGTCAGATTTAGGAGATTGGCAATTCCAAACCAAGGTCAGCTGTACAGCTTCCTTGACCTTGGTCAAAAAAAAGCTGGTGCTATTTTATTCATATCAACAAATCAACGATCAGTACATGGTACTCTTTGTGTGCATTAATCCATTCATCGATTCAAAGAGTGTTCTTAGTTGTCTTGCAGTAGAGTTACAGAGGCTCTTAAGGATCACCTCTCGCCCCCAAGAAGGTCTGGAGTTCTGGTAGGCACCTTGCTGAAAATGTGGTCAAACGCTTACAGGTTCTGTCTTCACCCAGCGTGCTCATGGGTATGGTTAACTTAAGTAAAATTCTCTTCTGTTTGATACCAAGAAGTAAGGTCACAGTATATCCTTCAAGTGTAGGATTGCCTATGCTCATTCAGAAGTGACTCACTAGTACCATCTCACATCTGATTCTGCAGGGCAGAGGGCAGAGCAGCAAAAGCAAGTGTTGTCAGGAGGGAAACTTGACTGAACTAAAGCCTTCATAATCCTAGATCTCATCCTGAAGCTCACACATTTTAAGAATTTACATCCCAAGGCACACACAAGACCTGCAGACACATAATACTTTCTGAGGTTATTTGAAAAGATACACTTTCAACCTCAGATAGTGATAAATAAAATCTATACTAGTCTATTGCTAACCTTTCTGATTGCAGAAGATCTGTTTCCCAGAATTGTTTACAAGGAAGCAGAAAAGACAAACTAAAACAAGATTCCTGAGAATATTTAAATTTTGGAAATTTCGAAAACTCTTTGGATTACATGATACAGGTTAAAGGTTCGAACTTCAGAAAACTCATGGAGCAAGTTATGGCTTATTCAATATGGGGGGCTTTCAGACAGTGTTCCTGAGAGCCTCAGGAAGAGGTGAGGCTGGAGTGGAGATGGAAGAGGGGCCAGGAGAGAAAATTCTGCCCCTTGGACCACATGACTGTACCTTTGGCTGTCGTATGTATACATCGAAGGTCACCATAAGACTTCGTTTGACAAAGGATTCTCAAAGAGAGAAGGAAGTGCTACAGAAGACGCATTCTAGATTAATGTGTTACCAGAGGAATTACAGAAATCCAGAATAACTATTTTTAGCAAGAGCGTTCATTTTTTTTCCAAATAAAAACCTATGAAGACTATCAGAATTTTCTTGATATTTGAACAAACTTTTAGTATTCATTATGGAAATGTGAATCAGTTATTACCCCACGGAAGAAAATAAGAAATAAGTACTATAGTGAGGATTTTATAACAAAACGACAAAAGAGAGAAGTGTGTTAATGTAAAAATAATTGTTCTTTGGGTTATAAATGTAATATATTTTCATTGTGGAAAAATTTTCATACACAGAGAAATATTTTTAAGGCAATATCAAATCATCTATAGGCCCATTGTTAGTTTTTCTGTGAATGCGTGGATGTAGGAACATAATCAATACTGTAATGAATACACTTTTGTGGCCTGTGTATTTGATTTAACATTGTCTTGCGTAGTTTCTCATGCTTAAAAAAAATCTTTACTGAAGGAGGAAATAGAAAGGACAGAATCGAAGCAAGTTTTCATTGGTCTAAAATTTTAGAAGCGTGAAACAGGGACTTTAGCTCGTTACAAGTTCCTTCACTTTTCTATTTGGACAGCCGCAGGTAGCAAGCAGTATTTGCCTTGAAGCTAATATTTTCTTGGAGATGGGAGCCTTAGTGGTCCTAGGTCTCTGGAAATTTAATCTAGTCTATCTTAGGGATATTGTCCCCATTTGTCTACGCTTTGCTTTCCTAATTTCTTTTTCCATTATCTTATAAAGAAAATAGTTATAAAATAAATAAAAGGCAATTTCCACTGTGAGGAGAAAAGCCAAATAATCAGTTAGAAAAGAATTGTCTTAATGAACTGCTAAGCCTAAATTAGACTTCCTGATATAAACTAAAATAAAATGCCCACAGCTTGTGATAAATGAATGAATATTGCACAAATTAAGCAAAAGATTATCTAGTCTGTCTGTGAGCTAAAAAAAGGCAAGATTTCCCAACCAGAGGCCAGAGGAAATGGGTTTGGGGGATGGGTAGAGTCACACAATTGCTTAAGTGTGAAGGTCCTCTAGGATTTTCTCCAAATATATTTTAGATTAAGTGCCAAAGAATCATTAGATCTATTTAAAGTTCACAGCTACTACAAGTATTAAACACGTTGGGATAAGAAACAATCTGTCCATCACCCTACAGAGAGAATTCAAGGAATTAAAAGTTTGCCTAGTGGTAATCATAATCTAGTAGGTTAAAATATCCCTTCTCTAGCTTCTTTGTACTCATTCTCTCTCTCTCTCTCTTTTCAGCTTTTTCCCTAACTAGATTACCCTCCATTTGCTGTGGAAACTACGTCAGCATGGTTACCTCTTTTTTTTTTTTAATTTTTGGCCACACTGCGTGGCTTGTGGAATCTTAGTTCCCTGACCAGGGATCGAACCCTCACGCTCAGCAGTGAACGCACGGAGTGCTAATGACTGGACCACCAGGGAATTCCCAGCAAGGTTACCTTTTAATTATCATATTAAGTTTTAGACTTTACATCCTCCCTAACATCTCTTAACGCTTCCCATTTACTCAGAAAGCAGCCTGTAAATCCTTTATCGTAAGTGTACAAAAATTGCCTTTTTACATGTCTTTCCCCACCTACATTACACATATCTTGAGAACATCATTTTTTCCCAGCATCCAGTGGAGTCCTAGTCATTGAGTAGGTGCTCAAAAATAATTACTAAATAAATGAATAAACAAATGATAAATAAATAAATAAATGGAATAAATGAATAGAAAAAGGAATAAAATTTTGTATAACTGAGATGTTGCCGTTATAGTGATGGCACGGCACTTTGGTCAATTCTTTTTGGGCAATAACCTAGCATATTAAACTCGACATGACCAGGTGAATTCCACTCCGTTAGCTGTAACCATTAAAACATCATCTGCAGTCAAACATACCTTTCAGTCTCTGTGTGTTGTTTCAGAGAACTAAGGACCTCAGCCTAGAGGCTTTCTTTTGGATAAACCATCATTAAGGGTTAATGACCCAATGCCTTGCTTTAGGCCAAAAACTATTTCTAATCAGTCATTAGCCTCCCCTTACTTGTCCTGAAACTCTGATTATTGCTTAATTTAAGCACAAACTACTATGCAGGCAGAACATTGCCTATCTCTGTCCTTTAAACATAATGAGCACAGATTTCAGCGAATTTAATCAGTTGTTTACATACAAGTTAGTTCTTGGCAATAACGGAAATTGTGTCCTTCACTTTTATAAAAATGTAAGCATAGTGTCCTAAGAGGTCAGATCATATTGGTTATTTCCTCCATGAATCAACATCATTATATTTAAGATTAAATATTTTTAAAGTTACAAATTGGATAACATTTTATTTTAACGTTCTGCCATGTTACTCTCTATTTTGTTTTCTCTCGAAGCACAAATTTGATTAGTTCTTGAAATACATAGTAGCAATTATCTAATGACAATGTGACCCATGTTTCTTCAGGCAATTTGATACCATATGATTTCAGAAATACCTTGGGTTCCTAAATTAGTAACAGAAAATGTATCATGGATTTTTCCAGAGTTTTGTTTTATAAATATTTACTGCAGCACAAAACTTTGTTATACTTCTTGAGTCTACTTGATAATCTCCTGATTAGACCATCCCATGCTTGGAGAAGCCAAAGAAAATGTGTGGAGCCTGACAAAGGCAAATAGACTGTATTTCTTTCAAAATTCTATTTTTTTCAATAGCTTGTGGGTTTTTTTTCTGATAAAATAAACGATTTAGACTAACAAGGCACTCATTGATCTTTGACCTTTTCAGCCACATCAAAAGCATCTTAAAAGCCAATTAGTGGAAATACAGAGGAAAGGTCATTTTATTAGCACTCAGCATTGGAACCATAATATTTTACATAGATTCACATTATCCCATGGCTTTCATTAGAAAAATAGAAAGAAAAACACTTCAATCATAAAGTAGGTGATATTCTGCATGCACAAATGGTGTTACTCTTCCTCATTTGGATACAGTAATTTTTTAGCACGGCCGATGCACAACGATCTCTGGGAAACGCTCTCTTGATTATCTCTTTTGATGTAGAACAGGGACAACCCTGATAAATGATGTCTATTGATAATCCTCAAGCCTCATTTTAGACACTGGCTTTAATTACTTTCTCACAATAACCCTTCACCAGAGGATTTCAGAAGAAGAAATACATATAAGATGAAACATTAGCTTTTATTCTCTGTCCTCCTTTTCTTCTTTGAGAGTGTGGATTTGTAGGCAGCATAACACAGAGGAAAGGAAAATCGAGGACTCTGATGACTTCAGAATCAAGCCCTCAGAAATTAAAATAATTATTTGATTATTCAATATATTTGTAATTAAATTTCTAAAATTAGGTGTTTCAAGAAGCATTCATTCATTTGTTTTTCTGATTTGATTTGAGGATCTGCAATCTGCAAGGCCCTGGGCTAGATATACTTTGAATATATAATAATAGAAAATACATCATTACAACCCTTAGAAAATTATAGTTTACCGGAGGATATTCCTACCTGGTTAATCCTTTGCTATGTTGTACTGGGGCATGATATCTTTCTGTCAGTTTAATAAGAAATGGTAGAAATCATTTAGATTTTGGTAGCAGGTATTGTCCTGTGACACAGAGAACCAATTCATCTTATTTAAAAATGAGAGTATCAGAGTTTTCTCTAAACAAGACGTTATCTTTGTATATAGGACAGAAAAGAAAACAAGTATACAAAAAAAAAAAAAAGGAAACAAACAAACCCTAGATCAGAAACCTAAATATATCCTAAAATAAAGCATAATGCCATAATGCTGTAATGTAAAAAGCATGTGGAGCTGGTGGAATAAAGTCTCCAAGGTCACTTGTAACATACAAGTATCGGGTATTGAAAAACTGTATTAGACTTTGATTTTCTGAGCAAGAATTTCCAGTCTTTTCCTGAAAGCTTTTCCTTTAAAGTACAAGCAGACCACATTCATCAAAACCAGATGCTAATGTCTCTCTGCTCAGTTTCAGTTATCAATATCAAGTTTGAAAGATCCAAAACATTTTTGTAAAAATGGACTATGCCTGTGATCAGGCCATATTCACCAGGGTTGACATGAGCCAAGGTCCATAAATGCCTTTGAAACAAAAAAAAAAAAATCAAGGTCATCAAACCATGTTTTTCTCTTTAATTTTTTTGAGTCAAAAAATTAGTTGTTCAAGAAATTTCACATACATGTGCAGCATGCACGCACACACACACATTTGCACACACGTATTTTAGTTAAGGTCTGCTAAACATTAGGTCAGGAGAGAAGCCAAACTTCCTGATTTGGTTCCTTTGAAAACTGCTGACACTGAACGAATCAGCCCTTCAAACTCTGGTTGGCTCTGTTGGCCACAGTGTGTCCATATGATGGTTTGTGCAGTCAACAATCAAGACCACTGGTGTTGCCACTCCCACAGTCCTGAGTGGATGGGGCAAACCACGAGTTAGAACGCCACAGCTAGTACCAATGCGTTGGTAGAGATGGGATCATGTTGTATGGTAATATCTTCAAAAGAATATTGAAGTCCTTGAGCTGCTTTGATGTCCTTCCCTCAGGCATCCGAAAGTCTAACCATATACAATTTCCTCCAGCTATATTTGAATATTCTACATAAAAGTCTTTCCTTTCCTCTTAGAGAGTAAGACTAATGGCAATGGTATCTTGGACAAAATTTCATAGTTTTTTAAAAGGCATTTGGACACTTGATTTGAGGCTTTTAAAATTTACTTCAGCTATAGAATTTCAAAGAGACAAGTAATCCAATTTAGAAAATACATGGATTCACTTATTGGCATAGAAATTATCAAAAATACCAACTAGGTGCTAATATTCTGGTATAACATAGGAGAGCAGGTAGTATAATTTAGTGCTACATGTATATTAAATGTCAGCATCTATATTAAATGTGATCTAAACACTATTTAGAATTTTAACCTTAGAGATAGATAAGTGCTGTATTAGACGTTAAGTATGCAACGGTAAACCAATCAGGAGCTTTGTCTTCATAGAGCTTACAGCCATTAAACAAGCACAAAAGTAATAAACACAAAAATAAACAAGTAAATAAATAAATGGTAATATGTACAATGAAGAAAATAAACAGGCCACAGAAGCACTTTTTAAATTTTGTAGGTCACAGATGATGTGATGGTGAATTTGATGTGTCAGTTTGACTGGGCCATGGGGTCTCTAGATATTTGGTTAAAAAATTACTCTGGGTGTGTCTGTGAGGGTGCTTCTGGATGAGATTAACATCTGAATTGGTTGGCTAAGGGAAAAAAGCAGATTGCTCTCCCTTATGTGGGTGGGCCTCATCCAATCAGTTGAAGGCCTGAATAGAACAAAAAGTTCAAGAAAGAGAAAACTCCTCCTGCCTTACTGCCTTCTAGCTGGGACACCAGTTTTTTCTGCCTTCTGACTTGAACTGAAATATCAGCTCTTCCTGGGTCTCAAGTCTGCCAGCAGTTGCACCAGAACTACATTATTGGCTCTCTTACTTCTCTAGCTTGCTGACTGCAGATCCTGGGATTGGTCAGTCTCCATAATCACGTGAGCCAATTCTTTATAATGAATCTCTCTCTCTCTCTCTCTCTCTCTCCCTCCCTCCCTCCATCTATATAGTATATATATTTGTAATATATACATTATATATATAAATACACACAACCTGTTGGTTCTGCTTCTCTGCAGAACCTTAAGTAATACAGATGATATCTCTTAGGAAGTCTCACTTGATCTGAGATGTGGAAGCTAAATAGAAATGAACAAAGTGAAGAAAGTGCAAAGCATTTGTAAAATTCTTGAATTGAAAATAGCCCTAAGTGGCTGAAATTTAGTGGAAAACTCTATGTTATGAATTTTGTTTTTGTAAGTGTAATTATGAAAGGTTTTTGAGCAGAGCCATGACATGTGCTTATATTTTAAAATATATATTACCCTTAAAACATTTTATATTTTTAAAATCAGCTCACTGGAACGAGTGATTGGAGAACAGAGTAAAAGTGCAAGTGAGATAAGACAGGAAGGGGGTAGCAGCAGAGATGGAGTAAATAAAGTGTAGACAGGTTTTGGAGGTAAAGTCATCAAAACTAGCTTATGGTTGAGGAAGACAAGGGAGAAGGAGGCCGTGTGAAAGATAACTTTCATGTTGATTGCTTGAGCAGGTGGGTTGAAACAATTGGACGAAGAGCAGATTTGTGGAGGAATAACAATAATGAATTTGGGGCATTCTTGTTTTTTGGCTGGGCCGTGCAGCTTGTGGAATCTCAGTTCCCCAACCAGGGATTGAACCCGGGCCATGGCAGTGAAAGCCTGGAATCCTAACCACTAGTCCACCAGGGAACTTCCTATTTTCTAAATGTAATCATCCAAATGGTGATTTCCAAAAGAATTGCATATAGAGATCTGAAGGTCAGGAAAGAGGTCTTGATTGGAGATCTGTCTTTAGGACACATAGACTTATACATGGCATTAAAGGCATGGCAATGGTTGAGATCACCTAGGGAATAAGCCGAGTCAGAGAAAAGAGCCTAGAGCACTGAGCCCAAATTTAAAATCTGGGAAGAGAGTGAACCCACAAACAATACTGAGAAGGGGCCAGTAAGCAACACCAGGAGAGTGTGGGGTCACAGTCAAATGAAGAAAAGATGTTGTAAAGAATAGAGGAGGTAAGGGCCTTCCCTGGTGGCGCAGTGGTTGAGGGTCCGCCTGCCGATGCAGGGGACACGGGTTCGTGCCCTGGTCTGGGAAGATCCCACATGCCGCGGAAGCGGCTGGGCCCGTGAGCCATGGCCGCTGAGCCTGCGCGTCCGGAGCCTCCCGTGCTCCGCAACGGGAGAGGCCACAACAGTGAGAGGCCCGCGTACTGCAAAAAAAAAAAAAAAAAAAAAAAAAGAATAGAGGAGGTAAGGGCCTTCCCTGGTGGTCCAGTGGTAAGGAATCCGCCTTACAATGCAGGGGACGCGGGTTCGATCTCTGGTCAGGGAAGATCCCACATGCGTGCCACAACTAGAGAGAAGCCCGCGAGCCTCAACTAAGACCCAAAACAGCCAAAAATAAATAAAAGAGATAAATAATAATAAATCTTAAAAAAAAAAAATAATGGAGGAGGCAAGAGTGTTAAAGTGTTACCAGTTCCTGAGAACCGATAAGAGAACACTACAATTTGGCGGAAGGAGATAATCGGAGGTGGGAAAAGAAACCCATAAAGAGAGATCACCATATCTAGTAGAGTGAAAGACTACTCTAGTAAATAGTTCTCTCAAGACTGATAGGATCATGTCACAACCAAAGGAACAGATTCAAAGAAAATCCAAACATAGAAGAATTCTATACATAATTTCTGGAATTGCCAGCTTTTCGAAAATGTACCATTTTCTATATGTACCATTTCACTGTGAACATTGATGTGCTAGAAATATAGCTAAATAGGTAGTTTTTTCTGTATAGTTAAACTCGAATTGCCTGTAAAGAAGAAAGTGTACCAAAACTACTAAAAAGTTTCATAGAAAATCTAATTCAAATAAAGTTCTGATCATAACAGTGTAATTAGGCCTAGAGCTATTCCTCTGCCATTAACAGGTAGAAAACTGGAAAGAATGTATGGAACAATTGTTCACAGACATTGAGATGACGGGATATGTAGAACTGTAATCCTGGAGAGACAGGAAACTAAAAGGTAAGCCCTATGCTAGCCCTGCCCCTCTGCCTAGAGGGATGTTCTTATCATGGTGTGAAGAGAGAGATCTCAAACAGAGCACAGGTGTATTACTGACTTGAGGAGACAGAGAAGTTCAGAGAGCCTGAGGCAACTGGAATTCGAGAAGCAGAGAATTGGAAGGGAGGGAGAAACCCGTGGAAGAGCTTAAGAACACTCCTTAGGCGTCTGCTTAAGCCTTTGGCTGAATATGAAGCCGTACATACATAGTGTGAAACTCAGTGGGTCTGAGCAAAGAAAGTGCAAGGGATTTGTAAGCTGAATAATTCCCAGACTGGGAGACAGTCACGTACAAATATCCACGGTGGAGAGATTTCTTTAACGCTTGAGAAATTCAGTAGAGATTTCAGAAATGTCATGACTAAGTAGAAAGCCTAAACTAGCACTAGAGTAGCCCTCATTAAGCTTAATAACTGGCCTTGAAAAGATCGAGATGATCTGCAAGTAACTAAACTGCTTGCCAGTGTGTGTGTGTGTGTGTGTGTGTGTGTGTGTGCGTGCGTGTATGTGTATTTAATGGGATTGAACTAAAAAGAGAAGACTGGCATAAGCCTAAAGAATTATTATCTAACTGGAAGTAGAAACAGTTCCTTTTACCTTTACTATTAATTTTATATTAGACTTATTTTTGATGCAGTGTCTTATGGCTGGCAACTTATAAAGAAGGGACATAAAAATAGTTAAATAATTAATAATTAATGCACATATCCAAGGAAAGTACAATTAGAAAAGTAATTTTCTTTAGAACAGTTTGTGACATTGTGGATTAATTTATATGAGCCTTATTTGGAATGACTCCTTTCAGAAGCTGAAAATTCCAGATGTTCACATTGCAACCTCCAACGCTTAGCTCATTCATTTATTCATTCAGCAAACATGTATTCATTACCTACCATGTGCTAGGCCCTGTACTAGACTGAGGTTACAAGGATGGAGAAGACAAAGACCCCACTGTAGCATTCCTAAACACTGGTTTTGAGAGATTATCAGTGGGGTGAATCGCACTTTTGTTACTAAAGCACTGAAGCATATAAATTATATTATTTTAAGGAGCTCCCTGTTAGAAACATATACCGTTTTAGGTAGGACAGAATAAGGTGAAGTAACAGCCCTTGGACATAATTCTAGATGTGCCCATAAAATGTCACACATATGAATGTGTCTGTCATGTATTTAGCCCCAGAAATAAAACGAAGAGCTCGTGTGGGAGAGGAAGATGCATATGTGAATAAACTGTTATGGACAGAATAACAGAGTACTGTAGCATCCAGGTGAGAAAGCCATAGCAAAGGCTTTGTACGGAAGATCATTCTTGATGTAGGAGGCAAATGGGTGTTTGCTCTCTGGACAAGACATCAGTGAAGAAGAGGGTGTTTGGCACAGATGTGAATATGGGACGGGGTAATGGAGCAGGGGAAGGAGACACAGTGGCAGCATGATCAGAGAGACTGACTGAGGCTGGATCAGAGCATTCCCATGCCATGCCATACTGAATTTGGACTTATTTTTGTAAATGATAGGAAAATTACCGAATCATTCTGAGCAGGCAAATACTGGTGAGAGTTAGAGAGAATTACATTTTGCAAAGGTTTCTCTGGAGGTGTTTTGCACAGTGAATGAAGGCATGGAGACAAGTAAGGCCCAGCTTAAAAAAAAAAACAACAGTACTGTAATAAACCTGTTAAGAGACAGCAAGGACCTAAGGCCATCTCAGTGGTAGAGAAGGAGGGGACTGACTATCTGTTGATCATTAAGACATAGAACAGACTTGTGATTGCCAAGGGGTAGAGGGGTGGGTGAGGGTGAAGTGGGAGTCTGGAGTTAGTAGATGCAAACTATTACATTTAGAATGGATGGACAAGGTCCTACTGTATAGGACAGGGAACTATATCCAATGTCCTGGGATAAACCATAATGGAAAATAATATTAAAAAAATGTATATATATATATATGTATAACTGAGTCACTTTTCTGTACAGCAGAAATTAACACCACACTGTAAATCAACTATACTTCAATTAAAAAAAGGAAAAAACAGACTTGGTCCTGTTGGAATGTGACTGGTGACAGAAGAGCAGCTGGCCGGGGTGACTCAGCTTTTGGACCTGGGGCATTTAATTGGGTGAAGAGTGGTCTCGTTAAGCACAATATGCAATAGGCCAACACGTTTCTAGTGATTTCAGAAACCAGTGAGGCTAGCAGACAGTGATACTTGCTTATCATTGAAGTAGAACACGGAAGAGGTAGTTCTCTGGGATATCCAAGAAGAGTGTTTCACAGGTATCTTGCATCCTTGGTTCTAGCTACTGGCTGAGCAAGTGTCTCATAGACACATACATTAATGCTGAGGGACCAGCTCAGATCCTGGGCTAACAATCTTCTTTCTCCTGTGGCTGAAAAAATATTGATACTGTGAACCAGAATTCAGTGGATAGTCTACCCAAGGTACTCAAAAAGTTATTTTAAGTTCTTATTATTCTGGGACTACCTACCACGTGTTCTTAAGCAAGTCTCTGAACCTCACTTTTCCGTGAGAATGCTGAACTAGATGGTTCCTGCATTCCCTGTTTGGCTCTTTTAAAAAAAATTGTACTGTGTTGGGCAACAAAAAGAGACCTCGTTATTGAATAAGTGGAGTGGGTGTGCCTATGTGAATAAAGTGGGTACTCCATTTCTTCCAAAATGTGATAGGGGGTTTTGTCAGTTGAAGGCTGCCTTTTTATGGCTATCACATCCATTCTCCCAGCAATTTTTTTAAATTTTATTTTTTATTGAAGAACAGTTTATTTACATTGTTGTGTTAGTTTCTGGTGTACAGCAAAGTGATATATATATATATAATATATATGTGTGTGTGTGTGTATATATATATATATATTCTTTTTCAGTTTCTTTTCCATTATAGTTATTACAAGATATTGAATATAGTTCCCTGTGCTCTACAGTAGGTCCTTGTTGTTTATTTTATATATAGTGGTGTGTATCTTTTTTTTTTTTTGCAGTACACGGGCTTCTCACTGCTGTGGCCTCTCCCGTTGCGGAGCACAGGCTCCGGACGCGCAGGCTCAGCGGCCATGGCTCACGGGCGCAGCCGCTCTGCGGCATGTGGGATCTTCCCGGACCGGGGCACGAACCCGCGTCCCCTGCATCGGCAGGCGGACTCTCAACCACTGCGCCACCAGGGAAGCCCAGTGGTGTGTATCTTTAATCCCAAGCTCCTAATTTATCTCTCCTCATCCCTCTTTCCCCTTTGGTAACCATAAGTTTGTCTCTATGTCTGTGAGTCTATTTCTGTTTTGTAAACAAGTTCATTTGTATAGTTTTTTTAGATTCCACATACAAGCAATATCATATGATATTTGTCTTTCTCTGTCTGACTTACTTCACTTAGTGTGATACTCTCTAGCTGCGTCCATGTTGCTGCATCATCCAGCATTTTAACCCAAGGATAGTTTTTACTTTGGGGAACTGTTACCTCCAGAATGCCAAACATCAAAGTTACCGATAAGATAGTCCAAAAGCAGAAATCAAATAGTCAAGGGTACCTATTTACTACTCATTCGTTCCATAAAATAAAAATAAAACATCTTTTCCTTTCCTAAATCTAATTTGGGGCTTGCCCAAAAGCTCAGAATCAATCTACCCTTTCTTATGAAAAGGACCAGGCAAAACCCTGAAGAGAGTTTGAACATTTGGCAATGTTGTTCTGGACTTTTTTAAGGTTATCTTCACAGAAGCAATGTGGGTTAAGGGAAAATAGTGTGTGATTTCTTTTTTTTTTTTTAATGTTAACACTCAAGGGAATGACTTTGGCATTGCTGCCTCTAGGACCATCAAGATATCATTTCCCTTCTCCTGTTCATAGAGTTGTATATACAAGAAAACCAGGGCTTCATTTATGGTTTTGCTGCTTCTCCCCTTGGGACTTGCCAGTGTTCTCAATTTAAAGCTAAGGCGTAAGTACAATGGGCTGACTTTGGCTTAACTATAAAGTCACATATTTGCAAATATATAAGAAAAATGTTGAACTGATTCTGACAGCCCACAAACTATTCAGTTTCAGTTGATAGCTCTACTTTATTCAAATCCATTGCATGTTTTAAATTCTTAATATGCATGTTTGTGAATGGGAATTGAAGAATTTGTGGCAACCTTAAACATATGGGAATTCTGTATAACTCTGAATTAGCCTTTTTTGATGTTATGAGTCTTACTTGGTGTTATTTTCACGCGGATAAGTTAGGTCTGCTATTGGTATAAACTCCTGAATGCTGAATTTAGCGGTGGGTCTGTAAGTAACAAAATTCCAACTCACTTTCATTCTCCACTGATGGTCTATCTGCAAGGTGGTTAGGGACCATATTTCTGTAGGGTTTTGGCTTTCCAAATATGTTGGCAGTTCTTGGCCTCCACTCAGATTCTGGCTGGTATGGAATTTGTTTTTCTTTGAAGGTTACTCCAAGGCTTGAGTAGAATGATTTGTATCTGGGTCTGTTTCGCTTCTCAGGTGGTATCATACTCCCTTGCAGAGACTTTGCCAGGAATAACCTCTGCTGGAAGGAAAGGAGCAGGGAGGCAGGGAAAGAGGGAGAAGGGGGGAAACAGAGCCTATCAGACTGCTTTTGTATTTCAAATTTTGGAAAAGAAAGCAGGACCTACTGTGGAATTCACTTAAATAAATATTCCATTGCCTAGATAATCATACTCAAGTGTTTTGGTACAAGATGAGAAAGATATAGCTTAATGTTATTCATAGATGGCTACAAGTGCAATTATTAGCTCACAATGTGATCTGCTGCATAAAACGAAGGCTATATTAGGCTGCACTGATGGAAACACAGTGCCTGAATCACAGAGTGCAGTGGTCCATCTGGATGCGACTGCTTTCACACTGCTTTGAGGGACTGCATTGAATCCAGCTACCACAATCGAAAGAGGATCACGACAAATTAGAACATATCTGAAAATGGCCACCGAGTAGCCCTAGCACAGAAGGCATGATTTTTGAGAAAGGGTGAGAGAAAGTCAACATATTTATCTCAGACCCAAGAAGGACTCGATGGCATTTCTGAAAGGGTTTTTGATTGATACCTGAGTCAGAATCACTTCAGATGCTCTTTTAAAACTTGGGTTTCTTGGTTCTACCTGTGAATATTGTGGGCCAGTTGGGGGTGGGCAGATATACTTCTTAAAGAAGTTTCCAGATAATGTTTTTGCACACAAGCATTTGCAAGCTACTGGAATAGAGAAGCTGAGAGCAATCTTCCAGGGACTGATGGGCTATCATACTGTAGACCCAGTGGGTAAAGCATGTGCTTAGGTCCAAGTATGGAGCTAAAGCCACATGGAGACAGATTTCAGTACAATTAACCCCTTGAAATCACGAACACTTTTTCATCAGAAACGGTTTTATTTTCTTCTGTATACCCTCATTTCTTAACAAAGTGAATTAACTTCACGGATGCTAATTAAATATTGTGGAATGGATGGATGGAGTAACTCTTTGATTAGGGTGACCGTATATTCGGGTTCCATAGGGCTGTTCTTGGTTTACACCTGGTAGGCCACTGTCCTTTCCAGTTTAGCATTTGTCCTGAATTTCTCATTTTTAAGCAAAATATTATTATTATTACTAGTGGCATTGAAATAAGACAGGATAGGTTTAGCTTGTGTCCACTTTGTACTTCCAGCTTCTGCCATGGTCTCCACCACTGCTTGTGGGGTGAATGTAAGAGAACAGAGCCGTCCCTTTTCACATTTGGTGAAATCTGAAAGGTGACCAACAGTGACGCCCTGTCTTTTCCCTGTCCTTTCCAGCTGTAACATAAACACTTCCCTTTATAGAACAGTGGGCAGAAAGCTCACTGATAAAATGAGTACCTTGGGACCCAAACAGCTGAGGGCAGCTAATGTGATCCAGCCTTAGATGTTAAAGAGGTAAGCAGTGGATGCCGCTCTCCTTGCAGGCTGCTTGGTGTACCAACCGACTATGCCTTTACCCATGCTTGGCTGGCAAGGGACACAAAGCTGCCAGGCCACCAGTTAGCAAGGCCAGAGGACAGTGTGGAAAATTATAAGCTAGGTGTGCATAGGTATGTGCAGGAAACAAAAGTCGAGCCATTCTGGGCTTCCCTGGTGGCGCAGTGGTTGAGAGTCCGTCTGCTGATGCAGGGGACGTGGGTTCGTGCCCCGGTCCAGTAAGATCCCACATGCCGCAGAGCGGCTGGGTCTGTGAGCCACGGCCGCTGAGCCTGCACGTCCGGAGCCTGTGCTCCGTAACGGGAGAGGACACAACAGTGAGAGGCCCGCGTACCGCAAAAAAAAAAAAAAAAAAAAAAAGTTGTGGTAAAAGACTGTTGAATAAAAGAAATTCATTTGACATGGTACATGAAACTTTTCTCTTTGCTGCCATCAACAACCCAGTATTAGAAATATCAAGCCTCTAAAGAAGTACTTTGTAAATTACCTAAATATCCTTAATAGCAGGGGACTTATTATAAGGAATGCCTCTCAATTTTCGTTACAGCCTTTTCAATCAATTAAAATCATTAATCGAAGTATTCAACAAATGAAAGTTTTAGACAAGCTTGTGAAGCTTTAAGGAAATTGCAATAATTGAACAAAGCTTGCAAACCAGAAGATGTTGAAATTGATCCCTATAGAAGCAAAGGAGCAACAGAACAAGTTAGCCAAGATTTCATTTTGAAATATCTCATATTGTGAGAAGAATCATTTGACCAAGCCCCTCCTTGCATTGGAAAAATTTCTATTCTAAATGAGAAGAGAATAAAATTGAGAAAGCTTACTATTTTGCAGCATCTAAATTTGGTGAAACATTTAAAAGAATCATAAGTAGAACTTAGATATATGAAAGAAAAATACCGTGAATGGAGGCAAAAACATAGCACCTGTGAAAATATTTACACATTTCAGTACAGAAAAAAATTGGAATTGAGAATTTCCTTTGGTAGAATTTGCTCTGAGCTTACCAGGCAATTCAGCATGTACGTGTATTTATTTCCCAATTATAAAAATCATGGTATACAGAGAAGAGTCAATAGATAACGTCAATAATTTCAAATGCATTCACACTAAAATGTAACTTTGAGGGAGACTGAAGACAATTTTGTTTTTAAAGTTTTAAATATTAAGACCAATGTTGAAAATAAAATGAAAATAATATTTGGAAAATAATGCTCCTCAGAAAGTTTCCAGTGACACATTTTTAGAGATAGATACAGCTAGGAAACTAATGCAGGAATGCATACAAAAAAGGATTATTTGGACTATGTGACTTTTAAAAAATTAATTTATTTTATTTATTTATTTTTGGCTGTGTTGGGTCTTGTTAGCTGTGCATGGGCTTTCTCTAGTTGTGGCAAGTGGAGGCTACTCTTCGCTGTGGTGCATGGGGTTCTCATTGCGGTGGCCTCTCTCATTGCGGAGCATGGGCTCTAGGCGTTCAGGCTTCAGAAGTTGTGGCACACGGGCTTAGTAATTGTGGCTCACAGGCTCTAGAGTGCAGGCTCAGTAGTTGTGGCGCACGGGCTTAGTTGCTCCGTGGCATGTGGGATCTTCCCGGACCAGGGCTCAAACTCATGAACCCTGCATTGGCAGGCAGATTCTTAACCACTGCACCACCAGGGAAGCCCAGACTATGTGATTTTTAAAAATAATAATATAATGGCACATTTTAAATAGTGCTTTAATTTACTTCGATGTCTTGGTTTTTGTTTTTAAGCAAAATATTTTTTCCAAATAGTTTTTGAATACGACTATTTTTAGGGTTCCCCAATTTACTAAGACCAATTTGTCAATCAATAAACATTTGAAAAATTATATAATTTAGTTAGTTTTAGTGCCTCTCTCCTTATACTTTCAAATGTGTCACAGTTTTGCTGAAGAATCGTGTGATCATCCTATTTTTAGTGGTTAATGAGAGTGGGATTAGGCTGAAACAGAAAGCAGTGGGCACCTTGTCCCAAGAAATTGTAAGGAACAGGATACAATGATCTGGATGAGGGACGACACATCTGAATCAGGAGAGAAGCTGGTCTAGATCACTGGATTTCAATCTTCCATATCCTGCCTGTACAATAGTTTCATTTTTGAGGATATTTGTGCAGGTGAGAAAACCAAAATTATCTTTCAAAAATTTTTACTCATCAAGTAAGAAAATGGAAGGAAAGAAGGAAGAGAGAGAAGGAAGGAAGGAAAAGAGAGGGAGAGAGTGAGAAGGTAAAGAGGAAGGACGAGAGGATCTAAACACCAAGATGGCCACTTCCTGTTGCCCATCATGCCGAAGCGTTTCCGTCTTCTTGAATCAGAACTAGTTTTCATGAGTGAACTCCTTTACAGCTTGTCTGTTTTTATGTAATGACCCTTATGCCAGGAAGTGGGCAGGGGCCCAAGCACAATAACCTCTAGAACATAGTCAAGACATATACCGGTGGGTAGCGAGAAAGGCAGAATGGGAGAGGCACTCGTGGTCCAGGTCACTGCGGCCAAATCAGCAGGGATGGGTACTCTGTGGACAGGCGCCACCAGCTTTAGTTAGTATCCCACAGGCTCCATGGAGTGAAGGAGAGACTTTCTTGGTAGTTGTTAGGAAAACTGCAGACCAAACTAACTCTGCGTCTCACCAGTAACTTGCGCACTGCTGGATGAAGATCCCTGACCTGCAGAGACCTCTTCCAACTCTGCAATGCTGCCATAGCTACTACAGTGTGAGAGTTAAGAGTGGAGTATGTGAAGCCAGACAGACTTTGAACCCAAGCGTGGCCCCTCACCTTATAGCCTAGGTGATCCTGAGTAATTTCCTGAACATGTCTAAGCCCGCATCTTCATTTGTAAAGTGGAGCTATTTCTTACTTCATTATGCTTGGGGAAGGATTAAATAAAATAATGTATGACTGATGCTTACTGTCTGATAATACTGAGTGAGCACACAGTAAATTGCAGCTATTAGGATGTATTATTAACATTAATACTGTTATTAACTTGATTATTACTATTATTAATGTGACGAGGTGGCATTCTGGTTTTCCCCTCTTCTGGTTAGAAATTCAATACTACATTTATGGCTTCCTTCATTGACTCAACTAATTTTTATTAAATTCCTACCATCAGCAGGGGTCTGAGATGATTGGGATGGAAACGTGAGTAAGACACATGGCAAGAGCTCATGTCTGTGATACTATATAGATAATCTTAAAGATGCTACCAGAAAACTACTAGAGCTAATCAATGAATTTGGTAAAGTAGCAGGATATAAAATTAATGCACAGAAATCTCTTGCATTCCTATACACTAATGATGAAAAATCTGAAAGTGAAATTAAGAAAATACTCCCATTTACCATCACAACAAAAAGGATAAAATACCTAGGAATAAACCTACCTAAGGAGACAAAATACCTGTATGCAGAAAATTATAAGATACTATTAAAAGAAATTAAAGATGATACAAATAGATGCAGAGATATACCATGTTATTGGATTGGAAGAATCAACATTGTGAAAATGACTATACTACCTAAAGCAATCTACAGATTTAATGCAATCCCTCTCAAAATACCACTGGCATTTTTCACAGAACTAGAACAAAAAATTTCACAATTTGGATGGAAACAAAAAAGACCCCAATTAGCCAAAGCAATCTTGAGAAAGAAAAACAGAGCTGGTGGAATCAGACTTCTGGACTTCAGACTATACTACAAAGCTACAGTAATCAAAACAGTATGGTACTGGCACAAAAACAGAAATATAGATCAATGGAACAGGATAGAAAGCCCAGAGGTAAACCCACACACATATGGTGACCTTATGTTTGATAAAGGAGGCAAGAATATACAATGGAGAAAAGACAGCCTCTTCAATAAGTGGTGCTGGGAAAACTGGACAGCTACATATAAAACAATGAAATTAGAACACTCCCTAACACAATACACAAAAAATAAACTCAAAATGAATTAAAGACCTAAATGTAAGGCCAGACACTATAAAACTCTTAGAGGAAAACATAGGGAGAACATTCTATTATGTAAATCACAGCAAGATTGTTTTTGAAAGGTTGTTTTTGACCCACCTCCTAGAGGAATAGAAATACAAACAAAAATAAACAAATGGGAGCTAATGAAACTTAAAACCTTTTGCACAGCAAAGGAAACCATAAACAAGACGAAAAGACAACCCTCAGAATGGAAGAAAATATTTGCAATTGAAGCAACTGACAATGGATTAATCTCCAAAATTTACAAGCAGCTCAATATCAAAAAAACAAACAACCCAATCCAAAAATGGGCAGAAGACCTAAATAGACATTTCTCCAAAGAAGATATACAGATTGCTAACAAACACATGAAAGAATGGTCAACATCATTAATCATTAGAGAAATGCAAATCAAAACTACAATCAGATATCATCTCACACCAGTCAGAATGGCCATCATCAAAAAATCTACAAACAATAAATGCTGGAGAGGGTGTGGAGAAAAGGGAACCCTCTTGCACTGTCGGTGGGAATGTCAATTGATACAGCCACTATGGAGAACAGTATGGAAGTTCCTTAAAAAACTAAAAATAGAACTACCATACGACCCAGCAATTCCACTACTGGGCATATACCCTGAGAAAACCATAATTCAAAAAGAGTCATGTACCACAATGTTCATTGCAGCTGTATTTACAATAGCCAGGACATGGAAGCAACCTAAGTGTCCATCGACAAATGAATGGATAAAGAAGATGTGGCACATATATACAATGGAATATTACTCAGCTATAAAAAGAAATGAAATTGAGTTATTTGTAGTGAGGTAGATGGACCTAGAGTCTGTCATACAGAGTGAAGTAAGTCAGAAAGAGAAAAACAAATACCGTATGCTAACACATATATATGGAATCTAAAAAACAAACAAACAAAAAGTTCATGAAGAACCTAGGGGCAAGACGGGAATAAAGACACAGACCTACTAGAGAATGGACTTGAGGACATGGGGAGGGGGAAGGGTACACTGGGACAAAGTGAGAGAGTGGCATGGACATATATACACTATCAAATGTAAAATAGATAGCTAGTGAGAAGCAATCACATAGCAGAGGGAGATCAGCTCGGTGCTTTGTGACCAGCTAGAAGGGTGGGATAGGGATGGTGGGAGGGAGGGAGATGCAGAGGGAAGAGATATGGGGATATATGTATATGTATAACTGATTCACTTTGTTATAAAGCAGAAACTAACACACCATTGTAAAGCAATTATACTCCAATAAAAATGTTAAGAAGAAAAAAAGAGCTCATGTCAGGGTGGGGAAACTAGACTTTTTGCCTCTTTGGGGACAGTCTTTATTCAGAAGTGATGTAACTGAATCTCTATTGCCTAACTTTGATATATAACTAAATACAAGGAAGAGTTGTTTTGTGTTCCTTGCGGCAGCTCACCATCTGGACTTGTAAGCCGCTTCCTTTTTGAGATGATGTATGTACACATGTGTGTGTTTTCTCTATGTGGGTTAATTGGCCCTTATGACACATTACAAAGATAAGGCAGTATCGTGCCAAAATTGTCTTAGCTGGGAGCGTGGTGGCCATGGCAGTGTATGATTTCAGGCGAGTGGGACTTCACTTAGGTTTCGCTCTGTCTTGTCTCTCCCATGCTGAGCCGGCTGCAGGTCCCTGAGAAGGCAGGGCTATTTGTGCCTCCATATCGAGATGGTTTTAAGTAGATCCCTTTGCTGTGAACAACCATCCCTCCCTTACCACCTGCAGAGCACCGCTCTTCTCACAGCTCAGCTCCTGTGTGATCTCTATGCAGCCCTGCTGATACACTGCTCCTGTAATAGTGTGGACCACACTTCCCTTTGTCCCCACTATACTCTCTATAAACTTCTGTAATTATACAGAGAATACCTTTTTTTTTGGCCTTCACTGATACATGTCTGTATCTTTCTGCTAAACATAAGTTCCTTAAGGACAGAAACTATTTCTTATTGATCTTGTATCTCAAGCACACAACACAATGCCTAGAACATAAATGGGAATCTAATAAAAACTTTCTGAATAGATGGGTGAATGAATGAATAAAGGAATGAATAGGAGTGATGATTAGAATAGTACGATATGTAGGATTAATTATTCTACTCTGAAACTTTTCCTGCATTATCAACCAAGCCTCCAGGAATGAGTTCTCCTTCCCATGCTTTCTCTTTCATAATCTTGATTCTCTTAGAGTCTTAGATCTCACAAGAACTGTCTATCCCCTATCTACTCTTACTTACCAAATTTTGAACATTCAACGGAATGTTTCTGAAACTAAATACCATCCTCCCCCTTTTGAAAACTGCTGCCAGAGATTCTCACTCACCTACAAACCATATAGATTTGTCATCACTTTCAATTCCCTAAAAGCCCCAACTTCCTTTCTCCATCACTTCCAAACCTGATGACAATTCTGATTCTCTTTTCCTCCCTCTAACCCTCCAAGAGCACAACCTTCCACCTGCCTCGACCCCATCTCTTCTCAGTTACTGATAACCTTGGCCTCAAACTCACTCCTCCTCTTACGCTCGTCATTAATCTATTTCCACCCCCGCCCCCTCCCCCAGGATCATTCTCAGCTTTGTTCAAGCATGTTGGCTTTTGCTTTTCACAGTCTTCACCGAATTCCATCTGCTCTTTCATCCACCACTCCACACAAGCTCTTCTGTTATTAACCTCCTATCCCTGTCTTCCTCTGCGGGCTCTTTTCAGGCCACTTTTAGACACGTATAGGTCTCCTTTATCTTCACAAAGTTATCACTGGATTCCACACACTTATCTAACTGCCACTCCAGATTCTCCTACTGTTCATCAGATCAAAACCCATGGGGCAGTTCTCTAATTCCTTCCAATCTGAGACTTGTTTGAAGTAGTCCCAAGAAATGTAACAAGTCAGTTTTCGAGTCAAACCCAAGGTCAACTAATTCTTTCTCGATCCTGATGATTGGTCCTGCCCACTCTTCTCTCCTCAGCTTCAGACAGCTGGCCCTGACCCCTTTTTCCACACTGTGTTTGTTCGCTTCCTGTCTCTAATTGGTCATTGATTCAACACCATCTTTCTGGTTCCATTATGTCCAAACAACATTCATAAGCAGTACCATAAGTGTTGGGAAATATTCAATTTGATATAAAAGGTATTGGGGCACCTAGTCCAATGCCTGGCAAATAACAGTTCTTTATATATCAGTTCTATACATTTACCCTTTCTCTGCCCATGATACCACCACGAGGTCTTTCATTTCACAGGCAGAAGCTGAGGACTGAGAGATGGATTCAGCTTTCCTAACATTCACGGTGGATCAGTGACTACATCCGAAGCAGGTACCAGGTCTCCCATCTCCAGACACAGGCACAGTATTCGTCCCTTTCACTTCTCTACTTCGAAACCACATTTTACACCGTGAAATTTCATTTCCCCAAACTCCAAACTCCAAAGAGACTTCCAGATTTAATAATCATCTGAAACACAGAGATTATTAACCATAGAGAAAGACTGACAAATGTGTCCCAATTTAAAACAAACTTATCGGTGCCAAGACAGAATGTCTTTGAAAAATAGAAAAGAAAAAAATGAATTCTTTACATTGCAAGAGGATACTCATTTTACAAAGGGGGAACCACTGAAAGTACCTCTAAAGTGTGCAGTATCCTGTTACTTAAAATAGCTTATATAAATTATATAATTTATATAGTTATATATATATATTGCGTAAATGTCTGTGGTTTAAAATAGCATTTAATCTTCAAAGTTTAATTTACATAAAAACTTTGAAAGCCACCATATGAACTGTGCAGTGTGTATAGTGACACCCCTGTAAGTGGGCGCTGTGTGCTCAGCTATGGATGGGTGCACTGACACGAAGACACCATGAGGAGTTTGTGAATCTCATTACAATACTACCAGACAGTTCTGCCACTGACTACCTTGGCAACCTTGGGAAAGCTCCTTAACCGCTACTGAACTATAGCTGATACATCTACAAAATGGTGATAATGCCTAGGATTAAAAATAATGTTTAACGAGTGTCTAATGCAATGCTTGGCACGTAATGGTGCTATTTGCCCCTGTTTCCCCTCCTCTAGCCTCTTTGTGAGATTCTCGGGTTACAACCCATGAAAATCATCTTCCTCCAATCTGTAGTATTAAAACCCATAAACAGACTTTAAAGTTTCTCTTTAGGAAATCACATTTCTCCTCTTTTACTTGTTTGTAATAGGAAAATATAAATAAAAGGAGACAGCCTCAATGCCCAACTAAAAGGAACTGGTTAAATACATTATGATACATCCATTTAATGTGATACTATCCATCCTAAATAATGTTAATGTGTATTTGAATTTGTTAATATGAAGAGCAGTTTATATTATTAATTGAAAATGACAAGACAGTACATATAGTCTGATACCATTTAAAGAAGTCTCATGCACAGAAACACACATGTACTTATACACTTATGTACATGTTTTATAAGTACAAACCTGTATCATTACTGGATTCCTCATAGCTGGACATTAAGAATGTTAGAAAATTTTTTTTCCTATTATAAACAAGCAAAAGAACACAGACTTGATTTCCTAAAGAAAAGCTTTAACACGTTATGGAGATTAGACATTAAAATGTTAACTAACAATCAGTATCTCAGTGTAATGAGATTATGGTTAATTTTTAAAAATGTAACCTACATTATGTACTTTCCCCAAAAATAAATATATATTACTTGCTTAATAAAAAGTAATTAAACTGGACAAAAACAAGCAAACCATATATTCATTGTACCACGTCAGATACCCTGGTGAGCCAACACACCACGTGCACATTCCTCACCGACAGTTGACAGGCTATCGTGAAAAATACAGCAGTTCCTACTTTGAAATGTACATAGCAAACATCTTCTATTGACATTAATCAATTCATCAACTGTCTTTCTGTTTACACAAATTCTAAATGTGACCAGTAGCTTAAATGCCACTTCATGGCATCATCACTAGAGTCACTGTACTAGTATTGTTGTAGCTTGAATTCCTGGGGAAAAATGTGCACAGATTCAAACAAACTTGAAAAATCCAAACAGAGACTTTTATTAGTGACCCCTAATGACCCACAATCAAGGCTAAACATCTTAGCTAAACAATTATCTTTGGGAATTGAAATGTAAACAGAAAGAAAATTTGCTGCTTGCCCTTACCCTATGTGGCTATTCCTCTCTGGCAATAACACATCTGAATACATCCTATCAAAGTTAAAAAGTTCCTGGTACAATTATAAAAGTTTTCACTTTCTCATTTAGAAAGCAAAATGGTTATAATTATATATCTATGTACCCCAATAAATTGCTTTTTCCTAAACAAAACCCAGTATAAAACTATATAGAAAACAGCAGACTTTGTTCCTACAACTAGGCATCCAAAACGCCTCTGTAATGTTATTTATGCTCCTTACATTCACGTTTCCAAATCAGTTTGCCTCTCAAATATCATCATACGAATAGCTTTTCAAAACTCGGGTATAGTCATCTGCACACCAGTCTTCAGAATTATGTTCCAAGAGCTGTTTAATGTTAGAAGTTCGAGTACAGATTAAAAGTTCTAGAGATAAACTTTAAAAGGTGTGGAGGTATATGTGTATGTGTGTAGAAGAAGGGATTTCACAAAGTATCAGTTTATGACTTTGCACTGGGCTCTAAAGAATTAAGATGGGTACAAACCTTGATGCCCTCTATAAACCGCAAACTGATAGATAAAAGTCGGTGAGGGTACTGTTTGTTAAGAGTCAGAACACTGCAGTCTCATATACTTCTGCTTTGAATGGATGTTGTTTTTGGACTGATTTCCTACAACCCTGACTATACTTATTATGAATAAAGAGCCATTCCAGGAAACTTCCTTTCAGAGTCAGATGTTTTAGCCACACAAACCCCTGGCAGAGATAGGACTAAAGTAAATGTCTTTCATTTTATTTTTCTACAATCATAAACCTGTGCAAATATAGAGATAAACAAGAATTGCCAAAGGCAAATATCCCTTTCAGTGTATGGTATTAGCAGAATATCAACTTGTCCTTGCCATGCCTTGTGACTCCTGTTGCTTACTTTCTAAAGAAATCTCACTACTTTAAAAAGTGTAAATGTCCTTACATGGCATTCAAAATAAATGGAGAGAAAAGCACAATAAAAAAGGAAATAGTAAATGATTATATTAAACTCTAGCCCTTTACTTGGCCATCTGTCTTCAATTTCAGGCATGTTGTTTTTGAGTAGCGTCCCATTGTAACCAAATATAATAGGATAGGCAAGTTAATGAACTACGACACATCCCATCATAAATGTGATGTATCACCAAGGCAAAGCCACCCAAGATGCAAGGCAGCTACTGTTTTCCTGTGAAGCTACTAGTTTTTAGTGCAGTGCTCTGTGGGAAGAGTAGCCTCATTTATCTTTGTGTTTGTTGTAAACCCTCAGACTGCTACCCTATCCTTTTTCTCCCTTCCTGACCTTGACCTCTAAAGAAAAATGAAAAAGGTAGAGAAGCCCCAGGGAGGTGTAGGTAAAGGAGAAAGAGGTGAGGTTTGGATTCATCTGAAAGAAAAATACGTGTTCACCATTTTCATCACCAATCAGGATTCCTCAGTAAATTACAAATCAGTTTTGCTAACATCAGAATGTTTATTGGCCAATTCAATTATTGACCAACTGTGTTTTCGTATATTCCTCCCCTGAAACTAAACTCTTTCCTCAGAAAACTCCTAATTGGTTTACATTCTTTAAATTTATTTAGACAACACTATTCTCTGAAGCACTGGATTTAATTTCTTGCTTATGAAAAATATTTTAAATGTTATGAGAAATGAAATACACATTGTTAGAAACTGAGACACTTAAGAGATTGCACTGAAGGAGTCTGAGTCTCCCCAATCCATTTTTATTTTGTGTCTAATGGATTGAGTGATTTTGATTTAATAGGATAGTTGATTGTAAAGTTCATTAATGTATGGGATTAAGGATCTCTTCCTGAACTCATTTCCTTCTCTGACTTTCCCCTTTCCATCTATTCCACTTTAACTGCTCAAGTGAAAAATTGTCCTCCTTACTTACTTGAGCTAACTTAGGACAGGAAGTTGATTCCTCATTCACAAGTGCTGAAAAGCAGCGTGATCCATTTGATATTAGCATTCTCCTTTTTCTATGGGAGTTTTATTTCCCAGCATCAATTCTCATGCAGAGCATGGTAGACAGAGTGCTGAGATTCCCACCCCCTGGTGTACACACACTGTATACTCCCCTTCCCTCGAATGTGAACAAGACTGGGGATATGATGGATTTCATAGGTCCACCATTAAGCTACCTTACATTGCAAAGGGGAAAAGATTTTGCAGATGTAATTAAGGTCCCAAATCAGATGACTTTCAATAAACAAAAGGGAGAGCCTGGGCGACACTGGCCTTATCGGGTGAGCCTTGGAAAGGGACAGGACCCTTTCTGATAGGAAAGATTCAAAAGTGCAAGGGTTTCTCCTGCTGGCCTTGAAGGAGCAAAGTGCTCTGTCATGAGGAGGGCCACGTGCAGGAAATGGTGGATGGCTAGGAGCCGAGAGTGACCGTGGTCTGACAGTCTGCAAGAAAATAGAGACCTGAGTCCCAGAGCTTCAAGGAATGATCTCGGAAGAGGATGCTGAGTCTCAGATGAAATCATAGCCCAGGCCAACACCTTGATTTCAACGTGGAGAGACTCTGATCAGAGGACCCAGCTAACATGTGCCTGGACTCCTGACCTATGGAAACTGTGATATAATAAATTTGTGTCAAGTCACTAAGTGTGTGGTAATCCATTATAGAGCAATAGAAAACTAATACACACAGCACGTGAATCCATTCAGGGCATTGTAAAGTGTGTGATGATTACTTTCTTGCCAATCCTCAGCCTTACATTCATTCCCCTGAACAGTCACTATTTAGTAACACTCATGATTCATAACTGCGAAGACAAACTCATTTTATCTTTGGATCATTCAAGCTGAAATCTAGATGTACCCTGCTCCTATTTCATACATGAGGAAACAGGTTCAGAATAATTGACTAGTTTGAGTTTATACTGTTAATAAGTAGAAAGAATTTGAGATCTATTCCAGAGTTCTTTCCACAAAAGTAGAGAAACTGGATTAAGATTTACTTTGGGGGGACTTCCCTGACTGTCCAGTGGTTAAGACTCCACGCTTCCACTGCAGGGTCAGGGGTTCGATCCCTGATCAGGAAACTAAGATCCCACAAGCTTTTGGTTTAATTACGATGGAATCAATCCCTCCCACTCCTGATTTGTGTTAGCACTGCTATTTGTTGTCAGTCTATTTCCTATAACACCCAATACAATGCATTTTAACTGTACTAGAACTTTTGTTTCCCATAGGGTTATATCAGCAGAGCATGCTGTAACTGATAAGTATTTAATTGATATTTTGTGTATTAATGAATGACTTTAATGAGGATGAATTGGCTGGGTAGATGAGAGAGACAGTTAGAATTATTAAGACATCTGCAAATTATAATGGGGTGGAGGAGTGGGGGCAGGTAATTAGGAAAGTAGAAAGGCTTTGAAACCAGATGCCTATCATTAGTCATTAGAGAAATGCAAATCAAAACTACAATCAGATATCATCTCACACCAGTCAGAATGGCCATCATCAAAAAATCTACAAACAATAAATGCTGGAGAGGGTGTAGAGAAAAGGGAACCCTCTTGCACTGTTGGTGGGAATGTAAATTGATACAGCCACTGTGGAGAACAGTATGGAGGTTCCTTAAAAAACTAAAAATAGAACTACCATATGACCCCGCAATCCCACTACTGGGCATATACCCTGAGAAAACCGTAATTCAAAAAGAGTCATGTACCACAATGTTCATTGCAGCTCTGTTTACAATAGCCAGGACATGGAAGCAACCTAAGTGTCCATCAACAGATGAATGGATAAAGAAGATGTGGCACATATATACAATGGAATATTACTCAGCCATAAAAAGAAACGAAATTGAGTTATCTGTAGTGAGGTGGATGGACCTAGAATCTGTCATACAGAGTGAAGTAAGGCAGAAAGAGAAAAACAAATACCGTATGCTAACACATATATATGGAATCTAAAAAACAAACAAAAAAGGGTCATGAAGAACCTAGGGGCAAGATGGGAATAAAGACACAGACCTACTAGAGAATGGACTTGAGGACATGGAAGGGGAAACGGTAAGCTGGGATGAAGTGAGAGAGAGAGTGGCATGGACATACATACACTACCAAATGTAAAATAGATAGCTAGTGGGAAGCAATCGCATAACACAGGGAGATCAGCTCGGTGCTTTATGACCACCTAGAGGGGTGGGATAGGGAGGGTGGGAGGGAGGGATATGCAAAAGGGAAGAGATATGGGGATATATGTATATGTATAACTGATTCACTTTGTTATAAAAGCAGAAACTAACACACCATTGTAAAGCAATTATACTCCAATAAAGATGTTAAAAAAAAAGGTGTCTAAGGAAAAAATTAAATTTCTAAGGAAATACTTGCAACATATATTGATGAAATACTTTGACACTGTGACATACTCAAACCAAATCTCCCAATAAAGTCATCATTCATAAAATAGAAAACAACATTAATGAAATAGAATTACAGGGCTGTGATTTCATCTAAAACCTTGGCAATGTAATCATCTCTCTCTTTTCGCCTCACATATATCACTCTCGCTGTAAAGACTGCAACCTTAAAAAGTAGATCAATGTGAAAAAATGTCCACCAATCTCAGGTCACCCTAACATCTCTTCCAAGGGAACTTCAAGAATACTCCACATTGGAAAGAACTAGAACCCTAGACTAACCTCTGAAATACTCAGCTCTTGCTTTAACAAGGGATGAGCATTGCCTGAACTCTCTGAAGCCTCTTGTTGCTTAGTTGTGACAGTAATCAGGAAGCTGGAGGCTCCTCGAGGGAACGCCTACTCTTCCAGCTCTGTACTCTCTGATTCCAGCACAATGTTTCTCTATGAGATGAGGGTAAATTATGTGTTTTGCTCCTGATGTTTCTCCAGTTGTCAGAACTGAGTGAGTTCAGCTGTAACAGCTCGTGTGAGAATCAGGCATGTGGGGGCAGAAATCGCAAAGACAGAAAGAACAGCTAGTGGAAACTGGCTGCATGAATTGTACAAATTCAAGGAGTCACTCTTTCTCAGTGGGAATTTTGGAGGGTTTATGAATTAAGTCTGATTTCTATTGAATAAGAGATATTTAAAATGTACACTTCTTGGAGCACATTTTTTCCTTTTATGTCCACAAAAATTTTCATGTGAGGGAAACATGCTGACCTTTGCATTTGACTTATTCTTAATTTCAGAGAAACATGACCAACAAGAGCATCATCAAAGTGTGAGTATAGTAATTAAAGGGAGAAAATAAAGAAAGGACTAAATGTCATCCAAAAGAAATTCTCCTGAAATGTAATTTACTCCAGTCTTGGACTTCAGTGTAAGTGAGCCTACTGCTGAAGTCCCAAACTGGAATAGATTACCCTGGTCCCCAGGTCTAAGGTAACTGTAAGGGTAGCAGTCCAGGAAAAGAGTGCTCAAAAATGGCTTACACATCAAGAAGACACGTGTCCCCTGTTAGGTTTGTTGGTCCTGGTTTTCAGTCTATAACTCCTGGAAATGACAATTATTCTTTGATATCACATGAATACTCTTTATCCAGAAAGAGTATGGATCGTACTCAATCATTTGTTGAGAGTGATGGAGGTATTAGCTAATGCTACGGTGGTAATCACATTACAGTACATAAATGCATCAAATTAACATATTGTACACCTTAAGTTTACACGAGATCATATGCTAATTATATTTGAATTAGAAAAAGAGCATATTAATGGTCTAAAAGAGTAAATACTAGTTCCAAAGATGTTTAAATTATCACTATCACATAACTAACACATGGCAAGGACCTTGCAAGTCTATCAAAAACTTCAAAGTAGGGTTGCCAGATAAAATACAGGATGCCCAGTCAAATTTAAATCTCAGATAAATAACAAATAATTTTTTTACTATAAGTATACCCCAAACATTTCATAGACACACTTATATTAGAAATTATTCACTGTTTATCTGAAATTCAGTTTTAAAAGAGCATCCTGAATTTTTATTTGCTAACTATGACAACCCTACAGAAGACATTAGGGTGGAATCACTCTGAACTTCCCAGACTGAACATTTTACTCTTTAAATTATTAGCTTTCATGTTACCTGGAAAGAAAAGAACAGCAGAGAAGATTGTCATTTCCTGAACGATTTTTTCCATTGGTCTGTGTACATTGTCCAAAGGTAAAGTTCCAGGAATAAATATCCCAACAATTGCAGCCAAAATAGAACAGAGATGTATGATAGGTGTCACAAATACCTAACTTTTAGTCACATTTCAACAAATCATTTTTAAGTGAACACGGAGGTTGCATTTATAAAGTACTTATTATAACCTAACATTGATACATGCCATGTAAATAAGAGACCAAAGTATAGTCTGCTGGGTTGAGGAGCTTAAATTTGGTTTAAGGAAATTGTGACGATACATGAAGCACAATTGGAAAAGGATGAAGACCTGCAACTTACTTGGCATTCAAGTTCAAGTGTGTGCTCTACAGGCTCATTCATTTCTTCATGTATCAGAGAGATCCATGGTCAGGTCCTGTTCCAGCACTGGTGAAAAAACTGTGAATGAATCAGAAGAAGTCCTTTCTTTGATAGAGTTCCATTCCAGTTGAGCGTAGATAGATAATAAACAAATGAATTCATAAAGAAATGTCGAGTGGTAATAATTTCTATGATGACTATTGAAAAAGGAAGTCAGGAGTGAACTTAGGTTTGGGGCAAGCAAGGTTGTCTCTAAGGAGGTGACATTTCAGCTATGCAACAAGAAGGAAACAGCCTACAGGAAGATTGAAGAGAAGCAGCAGTCCAGCGGGGAGTAGAATGAGTGAGTGCAAAGACCTGAAAGTAGAAGTGGCCAAGGCAGGAACAAGCTTGCTGTGACTGAGCAACAGAGAGAAGGATCCAGTGCCTGAGTCAGCAAAGAGGAGATGAAGGCAGGGCCATTTAGGCCAGGATTTTGGTCCACCTGTTCTACGTTTCTTCTAAGAGACAATGGAAGGCTTTAAGCAAGAGAGTGACAGGGTGTGAAATATATTGGAAAAGAAATCATCCCAGCTGCTGTGAAGATGCACTTTTCTGTACACAGTAACCAAGGAAGAGTAGAAACAGAAGCAGTGATGGAGAGACAATGACCCTAAGCAGGCAATGGTGGTTTGTCTCAACTTGGAATGAAGATGGAGATAGAGGTCAGGTTCGAGATGGATTTTTGGAGGCAAAGTTGATAGGACTTGCTAGTGGCCAGGTGGGAATCAAGGGTACTTCCTTAAGTTTTGACCTAAGCATCTGGATGATGAGACTACCACTTACTGAGAAGGAGAATCAGATAACCAAAAGCTTTACTACGGAATTTGTTCAGTTTGAGATGCCTTTTCGTCAGCCAAGTGGATATAGGAGAGCAAGATTCAATCTGGGCTGGCATAGTCCAGAAAAGAACTTGCAGAAGAAAGAAGACTTGCCTTTGAAAGTGAGTTGGATTCAAATGGATATTGGAGGAATTTTCTGCATTTCTTGCAGAGGAAAGAAAATTAGAAAAAGATGTAAAAGTGAGAATGAACATGAAATGTGGTTGGAAGTGAAAGAATGGGGAATCGATGTTGAGGAAAAGTAAGACGTAAAATTAGACTTGTGAAGTAGGGCTAGTGTATCGGGACCTCCAAAAAAAGAGTTTGAATTCTTCCTCTAAAAAACATGTAGGAGCTGGGATAAATTTCAATTTCTGTTCTGACTTGCTCTCTGTTTTATCTCCAGTTTTTACCACAGAGTTTGGTATGTAGAAAGTGGTCAATTTATTAAATGAATGAATGGACAATGAATGAATGATTATAAAGCTAAGTGTGTTTGCACAATGAGAGAACGAGTGAAAAAAAAAGCAATGAAAGGCTCCCTATTACAAACATTTAGGTTTTTCAGAGAAGGAGATAAAGCCTTTGTATAATATAGTGGTGAAAAGAAGGAAATAAAGCTGCCTTATTATATAGCCGAGCATGGTAAGATGACAAAGGTAGATGGAAAATACAAGTTCAATCTCTCCAAAGGTACTAAAGTTTTAACATATCACAGGAGATTTCTACTCAAACAATGAATTCGACAGAGAGCCTAGCTGATTAATGAGATTAAGCAAAACTTGGATACGACTTTTTTAATGTTCTAAAAATCAAGTGGTTGCAATTTTTCTCTCAACTACTCATGTCACATGCCATTCAATTCTTAAATAGGTTTAAAGTTGAAAGTTTATATTATTTTTGTTCAGTGTGCCCATAGCGTTTCTGCTGAAATTTGAAATTGATTAGATTGTTTTCTAGGGCACAATATCAAATATCCAGTGGAACAATGAATCAAGTTCTCCCTTTTCTTTGTAACCTGCTATGGTTCCAAATAATGTGCATTTTCTACAAAGCTTGTAATTGTCATAACTTCGTATTTATGTACGCAGATACACAAGTAAGTTATAGTTCTGTCACCGTAGACGTGGTTGTGCTGCCTTGTTCACTCAAGGAGTAAAACTAAGTCACTGCTCAGCACACAATGAAGAAAGCAGAAGAGGAGAAACCTCCCATAAAGTCAGCAAGATTTGCTGGCGCTCATTTGCTATTGGCCGCAAAGTTCTCAGACTATACACTCCTTTTATTGGATTATTACTTTAATGGGACTTTTTAAAGGGCATTTTAATAGCCTCCCTGTTTCAGCAGATATACATTGAAAGGCATTTGGAATACTTCCCAGTTGCAACATTTTTGATCTTCTCATTTCTTAGAATTCTGACAACCTACCAGGTAACAGTTAGTATGATATTAAGCTGACACATTCCAGAGTTGGCAGTTGTTAGATTTGCCAGTGCAGTTTGCTGCCCAGATCCCATGGGCCTGAGATTTATTGCCTTTTCCTCTTACCCACCTCTCCATAGACCCTTCCCCCACCTCTTTTTTTTTTTTTTTTAACTCTTTGACTGAATATACTACGGGTGCATTTTTAGGTACATCATGACTATTCATGGTAAATGTGTGACCTAGTACAAAACAAGAATTAGCCACAGAAATTCTTATATTAGAAATTTGCACTATGCTGTGTTATCTGAAGAATCAGAGAGAGCTTGTTTACAGCAAAGATATTTGTTTTCTTCACCCAGAGTCATGCCATTCTCAGAACTCTCCTAAGTTCACAGATGGATCATGGGTGATCTGTAAACCCTCTGAAAAGCTAAATCCAGCAGAGCGACTCTGCTGTGGCCACTACTAAGATTTCTTCTTTCCCAAACAAGAGCTGAAAGCATGGAAAGGAACAGGGAGTGAAGACATTTTAAAAAACATTCTAAAAAATAATTATAAGTGGTTGTAAAAAATTCCTCAAAGCCTACCTTTTTGGCGGCCAATGATAATGAGGGCCAGACAAGTGTCAAACTCTCCTGGTATTGAGTTGGCTTCAATTCTGTTGGAAACCATCTTCTTCCTGATAGAGGAAGCAAAGAGAAGAAGGTAGGCCATGGTATTAAATAGCATTTGTCTTACAGTGGAGCTACCTGACCTCTGTTCCACATTGGGTTTTTCTAGGTTCAGGTAATGAGAAGGGTTGTAGGAATTGGCATAGACATAAGGCCAAGGCATTCTTGATATAGCACTAGGTCCAATGCATTCCTTCCTTCATTTATTCAACAAAGGTTTGTTGGGCCTTAACCATGAGCCAAGCATGGATTTAGGAACTAAAAACATAAAGACAGAAATAGGCTCTGACCTCAAGGAGGTAAATATCTAGGGGGGAGACAGAGTCATAACAGATAAATAGAGTCCAGTATTAAAAATAAAATCATAGATCCATGCACTAGCAATTATGAGAGTGTGAAGGAAGGGCACCTAATCCAGCTGGAATGACAGCGGGGGAACGATTCCTAAATTGAATGGTTAATAATAGTTAGCAAGGTGCGCGTGGAACGCAGAAGGCTACGAGGATCCCATAAGCAAACGCACCAAGTTGACAACACACGCAATGTGTTTGGAGAACTTCATGCGCTGCAGTGTTTCTGTTTTATAAACTGTGAGATGTGGGTAAAGAGAAATGTGCTGAAGAAACCAGGCAGTGATCAACACGGAGGGCTTGACATTTAGTTGCTTCCAACACTGTCTACCACGAAGGCACATATGGCTGTTTACATTTAAATTAAGTAATATCTGAAAAAAGAAAAAGTTAGTTCTTTAAGATGCACTAGTCATATTTCACGGGCTCAACAGCCACGAGCAGTTAGTGGCTACCACGGAGAGTGCAGATTATAGAACATTTCCATCAGCGCAGAAAGTTCTATTGGGCAGTGCTTGTATAGACAGTCCTGAACCTTTGAAGTGTTTTATATAAAGAAGTTAGATTTAGGTCTTAGATTCACACGGGGGGCTGTGGAGGACACATTTGAAAAGGTAAGATGGAGACAGGAGGTCCTTTAGAGAGAATATTTAATGTTCCATGGAGCTTCCATTCTAGCGGTGAAACAGACAAAAAGCAACAAATAGTAAGTAAAATACATAGAATGTCAGAGAGTGACAAGGGGTAGAGACAAAAACAAAGGAAGGGAGGAGAATAGAAGGGGCTGTTGGGGAGTTCAATTGTAAATAAAGTGTTTAGAGAAAGTCTCACTGAGAAGGTGACTTTGGACCAAAGACCAGAAAGAGGTAAAAACATGACTTAGGTATCTGCGGACGAGGCGCATGAATATCCCGGTCTATTTAAGACACATGTGCATCATGATTTAAAATTTTTATATTCTTTATCTCATTGAATCAGTCAGGGATTTCCCAGAGAAACAGAACCAATAATATACGTGTGTGCGTAAATATGTAGGTACCTATAAAGGGACTTGCTAAAGGAACGAGCTAATGCAATTATGCAGTTGTGGCACCTAGAACGTCTAAAATCTGTCAGGCAAGCTGGAAACTCAGGCAGGAATTGATCTTGCAGTTTTGAGGCAGAAGTTCTTCTTTTCCAGGAAACCTCAATTGTTGCTCTTAAGGCCTTCAACTGATAGGATGAGACCCAGCCACGTGATCAAGGATAATCTTTGTTACAGAAAGTAATATGCTCACTTGTATATGCTAACCACAGCTGCAGAACACCTTCTCAGCAATATCTAGCCTAAAGTTCATTACCTAATCCCCATGTTTCAGATAAGGGAATCCAGGCTCATAAAGACTAAAAACTTGACCAGACTAATTCAAGGGGAAGAGTAAAGAGCCTAACACCTGTCTAAGTCTCCTGACACTCAATCTAGTTCACAGTTTGCTACCCAGTCTAAGTAAACCAGACAAAGAAACCTGAATTAGACCACATAGGGAGCTCCAGATTAAAGAATAGATTCAGACATGTATTTATATTTTATGACATTCACCATTGAAATCTATTTTTTAAATGAAAAGCTCTTATCTATCTCTTTGAATATTTTTTCCCATTCTGCAATTTTTTTCTATTCTGTCTTTGTGGTACTTCTACTGGATATATATTGAAATTCAGTTTCCCAAGTCCATAATCTCTCTTTCTTATTTTTCATTTGTTTATCTCTCTGTACTGCATTCTTAGGAGTTTCCTTACAACTATCTTTCAGTGTATGGATTTTCTCCTCAACATACGCAAAGGTACTTCAACTAGTTATAATAATAGTCTCCATTTACTGAGCCCTCAGAATATGATAGGAACTATGCCACCGTGTGTGTGTTATCTCAATAGTACTATTACTATGCCCATTTTACAGGTAAGAAAACAGAATTTGAGGACTTGGGAAACTGCCTTAAAGTGACAGACTAGCATGGAAACCCAAAGTTATCTGAATCACTGGAGATGTTTTTAATCATCATACCATATAGTTTCCACATATGAGAGAAAGTCTCGATATATGCATGTCTTTTCTCTGTTTTAAAAACTTTTAGTTTAACAAAATATTCATACATTTTATAAATTGTTAGTGATTGTATAAATGTATTTATATTTTGTCAACCAAATGTCATTTTTGTATTTAAAATCAGGCAGAAAATTTATCATGGTAAAAATGTAAGTTAATTTGCTTTTGCAAACTGGATTTGAAAGGAAGTAAAAATATAATAAATTTACATTTCTTCTTCATGCTTGGGAATTATCTGTCCACCTAAATAAATTATGCAAACTACCAGATTAACCTTTCACATACAGAATTTTAATAATTTTAGTAGAAATGTTGTTTCCTTCTTTTTATACTATTATAGTTTTTACAAGGTGTAGTCACCAATCCAGACTCTCCTTTGTAACCCCTGAGGTTCCCAACACTCATGGCTTTTTGGACATTTTTAAAATAAGGCAGCCTCAATGGAACCACTTTGGTTCTATAAACAGTTTTATATCTTTGGACCAAAATAGGGATGCATCAGGATCTCATTCTCTTTTTTCCTAGAAGATTCCTCTGCTTGGCTAAATTCATGGTTAAAAACAGATTTATAAAGGACAGCTACTGTCCAGTAGCATCAAGAACAAAAAAAAGTATATATCAGCTTAAGAATAATATCAAACTCCTCAATTTTAATTTATTTTTCCTAGTGTAAATAGTAGAGCAATGAATAATAAACCATGTGAGATATGAGCATTTCCCCCAATTAATCCATATTATTTAACTACTTTTCTAGAAATTTGAATATTTTATCTCACTCTCATAGATGCTGAATGTGCTTTTTTTGCTAATATGATTAGCAAATATAATTTTTCATCTCTAAAATTAGAATATTTAGTGAGGTCAAACATCTTTTAAAACTCAATAGCATTGGTATTTCTTCTATTGTGAAATAATTGTGTCTATTCATTCTCCATATAATTATTTGAGTCTGAGTTTATTTCCCTCTACATGTTTTATGTAGTAATATTTAACTATTGCTTCCAATACTTCCCAGTTAATTGATTAACTTTTAATTTGGGGGCTTTTGGACTCACAAAGTCTTCTAATTTTTAGATATTCAAACCTATCTGTTTCAATTTTTATGATATTTTGAATGCTTTTAACTTCTCTCCCCACTATTTAGAGATTGAATAGATATTTGTTTCTACTTTTAGTTTTCATGGTTCTCTTTGTTGACACTGACACGCTCATTGATCTGGACTTTATTTTAACATTTAGATGCAGTAATCTAAATTGATTTTTTTTCTAAATAGGTAACTTATCTTCTGCAGCATTAATAGTCTTGCATAATCCATTTATTCTCAATGGATTTGAAATGACTCTTTTAAAAAATAACTATTAACTACTTATATATTATAGGGTGTATCTAGTTTCCCTGTTATGTATTTTAAACATTCTTGAGCCAGGTCAACACAGATTTAATTATCAGAGCTTTACAGTATCTTTACATATCCAATAGGCATATTCGCCAACCATACACCCAAATGCCCTGCCTTATTATCCTTCCTGCAAAAAATTCTGAGTTATTTTTCATGGTTTAGTTCACCATCATTAAGCCAAATTCATGTAAAAATAGAATCTTTTCAACATACTCACAGTTCTTACTGTGCACATCAAATGTTTTGTTACATTTTGATACCATGGTACCCTCTGGACATTGGCACTTAAATATTATGGTACGTTTCTCCTAAAAAGAATTCCATGACCAAGAACATTTGGGAAAGAGTGCCTACCTTACCCTCCTCTCGGAGATTCACAACAAAATGAGCATATAAAAGAGAGAAAAATAAAGAAATTGCTCAGTAAAGAAACCTATGTTTAATCTAGTGTTTTCCAAATATTCAGTCTATTTTATATTTTGCTTCACAATTACTAGCAAACTATCAAAATGGCTTCTCTGTTCTATATGTTCTAAGAACGGTATTTCCTTTTGGCTACTCCCAGTCCTTGTTTTTAATCCCTTTTGCCTGAAATGCTGACCAATTCCCTAGATGAGGGGCATGTTTGTACGTAGGAGTGCCTCTAGCTGGCAGAAGACAGAAAGGGCTAGGGATGGCAGAGGTGCTGAATGTGCATTATGTCAGACCCATCAAAGAGGTCTGCACTCTTTCATGCTGTGGGAGCTCATGGGAATGACTTCAGTCAAGGAACAGAGGAGTTGGACCACGATGCCTAAGTCTTCTGAAGAGAGGCAGAGTCTCCAGCGAGCCTGCAGCCCAGCTGAAAGTGGGTCACTTCACCACTGAGGAATGGCACTGGGTGGTACTTCAGAGACACTGCGGTGAGGGAACAGGCCCTTATTCATCACGGGGGAGATAGTGTTTTTCCTCCCCTGCGATAGATTCACTCTGGCCCGGCAGCCTCTATGGTTAGGCGTGACTTCCTGAGGGATTTTCCCTGGATTCACAGAAGGTTCCCTGAGTACCAGGGAAAGCCTGACTCACCCACAGGCCTTCCAGGGTGGGGCTGGCATGACTTGGATGCAACTTCGACTTGGCTGAACTCCCACGATGGTAATTCTCAGCCTAAAATCAGCTGCCCCAAGGAGAAATGGAAGAACGGGGTGAAGAAGAGGCCCCACGGAGGTGCTGACAGGGGCAATAAAATCTCCTCTCACAGGCTTCTAGCTGGTGCCCTAGGGTGACATGTGAGGGAGCTTGGAAAATATTTTTTTCCTCTCCAACTTCCTTTTTCCCTACAGCAGCTTCTCCAGCAAGTTCATGTCCCTGCATGGTACTAGCTGCTACCTATCCTAACAACGGCTCCCCACCACGCTTCGGATAATTGGATCCAAGCCTGGATCCTAATTTTGCATCTTAATCCTTAGCTCCGGTACGAAAAGGCTAAAGCTTCCTTTTAGTATCCTATCTTGTATTCTCTATCACTGACGTTACAAGAGCAATCTTGGTCTATTTACTGCCACCCCTGGAAGAGGCCCTTGAATTCTCACATGCTGTCACTCAGGTGCCAACACAAGCCCATATCTGATTTCTGTAAACAAGCAGGGTGATGGAGCTGCCTGGTCGCTAAGTCCCTCCAAGGAAGTCAAGGGTTTGTTTGCCGTTACTGAAAGCCCCCAGTAGCCAGACACCAGATAAAGAGACTATATCAGCTTGGCTGTGGAAGAAATGTGGTAAGTCACAGAAGGAAGGAAAGGAGACGCATGGAAGGCAATTTACCAAGGTGTCTGAATCCCAGTTCTGACTCTTACTAGTTGAGTGACTTCCAGCAATCTACTTTATCTTGTCTTTAGTTTCCTATGAAACAGGGATGGCAATAGTGTTAGCTTCACAAGAATGTCAGGATGATTCAATGAGATAGTGTGTATATAGATAGAAAATACATCTGACATAGACTTATGCCCAGGAAAAGTTAAGAATTATGGTGACAACAATGGCCTTTGAGGGGTTGCTAAAACCTTGGAAGTTCAGTGCCCTGAGAAACAACTTTCTGGGAAAAAGGGTCTATAACTTTCATTATGAGTTCTTCAAATTATTAAAAGTCCTGAAATCATGGAAAGCAACGTGAAAACATTGAGTGTCGCTGAAATAAAGACAGCTGTTCCAAACAAACTGGTCTTTCCAAAGTCACAAAGACAACAATTACCAAATTGTTATCCTTGACTAAAATGTACTCCATTGCTTTCCCTCACTTAATTAAATATCCTCTTTCCTCCAAAACTCAGGTCAGCTAACCCCTTGCTGAATACCTGACTGGACCACTCAGCTGATACTTGCATAGCTCCCTCTGTACACATTGGTCCTATTTCTCCAACTTCATCCCAGCTGCTGGAAAGCAAGGCTCCAATATTATATCTTCCTTCAATGCCCGGGACAATCCTTTGCAATGTTTACTAATAGCAACTGTGGATCACTGATAATGATATTTGTCAAGGTGTATTTCTACATAGAGTATAATGAACTTCTTCTAGGTAAATTCATATAATGGACTATCCCGTCTCTACAGCACAGCATCCAACGTATAAGTGCTTCGTGAGAGAGGGTTGAACAAATAGTTAAAAAATTGGGTGGCTACGAGAAAGTTATACACCAATAAATGGATAAATTAGGCAGGTAAGATCAAGAGGAAGTATTTTTTTTTAAAGATCACATATGGAGGATGTAACCAACCCTCTCAGCATTTATTTCACATTTTTCAAACATTTATAACTTGTGTACCAAAAATTCACTGGAACAATGTATTTTCATCAGGAGACCAAAGTTTAAGTCTAAAGGATCAGCCACCCTTCCATTCTGCCTGAGGACAAAGTCCAAACCATAGTTCCATTAGTTTTCCTCTTATGGTCTTAACATGAAGTGTATCACCCATCCTTGAATTGTAGATGTATAGAAGTTTCCCAGGACCACCTAGGATAAACTAAATAGAAAAGGGAAGATTCTTAAAATCAAAAGGAAAACAGCCAACATGGCAAGTAAATTATCTTCTGCGGTGATAGGGTTGGGAGAGAAAGGGGAGATGTTTGTGCAAAGCAACCACAAAATGCCATCGGAGCTATTGACGGATAAGCTGTTTCTGAAACCTCCGCTTTTTAAAGAAACCATATCAGCAGCACCAAACAACTCATTTGCGGCAGATTTGTCTTTGAACAGTTTTTTTGCAAAACGCTGATAAGTGCAACTTAACTTGAGAGAGAAACTATGTACATTATTCATTTAAACAGAGCAAATGAGAAACCATAACACATATACAACTATGGAAACAGGACAAATATGCTCGTGAGAAGGCAAACAGAGATGCTGGCTGGCTGGTTGCAGGGGACAAAATTCTAGGCAGGGCACAAAATTAAAGAAAACGTGGCCGCTGTGAGTGGAGGTGAATCTCTCCTAGGAATCCAGACTGTTGCTACTTTTCTCCAACAAAGGAGCATCTCTGCTTAAATTTCCTAAGAAATTCTAACCTGCAATTTTACAGAGCACTGATTTATTAGCTTCCTTTCTGGCCAATGTATTTTTATGATGACTGAAAATAGAACTGGAAAAATAAGTTAACTGATGCGGATCATACTGTATCATTAATAAAGCAAACAGTGAGGCCAGATTCTGAATACGCAGTTAAGTATAGAAGCATCAGGACTTGGAAGGAATAAGGAACACGGAACCCCAAATCACCACTTGTACAATAATATCAGGGAACCCTGCACAGCTGTATTTCTCAAATTATGCTGCACAGAATATTAGTTCCGTTGGTGTTAGCAGGTGTTACGTCAAATTAATGTTCTATAGTCAAATCTCTCACTCCCTTGCTAATAAAGAAGGTCATATATACAGACACATAAGAAACAAGCTCAAAGCAGTAATTTTTTTAAAGTAGACTTTATTTTTAATTGAAGTATAGTTGATTTACAATATTGTGTTAGTTTCAGGTGTACAGCATAATGATCCAGTATTTTTGCAGATTATACTCCGTTGCAGGTTATTACAAGAAAATGAGCATAATTCCCTATGCTATCCAATCTCTCCTTGTTGCTTATCTATTTTATACATAGTAGTTTGTATCCCTTAATCACATACCCTTAATTTGTCTCTTCCCCCTTTCCTCTCTGTTTTGGTAACCACAAATTTGTTTTCTACATCTGTGAGTCTGTTTCTGTTTTGCATATATATTCATTCGTATTATTTTTCATATTCCACATATAAGTGATATCATACAGTGTTTGTCTGTCTTTGTCTGACTTATTTCACTAAGCATAATATTCTCTAGCTCCATCCACATTGGTGTAAAGGCAGTATTTCATTCTTTTTTATGGCTGAGTAATATTCCATTCTATATATACACCACATCTTCTTAATAATCAAATCGTCTTGGCTATTATAAATAGTGCTGCTATAAACACTGGGTTGCATGTAACTTTTTGAGTTAGTGTTTTCATTTTTTCTGGATAAATACCCAGGAATGGAATTGCTGGATCACACGGTAGTTCTATTTTGAGTTTTGTAAGGAAACTCCATACTGTTTTCCGCAGTGGCTGCACCAGTTTACATTCTCAGCAACAGTGTATGAGGGTTCCCTTTTCTCCACACCTTCTCCAGCATTTGTTATTTGTAGACATTTTGATATGGCCATTCTGATCAGTGTAAGGTGATACCTCATTGTGGTTTTGATTTTCAAAGCAGGACTTTTTAATAACATGTTTTAATAAATTTTCCAGGTTACATCCTAAGATTAGTCATAGCAGGTCTATGACCTACTTCTGCTTCTATTCTCAAAGTGTGGTCAAGAACACTTACTCTACAGAAATTACATAAATACATAATACATAAATAATGTACTTGGTAAAACAATTGAGAGAATTTCCATAATATATCCTTATTTTTAAGAATCACAACATACATTAGTTCATTAAAAGCTCTAAAAAGTCCTATAGGAACAAAAATCCTATTGAATCCAGCATTGCCAACATTTATCTCATCATGAAACTCTCTTCTTAATATGTAATATTTATTAATAACTTCTATAACAGACTCACTTTGGAATATCCTAGCATAGAAAAATATTTAATGACATAAATTAAAAAGTACAAACAAAAGTCAAAAAACCAAAACAAAAGTCGCAAAACAATGTACACACCATGATCCTATTTTTGTAAGATAATTACATATTTGTTTTTTCCATTTTTCTAGAACACATATTTTTGTTAGAAAAAGTATATTATCAATAACATTTTTTAAACACTGAATATTGTTTTATTTGGCATGGGAGAAAGTTATCTAGAGTATGGACCCATTTTCTAAAGTTTCCAAGCATTCCACTCACTTTTAGGGCTATAACAGGAGGCAAACACCTTCAGTGAGTGACGGCCCCGACTTGCTATGCTGGGTGTTGAATGCTGAATATTGAATGTCATGGGAAGTGCCCCAGGCTCCTATTTCTACTCCTAATTGGTGCACCTGAAAAATATACGTTGCACTGAGCTTTGAATGGCCTGCATAATTAGTATATAACAAGGCCAAATGTAAAGATGAACTATTCCCATGCTTTTCACCCCAAACATCAACTTTAGGCACCTGACAAAATACTATTCAATTTTACCTAAATGTCACTTTCCTCCTTGCGTGAACATAAGTCCTGGGTTTCTCCCTCCCTTTGGTAGGTGGGCCAAGGATTGGGGAACAAGAAGCACTCTCAACCCAGGGAGGACCAGATGGAAGATGAGAGGTAGAAAAGCTGCATGACCCTCCACTCCCCACAAAAGAAACCAGAAACTGTGGAAAGTTTGCTATAGCAGAGAAGTGTACTACACAGGAAATGTACCATATGGAAACTCTGGTATAGCAGAGAAAGAGCTGTAGGGATTAACGAAGACCGCAGGGGATATAGCTCCCACCTTGAAGGAGCTGATAATCAAATGCTTAGAGCGGGAGGAATGTAAGTAACAGGATGCATACATTTGGGGGCTCTATTGGGATGCAGCTCTAAGTTCTGAGCAGTTAGGGAAGTGGGAAGGATCAGAGAGATGGAGAATAATGTAGCACAAAGGAGACTGACCTGAAAAGGCAGGGTAAACAGATCCAACGAAAAGTGTGTGTGCGCATGCCTGTGTGAAGCACTCCTGAGGCTCGCTGCTAGAGGTGTAGGACCAGGTCCGCACCCTCAGGAAGCAGGATTTCTGGTTGGCTAGATGGCATACCTAGAGAAACATTCAAAATAAACAAATAAATAAATAATAGAAACAGTATGTAATTCGGTTCTAAATGAGGGGATACAGCCTGGCACAGAGCCTGGAAAATAGGTACTTACCATATGTTTATTGGATTTAATTAGATCCAGAAGCTGTCAGAGGGCTAGACAGGAGATCTCTGCAGAGTTATACAGGAAATGAGGATTCCTGTATAAACGATAACCGACAGAAACAATGGCATAGGTGGTGAAATGAGCCTTTGGAACAAGATGAGGAGAAGGCAATTAGAAAAGTTTTTATTTATAAAAATCCACAGATTAAATTTGACCAGAAAGGGACAATAGAACCACTTTTATGCTCTAAGAAGGTAAGTGACAATCAAAGTAAGTCCTGAGGACCACAGTTGCTGGTGAGAATAATTGACGAGAGATGAGCCTTGAATGAGGCAGACCAAAGACAAGCCTATTTCTAATATCACTTTGGATCGACTGTTAGGAATTGATGGTAGACTCAGTGTGATGGATGGGAAAAAAGAGCATATTTGGGGCTCAGCAAACACAGTTCATTTATTCTCAAAATCTGGTTGGGCATTCAACAGCAGGTAGAAATATACGTTTTTTTATAATAAAAAGTTTTAATAATAAACACTTTATTATAATTTTTATAATAAAAAGTTTCAATAATAAACACTTTATTATAATTTTTATAATAAAAAGGCATGTAAAATGTTTCATTATTTGCTACACTTTGAACTATTAATTCTAGTACAATAAAAATACGTATGTGCAAGCACACGTGTACTTGACACTGTGAGAATCCTGACTGATATATAGAATCCAGGAAAACCAACAAGTATCAGCATAGGCTTGAAGAGCAAAGTCTGAACAGGAAAAAAGATACCCATTGCACAGGCATCATCTTTTTTTTAAATTTTTTTTTCAAGGATAGTTGATTTACAATGTTGTGTTAATTTCTGCCATACAGCAAAGTGATCAAGTTATACATATATATACATACGTTTTCATATTTTTTTTTCCATTATGGTTTATCACAGAATATTAAATATAGTTCCCTGCACCATACAGTAGGACTTTGTTGTTTTGGCATCATCTTAACAGGGAGAAGTACCAGGAGGACATGGCTGAAACTTTTGTTCTCGGTACATTTTCTAAGTGATCTGCGTCCACGTGGGAGGTGAGCCTTCGCAAAACGAGTTCGTGCTTTCTGGTGCTTACAAAGCAGACTGCCACGGAGGCTGACCCAGGACAGCTCTAGTCGTACGGCCAGGTCTTGTATGCATTAGCCTATTGCTCAACTACGAATGTCCTATTCAGCTTTCTTGCCTGTCAATTGCAAAGGCCATGTGGCACGCACATCAGAGGTGAGAGGACGAGATTGTTGCCTATTATGGCAAAAATCCTCCCTTCACCACAAGCAGAGCCACAAACGTTTCCAAACCACAAAACAAAACTCGCCTATATAAGCTATAAATACTTCAGTTGTGTGCATTTGTACAATGTTAGGCATAGCTGGGTATGTTTGTTCTTTCATACATCTGTCCTCCCTTGTTTGGGGAAGTAGACCTTGAAGAGTATGACCCTATCCATCTCGGTTAGTGTCAGCTCAGTGTCAAAAGTATATGGTCATGGTTTTTTGCTGCAGGTTTTTGTTTAGAGTGAAGCTCTGAAGTGCATTCTGAACCAGGCTTTGTGTGAGTTATCAACTAATCATCTATTGCTAAAATCTCAAAGAAAAATGTGCAAGTTGGAGGAGCGGAAGAAGGCAATAATTGCTTCTATTTTATATGATATTTGTTAATTAGACTAAGAATCTCCTCATCTTCTCTTTCAACCTAGAAATTTTTAAAAAGAAGAAGAATATAGGACCTTCTACTTCCAGGATGATTTCCACACATTAAGTTTCTCCACTCATTTAATTTCATAAAGGCATTTTTATTCCTGAAATATTTACTCCAGATAAGAAAATCTCTCATCACAACTGTGTGAAATCGCACCCAAAGAACACATTTTGGCAGTGTCTCTTGCCCAAAGAGTGGGACTCAGTATCAGGACTTGTTTTTCTCCCCAAGACAGATACCACCAATGTTAGACTGCATTCGCAATGGAAATCAGCGCTTGGGCACTGAATCCAGCCACAGAGGATTTGGCAAAAAGGCTGTAACCTCTTCTCTCTCCTCACCAGTGACAATCCCACCACAGTTTTCCATCCGTTGGTGAACTCCATCCTGGATTACCTCAATGCTCTTTGCTCAGGGCTATGGTTAAAGACCTCCCAGAAGCTCCAGCTGTTGGTACAGAATGCACCAGTTGTCTAGCTGCTAACGGTCATAGGCTGACGTGACTGGAGTGTCTCTGAATCCCCAGGGCCCACCTGGGTCAGGCTGGTGGTCCCAAGCCCTTTCATCAGCTGAGTTACCGAGTTTTTCAAGAAGTATATCAGGCTCGTTGATATTTTGCCATTTCTGAATCTCCATGGAAGTTCACCGCTTCTTGGCAAGGAGATGGGTTGAATAGAGGTAAGAGGTAGAAAACACTCTTGAGAATGGATAGATGTTAAAGGAAGTGTTGGTGAGTTCCCTCAGCTATGCACATGAACTAGGCAAGAAGTTGACAGTAAAGAAAGTATGATTCTCTCTGAAAGGATGTCATGGAATGCATATGTGTACCAGCTACAGATTCTACAGCAAGATGGCCTTCCTATCCAGGTCCTATACCATCACAACAACTAATTAAGATTTTGAAGAAAATGAGTATGAAATAGCAATTTTCACCAGAGAATACATACAACTTGATTCTGCTTCCTCTGGTCTTCAATGAAATCCAAGAGTATCAGCTAGCATCCCAGGTCTGTTGACTATGGAGATATGATTTTACAAAAAAAAAAAAAAAAAAAAAAAGCAAGGCAAAATGTCATTGTCCTTAAATGCTTCACTCCCAAAAGGTTGCTTTTATAAAACACTTGCTTTGAAATCAGAAACAGAAATCAGTGCGCCGATTACATGAAAGTCTTTGATGTACTCAGTGGTTATCTAGGTTCTACTATTTTTGGTTTTGAACTAGTCAAAGTTTATTTAAAGCTGGGCATTAGAAGACAATTTTAAAACATTGAGGATAACTAAAATAACACTGTGCGTACACTATATGAAGGTTTACTAAAATAGTTGTCAGGCATGCGTCATCGAGATAATTTCTGTTCCACTCAGACAAATCAGTTATGATTGCTGACGGCAAAACTGGAGTTGGGCTCTAGGAAGACAATCCTTATGCAAATGGCACATTCAGCCTCTAGCACTGTGACAAAAGAGTCTAATGAGGAGGCAGAATGACCTACCCAGGTATTAGGGTGAAATCATCCACTATCCAAAGAGAAAGATGTTCATAATCAAGCATGTCAAGTTAATGGACACTCATAAGGTGTGAGTTAAATGAATTAGCTAGATTCATATAACAAATTCCCAGGATGTTGTTTAGTGCTAGTAAGTGTATTACGGTAACTCTGTAGAAATCGTTACTGTCTGTATTTCAGACATTCCCAGGAGTGCTAGCAAAGAGGAGCTTAGGACAAATTGGTGTATTCAGTGAAGAGAATTATATGAGGAAATGCATGTTAAATTATACTGACACTGATACTACACATGTGTTACAGGGATACTGCTCATATGCTTCTCCCTAGAAAGACCTGGGGCAATCCTGATTCCCCATGAAGCCCCCGTCACATCACTTACATTCATTCTGGTCTCCACACTGGCTCAGCCAGTTACCAGCTACAAGGCCATGTGTCTGCCCACACATTTGCTACCAGTGTAATGATCTTGCCAATGGCTTCACCATTTAAGGACTCTGCCCTATGGGCAGATGCCCGTTGCCTGACATTACATCAGGGTCAACTTCCCTTCATGTTCCCTTCTTGCATTGAAAGACCCTTTGGGGAATTCCCCAGTGGTCCGGTGGTTAAGACACCTCCCTGCCACTGCAGTGGGCACGGGTTCTATCCTTGTTTGGGGAAACTCAGATCCCACATGGTGTATAGCCAAAGACTAAAATAAAATAAAGACCTTTTGGACTCAGTGCCGTAAGAACATTCCTTTGGTTCTTCTTGTCCCTAAGGGTCACCATCCTTCAGAGTCAAGGACCTTGTTCCTAACATTCCTGGTTGCCTGAGATTTTTTTTTTAAACACTTTTTTTTTAAAAAAAGTAGAGTTATTTAGTTAGTTAGTTAGTTTTAGCTGCGTTGGCTCTTTGTTGCTGCACATGGGGCTTTCTCTAGTTGGGGTGAGCGGGGGCTACTCTTTGTTGTAGTGCGCGGGCTTCTCATTACGGTGGCTTCTCTTTGTTGCTGAACACGGGGTCTAGGCGCGCGGGCTCAGTAGTTGTGGTTCACGGGTTCTAGAGCGCAGGCTCAGTAGTTGTGGCGCACGGGCTTAGTTGCTCCGTGGCACGTGGGATCTTCCCGGACCAGGGCTCAAACCCATGTCCCCTGCACTGGCAGGCGGATTCTTAACCACTGCGCCACCAGGGAAGCCCTGCCTGAGATTTTAAAAGCCTGTTCAGCGACTAGCGGCAGTCTGTATAGAATGTTTGCCAGTCTGCAGCAAAAATTAGGAGGGAAACAAAGGGCAAGAGAGTGATTTGTATTTTTTCCTAAATTTAAATGTATACTCTGTAAAAGCTATCAATAGCTTAACTTTAGGTACTTCCTGCCTTTCTACTTTTTGGTGTTCTTTCTTCTGAAAAATGATGGGCATCGGTTGATTGCAAGTTTTCCTTAATGGCCGGGCTTTGCTAAATATAAAGATGAAATTCACGTTATTCCCTCTCTTCCTTCCTTCCTTCCTCCCTTTCTCCTCTCCTCCTCCTCCTTTCTTTGTCTCTCACATTCGTTTGTTCATTTTTTTTTTTTTTTTTTTTTTTTTTTTTGCGGTACGCGGGCCTCTCACCGCTGTGGCCTCTCCCGTTGCGGAGCACAGGCTCCGGATGCGCAGGCTCAGCGGCCATGGCTCACGGGCCCAGCCGCTCCGCGGCGTGTGGGATCCTCCCGGACCGGGGCACGAACCCGTGTCCCCTGCATCGGCAGGCGGACTCTCAACCACTGCGCCACCAGGGAAGCCCCGTTTGTTCATTTTTTTAATTATTTCGCTATTTTGTGAACTTCAAAGCTGTGGAAAATATGGCGTCTTGGACTCACTGGTCACCAGGCTGTATTGATGGAGTGTCAATGTCCACCTTGTACTGATCGTACTGTTCCATTCAAACCTCTTCAACATGTACTGAAATCTACCTCCACGCATTGTCAGTGTGCGAGGAGAAACTCTGTATTTTCCATGGAGGGACTCGGGTAAGAGTATCTGGAAAGAAGGAGAGAGAGACAGAGGCAGAGAGAGAGAGAAGGGAGGGAGGGAGGGAGGAAGGAAAGAAGGAAAGGAGAAAGGAAAGGAAGAAAGGAAAAGGACAAAAGAGAAAAGAAAAGAAAAGAGATTCTGTTATGCGGTCTCTCGTGTTTTCTGTTCAAATGTCCCCTCAGTCAGGCTCAGCTTTGTTGCTGTTTGAAGCTGACTAGAGACTCATTATCTCCTCCATAAGGTATACGTTTGGGCTAAACACGCACCACTGGAATAAATTCAGTGGATCCAGAGAGGCTGCGGGTCACTTTCGCTCCAGCCAACTCCAGAGTGACTAGATCACTGCCGTGACAGCTCCTTGTTGACAGAATAAATCAGAATGTGGAAGCTTGTGAGGATACGTAAAGACCTGGAGCTGTCCCGGGGACAGCCTGCTCTCCCCAAAGATGCTAAAGTGGTAGATGAATAAGAAGGAAAGCAGCCCAAGTTCTCATCCCAGACCTGCACCATCTGGCGGTGTGATCCTGAGGGTGTCAGTTTATAATTTCTCATTTTCTTTACCTATAACAACTGAAGGTTGCAGCCTATCCGGTAAAAATGCCAGAATATGGTGAACCAGGTCTGTTTGTGTCGCCTCTCAGGGCCGCTGAGGACAGGCACGCCCCTCAGTGAGATTGTGCTCAGTCCCCCTCAGACAGAGCTCCAGGGGTGAAGTACAGCAAAAGACACTATTATTAATTTCTAAACACTAGGGGCCAGCAACCAATATTACAATTATTCATTCAAATTTCAGCTACAGACTAGAAAGAGAAATCCTTTGTTTCTATAACAATACTTACTTCAAGGCACCTGACACATTTCTATTTCCATTGATATCAGAAACAAAGTAAGGATGGCAATTCTGCCACCATCGTTAAGGATTACTTGGAAGTTTTAGCCCGTAGATTCAGATGTTAAGCATAAACAAGACAATTCACTCCTTAAAGGGGAGGCACAAACTATCTTAGTTTCTCATATGATTGTCTGTCTTTAAAAAGCCAATGTAAGCAATTGGCAAGCAATTAAAAGTAATAAAAGCATTAGAGCAAAGGAGAGTGAACAGTCAAAAAAATACAAAGTCAATGATTTTTAAAATTATTAAATTGCTGAAGGGATTATTTAGAGAATTAGCAGCATGGGAGTGGAAGTAGGCATTGCTGGCTGGTGATCGTTAGTTAGAGAGGCAGACAGGGACTCCCCCATCCCCCTTCACCGCCCCAGTGAAGAAGGAAAAGGAGTAAAGGCAAAGACTGGGGGCAGTGGGGAAGCTTGGGTGGGGTTGAGGTAGGTGTCTAGTTAAAGTAGAAATTGAGGGAGAATGCAAAGAAGGAACCAAACTGGTTTTTCAGAATCTTCAAATCTAGGCAGAGAAACTTAGACCTGGTTCAGAAAGAAAATAGTCCGCAAGAACTAACAGAGGAAAAAATGCTGGTGCAACTGATGATTAGAAGTCCATTGCTCCCCTCCGTTTCCTCAAGTTTCTGTTACTTTATGGTGAAGATTAGAAACTTCTCGCAAATATCGTTAAGCTGTGTTTTCTGGTTAAGATTACTTTCTTCCATAAGTATTTGTTGGCAATCTACCCGGCCCTGGGCATGTGGCAGTCAACAAGATAAATGCCCCATCATATGAAAATGGAAAGTGTACCATGTCTCTAGATAATGTTGTGAAGATAGAAATTCTTCTAAAATAAAAGTTTTGATCTGATACATTCCTAATCTGAATGGGGAACGTCTTTCATGGGATAAAAATCAACAGAAGAAATTAAGAAGGTGTGGACAGATTCAAAACCATGAAATTTTAAAATATCAGTTTGTCAAAGCTTCTAAATTAAAAAGAGAAAACAGGAGAAAACCTAAGAAAATAGATTTGCTTAATCTAAGCAAATATCAACCTAAAAGTTGGTACTAATAATTAAACGGAGAGCAAACAGAAATAATTTTTGCCACAAACATGTATCTGATCTGATCTGACACTGCTATGGTCTGAATGTTTGTATCGCCCCAAAATTCATATGTTGATATCCTAACGCCCCAAAAATGATGCTCTGAGGAGGTGGGGCCTTGGGCAGGTGCTTAGGTCATGAGGGTAGAGCCCTCAGGAATGGGACTGGTTCCCTTATAAAAGAGGCCCCAGGGAGATCCCCAGCCCATTCCACCACGTGAGGACCCAGCGAGAGGGCCTTGCCTGTGAACCAGGAAGAGGGTGCTCACTAGACAGCACGACCATGCTAGTGCCTTGATCTTGAACTACCCAGTCTCTAGAACTGTGAGAAATAAATTTCTGTTGCTTACAAGCTACCTTGTCTGTGATATTTTGTTATTGCAGCCTGAATAGGCTGACAGACACACGACCATATTTGCACACTCAGAGAAACACTGTATTTTTATCATGCTTCAATTCAAAAAAAAAGATTTTACTGAAAATAACTGAATGTAATAATATTAAAACGTCTATATTTTAAAGATGAGTTGTGGCTAGTAAAGATTTAAAAAGCAGTTCAATTCAATTTGAAACCATTCTGTCCCACCCGCCCCTGTTTGGTACAACTTTCAATTCCTTTGTTGATCTTATTTGAAAGTGCTACTTTGTGTCACCCTATTCTCCTAATTTTGAGTTAAATTGGCTTCCTGAGTTGCCTGATTCAGGAACATCTGAGCTTTTTCTTTATATCAAATCCTCTTTTCTTCCACTCTAATTATAAATGCTAACTCTTATCAAACGTTTCCTATATATGCTTTCTCTACTAATTAGGTAAAAGATTATTTTTGTCCTGCTCTTTCCTGAAAGTAACGAAGAAATCTACAAGGAGATTAGGTGGACTGTCTCCATGTCAGCACTATGAATTTAGCTGCTTTTTCACATCTCGAGGTCTGTCTCAATTTATCTGCCTCTCTCTATTTCCCTGCTTCAACTCAGTTATGCTGTATTTCCTGAATTCTAAGAAACACATTACTTTTCACTTTTTAATATTTCTAAAATTGGAGTTTTCATTGAATTTGCCAAAGTTTCCTTGTTACCTTTTATTCATTATCTTAATTGCAATGCAGCAGTCCTTTTTAATAAAGACAGCAGCTTATATTCAATATAAAACTTGTAAAATATAAACCACACTTAATACAAAACTATTTTCTCCAAGGGTGAATCTGCCCCTCACTGAAAAAATTTTAAAACACTTTTAAAAAAACTTAGTAAGATGTTGTTAAATTTCTTTCATTATTTAGACTTTAAATAATCCCTCTAAATTTTGAAGAACGTATATTACAAATTTTTTTCCCTGGCATTCTTATAAAAGAGATTCTGGAAGACCTGGAGAAACAATGAACTACTTAGAAGTTGGGAGGAACATTCTTTTGCAAGGAGACACCTGCTTTGTTGAAAATAACTGGGCTGCTATTCAGCTGATGCACTTACGAGGCAGAAATGATTGTGTCCATTTTGATTGTTGAGCGCCATGTGCACCTGGCATTACACACTTTGTAAGTCACCCAGCTGTGCGTTGGTGGATGTTTAACAACTGGCCTTCTGGGGGGAAATGGGGACAGGGAGGGGAAGCCTTGATGTGTAGCATCTCCAAATTTCCCTGATTTCCCATCACAGCCAATTTTAAGCTAACAACATCCCTGAACACAGAGTTGGGAAGAGATGCGCACAGGCTCTCCTAGTAGATTCCAGAACCCACCTGAACTGAATTCCTGGAAAAGAGACATGATAAGCTACTGCACGGTTGAAGGAAGCCTCAGGCTGGTATCCAGACTTACTGAAGGAGATGAATTAAGGTAGGGGAGCAAGGGCAGAAATTTGGGTGGGAAGGGATAACTGTCTGAGTCAGAGGTTCAACAGATTTTATTGGGAAAAAATTGTCTAACTGTGTTTTTTTAGGTTATTTAGTGTGTATATGTAAACACCCTCATCCTTTTCATCTATGAAGTCTTTGTAAACGCTGCATTGCTCACTAATGCTTTGGGATGAATTTTGGTTGGGGGAGTGTATGAATTGAAATAATGTGCAGAGTCCTGCTTCAAGATTGGTGCAGGACTAAAACTGAGGCTGACTGTGCCTCAGTAGCCAACGTGCGTGTTAACAGTAATTGAAGAGGACAAAAAGTAGAAGAGAGATTAGGTGGAAGCTTTCCAAGAAAGAAGAAGTAAAAAGGGTTTTTTTTGTTTGGTTGTTTCTCTCCTGCTAGGGAGTTTCATTTTACATGGCTGGCCATACAGGATGATTGAGAAATGGCAGAGGAAAGGATAGTGTAAAATGCAGGAGTTTTGGGCTTCCCTGGTGGCGCAGAGGTTGAGAGTCTGCCTGCCGATGCAGGGGACGCGGGTTCGTGCCCTAGTCCGGGAGGATCCCACGTGCCGTGGAGCGGCTGGGCCCGTGAGCCACGGCCGCTGAGCCTGCGCGTCCGGAGCCTGTGCTCCGCAGCCGGAGAGGCCACAACAGTGAGAGGCCCACGTACCGCAAAAAAAAAAAAAAAAAAAATGCAGGAGTTTTCATTGGCTTTGGGGATTATACGGCTAAACCAACAGTGTTATGACATCATTAGCCAAATTTTCTATGTTCCTGTGATGCAAAAATTGATCCAATTTTTAAATAATTTTTAAAAATTGAAGTATATTTGATTTTTAAAAATTGAAGTATAGTTGATTTACAATTTAGTTTCAGGTCTACAGCAAAGTGATTCAGTTATACATACATATATATACATATATGCTATATATGCAGTGCTATACAGTAGATCCTTGTTGGTTATGTATTTTATATATAGTAGTGTGTATCTGTTAATCCCATACTCCTCATTTATCCCTCCCCCAACCCCCCTTCCCCTTTGGTAACCATAAGTTTGCAAAAGTTGATCCAATTTTGATCCAATCTGATATAGCCTTCTAACCACAACTGGCCCCTTCATGTTAAAGTATTTAAGAATCTCTTCTGGATAGAACTTTATAAATTGCGTACAGTTCCTCCATTCTTTTCCAAGATTTTTACCTGAGACAGTTTCATAGTAAAGTCAGAGGGACTCTGTGAGACAAGGTATCCACACATCTGACTAACTTATCGCCGTTTTACATAAACCGGAAAAATGAGGGGCAGAGAAATTGAAGGGATTTGTCCTCAAGCATCGCCTTTGTCAGAGGATAGACCTGGAAATAGAAGCCTGCCTCCGGACTTCTGGATCTGTGCTCTTTCTTCCAGACAATATTTATCTGGCTCTGCAGCAAGCTCTTGGGTTCACCGAGGCCACTAGAAACAGGGAAAGGAGGTAAGGTTATACTTTGGTGAGATTTTGCACGTTGCTTGAGAGACAATTTCTGCATTGGTTCTCTTCTGAACGGTGGAGCAAGTGGAGAGGAGGACTGGATGGGGCTGTTCTCTGTGTGGTCCAGAGGCCTTCACTGCAGGAAGTGGGCCCTTCCGGCCACAGTTCTACCAGGAATCCTTCTTTCCCCTTATAGTAAAGCCCTGTTTATAAATATATGCGCACCCATATGCAAACATATACATCCCTCAAATGTCCAGAGCAGTTCTGTATCCACAGAGATAAATACACAAAGAAGAAACATGACAGAGACAGATGGATATAGAAGTATTTTTAATTTTTTAAGAAAACATTTGCCTGCTTTGGGGAGAAACAGTCGGTTCTAAGGGAAAGGAAACCTGTACTTAGGCTAAACTTCCTCAGGATTAATTATTACTGTATTTGAAATCCAAATGACTTGACCCATCATTAGTGGATAAGTGTAGGCCAGGGAATAAATATCCACTGTGTCCACAGTAAGACAGGTATCCATACCAAGTTCAAAGGCCCCTGGACTTTACCACACACACATTTAGGCCATCTTTAGAGTTGTGACGATGACGAAAAGTTGGATGTATTCTGAAAGCCCAAGGAGGCAGCCAGCACAACCTCAGCCTAATTAGCAGAAACCACAGGTATAACCAGCTGCTGGGCCATTCACGTAACCAATCCTTGAGCCAGATGCCACTTTTGGAAAAACATACCTCAGTGCTCTTCATTGAAATTCCGTCCCTGGGCTCATAAAGAGGGTACTGTGTGAGCAACACAGGCCTGGCTTGGGGCAACTGGGGCCATTCTGTGAGATATAGTGAGAGGCTCTGCTCTGCCTTCCAAATGGCCGCTGATTGTAAACAGGCTGTTCAGTGCGCCTGGAACACGGCGCAGGCCCAGCCACAGAGTTTTCATGCACGCCTGGGATCCTCACTGTACTCTGACTTGTGTAGGAAAAGGATCAGATGAGTCTAAAATCTCCTATGAAGTAAATGAATGAAGAAGTGTTTTATCAATAAAGTTTCATTTACACCTCACACACATATCACTCGAATGACAAAAGCCCAGGAACACCTCACATCTTCTTTCGAACATATGTCTTTTTTTTTCTATTAATAAACAGAGTCCAGACCTCAAACACTTGTGTACTTCAAAAGTGTTATTTGAAGATGGTGGCATTTGTTGAATTGAATTCATGCACTTGGCTTACAAAAGGTTCTCTTTACTCCACTCTATTTAATGTAACTGCAAATCAACTACCAATTCTTCCCTTGAAGGAAACATTTAATGATATAAATGGATTTTAAAACAATTTGGTACCATAACCCATACATGTTGACACTCAATGTTTTTAATATATGCAAGGTCATAATTCAATCTTAATACACTGTCTCTTATTTTGAGCATTTTCTATAGAAATATCTACCCTGGAGAGCAACGTTCAGCAACAAAACTAAACAGGTCAGATCACAAAAGAACAGTTAGTTATAAATACAGTTTTACTACTCAGTACAAAAAAAAATGTGTAGAACATATAAAAATTGGTGTGATATCTTTCCAGGGTTGGTGAGAGGAGCTTATTTTAAAAAACTGAAAACCAAAGGCAAAAATGGCAGAAGAGTTAAGAACATAATTTCATGGTATGTAAAATATTGGCAGAGGATAGCAGGGTGTCACACCTACTTTCAGTTTGCCAGGATACACGCTCTATTCTCTTAATCCATTTATATCCATATTGAGTTTTCTATCCAGATTCCTCATTCTCTAGATGATTTCCCAAATTATTTCCTCTCTATATCATGATTTCCTATTTTTCTAGTGAAATTGTCTAATGTTCATGATAAAGCAATATACAGAGCTATCTTTGCAGTGAACTAACATGCCCTGATGTCCTGATGAGAAAAATATTGTTGGGTTTACTGGAATAAATCAGAGTTCATCAAGCGAACTTCATTCCTCCCATCTCTACTGCCCACTCTGACCCTCTCACTTGTAGTGGCCACAGAGCCTCATGCTCCAAGAACAGGGGAGATGAGTGTAGACTAGCATTCAACCAGAAACTACATCATCAAAAGAGACTGCACACATTATAAGGCACGAGCAGTACAGTAGAAAGATGGATAAAAATGAAATATGTTCATATTAAATATACCAAAGAAAAATAAGAAAAGGTAACAAAGAAATCAAGTAAAAGAATAAGGAAATTTCTATGAAGGTTTCAGATAGGCTCCAAAGCCAGTTACTTAACCCTCCAAATGCTTTAAATATTTCTTATGCATTTGTGTACTTGGGCAGCAATGGGCCTAGCTGAAGATTGGACTTCTTAAAATTAACAAAGGAGAGAATATTGATAGGCAGTGAGAGTATCTGACACAGATGGCAATTATAACTGTGATTTTATCTTTTAAATTGAGCTAAAAAAAAGTGAAAATATTGACTGAAATGTGTTTCTATTCCAATGTTTTCTCTTTTAGCTTAAATAAGATATTGCATGTGGGAACTGTTAAAAGGAGTAAAATGACTAAATAATTCTAAAGAGGGATGTTTTTGTTTCCTCCTTTTATGGTGAGTGGCTTTGAAAGTACCTGTGGTATCAGGTTATTAAAGAATCACTGAATCATGAGCTAAAGGATAACTTTACATAAGAGAGTCAGAGATGTTTAGGAAACACAGGCAGAATATCAAAGGGATTTGATATCAACTTTGATGGTTGAAGGTAAGCACATTTTGAGGCTAGCATAAGGCCATGATTTTTGATAGAATATGCTTTTATTTTCTGAAAACAGGGACAGATCTATTTTGTTCTTTCACAAGACCAATCATTAAACTCATTCAGTGTTATATATAAGAAAAACCAAGATAATTAGCTGTGTATGTAATGAAAAATAGCATTAAATTAAGAAAAGAAAAAGTACATTCGAGTCTTTGTAATGTAAGCAGGTTCTAGAAAGAGTCAAATGTTAATAATGAAAAAATGTATCTTGTTTCAAAGAGTACAGTTGACCTCTGATCTGGACAAGATAGTGGAGATCCATTTTTCCCTATTCCTCCTTGGCTAGGCACAACTTTAAACCCAGAAATGGCATGAGAAACACCAAAGAAGGACTCTGAAAGTTGGTAGGAAGAAAGAGCACTTCGTTAGAGCCACGGGACTGGAAAAATCACACAGCAAAAGGACATCTTATGCCTCCTCAACCAACAAAAGAAGGCTACTCAGACCATCATTTCCCAATACCTGACCTAGCAACAGAAGGTAACCCAGTTAGTCTCATTACTCCTCTGGACTGAATGAGACTCCCTCTGACAACATCAGGTGAGCCCAACAAAACCCATAAGGGAATTGTCTGAGAGGTTCACAAACAATAAGCAGTGAGGAAAAGCCTTCTCCTCTCCCATAAGACCTGAGACTCCCTTTTTCCACCTAGAGACAAAAAGACAGGAGGGAAAAATCAGTAAGAGGAACCCAGCTACAGAAAACAGCCCGGTCCAGGAAGCTTCTTGTCCCTGTGGGCCCAAGTCCCTCCTCCCCAACCTAGAGACACCAGAGTAGCCTGGAGGCAGTGATAGGGGGACCCCAACACACCCTCACCCACTGAGAGACATCTGGAGGCAGTGCCTGGAGAAATCCCTCTTCCACCTCAGATAGCATCAGCAGAAAATAGTGGGATCCTCAGTGGCCCCAGATAAACCAAGAAGACCAAAATAACATTGTAAAGGATCTGAAAATTAAACTTCCAGTGAAATAAAAGCCTACAAATGTAGGGCAAGACCCACATGCTAACTTTAAACAGCATGACTGCCAGCCAAAATAAAAGATTTAAATGGACCCCAGAATCTCCTAACATAATAGATAAAAATATTGAGGACAAAGTAGAAAATTATATGTCATACCAAGAACCAAGAAAATCACAACCTCAATGGGAAATGACAATCTACTGACACCAACATTGAGAAGAGTCACATGTTGGAATTACTTGACAAAGATTTAAAAGTAGTAATCATAAAAATGCTTCAGCAATCAATTACAAATTCTCTTGAAACAAAGGAAAAAATGGAAAAATCTCAGCAAAGAAAGTTATATTAAGAAAACCAAGTAGAAATTATAGAACGGAAAACATACAATAATAGAAGTAAAAATCTCACTGGATGGACTAAATAGTAGAATGGAGATAACAGAAGATCAGTAAATTTGAAGGCAAAACTGTAGAATTCACCAAATCTGACCAACACAGAGAAAACAGACTGAAAAAATATATATACAGAGACTTAGGGACCTGTGAGACAATAACAAAAGAGTGGTGCAAAAGAGTATTTAAAGAGATAATACTGAAAACTCCCCCAATTTACAAAAGACACAGACTTACAGATCCAAGAAACTGAGTAAACCCTAAACAGGATAAACCTAAAGAAATCCATGCCAACATTTCATAGTTAAACTTTTGAAAACTGAAGACAAATAAAAAATCTTTAAAACATCCAGAGAAACAACAGATTACCTACAGGGGAACAATAACTTAAATGACAGCAGATTTCTCATCTGAAACTATGGAAGCCAAAAAGAAGTGGCAGAATATTTTTCAAGAGCTGAAAGGAAAAACTGTCCACCTAAAAACTGTATCCAGTGAAACTACCCTTCAGAATAGAGAAATATGTACATTCTCATACCAAGGAAAACTAAAGGAATTTACTGCCAGCCAACCTACCATTAAAGATTGGTTAAAGGATTTTCTTCAGACAAAAAGGAAATGATAAAAGAAAGGCTCTTCGAACATCAGGAAAGAAGGAACAATGGAAAGAGCAGAAATCAGTTTACAACAGACTATGCTTTTCCTCATAAATTTTATAAAACACAGCTGATATTTCAATAAAAAATTATAGCACCGTCTCATACTTAAGACAATGATATTTAAAAGTGAGGAAGATAAAGTGATGTGAGGTTAAATAAAAGTGAGGTTTCCACACTTCCCTTGAACTAGTTATATGTTGATACCAGTAGACTATAAGTCACATGTGTATATTTTAACACCTAGAGTAGCCACTATGAAAACTATACAAAGAGATAACACACAAAAACACAAGTAAATAAAAATGGATTTTAAAAATTGTTCAAATAACTCATGGGAGAGCAAGAAAAGAGAAAGAGAAGGAACAAAAACCATAAAAAACAAAGAGGAACAAATAGTAAAATGCCCTACTTAAGTGTTACCATATCAATAATTACCTTAAATGTAAATAGTCTAAATATATCAATCAAAGGACAGAGATTGTCAAGAGGATTAAATAAAATGATGAAAATATATACTGCTTACAAGAAACTCACTTCAAATTCAACAACATAGAGACGTTGGAAGTAAAAAAATGGGAAAAAAGTGCTATGAAAACAGTAATTTAGAAAATGTTAAATAGAAGTGGCTCTATTAAAATCAATAGACTGCAGAGCAAAGAAAATTACTATAGACAAAGGGAGACATCACATAATGATAAAAGAATCAATCCACCAGGAAGAGAGGATCCTAAATCAGTACGTACTAAACAAGAGAACATCAAAATGCATGGTCAAAAACTGATAGAGCTCAATTCTAAGATGCATATTTTTGGTTGCCAGAGGTAGGGGGTGAGGGGGTGGGCAAAATGGGTCTGGAAAATCATTAAAATGCACACTTTTTTCACATTGAATGTTTCTGAAACGGGGATACTTCTTAAAATAGATGAAAACTTTAACGTGAAAATGCTGTTATTTTTAGAAAGCTATCATTAAGTCAGTGTCACACTTTACACTTCAATAGTGTCTTAGAAATGAGGAAATGTGATGATTGCCTCTTATTGTTTCAAAAGTGTGAGTCTTGCTTCATGTTAGGCAAAAAGAAAGAAATCAATATTAGTGATAGATTGACAGACTCTTGGAATTCCATTCATTCCATAAGCTAAATTTCTAAATCAAAACAGACACAAACATACCAAATGATTAGTAAAAGTTTACCTTATTGTTAAGACAAAAAAAAATGCAAAATCTGAAAATACTATCATTAAGTCAGCTTATAAAACAAGAACAATAAATAGACTTTGTTTTTTACATTGATCAGAATTTTCATCCAACAGCTTAATGTTACTGTTTTAACTGCACATTTCACATTAACCAAACAGTGTGAAATTGCTCAGACTGTAGGTTGGATTTTGCTTTTGTTTGAAAGAATGAGTAGCAGAAAAGCCAAAGTTTAACTAATATCTGCTGATGCTATGTGTATTGGTTAGTGGACATTTACTTCCAACATCAGTTCTAGAATTCCCCTAATATCTTGAACAAATGGTGATATCTACAAGTGTGGCTTTAGTCATTCTACTCTGGTTGCCCTTGATCTTGAACTTCTTGAGTCCTGGAATAACTACTGTGTTCTGTTGTCTGTACTTGGGGACCATTGCTAAGCTCAGCCAAGCATTTTAGCAAGAATTTGCACATGAGGTGCAAATATGTTGTTGTTTTGTCCATTTTAAAACATACATGCAGAATCTTTATGTATTCTTCTTTGACTTGCTTATTTCCCCCTCAGTTATGTTTCTAAAGTTCATATACGTTGCTCCTTCATTTTTATTGCTGTTGAGTTTTCCATTGTATTTTCACAGTTTATTTGATCACTCTATTCTTTTGTTGTTGTTGTTGTTTGTTTGTTTGTTTGTTGCGGTACGCGGGCTTCTCACTGTTGTGGCCTCTCCCGTTGTGGAGCACAGGTTCTGGACACGCAGGCTCAGCGGCCATGGCTCACGGGCCCAGCCGCTCCGCAGCATGTGGGATCTTCCCAGACCGGGGCATGAACCCGTGTCCCCTGCATCGGCAGGCGGACTCTCAACCACTGCGCCACCAGGGAAACCCATGATCACTCTATTCTTAATAGGTATTTGGAGTGTTCTGATGAACAATACTCCTATATGCATTCTTATATTTGCCTACTACTAAACAAACGTAAGAGTTAATGTAGAACACCTCCCTGGACATTGATTCCTGAGATGCAGGTATGTATCTGTAAACTTGATTAGGTGGTACTGAATCGTTTCCAAAGTAGCTATACAGTTTTAAACTCTCAGCAGCAGAGTATGAAAGTTCCTAGTATTTGCTGTCCTCACAAATGCTTGGCATTTTCCAACCATTTACTTTTTGCCAATCAGTATCTATGCAATAGCTCTTATCTTTCTTCCATTCTTTATGTTATCTCTTTAATTATTTTAAATTCAATAATTTTGTGGTGTTTTTATATTTTCTCATTAACTCTTTTTCATAGAAGTTTGTTTCCTCAAGTACTTTGTGACTTTTTATTGTGAATTTATCTTCAGTAGAGGTTGTTCCTGTATTCAGGTGGGAGTCCTGTGCACCAAGGGTTGTGGAAGTGTTCTTGTGGAGTAGTTTTGTCTTTGTTATCTGCTGGACCCCATTTGTCCCAGACCAGTTTTTACAGAAATATTTCAGCAGAATGCCTTGGATCTTCACAGTGTCCACTCCCATGTTTTCTGTTCTGGCATTGAATTCCTTATTTATTTCTGGCCTCTGAGGATTTCTCTTGTGCTGGGTTTTACCTTTGTTGTTGTTGCTTGGTTTTATTTTATCAAATAAATGGAATGAGAGGGAGTGTTCATGCCAGCGCAATCTGCCACATTACCAGAAATTCTGGTCTGATTTATAGTATTTCTGATCCATGTAAGAGTAATTTCTCAAAGTAAAAGTGGTTTGGGGTTATAATTTGGTTTCTAATAAAATTTGACCACAGAAAGAAAATGGACTAAGAGTACTGTGATTCCTAGGACTATCACTGTCACTGCCAATTAATTAAATAGCCTCCTGGTTTTAAAATGAATCTTCTCTAAAGAGGGGGGTCAGCTCTCCAAGTGTACATAAAATCAACTGTCAGAGCCTGCCAGTCTAAGAGCTAGATGCTAGAATTTGATACAACTTTCTAATGTCATTAATGCTACCCTGTATAGCTTCTTAGAACACAGCCTGACTATAGGTAATTTTCTCTGGTAATAACACTTCAACATGCTGTGGGCTCTACAAATATACGTGGTTAACATCTCTATGCCTTAGCACATGCTGAGGCTCACAGTGCTCTAATTAACATCACATATCATCAATCTAAGTTTTCAAAACTGAATTTCAGTTGTCTGCAAATTTATTAAATTATTTTTGCATTTACTTGCCTCATTTATAGGATATGCTGTTAATTATGTTAATTGCTTTCAATTTAGAATTATTATTAGATGACTTCTGAAATTATCTCTGCCCTTTAAGAAACTTAGATAATTTACAAGTCTTAGTGATTTACTAAAAAATAGGTAAGGAGATTACGTGAAACACATTTCTTAGAGTCATCCTAACCCTAAGAAGTATTTAAATAATTTTATTTAATCAAGAAAAAAACTAGAGTGGATAAAAATGATTCTAAATTTATATTTTCATGCATTTTAATTGTTTTCTCTTGTAATTTTTAAGGTATTGGAGCATAACTTCTGGCCACTCCCCATTACAAAATCATAAAAGGCATCCTCTTGCAAGGTCCAGAAATAAATTAAATTTCTTATTTCTAACAATCTTTGGGGGCTGAAACAGAGATGTGGTACGCGGACCTCTCACTGTTGTGGCCTCTCCCGTTGCGGAGCACAGGCTCCGGACGCGCAGGCTCAGCGGCCATGGCTCATGGGCCCAGGCGCACCGCGGCATGTGGGATCTTCCCGGACTGGGGCACGAACCCATGTCCCCTGCATCGGCAGGTGGACTCTCAACCACTGCGCCACCAGGGAAGCCCCAGAGAAGATTTTATTAAAAACTTTTAAACAATTGAGAAAATGAATAAGTAATGGAAGTCATTTTAACTGGATGGAACCAAGCCTCATCAACATTTAAATCTAGCTAACTTATTCTCTCTCCTTACTTATTCCTGAACATGCTGTGGCCATAACGGAATGCCTGACACCTACATCTTCATGGAAAAGAAAATTTAAATCAACTCGTTCATGTGTTCTGGTGTACTGCATAGCTCAACACTGTCTGTCCAGTATGATTAACTTGCTGCTACTCCATTCCTTCATTTCACACATTTATTGGGTGCCTGTTATGTAAGAGACACTGTGCTACATGCTGAGGGCAGCAAAAAGATGACCAAGATAAGAAGAGCATCTCCTCAAAAAGGCTCACCCCATATACAATCACTTCCCTCGGCTCCTAAACTTCACCACTTGCATCTTGTGCTGCTTTTAAAGAAGGAATATCACATCCCTAAATGTTCAGGTTATGAATCTCAGGGCCTGAGCTCAACTTCAAGTCAAGAGGCCACATGACTTTGATGGATCACGCCAGCCAGCCATGTGCAAAGGGCTTTCAGTTCCAGTCCACTGAAATCAAGAGCCTTTCCCAGGTATCCAGACAGTATAACATCTATCTTAGTTCCTCTACCAAGATACTTCAGGCGGACTAACTAAAATGTGTGAGAGTTGATTTTCTTCTGACCCTAGTAGAAGGATACCATTCCAGATTCAATTTGGTTAAAAACAATAAAGAAATGTGTTCTTATTTACAACACAGAAATAGACTCAGACATTGGAAACGAACTTAAGGTTACCAAAGGGGAAAATTGGGGGAGGGATAAATTAGGAGTTTGGGATTAACAGTAGATACACACTACTATATATAAAATAATATATATATAATATATATAAGATATATAATATACATATAAAATATATATATAAAAAAAATATAAAGTATATATAAAATAGATAAACAACAAGGACCTACTGTATAGCACAGGGAACTGTACTCAATATCTTTTAATAAGTTATAATGGAAAAGAATCTGGAAAAGAATAAATAAATAAATATATATATATATATATATATATATATATATATATATATATATATATATAAACTGAATCACTTTGCTATACACCTAAAACTAACATGACATTGTAAACCAACTATACTTCAATTAAAAAATTTAAAAATAAAAATAAATGTGTTTTCTTCTACAAATGTTATAAAGATAATGATATCTAAAAGAGAACTTGAGGAGAACACTACAAATATTTTGTATCTCATAAGAGTAACTATCTCAGTTGAAAAGAGGCCAGCATCACACCCTCTTGTAATTATAATTCTGATGTACTAGTTGAATATATGTTAAGATTCATGAACAACAATATTGAAGGTCTAAATTTATTATATCAAAGTTGAAGATAAAAAGCCTCCTTATACAGGAATAATACTGGATTCATCATCAGTATTAACAATGAAAGGGGCCACAGAGTTAACCTATACACTGCTACTAAAAATTATAGATTATGGAAATAAATATTAGATATAGACATTTTCCTTTCCATTTGAGAAATAACCTAGAGGAAAGCATCATTCTCTGCCTAGAATTCTATGAATGAAGTTTTGACAGAATCATTTTCAGCGTTTGACATTCATGACTTCTACCACTAAGTTGGCCAAAGTAAATAACATTCAGGAGGTTGTCAGATAGTTCTAGACACCTGAGACACTCGATGTGGCAGCTGAGTCAGGAGAAATACGTTTTCATTATGTATAACGCATGGCTTCTGATGTTAACTCAATTTAAAAGGCCTTTAAAATGTTGAACATGGAGAAATTTGCTTCCTAAAATCAAGGTAGATTTGTTTTATGTAAACTGGTGATATTAATGTCAGGAAAATAATAATTATTATAATATAATACATGTTACATATATTATATATTTAATTTTATATTAGTTATAAGCCATAATTTTTTGAGTGTTTTCTCCATTAAGACACATTTAAGTAAAGTATTTTTATGAATGGAAGATATATTGCAAAACATACTAAGGATAGGGAAAGAATGCAAGCTTTCACTTTGAAATTTTGAGTTATATGATACTATAATTGCTGCTTACCACACCAGTAGGATTAGATCCATCTAATTCACTGAGGCTGAGGGGCAGCCATATGGACCATTTTCCAAGAAGCAAGAGACGTGGTTACAAGTTATCATCTAATCATTTAGTGTGAACAACTATCTGATAGTCAAGTAGCAAAAACAAAACAAAACAGGACAAAAACAAACAAAAAACAAAGTGGAAGATATATTTGCAATATTTCATGCTATAATGTTTAATATTCTTAGTGCATGAAGAGTTCTTATCAATCAAAAGGACAGACAACCCACTAGAAAAAGGAACTAAGGGCAAGGATAGAAAATTCACAAAAAAAGAAGAGGAGATTGCCAATAAATATGTTTAAAAAAATGCAACCCTAGTATATAGAAATAATAAGATGTCATTTTTCTCCTACCCCTTTATATGAGCAAGTTTGGGGGTTTCTTCTGAAGATAATATGAAGTTTTGTTGCCACTCTTGATTACCTTGTCAGAAAGCAGTTCGGTAATTCATAGCAAAAGTTGGAGAATTTTGCATTCCTTTCAAGCTATTCTGTGTCAGACACTGTACTAGGCACTGAGTAAAAAACGTCAAAAAGGGCCCAGCCCAGGCCCAGTGAAGCCCATAGACTCCCCTGGATGCAAGAACACAAGTGCTGTTATGACAGGAAAGGGAGCGGTTAGGGTAACTCAGACTGTTTGGGGTATTTTTTTTCAGTGGGTAAGAGTTAGCAAGCCGATCGGAGGTGGTGAGGGGCAGGGAAGGTTTTTACAAAGTTAATCACTAAAAGCTACCAAAGCCCTTTATCGGAAGGAACGTAAATTACTAACCAACTCCCAGTGCAAGTGAGATAATAGAAACACATTTCTCTTAGGGTGCTGGGAGGCACAATCCAAAGTGATCCCCAAAGGATCTTATAAGCATGGGGTCAGGGCACAAGCCGCAAGGTGGAAGGGCGCATTCTTCGGACCCTCCGGGTAAGGGGGATATTTGCAAAACTTGAAGCAAATCCTGCCTGTCTTCTCCCTGCCCCCTCATGCCCGGTCCTGGTCATGATTTACAGCGCGGGCTCTTATTTTACCTTCTTTATTTTTTTGCATTTTTTAACATCTTTATTGAAGTATAATTGCTTTACAGTGGTGTGTTAGTTTCTGCTGTATAACAAAGTGAATCAGCTATACGTATACATATATCCCCATATTCCCTCCCTCTTGCGTCTCCCTCCCATCCTCCCTATCCCATCCCATTAGGTGGACACAAAGCACCGAGCTGATCTCCCTGTGTACAGCGCGTGCTTTTAAATTGAAACTTTTTTCCTGGTTTTAGTTGTCAGCGTTTAAGTCCAGAGAATTGTGGCCTCGGTATATTTACAGAAAGTGACTCCATAGCACAAGTGCTGGTCTACACAGGACTCAACTGCAGATTCTCACCTTTAAGTTTGTGTCCATTTAACACTGAAGAGGTTGTGTTTTAAGACTAAAGTACGACTAGTTCTTTAGATTTATTATCCATTTTTAAGAACAGTTTTTTCCTCCTGCCTCTTCCCTTCTGTCTTTGGAGCTGATATGAATACTATTGGCTGTAATTGTGAGATATGTGTGTAGGTTTAACGCACACTGAGATGGTTTAAGTCAAAGAATTATAAAGGGAGAGCTAGTGTATACAATTGTCTTTCCCTAGAACACTGCTCTGGTGAATGCTAAGAAAAGATTTTTTGCTCGTTCAATAAAAGAAAATGCAAATATAACAAATTAGATTGGCTCTTACAATTGGCAGGTGTTGGGTTTTCAATGGAGACAAAGACTATATATTTTAGACACTCTTTCCTGGGGTCTAATTTAAAATCCACATGGTAGGGGAGCATCTATCCAAAGTCTTCTTACAACTGTCCAAACATAGTTTCCATCAGTTCTTGCCTAAGGGAGCTATGACCTGGATGGAAAATGCTGCAAAGTATTAAAGAAAACTTTAGTTTTCTTTGACTGTCCCAGTATCTTCCCCTTTTCCTCCCAGGGTGGAGTTGGTTCACTGTGGTCTCATTTGCAATATTCCATGAAGAACACTGACAATGTATCAGATTGGTCATGGTATGAACAATTTTCATGGGTGGAAATACAAAGGCCACGGTTGAATGAGAGCCTTTATAGAGGCTTTGAACAGTAATAAATTCTGATGAAATGTCTCCCACCCCTGCAGACCATCTTAATCTTTTTCAGGCACACCCTGGATGGCTTATAGGAGAAACAGCGCTCCTCCACAAGACAGAAGGAAGAACAAAACCGTTGGCCTTTCATTCAAGCTGAGAGGCAAAATTCACCCAAATTTCACAAAACAGTCTTTGGACAGAAAGCAAATGAAAAATTGTTTTCATAGTTGGCCCAATGGCATGCCACGGAAAATGACGACGTTTGCTATCCGTGTTGTCTGTGCCCACTAGATCTATAAGCTGCTGTCTATTGTAACTTATTTTGTATTGCAACCCAAAGCAAAATGACCTCTGGTATATGACAGAAGATAATATGACTTCTTTGAAGCAGAGAGAAAAAAGGGGCCACGGACTAAGCACTGGTGGCATGAAAACAAAGAGCAAATAACTTGTCACCGTGAGGGTTTCCGAAGACAGCAGCCCACGAAGGCTGAACTCTGCTTGGAATGTGATAAGGTGGCCAGGCCTGTTGTGAAATACTTCTTTGGTAGGAGCTCTGAGCTGACAGGCCATATAAAGAAGTGTTGCAGATTAGAAGCTTATTTCTTGTCAACATATCAGGGGTGGTCCTTTCGCAGCCTAGCAATCTGAGCGACACTGAGCCTTGACCCAAGAAGCAGCAGAAAAGGCAGGCTTCAAAACAGGAGGAGAAGATGGGCTCAAATAACCAAATCTGGATTTTAATTCACATTCACCACAGCCTCCTAACATTGATGGGCAGGGGACTTGCAGTGAGGCAAGGAAGTTACTAGAAGGGGCCAGAGCTTTGAAGTCAGACCAAAGTTTGGAGTCTTTCTTTATTACCTACGAACTGTAGGATCCTGGGTAAATCTCTTAGCCTCCCTGTGTCTCAGCCTCCTCTCTGTTGAGTGGGTACAATTATATATACCTCTCAGCATTGTTTTAAGCGTCAAAGGAGGGAACCTGTACCCCTCAACAGTGTTGTAAGGATTAAATGGGATAGCAAAGAGGTAGGTTTACACAGTCCTCGGCCATTCTCTTAAAATAAGAACAGTGAAAGATCAGTTGACGCTGTAACTTTTTATTGTACCTGTGATACAGAGCAACTTTATCTTACTAGGTGCCACTTTGTCACAATTTCTGGCTTAAACATTGAAAACTGGATAGTGTATTTTAAAGTTATCCGTTTTATTCTCCATCATTGTGTGGTGTGGGGCAGGCCTTGTAATTATTTTATTTTTTATTCCACTTGACAAGTACTTCCCTGGGGAAGTCAATGACTCTATCTTAATTTCTACTTATACTATACACCCTGAATTAGTGCATCCCGGCCAAAGCACAACATAAAAGTACTATAAAGAAGAATTAACATTAAGCACACTCGTTACGACTATAATATGTGCTTACAATTTAAGGAATCACTTCCTAATAGTAAGAGTAGTCACAGACACAAGTTATTTCTAATCAAAAAGTAGCAGAGGATAGCTTTCTAAATTAACATTATAACATTGACACAAGCAAGGTCTATTGGTTGTGTCCAGGCTAGGGGGAGCCATTTACCACTTGTCTAGAAGTGATCAGCAGTGATCCAATAAAAGAAAGCAAAGAATTTATAGCACTGAAATCGGACACTTTGTGGTCTAAGCCCTACATTTTACAGAAGAAGAAACTGAGGCTCTTTGGAAGGTATGTGACACGCACGGTTCCTGAGCATCTGAGTCAGAACACAAACCCGGATCTCATCTCAAACCCTGGGCTCTTTCTGAGTTACTGTTTCAGATCTCCCCAGACAGACTCTTCTGCTATAATTACAAGCTGGAAATAACCTAAACATTTCCTGAAGTTTTGAGAATGTCACACACTACAGAACTTTCTGACTTGGTTTTCACAGAGATGTTTAGTGACGTTGGAAAAACTGCTTTTTGCAAAAGTGAAGGCGGTGGATGGTTATTGTGGAATAGCCATCCCAATTTTCAATTCTAGGAGGTATAAATAAGTACAGAGAAACATCCACTCTTTTGAATGCTCATCCAGCCCTCCTGAGGTTTCCCTCAGCAACAGCCATAAATATCACTTAGCTCTTCTACTCATTTGTGGCCTGGTAACATACCCCACCAGGAATTAGGAATTCCTCATTTCTAAAGCTGGCTTGGCCACCCACCTACTGTGTGGCCTTGGACAAGTCACTTAGCAACTTTCTCAATCTTAATCATAGAGGAAGAATCTTGACTTGCATTATAAAGATGACCTTATTTGCATTTACTAAGGATTCTCATTTTCAAAGCTGATTTTTTTTTTAAAAAAGGGGCACTATCATGCCACATATATTGAAAGTCTTAGCTATATGGTTGTAACATCCAAAGATAGCAAGATTGGAATGCAGGGAAAAAGTGGGATAAACTCTTCAGCACATGGCAGCTGAAAAAGAAGCTGGTAATGCTCATTCTTCCAAATTATATTGTTAAGAGCAAAGCTCCAAAGAGGACTAAATGTCCATGGAAATTTACCACTTCTCCATTAAAACAACTCTGGCATAAAGCTTGTTTAGGAAGTTCCAGAGACATAGCCTTCATTCTTAGGAGAGGTTAGGAGTGGTTCCTCTGTGATCTCATAATCTCTTGATTACACTGATATCATTTCACTTATGGCATCGTATTATAATTATTTATTCATGTATCTGTTGCCCCCAGTAGACTGTAGTTCTCATGTCTTATTCATCATTCTATACCCACTGCCTGGCCCGTGACAGGCATTAAATACACGGCTTCTTTGAGCTACAACATCACGGGACAATTGGTTACATGTGGGAGAAGCTGTCCAATTCTGTGATGTTTTCCCAGTAGAGTTTCATTTCCTCAACTTATAAAAAGATACTAAAAAGGACTTAAACTTTTATGAAAAATATTTCAGCATCTTCTAACTATATTTATCTCAGGTCCTTGAGAGAGTGGTCTAGGTATGGCTAGATTATGTTGATTCAGGCTGATACACACACAGACATATACATTTACACATACACACTCATATACCCACACCCTTACACTTAAAGACACACTCACATACCCATCATATAGTCACACATGCTCACACTCTCACACATATTCTCTCTCTTTGTCTCACATACACACACACATGCACACACACACACACTCTCAAGCCAGAAGACATGCATAAAAAATAAAATATTGAGAACTCCTATAGTGCGGCAGGTGTGTGCTAATCATGGGAAGACTAATAATTTACCCTCCTCAATAAGAACTCTAGGTTTTAGACCAGGAAACATGCTTCCTACAAAACGCTGAGTGACCAGTTAATATATCTGTACAAAGAGGTCAGCAGGCACATGAAATCCTGACTCCTGGGAGAAGCTGTCAGTATAGATTGTGGGAAGGCCAAAAGGCCCTGGTTCCTCCTTGGAAATATGCCATTTCTCCTGTGCATTATCTTCTGGGTGTGTTGGAACTACTTGCTATAGAAATTTGGGTATAGATAACCTAAGGACCCTGAAGAATGCCAACATTTATTCACAATTGTTTATTATACTTAACTAGTTAACTTTGGTTGATAGGTAAGTCCAAGAAAATGAGACAAATTTACTTTTTCTAAAAAAAAAAATCAATCCAAACATAGTGAAAACAAAAATTTAGGAAATAAATACAAACTGCTTCTTTTCACTGGACTAATGCTATGTTATGTTGACGGTTTTAGTATATCATTTGTGTAGTCTCATGTGATAATGTAAGATACCACTAGTTTGTTACCACCATTTTGCCCACAAACCTTTCCTCTAACAAAACAGAAGAAAATTCTACCCTAAGTGAATTATTCCTAAGGTGATTCATGAACCAGTGACACGTTGGTACAGCGACAAGCAGCTGGTACGAAGTAAAGGGGGGGCCATGGGCTCTGGAGCCTTCTCCTGAGTCAGCGTATGGCACAGTCATTTATTAGCCATGTGACCTCAGGCAAGTTACTAAACCTCTCTGGGCCTTATTCTGCATTTGCCCGTGACATACCCCTTTGACAAAGAACCAGCAGGCCCACAGCTCACTCTGGCAGAACTATAAAGAGGAAGCAAATTGGAGGATCCTGGGACACTCATGGGACAGAAGTTAATCCTTGCCGCTGTTGCCAGCAAGCTTGAGTGGCTGCAACCATCATTGTTCCCCCTCCACCGCCACTGAAGCCTAGGATGCTACCTGAGACTGCCCACTTCCAACCCAGGAGTCCTTCTCATGGAGAAGCTTCTCATGGGTGGTGTTTCACGGAGAAGAGAACAGAGGTTATAGGATGGAGAAAACAAAGAAGGTGACAGAAGTTGGGGGAAGGGTGCCAGAATCCAAGGTCAAGTTAGAAAACGGTGGGAAAGTTATCTACAGGGTCCCCTCCTTGCATGTGTCTCAGTCTTTAGGAATTTGTTCTTTTTGAAGCTCATCAAGTGAGCCACAACTTTAATCTCTTTTCTCCTTTATTATAACCTTTAGAAAGTTGCCCTGACAATTTAGGATGAAATATAGTTGCATATACTTAAACAGTCCGTGTGCTTGTCTTTGGGAGACTGAACAGAACAGCAGGAAGTTTGGTGCCTCCCCACTCTGTCTGGGTACCAGCAAAGGGGGACCTCAGCCTGCTGAGTACGTGACAACATGAAGTCCAGGATGCTCCGGAACTTCTGCCTAGCCAGGAGAGGTCAGGGAGAAAGTCCAAGGACCAGAGAAGCCTTCTGAGGTGTACGAGCGAGAGAAACAGGAAGACCAAACCTCCTTATTAGCCCTGCACGTTAGGTAGCGTGGACCAAAGAAACAGAGCAAAGAGCCCATCAATTGGATGGTGTGGGGAGGGGTAAAGCACAGAGCATAAACAAAAGCAAAGACATAGCACCATAAACAGTGACGCAAAGAGAGGCGACAGCCTGAAACCGCAAAGGAGTCTTCATGTGTAAACAGTACCTAAGCCCAGTGCGTTATCTACCAACTGTTTGAATCCAGCCAGTGCCTATGGAGAAGCAGAGGTGGTGACCTAGAATACTGGGGATCTGTCGCCATACGATCTGTGTAATGCGGAATTCAGCACATCACATAGATTTACCTTTGATCCCCAAATTTCATTTTCTTTGATCTTTTCAGGAAGCATATTGTTCTTATTCTTCTAGGTAACTGACTTTGGAACATGTTTCCTAGCATGCTTACTAGCATTTCTGAGCTCAGTAATTCTTTGAATGCAATTTGATTTCCAAAGATAATGACCCCGAAAGGCAAGAATAATGAGAATTTATAAATAGTAGAATTTATAATGATTTCTCTTCCTTCAAGTAAATTCTCCATAAACCTCAAACAAATAAGCGAGAAAAATCCTTAGCCCCCTCAGATCCTCCCCAGGTTGGCATGGAGTTGTGAGCTGTTGGCAATCAGGCCACACAAAATCTATCACTGTCACTATAATCATCATTATCATCGTCATCACAGTAGAGATTCCTATAAAAACTTCAGCTGTTTATGGAAGTCCTGAAACAAGTTTTCCTCATTTTAAGAGGCTATAATTTTAATGATCACTACTCAGTATCTGGAATTTATTACAACTCATTAGGTATGATTTGTGCCATTCAAATAAGGACGTTTCATGGGAATTTTTCAATTTTCTTCCCCAGTCATGGCTGAAGAAGTACAGTGGTTAAAGAATTCTATATTCTAAGATTGGGACTGACATATACACACTACTATATATAAAATAGATAACTAATAAGTACTGCTGTATAGCACAGGGAACTCTACTCAGTACTCTGCAATGACCTCTATGGGAAAAGAATCTAAAAAAAAAAAAAAAGAATGAGTGGATATATGTATATGTATAGCAGATTCACTTTGCTGTACACCTGAAACTAACACAACATTGTAAATCAACTATATTCCAATAAAAATTTTTTAAAAAAGGTAAACTGAGGCATATTAAAAAAAATAATCATCAAAAAAAAGACAACAATTGAACAAAGGTGGGATGGGGCAATGGAAAAAATAATTTTGATGGATTAATTTGGAGAATTTGATAATAAAAATGTTTGTATACTGAAAAAAAAAAATTCCAAGTTTTCCCTGCAATGTTCCCATTGACTTAGGGACAGCCTGTATGAACTTCCTCCAGGGACTTCCCTGGTGCTCCAGTGGTTAAGACTCTTGCACTCCCAACGCAGAGGGCCCAGGTTTGATCCCTGGTTGGGGAACTAGATCCCGCATGCTGCAACTAAGGGTCCTCATGCTGCAACTAAGAGTCCGCATGCCACAACTAAGATCTGGCACAGCCAAAATAAAATAAAATAATAAATAAATATTAAAAAAAAACCTCCCTCCAGTTTTCTCCATCCTGCTTCTCCTGTCTGCCAAATCATAAGCCAGCTTCTCTCCAGTTTCCATGTCATTCCCTGAAGCTATATTTTATGGCACATTTCAGATCTTTAGTCACAATTCAGTAAGCAAGTCTCAGGTCCTTTTTAAGACTGATTTTGCTCCCTACTTGTCTAGCGTAATATTAGATAAGAGAAGAAATTAGGTCAAATTGAACCTGACAATGGCTTGCCAGCATTATTAGATGTAACATCTTACTATTTTTGGTTACAACAAAAGGACTACACAAGGGAAGAGATAGTATTCAAAACAAAGACCTTTCTCATTTATATAAGATGTATTCATTAATTTTTTGAACATGATAATTTAAAGTGTTTTATTGAAATATGTTAATTACTTTTAACTGCTAGATTTAGATCATATATATTTGTGGTCTCATATACTATTTATTAAGACAGCTTTGTGCATTTGTTACCTTCCCAATAAAAAAATCAAAACAAAATTCAAAAAAAATTGACTAAGTGATTCATCCTTTTTAGAAAGTAGCTGCAAACTTAATGTGAAATTGAAAGCAGTGATGCAAATAAGACCTGCTTCTTTCAAGAACTTGAATTCTCTGTTACACTTACTGTTAGCAACAAAATGAAAATGTGCAATTTGTTGGTGGAGGGAATAGGAGATTTCCAAAGCTAATGTATATTCCAGGTTTCCCAGGCTTTTCCAACCTAGGAAAACCCATGGGTCACACAGTCATTGGAGCCAAATGTCCCTTGGCCTCAACATGGCCTCTACCTTTTTCTTCCCCAACTGTTCTGCCTGGACTTTAAAGCCCTCTGCTCTCTCTGAAGCCAACCAAACTACCATTGTGTGGTGCCTTCCTCCACTCTTTTCTCTCTCTCTATGTTCTGGGTCTAGGTGATCTCACAGATTTCATTCAACTAGGTCAATATGCTGGCTTTTGATATGTCGGCTGTGTTCCCTGTTTTGCATCTTCTGTCTAGAGTGGAGGTCTACAAAGTGAAGCTCTTGGGCAAGGTGGTCCCAGCCTTTTTTTGCGCAGGCCATAAGGTAAGAATCTTGTTTATACTTTTAAAGGGTTGGAGGAAGAAGGAGAAGAAGAGCAGGAAGAGAAGGAGGAGGAGAAGGTAACAATGGCTGCAGTGGCAGAGGCCACAGGTGGCTTGCAAAGCCGAAAACGCTTTTCAGGAAAATTCTGCAGACCCTTGGTCTAGAAAGAAGGTCAGCCTCACTCATGGCATATGATTTCTTTTTTAGATCATCTAGATCAAGGACATAAGGAAACTTCAAAAGACAAATCTGGCCAAATCTGACCCTGATACAAAGGAACCCTTGAATAAAGCACTTTTCTAAATATTTTTTTCTTGTGTGGCAAACACTGTTGGTTGACTCCCCAGCAGACATCCTCTCTCCATTTTGATAAAAAAATCAGGGAGCTATGTGCTTCAGGGGACCTGGGCCCTCTACATCCTCAGGGACATAAGTTTGGATGAATCCAGGCAATGTCGTTCCATCCCCTTTGGCAGTGATTGGTTTGGGGTTTACAATCTGTAAATCTGGCCGCTAATAAAACATCAGGGTAAGTCAGCTGTGGGATGCATGAAAACAGTTTTTCTTTGAAAAGGGAAGCCAAGGGAGGAACATGTCTTCTTCTTCCCCATCACCTTTGGACATTGCTGGACGAAGACATGATGTTCAGAATTACTGTAGCCATCTTGTAACCCCCAGGCTGAGGACCATAGGCAGAGTGGACAATTGGTAAAAACAAAAAACAAAAACAAAAAAACCCAGCGACAAAACAACTCACAAGCCATCTACCTGGGAATTTAGCATGTAAGGTTATGCAATTTCTATATTGTTGAACCCACTTTAGTTGTTTTTTCCCTGCCCCACCCCCTTCATTCTGGAAGCATCCCTATATACCCTGTATAGGCAACAGCTTGTAGGATAAACTTCTAGCCTACTTTTATCATTGCACAATAGAAGATTTTTAAAAAACTAAAATGCTGATATTGTCCTAAAGAAATGGGGGCAATCTATTTATTAATCCATCCCTTCAGAGATACCACTTTGAATCTGAGGTAACTACATCTCTGGGTGCAGTTTTTATTTATTGGAGTACAATTGCTCTTCAATGTTGTGTTAGTTTCTGCTGTACAATGAAGTGAACCAGCTATATGTATACCTATATCCCCTCCCTCTTGGACCTCCCTCACACACCAGTATCCCACCCATCTAGGTCATCACAGGGCACCAAGCTGAGCTCCCTGTGCTATACAGCAGGTTCCCACTAGCTAGCTATTTTACACATGATGATGTATTTATGTCAAGCCTAATCTCCAATTCTTCCCACCCTCCCCTCCCCCACCCTGTGTCCACATGTCCGTTCTCTACATCTATGTCTCTATTCCTGTCCTACAAATAGGTTCATCTGTACTATTTTTCTAGATTCCACATATATGTGTTAATACATGATATTTTTTTTTCTCTTACTTCACTCTGTATGACAGACTCTAGGTCCATCCATATCTCTACAAATGACCCTATTTTGTTCCTTTTTATGGCTGAGTAATATTCTATTGTATATATGTACCACATCTTCTTTATCCATTCATCTGTCGATGGACACTTAGGTTGCTTCCATGTCCTGGCTATTGTAAATAGAGCTGCAATGAACATTGGGGTGCATGTGTCTTTTTGAATTATGGATTTCTCAGGGTATATGCCCAGTAGTGAGATTGCTGGGTCGTATGGTATTTCTATTTTTAGTTTTTTAAGGAACCTCCATGCAGTTCTCCATAGTGGCTGTATCAATTTACATTCCCACCAACAGTGCAAGAGGGTTCCCTTTTCTCCACACCCTCTCCAGCATTTGTTGTTTGTAGATTTTCTGATGATGCCCATTCTAACTGGTGTGAGATGATACCTCATTGTAGCTTTGATTTGCATTTCTCTAATAATTAGTGATGTTGAGCACTTTTCATGTGTCTCTTGGCCACCTGTATGTCTTCTTTGGTGAAATGTCTATTTAGTTCTTCTGCCCATTTTTTAATTGGGTTGTTTGTTTTTTTGATATTGAGCTCCATGGGCTGTTTGTATATTTTGGAGATGAATCTTTTGTCCTTTGCTTCCTTTACAAATATTTTCTCCCATTCTGAGGATTGTCTTTTTGTCTTGTTAATGATTTCCTTTGCTGTGCAAAAGCTTTTAAGTTTCATTGGGTCCCATTTGTTTAGTTTTGTTTTTATTTTCATTACTCTAGGAGGTGGGTCAAAAAAGATCTTGCTGTAGTTTATGTCAAAGAGTGTTTTTCCTATGTTTTCCTTGAAGAGTTTTATACTGTCCAGTCTTACTTTTAGATCTTTAATCCATTTCGAGTTTATTTTATTTTATTTTTTTATTTTTTGCGGTACACGGGCCTCTCACTGTTGTGGCCTCTCCCATTGCAGAGCACAGGCTCTGGACGTGCAGGCTCTGGACGCGCAGGCTCAGCGGCCATGGCTCACGGGCCCAGCTGCTCCATGGCATGTGGGATCTTCCCGGACTGGGACACGAATCCGTGTCCCCTGCATCGGCAGGCGGATTCTCAACCACTGCGCCACCAAGGAAGCCCTCGAGTTTATTCTTGTGTATGGTGTTAGGTAGTGTTCTAATTTCATTCTTTTACATGTAGTTGTCCAGTTTTCCCAGCACCACTTATTGAAGAGGCTGTCTTTGCTCCATTGTATTTTCTTGCCTCCTTTGTCATAAATTAGGTGACCATATGTGCGTGGGTTTATCTCTGGGCTTTTTATCCTGTACCATTGATCTATATTTCTGTTTTTGTGCCAGTACCGTACCATCTTGATTACTGTAGCTTTGTAGTATGGTCTGAAGTCCAGGAGGTGACTAGTTCTTCTAGATCTTTGTTAAACATTTCTTGTATTTTCACAATCCATGCCTCCATTCTATTTCCAAGATTCTGCGTCATCTTGACTACCATTACTCTGAATTCTTTTTCAGGTAGGTTGCCTATTTCCTCTTCATTTATTTGGTCTTGTAGGTTTCATCTTGCTCCTTCATCTGTGACATATTTTTATGTCATCTCACTTTTTTTTTTTTTTTTGATGGGTGGGATTTTGTTCCTGTCTTACTGGTTGTTTTGGCCTGAGGCTTCCAGCACTGGAGTTTGTAGGCTGTTGGGTAGAGCTGGGTCTTGGTGCCAACATGAGGACCTCCGGGAGACCTCATGCCAATGAATATTCCCTGGGATCTGAGGTTCTCTGTTAGTCCAGTGGCTCAGACTCAGAGCTCTGACAGTAGGAGCTCAGGCCTGACCACCAGCTTGTGAACCAAGATCCTGCAAGCCATGTGGGGCAGCAAGAAAAAAGAAAAGGAAAGAAAAGAAAAAGAGAAGCAGAACAATAACAAAGAGTAAAAAATAAAATAAGATAGAAAAATAACAGGTATGTTAGAAAAAATTAAAAAATAAAAATATAGATGAAAGAACAACCGGAAGGTAAAAGAGAACCACAATAGCAAAAGAAAGGAGGAAAAAAAAAGCCAGAAAGGGCCTTGGCTGTGGGGAGCGGGGCTTAGGCAGGGGCGGGGTTTAGGCAGTGGGTGGGACCTATGCTTAGGATTCACAGGGCAGAAAAAGGTCCTGGGGGGATGGGGGTGAGGCTTAGGCTCAACACAGTAGGAAGGGCCCAGGAGTGGCTCTGGCCTGGGAGGGCAGAGGACCAGGTCCAGGACCCTAGGAGGCTCCCTGGGCCAGAGGGGGGTTGGGAAACACTAGGAGCATTCCCCCAATCCTCCAATCCTGGTGGGTCCCTCCCCGCTGGCCTATCTTCTACTGCCCCCACCATGACCCTAGGACCCACAGGGCCGGAGGGGGCCCTGGAAGGCAGGGGACCAGACCTGGAAGCCCAACAGACTTCCCGGGCCCCAAGTGGGCAGGGAAAATGCCCGCCATGCCTCCCCTGATCCTCCAGTCCTGGAGGGTCCCCCCCGACCATCTGCCTCTCCTCCTCTTCCCCCCTTCACCCTCCCTCCCATGCCCCTAGGACCCACGCAGCTGGAGGGAGCCCCGGAGAACCAAGGACCAGGCCTGGGAAACCAGCAGGCTTCCTGGGGCCCAATTGGGCAGGGGAAATGCTAGGCACGCTCCCCCTGATCCTCTGAGCCCCCGAGGATCTGAGGTTCCTCCAGGCGTGGGAACCCCTCCCCTCTCCTAGCCACCCCTCAGGGGCACTGGTCCTGTCTGGTCTCCACTTCTCCTCCTCCTTCACTCACCCCAACATCCTACCTGGTCGTTCGGGGGTTCCTCCCATCTCCTTGGGTGTTGAGGTCCCCCACCAGAATCTGGCAGGTGCCCTCGTTGTGGGGAGACATGAACTCTGTGTGCTCCCACACTGCCATCTTAACTCCCTGGGTGCAGTTTTTATGACTAATTCTTGATTTAGAAGAATGGTCATCAAGAAAGACTGAATCTACTTAACTGTTAGTAATAGATGGTTTTAGTTGCGTCCAGAAAGGAAATTAGATTTTGATGTCATTGATCACAGTTTCTAAATATTCTACTCAGTGGTATATGTATCCTTTCATCCACAGATACTTTTGAAAAATACAAGGGGCATATCACAATAAATGTCAAATGATTGAGTGAGATTAATTTTAATTTCACAGAAGTGAAATTCCCAAAAGGGCAGAGCAAATCTTAAAACCCATGAAGTTCACTTCCCTGTCCCACCCCACTGCCTCTCGCACTTCCCCACCCATGTTGACATATTCTGCATTTCCCCCATCCAGCATGCTGTTGGCCATGTGTGTTGCACACTTGGGAGAAGTTACAATAGTTTATTCTAAATGTTTTGGCTTTTACAGCCTAAATTGAGGCCTTTAGTGGCACTTGGAAATTATTTTTGTGGTTGACTTTTATAGATAACACATTTCCCACCCCTACCCCTTTCTGCTGGCTCCTTCAGAAATTTGGTTGAGGGAAACCACACAGAATTCTGAAATCTGTAGGCCAGGTGCCCACATTACAGTAACTAGGATCACCATACTGGTGGCTTTTGGCAGGACATCAAAGTCTGTTCTTTCTCCTATTATCATTCCTAACAGGAAAATTGACTCCAGTGAATATATATAATATTTTCAGTAGCTTTAACTCATAACCCATTAATTACTTTTGGTTTTATTTATTGTGCTTCTGGTATTTCTCTTAAATTTAAAACTCTCCAAGAGTCTTTTAATTTTAATATTCTACTATTATTTATGGGAAATTGTAGCAGGGATATCGGTAGTAGTAAGAAGAGAGAAATTGATGAAAAATTTTTGTCACTATTCTCTTCCTTGGATCGTTGAACCCACCACTTCCTTTACATCGAACATTGTCTTGATTTCAGCCCAGGGTATTTTCCTGCCTCTGTCTCAGCACACCAATAGGCAGGCTACTTCCTTCCTTTTCTCACTTGCTCATTATTCCACAAATATTTATTCATAAGGTCCTACTAGCCAGACATTTACAAAGGCCCTGGGAGGATTCAGTGATGAACAAGGCAGAACCAATCTCTGTCATCATGGAGCTCACTGGGGACAGATCCAAAACAAGAAAAGAAACTACAGTAAGTCCCCTACATACGAAACTTCAAGTTGCGAACTTTCAAAGATGCGAATGTGCATGTTTGCCTGTCCAATCACGTTAGTTCACGCGTCTGACATACATTGTCACGTGCGTGCATCCTCTACAAGTGGTTGTGCTTTTGTGTACTTCACTGTACGGTACTATATAGGTACAGTGGTACAGTATCTTTATTTCAAACCCGGAATGTCTGGAAGCAAGTGTAAAAGCAGTGGTGATGTAGCTGGTACTGCTGTACTTTTCAAGGTACTGTACTGTAAGATTAGAAATGTTTTCTTTATTTTTTGTGTTTGCTTTTTATGTATTATTTGTGTGAAAAGTATTATAAACCTATTACAGTGCAGTACTATATAGCCGATTGTGTTAGTTGGGTACCTAGGCTAACTTGGTTGGGCTTACGAACAAATTGGACTTACGAACATGCTCTCAGAATGGAACTCGTTCATATGTAGGGGACTTACTGTACTACAAGTCGTGGGAGGTGTCATAAAGGAAATCAGCTGAGGAGCAGAGAGGAAAATTGGCTGGTTTTTCCTTCGGAAAGGTTGTTGGGGAAGGAGTCATTGAGGAGGTGGGCTGTGAAGGGATGAGGAACCAGCCATAGGAACACTGTAGTTAAGACTGTCCCTAAAAATCCTGACTCTGTTCTCTGGTTTTGCTGAAGTTCATATCAGTGTATATTATCTACACGGGCAGATTCTGTCTTACTGTCTGGCAGCTTTCAGCTGGAAGAGTCTTCATCATCCTCATGGTTCCCCTATGACAATCAACCGGAACCACAAGGAGAAAGTGTCTTCCCTTGAAACTCTGGGACAAGTACAATTGGCCTCAGACCTAAAATTCCTTGAAGTGATTTCCCTATTGGAACAGGATCTCCAAGAAACTCCAAGACTGAAGGATCCTTCCTGCCACTCGGGAATATGGAGACAGAAATCTTCCAGGGCAATACACACCTGAGCATGTTGGTTGGTCCTCACTGCCCCTTTGCCGTACTTCCTTCACTCTTCATTCTATCCATTCATGCTGTAGAAGGAATTGCGTTCCTTAAAAGGAATTTTCTCAGTAAAACATCAGTGCAATCTGAACTGCATAATCTCATCATATTCTACTCTCTGCATCTAATTATACTGACTCAATACTTTTAACCTCCACGCCATATAAATACAGAGCATTTTCCTTAATCATCTGTAATGGGTTGAATGAAGAATCCCCAAATGATATGTATATGTCCTAACTCACAAAACCACTAAATGTGACATTATTTGGGAAAGGAGTCTTTGCAGGTGTCATGCAGTTAAGGATCCAGGATGAAATCATGCTGGATTAGGGTGGGCCTTAAATCCCACCCTAATGACAAGTCTCTATAGGAGAAGAGAAGGGGGAATAATCACAGACACACAAGGAAGAAGCCATATGATGACAAATAGGGATTGGAGTGATGCTGCCATAAACCAAGGAATGCCAGGTGCCTTTGGAAGCTGGAAGAGGCAAAGGAAGATTCTCCCCTAGAGCCTTTGGAGGGATTATGGCCCTGCCAACACCTCAATTCATATTTCTGGCCTCCAGAACTGTGAGAGAATCAATTTCTGTCATTTTAAGTTTGTGGTCATTTGTTACAGGGGCTGTAGGAAATGAATACATCACCTGAAGACTAGCTGATCTTTAAAGGTTAAAAAATTATAGTTTGCCTTTATTTTAGTGTATTTTACTTTATTTTAATGAAGAAAGCAATTGACAAGGGGTGAAATAGCTTAACACGAGTACATTACACGTTGCACAAACTATCACCAGCAGGCTCCACCATGGCTTTACCTAAGACTGTGTTCTCAGAGCAGAGATACATCTCAGACCTGGTCATTCCCTGTGTTCCACTCCGCAGAGGCCAGCATAATATAATAGAAGGACAGCTGAACTGGGAATTGGAAGCTGTGGTTATTGTTGTCTCTGATTGTAGACTCTGGGTCTTGAGTTTCTATCTTGCCTCTGTGAACCCCATGGTGGTACCATCTTGAAATGGTAATGATGAAATCAAATAATAGCTGTAAAAATGAGCTGCAGGTAATAATCCTCCATGAAAAAAAAGGCTCATATAATTAGAGAAGAAAGGAAAAGATAGAAGATTTGTATGAATTCCTGTCCCGTAGACATCATTGTACCCGAATAAGGAATAAGAACCCTCATTCCTAATGGGGCTGGGTGCCCTCAGCATAGCCCACAATTTCCAATGCTGCCAAGTCACACTGATGATACAGGTCCGCCACTATTCCTTCTTCCTCACAGAAAACTGATGTGAAAAGTATGTCATGCTAGGTACCTTTGGGGGGATTTAATATTCAGAGAGGTGATAGCCTCCTCTCAAGCACCAAACTCAGAATTAAACACCACTCCTGGCCATCGGCTCCATAAACTGGTATTTTCTGGGAGTCTTTGGAAGACCTCTGAACACCCTGGTACCACTCAGTCCTACCTTGTGGGCCAAGCCCGTGGATGTTTCAAAAGAAACCCAGAGCAGCTGAGGGGGCGGTTTTGAGGAAGGTCTCAGAGGCCCCCTACCAAAGCAAAACCAGCTGAGTAAACTTCATGAGCAGACCCACAGCTCAGTTAGTTAGCCCCACTAAGACATCAGCCCTGACAAGAGAGGGCCCCAGTTCCATCGCAGTGGGGTAAACCCAGAGATTGTTCAACAGACTTAATGGAAGATGCTACAGTCTTCTTGTGCCTCCAGGCCCAGAACAGACAGAAAAGGAGTTAGGAAGGGAACACTAAAGAAAGGAGAACATAGACTTGAGATGGACCCAAGTTTCCAAATAAATGCTTTAACATGAGCCCAAAATGTGTTAGGGAGGAGTTGATTCCCCATCTTCTTCTTGCCTGCTATCAAAATTAAATTATATTTTAAATGAAAATACCTTCTTGACATTCATGATTTATGTGACCTAGCTGTATGACTTAATTATGGCCAACTATGGTGAAGTGGAGAGAATACTGCACTTACATAAGGCCGGCCCTAAACAGGGTCACCAGAACGAGCTGATTAAGAGGTCCATTGTCCTGTCCAAGCCTCAGGTTCCTCATTTGTAAAACATGGGGGGCACAGAAGGATACGAGGCCCCTTCTTAAATGCCTATTTGGAGAAAACTCAAATCATCAAAAGAACAATGATTACTCAAATACGTGAATACGTTACTCAGGTTTTAACAACTTTCAAATCTACCTCCAATAATGCAAACTCCCATAGAAATCAGTCCTACTGAAGTTTATACATATCACTGGGCTCTCATACACACTATAAATGTGTCCTTTACTGTGGTAACGTTTTGCACAGGAATAAATTAAGGTGGGACTTAATCTTCAAAGTATAAAGATGCAATGGAAATAAATGAAAATGACTCTGCAAAACAAACAAATAAATGTAAAGCATAAAGGAGGAGAGTTGGCAAGACTCCAAGAAAGGATTCTTACTAGGCTAATACAAAAAATTTACGTTGTAAAAGAAGTGGGAAAGAATAAAATCAAAATAGCATTATATGTTGGCAAAAAGGATTCTTTTTAGGCTAATATAGAAAATGTACATCGTAAAAGAGGACAGAATAAAATCAAAACAGCATTATATGTCGGCAGTTTTGAGTAAAAACCAGAGAAAAAAAGATCAAAGGATAAATCCATCTCTATGAATGCTTGGTTTGTGGCTTTTTATCATTACACAGAAGCCCTGATGGCTTTTGCTCTTAATCTTAGCATCGATCATTTTAGCTATATTTTCATTTTTGCCTTTTGCACATTTGTAAAGCTCACCCACAGAGGCGCATTGTCAAAGAGCCCTGAGATCATGAGGGAAGTGGTCAGTGTCCTTAGCAGCAGAACAAGCCAAGGAGGACTCCCTTTCCTATCCAGAGCACTGTGAGCTACTTGTGTTCCCTGAAGACCCTACAGTGAAAAAAAGAGACGGAAAGAAAAGGAAAGGAAAGGAAAGGAAAGGGAAGGGAAGGCAAGGAAAGGAAAGGAAAGGAAAGGGAAGGAAAGGAAGGAAAGGAAGGAAAGTAAAGGAAGGAAAGGAAAGGGAAGGAAAGGAAAGGAAGGAAAGGGAAGGAAGGAAAGGAAAGGAAGGAAAGGGAAGGAAAGGAAAGGAAAAAAGAAAAGAAAAGAAAGAAACAATGAAGACAGAATCAGGGGCCGGGGGAGGGGGGCGTGGACTAGATGAACACAAGCAAAGCAAACCTGCCACTCTGAGGCTTCTTCTAGAGAAACCCTCCTACTTAAGGAGAAATTTCAAGGGCCCCAGGTGGGTACAGTCTAGCAACTCCTTCCCATCACCTGCTTCCCCCTTCTGTGGTCATTTTCACAAGTCAGCAGGGGGTACAGGGGGGAGGGAAATCCAGCACATAGTCAAAATAACCAAGTGCTCTGTGCCAAAAGGAAATGTGGGCTAAGAACTATAATGAAAGGGTAAGCAAAGAGCCGCTGCTTCCCAGCAGCAAGATGTGTCCGCGAGCAGCAGCCCTGCTGGCCCCGGCACAGGCCAGAGCCTTCATCTGTAAATCACTGTGAAGCCCAAAACATCAAAAAAAACAAATTAAAAAAAGTGACCACCCCTGGAGTAAAGGCAAAAGGCCACAAAATAACCCCCTGCTCTAACCTCCTGTGCATAACCCATGTGAAAATGCAACAGAGCCCCAGCATCTGAGAGAGGGAAGGGTGGCTTGCCAGAAGCTAATTACATTTCATCAAGATGGCAAAAAATGATGAGCACGTGTCCCGTAATCCCAAATGAGAAACACACACGTCTGCACACACGGACACACACACACCACTCCTAAGAAGGCTTCACTGCACTTTCTCTCCTGTCCCTTTATAAGCCTACCCTAAAATTTCTGGCACGGGCCTGAAAGTCATTAGTAATTTAGCTGAAACATAAAATTTTACTGTGGCGCATTGGTAGCTATTATGAGGTATAAATCTGTGTGGCACTGGCAGGTTGAATTCCCTCCTACTCTCCTCCCACATACTACAAAAAGCATTTAACTTTTTGTAGGGGGGTAGGACACTTACATTTTGGAATTAAATTAGAGACATGAGAATACTAAAATACCCTTTCTTTTCTAGATCCATGCTAACCATTTTGAACTGCTTTCTTGGGCCACGTCCCACTAGAGAAAATGTGATCTTCTTCAGGAAATTTGGCTTCAGCCAACTGCCTTGCAAAAGCTGCCGTGGACAAAATTATCAGGGCCACCAAAATTGGTGTTCGCTTGGCTCACATGTGTCATATCTAGCCAGGCTCAGCATGGTCAGAGGTCATTACACAACACAAGTATCCTACTCATTAATTCCAATAGTTTCACTATAAAACTAAGCAAAGAGAAAGACTACGTCTAGCGTTGTTTTGTTTTGTTTGCAGGAGAATTTTCTTATATTCTTGCAGTTGTTTTCAAGATTTTCTTCAAAACCCTTCTTGGCATCTTTAGGTCTTGGGTGCAAACATACTATGTTTTTGAGCATTGGACCATTATCACATGAGATTTGAACATATATTATTGGAATGACTTAGTCGAAGGCATATGGGATTGGAAACTGACACCTAAATTCCGTGCCCTTAGCCAGGGGGTAGCAAATATAAAAGCTTATTCCATCACCGGCCATTCTTGTGCCCATAGCAAATATTATTAATGGGTTACAGAAGTCATACAAGCTTCATGCGAATCTTGACCCAGTAGCCCTTTCTGAGTGACTCAAAACACAAGCTGAGCCTTCTTCTCAGCACCAGTCTACAGGTAACCATGACGGATTTCTCAAAGCTAACGCGTGACACAACAAAACTCACTGGCTTTCTCGGGCCTAAAATGTGAGCACGACGAGAACAGAAACCACAATTATTCATTTTGTGTCTCTGGCACCGATCTTGGTATCTGGCGCTTAGCTGGCCTCAGAAAACATTTATTGAATGCTACTGAACTTTCTGACCCTGCCATTAATTCTAAGAGTTTCCTAAACTACATAACTTCTTTCCCTTATTTTATTTTCCTAGAAGATTGTATTATGTCAAGTACCAGTTACTTTATTATAGTTAGCAAAAGAGATTAAACATTAAATGAAATGTCACCAACACCATTAAATATTTTTTAGAAATAATAGTATGTTCAGTACAACTTAAAACAAAATAAGTAGGCATGTTCTCTACTCCCTTGTTGCTTAGAGTCTGGAATGGAGTAGCCTAAAATGCAAATGTATATGGTTTATGGGGTTTCCTGTAGTTATGGTCCCTTCCAGAGGGAAGGTCCAGTCATCTTTATCAATTTTGTCTAATTCCATGATATCATGGCAATTTTTCTTATCTGTTTAAGGGAGTGGAACACTTTTGCACTGCGTTAAGAATGTTATTGGGGATGTTGGTCAGTATACATCTTTGCTAGTGAGAATACTTTCAGTAAAAAGTAGAGAAAACTAGTCTCAATGTGTTTAAACTACAAGGGAGGATTTACAGACTCATGTAATTAAAAATACCAGAGGGAGGGTAAGCTACAGGCAAACCTTGATTGAGCTACTCAATTATGTATTCAAGATCTTTTTCTTTCTGTTTTTCTGCATAGGATTCATCTTAAGACTGGCTTACCTCATGGTCCCAAAATAGCTGCAACTGCACCGAGAGTAACACACTCCCTTGTTAATTTCTTCAACAACAGCATCAATGTCCCAACATTTTTAGGAAAACGAAGGACATTTAATCTGTTTGCATGGCTTAAATTAGAAGGCTTAAGATATATGCCCAAACCTTAACTAATTATTATAACCTATGAATAAAATACACCGATTAGATTGGCCTAAGTCATGTGCTCTGCCTTCGACCCAGAGGTATAATCATTTTTCTCAGAATCACATAGATATTGGATGCTGTTATGGAAAAGGATGAAGAGAATGATGTAAAAACAGTCAGCCAACAAATATCTACCATAACAACAACTCTTTCTGATGAACTGAGGCAGAAACTCCAGTGTGATCTAATAGCCAAGAATAGTTGTCAATACCCTGAGCATGTGCTACGTTTTATCCTACAGATAAAATGCAGGCCTCTGTTCAAAGGAGGCAAACGGTCCATTCTTGCTCTCAATGAGTAGTGTGAGGGCAGCAGGTGGACCAGTGGGCAAAGAACATTTGGGAACGTTTAGAGGGGGGATTGTTACCAAATTAACTGTACTAACAGCTCTGGGCCAAACACCTATAAAGAGTATTCTGAGATAGTCATAAGGTACTTCAGTGTCAACAGTATGAAATTTCTATGTAAAATGGACTCCACTTGTTCCATAGTGACTTAAATGAAAAATGTGCTGTCATTCTAAAATGTAATGCCTTCCTCAGAGTTCCAGTATCAACCCTTAAAGCAGTCTTCTTAAGGTAGTTGATAATGTTTTTGAGTAGAGAGAATAGGGGAGAAAAAAATACAGAAGACAAGCACCAATTATATTTTTCAAGAAAGGGAATTAAGTCTATTTGAAGTTAGAGGAATGACCCCAAAAAATAAAATTAAAGCTCTTTAAGGTGAAAAGAAGAAGATATAGAGTAAAAATGACAACCAAGCTGAAACAACACGTCTTGGAAAATAAAGGCTTATGATCAAAAGTTAATTGTGTATTGCAGAGAAATAAATCGAATTGTAGACTATCAGAGAGAACAAGGAGAAAAGGTCATTACAGAAGTAAAAGGAGGTTTTTAAACATTAGTGGTCTAATAAAGCTATTTAGATTCTCTTTAATGCATAAAATTTCTCTCTCTGTCAACTGAAATGAACCTGACTTATTTCACTGTCTGACTAGCCTCTTCCTGTTATCTTAGATTTGTTGTCTTTTGGGCCTGGACGGTTGAATGCTCAACCTTATTCCTGAGGAATTGGCATGTCTGCTTTGCAGAGCGCACAGCAACAACTTAACTGGGGGGCAGCAAGAGGCGGGAGGGTCTACTGCAAGCTAAAACCTAAAATAAACAGAACAGAGGCACTAGTGGATACTTAAAAAAGGAATTTATGGCCCATTTCCTCATTTCCCCTAGGATTTTGCTTGTGAAAATAAATTTGATATTTTCAGCATTAAAAAAAATATATTTTTCAAAAAGAAAACAGGCCAAAGTTTCACATGTCTAATCTACCATTCCAGCAAGACACCCAAAGTGTAATAGCATCAGTGGGACCCTCCAGAGGGGCACTGGCTCTGAAATCACCGTCTGTAGAGCCACCCGCCCCTGAATATATGGTGAAGGTGACCTGGACAAGGCCAGGCCTGCTTGCTGGTGTCAAATGACTTATTCCAGCACACCTTATCCATGGCGAAGTGGAGAGCTGCCGAGAGGGCGATTTACATTAGGCTAATAGTTTTTCCCTGATTGTGAGAAGTTTATTTCTCCACAACATGTTTTTTCCTCCTAGGGAATACAAATGGTGACTCCCAACGAGATAAATCATGGTGTCACAAAATATGTCTCATTTATTTAATGGCTTTCTAGTTTAGCAATGTTGCAGACTTTGAAATTCTGTATAAGTCATAGACAGTATTTCTAACATGCCTTAAAAGCCCACTCAACTCCCGCCAGCTGTTGAGGACAGGAAGTAAAGAAAATAAGACTTTTTCCTGCTTAATCCTCCTAAGAGGAGTTGAGAAAGCCAGCAGAGCCATTTTGGAATTTTGCTGGGAAACGAGGATTAGCATCTCTAAGAGACACTGCCAGATTGTTTGATTACTGTTGCCGGGTTATTTTAGACGGGATCCAAATAACACGAGCTTGAGGTTAGACGGTGCACCTCAAAACTTGTGTCTGAGAAGCTATCCAAAGCTGGTTGACCATTCACTTCTCTAATATCCATTCCTAAAGCCATTGCACAAGGAATTTGAGAATAAGAATGCCATTAACTCATTAAAGGTAGTTATTTCATTATTTCAGCCTTTCAACCTTTAAAACCAGATTCCCTAATCTTCTGGGACTCATTTACTACAACAGCAAAAAGATTAAACTAGAAAATGTGAAATCACTCCGAGGATGGAGCAGTTCTCCGTCGGGGAAGATACTTGTCAAAGTTACAAACTTTCTCAAGGACGATACGCAAACTCCCTGAGGACAGAGAAATCCAGCCATTCAACTTCCTGTTTCTTGCGTCAACTAAATAAAAATGCACAATGTGAGAGTTGTGAGTTAACTTTTATTTGGGGCAAAATGAGGGCTGTAGCCCTGGAGACAGCATCTCAGATAGCTCCGAGGTACTGGTTCCAAAGAGGTAGGAAGGAAGGTCAGTATTACATATGATTTTAGTGAAGGAGGGACATGCACCAAGCACACATTTTGGCAGAGGTTTGCCGCTCGTCACAAGGAGCAGATGCCACCATTAATGATTTTGTTGCTTTTCTAGAAATGACAAGATGCAAGAATTGGGTTCATAAAATATTTTCTCTCTGAAGGCCTCTTCTGCCAGTTTTTCCCAGAGCACTGAGTGCTTCATTCCTGATCTCCACCCTGAACTCCTTTCAGGGTGGGTTGAAGGTCAGCGCCTGCAGTGGCTATTGACCTCATCCTTGTAGAGGCAGATGGCAGGGGACAATGTTTTAGTTGGCACCTGTATCTAATAGTATGTGACACATAGTAGATGTTCAAGAAATGCTGGATGAAAAAAGTGAATGCATTCATGGCATTTCTTCCAAAAGGTCCCTCCTTTAAAACATTTCTTTTGTCTATTGGAAGTTAAGTATGCATTGTGAATATTTCACCTTTAATCCATGTTAATAAAGTCAGGAGTTCTTTCGTACCTGCCATTCATTCATTTATTAATTAATTCAGTGGAAACTTATTAAACAATATTATACACCATGGTCTAAATTAAGTACTATAAAATACTCTCCCGTATTTAAAAATACCATATATAATATACATTGATTTTATTTGCTTTGACTATTAATTCATCCCGGAAGTTTTAGTTGGTATAAAGTCAACAGAATCATTAAATGAATAATATTGGTCTTTAAAAGTTAAAGAAAAAAACAGCAACTCTCTCTCTATATACTGGCTCTCCACTCATTTGCTGCATTTTGTTTTCAAGTATTTTTTGAACCCATCCGTTATCAACAAGCGCTAGAATCCATCTACTTTTATTAAGAGCCCCTGAAACTTTCCTACTGAAGAATGGAAACTATTAGAAAATCTTCTTAACTTACAGTATAACCCAATCCTTGAAGTGGATTTTTTAAAAATTTACTTTAGGTTTAATTCATAATGCTTTGGAGAACCACCATTCTTATCAACAACACTGGAATTGCAAATTGGATTTGCATAATATAACAATGCTGTAAAAATACACCAGTGCCTTTAAAACACAAAAGATTCACACTCCTACCTCAGATCTCGAAACAGCCCTCCTAATTTACTCCATCATAATTGACCCTTTAGAAGCAAAAGTTTGCTTCCGTGCAGTTTTCTCCCATTCCCTTTCACTTTGCATTTTTCTATATAAGCCTGAGGGATTCAGGAAAAAGAACTATGGGTATTAAATGATGGAGTTTATGAACAGAGAGCCCATAAAGATTTCAAACCTGTGTTAAAATGTCTCTTTCTCTACTTTTTTTTTTCCTTAAAGTACTTAGATAATTGCAGCAGCTCTTCCTTTTGCTTGTGTTGACAGCCTAAAAGTGCGATGTGCTCGTCCCAAGCTGCAATTATCTGGAACTTTCTCGAACCATCTTGTTACAGTAAAAATGGGTGGTCTTCCCTTTGGATCAGGAACTCTGGTAGTTAATCCACCACCCGAACCATCCGGTGGCGCCGTACCAACTGCTTCACAAGCTTTCCAAGAAATCTAACAAACCGAACAGAGCTCCTGCCCAATTAGTTCCTACTCTCTCTTCATCAGCAATATTCCAGAAGATATTTTCCACTATGAAATAGGTATCTTGGAAAGTTCTACCAGCTTGTTTGCACAGGATTGACATTTACATAATCATGAACAACACTTTATGTGGTACTTAGGATTTCTTTCGAGAACTTTTATCCAAGTGCTGACCTGGCTTAACCCTACTTAACTTGTAAAAAATGAAGAATGTAGATGGCCACGGGCCACTGATGGATTAGACTTTGCCTTGGTTGTGTTTTCTTAGAGCCTTTGAACTGTGGCTTGAGTACGGTCTTCCTTAATATTCCCTCTTATGGATCTTGTTTTGTTACAGTAGCTGATCTTCTGGGGTTAGGAGAATGGAGAATGCGTTGGGCTTATTTTGCTTATAAATGGTATACGTTTGCAAGGAGGAGAGGAGTTTCCTTCCTAACGTTCTGGGGACCTACTCGTCTGCAACTATATAAAGTATCTGGAGTCCTATTTTTAATTTTAAAACCCAGTGCTGCTGAAGAGTGGAGAAACAGTCCTTCTCATACATTGCTTCCTGGTGGGAACTATAAAAGTATACATGCTCTTTGACCTAGCAGTTCCAATTCTAGAAATTAATCCTAAGGAAATAATAAGGATGTGGGCAAAAATTTAATAACTAGCATAGTCACTGCAGCATTGTTTATGGTATAGCAAACTTGAAAACACACAAGGGTAAAACAAAATATATCTGTATGCCTATAGAATGAAAAAGTAGGTGCCGTGGAACTGCATATATTGTAAAAGTGTCTATAATATTGACTTTGACAGACTATCCCAACGTGTTGGTGAATTTAAAAAAATATAGGGCTTCCCTGGTGGCGCAGTGGTTGAGAGTCCGCCTGCCGATGCAGGGGACGCGGGTTCGTGCCCCGGTCCAGGACGATCCCACATGCCGCGGAGCGGCTGGGCCCGTGAGCCATGGCTGCTGAGTCTGCGCGTCCGGAGCCTGTGCTCCGCAACGGGAGAGGCCACAACAGTGAGAGGCCCGCATACCTCAAAAAATAAAAATAAAAAAATAGTCCCATTCTATACCAAACAATCTCATTTTTGTAAAACAAAAAATTTTTTTAAGTCGGCAGGTTTAAAGTAAAACCTGCCTAAATGTGTACATTGCACAATCAAAGCAGGAAGACGCTCCCTAAAATATGAATAGTTATGTGGCAGGATAATGGACGATATTTATTTTCTTTGTTTGTTTTCTTATATTTTCTAACTTTATTTTTTTTTACCATAACAACATATACTTGCGTAGTAATAAATTTTTTTTTTAAGTTTGGGTTTTTTTAAGGGAGGGAGTTGCTTTATTTTGCTTCTCAGGTAAATGAAGTCAAATGAAGCTTGAAAGTCAGTGGACTGGTAGAGCTCGCCTGCATGCGTAGGAGAGACCGGTCATAGAAGGAATTTTGGACTTGGCTTCAGGCCTGAAATCCAGGCTCAGCTCTGCCCACCCAGTCGCAGTGCAAATCAGCAAATCCTTTTACTTTTCTGAGTCTCGGTTTCACCACCTTTAGCTGAGAACAGCCCTGTTCCTCTATAGGATAACATAATCTCCCAGGATTATGGGCATCAGGTAAGATAATACAAGCGAAAAGGCTTGGAAAAGTTAAGCCCGTCCAGTGAATAGAAGAACCAGGAATCAGCAGACAATACAAACAGCAAATCACAGGCTGGTCCAACTAGCTGAGGCACCTTCCTACTCATATCCATCCTGACCTGCTCCAGCCTTCCTACGGTCCTAACAAGGAATCCTGCCCACCAGTTTCAGCAGGCAGCCTGCTTCTCCGCTTCTGTTCCTGAATTCAGCACTAGCAGATGTGTGCAGAGCCAAAGAGCCAGCTCTGTGTTTTCCTACATTCATTTCCAGTAACCCAGTTTGCCTGCTGCTAACTACACACCTGCAGGGTGAATTGCCTCAGACAATTCCACTGCGCTTTGAAGCCCTTATTTGTTGATGTTAAATATGCCATGGTAGACACAGTGTGCTCTGTTTTTGTTTTTCCACACGAATATCACAATAGCCACATGACGGAGAGGTCTTACTTCACAAAGCCACAATACTCTGAGTCGTCACTCTGGAATAGACCCCTTCCACAGCCTCAACTTGGGAGAGTTCCTTTATCTTTGGATTTCCCCCTGCTTATCTAGCTCCTGTCCCCAGACTGATAAAAAATGAAAGTCTAAGACAGAGTTTGTTATGTCTGAAGATTTACTTGCCCAACCTGTAGGGGCCCACACTATTAGTTTTTTGTTTGTTTTTTTTTTTATTTTATTATTTATTTATTTATTTATTTATGGCTGTGTTGGGTCTTCGTTTCTGTGCAAGGGCTTTCTCTAGTTGCAGCAAGTGGGGGCCACTCTTCATTGCAGTGCGTGGGCCTCTCATTGTCGCGGCCTCTCTTGTTGCAGAGCACAGGCTCCAGGCGCGCAGGCTCAGTAATTGTGGCTCACGGGCCTAGTCGCTCCGCGGCATGTGAGATCTTCCCAGACCAGGGCTCGAACCCGTGTCCCCTGCATTGGCAGGCAGACTCTCAACCACTGCGCCACCAGGGAAGCCCACACACTATTAGTTTTTGAGTCACGTTTCTTGGCTTTCAAGCCTGCAGAAAAGCACTTGGACTTAACGTGAAGGAAACAAGTTTTCTCAGGTAGCCGGGAAGGAGGATGCTGTTGTCTGATAGCCCCAAAAGAGTCTTTTATTCCCACTAGAAAATGACAAACCAAGTTACCAAGTGGAATACCTGCCTTGTTGGAACCTTCCAGGCTCCCTGCCGTCTGAGCTAAGAATGATAAGGACAATGTCTAATAATCCTTACTTTACATTGGATATTTTCGAAAATATGAAAAGCACTTTTATAAAGTGCTTGGGACCCATGCAGGGACAGCCAGGTCAATAAAACTGCTTTTTGCTCATGCCAAATGCCAGGCATTTATTTACCAGGTTAGGTAAGAATGTGGGATCTTGCAAGCAAGAAGAAGAAATGTGGTTTTAGGACAAGAAATATACAGTGTGTGTCCTCAAGCCTCCTGCTGACCATCTCAGGAGGAGAGTTTGGCTGCCATGAATTCTGATAACCAGTGAGCGCTTTGTTCCTGGCCATGCCTCCCGGTGCCCCACTGCATAAGATTTTAAATCATTTCAGCTGTGGCAAATGATGGCCCAAGGAACAGCTTCAGCCCAGAAGAGACAAAGGGACAGTGTTGGAGAAAGAAAAGCAGTGGTATTCTTGCTGCATTTTAAAATTAATAGAGTCGGTTATAGTTTCTAAGTACACTTGGAATTCCAGCTGCCAGAGAATGGGTTTGAACACTGAAAGCCCTCTTTAATCCGTCGTGGAGCCCGGACAGGTAGTGGTGTTCTCCAGCACAGGTAGTGGCACTGTGAAGCCAGCAGAGAGAGCCTGCCGGGAAGCCTCGACACTGTCCTCAGGGGATGGCCTCCACGCAACGGGCAGGCTTTGATCTCTGCTGAGACTGCTCCGGGGATGCCAACGGTGAGGTGGGTGTCCGCGAGTTCATTTTACAGAGACCATCAAAGCTGCTTTCAGATGGTAAAGACGAACAACCTGGCCTCTATTTAACAGCTAGCAGCTCTTCAGACTGTCTAATTCTCAGAGCCGATTAAACAGAAAGAGAGCTAAGAAATAGAGAGTAGGTTGAGTACTGGACAGAAGCAGAAGGGAGAATAAGGCAGCCGAACTGCGAGTGCTTCTGTGCCACTGGTCGGCATCATCAAAACAGCAGTTTCCCTACCTTGAAATAAACCATTGCTAAGTGTTACGCCATTGCAGAACACAATTCGACAGAACCATGATTTGGCCAATGATGCATATTAAAGTTTAAAAGAATCAGCAAAATATCAAGCAGCGATTTGTCAGAACACGGCGAGAAAGGACAACCTTGGAGAAGAATTTAAAGAACGTAACAGAAAAGAATCTACAAAAGAGTGGATATATGTGTATGTATAACTGATTCACGCTGCTGTACTCCTGAAACTAACACAACATTGTAAATCAACTAGACTCCAATAAAAATTTAAAAAAAATAAAGAACATAACACAAGTAAACGAGTTTTGAAACCGAATTTAAATCCACTGGAAAGGAACTTAAGGAAAGCTAATTTAGCAAATCACCATAGTCCTTTATCATCTTGCTCTTCTTACTTAAGAAATCAAGGATGTATTTTTGCAACCTTATGTTTTATTAGTGACACAGAAAATTGGAAAATAACTGAAATCATTTCTCTATGTCCCTTCCACCCCCTCCTCACCCAAATTGTTTTCTGTATGAAAATCATAATGTCTTTCATTGAGACATTAAAACAATCAAAACTAATAAGATGGGAATTGCTAAAAAGACTGATTCTATAATTATCTTTGGAGCACAGGATGTATTCTCTCTGGGTTGAGGGGTAATGTCTAAAGACTAAACATTGCCTCAGTGTCACTAGCCAGTAGTTAGTCTTTAAGTAGAAGATAAAATACATCATCGAACAATACAAAAGAATAAAATAAACTACACTGGCACTTCACATAAGAAGAAATATAATGAATAAACATAAAAACTGCTCACCAATGGCCAGGAGAACACAAATTAAAACAATAAGATTGCAATTTTCTCCCAGTAAATTAACAAAAAATTCAAAAGAGCCATGGCTTCTAGTGTTGACAAGGATGCAAGAAACAGGCACTTAAATATTATTAGTGGGAGTGTGAATTAGAATCACCTTTTTGCTGAGGGGTGGGGAGGAAAAGGAAAAAATTGTAGTGGCTATAAAACATTTTCAATGCACAAATCTATAGAATATATAAGAGGCTCAGTAACCAAACTCAAATGTTTTGCTGAATCCCAGAAACTCAATTCCAACCAAGTCAGGCTTCCCCTCTTTCCCTTCGAGCATTTCTAAGTCTTGACGTCATGTCAAGATGTGGGGAAGGAGGCAGAGAGGGACACAATCCTTGAAGTCATCATTTCCACTCTGCATCCTCCAAGGAAGTCATCATTTCCACACGGCATCCTCCAAGCAAGTCATCGTTTCCACACCGCACCCTCCAAGGAAGTCATCGTTTCCACACCGCATCCTCCAAGGAAGTCATCGTTTCCTCACTGGCATCCTCCAAGGAAGTCATCCTTTCCACACCGGCATCCTCCAAGGAAGTCATCCTTTCCACACCGCATCCTCCAAGGAAGTCATCGTTTCCACACTGCATCCTCCAAGGAAGTCATCGTTTCCACACCGCATCCTCCAAGGAAGTCATCATTTCCACACCGCATCCTCCAAGGAAGTCATCGTTTCCACACCGCATCCTCCAAGGAAGTCATCATTTCCACACCGGCATCCTCCAAGGAAGTCATCATTTCCACACTGCATCCTCCAAGGAAGTCATCATTTCCTCACCGGCATCCTCCAAGGAAGTCATCGTTTCCACACCGCATCCTCCAAGGAAGTCATCGTTTCCACACCGCATCCTCCAAGGAAGTCATCGTTTCCTCACCGGCATCCTCCAAGGAAGTCATCCTTTCCACACCGGCATCCTCCAAGGAAGTCATCCTTTCCACACCGCATCCTCCAAGGAAGTCATCATTTCCACACTGCATCCTCCAAGGAAGTCATCATTTCCACACCGCATCCTCCAAGGAAGTCATCATTTCCACACCGGCATCCTCCAAGGAAGTCATCATTTCCACACTGCATCCTCCAAGGAAGTCATCATTTCCTCACCGGCATCCTCCAAGGAAGTCATCGTTTCCACACCGCATCCTCCAAGGAAGTCATCGTTTCCACACCGCATCCTCCAAGGAAGTCATCGTTTCCACACCGCATCCTCCAAGGAAGTCATCGTTTCCACACCGCATCCTCCAAGGAAGTCATCATTTCCATACCGGCATCCTCCAAGGAAGTCATTGGCTCACCCAGTCCTCAGCTGTTATCCCAGAAGGTCACTGAGGAGATGTCCCTTGTTCCCGGTGGCAAGGTCCCTAGATGTCCGGCAACTTTCTCTGCTCCTTCCCTCCTCAGCTGGAGCCATGGAATCATTTGCTTCGGTGCCACGCACAGCATTTTTTCTCTGGGGCCCTGCTGCCACCATCCCCTGATGGTGGCTTCCTCTCTGAGATTATAACCTGGGAAACTTAGGGCCCGGCCTTCCGCTGGGACCTACAAATGCCTCTGCTGTCCTCACTTCCCCTCCATCCCTCACCTCCACCAGACCAGAGAAATTTTCTCTAACCTAAAACAGAAGTTCTGCGGTCTTTTATGATGTGTCTCCCACACATTCTATCTTTGACAGTTTTCTTCATTCCCCTAAGGATTTGGGCTTTTGGAAACCAAAGCCTTTGAAAACTTTTGTCCCCCCTCTGATTTCAGAATTGGAACATCCCTCCTCAGTGACAATGAACATCGAAGGCCCTAGCTGCTTGAATATGGCAGAAGCAGGAGGGAGAGAGAGAAAACATTGCTAATATTTCCAAAACGTCCAATTTATGAGCTGACAATCTGCTACTCTCTTATAGAAATAAAATCCTACAAATATGTAAAAAGATATAGAGAGGATTACCATAACATTGATTGTAATAGAGAAAAATTAGAGATAATTTAAATTTCCACCAAGATACCGGATGGTTAAATAAATCATAGGAAACTGATAAAATGGGGGAAAAAACCCAATAATACCGATAAAATTCTAGGTAAACATTAAAAAGAATATGTACATCTTTACGTGCTGACTTGGAAAGATCCTATGAATATTGTGAAGTGAAAAGGGCAAAATTCGGAATGATATGTGAGATATCTCATTTGTTTAAAAAAAACACCCTATTTCTGTGTATGTGTACATGTGTTAATATGAGCACATAAAGAGATTGCTAATGCTAGTGGTAATAATTTCTATGTAATGAAATTAGAATGAGGAAAGACTCTTCCTTTTTTTCACTTTAAAATCTTTTTTAAACATTTTATTTGATTTAGCAGGCACCTACTACCTTTAAAGATTTTTTATTTAAGTTAAAAAAATGCATGTTAATTTAGCTCTAGATGGGACCTCATACATTCTCAAAGCATATATAATTTCTTGAAGAATCAGGAACTAAGACATAAAATGAAGACCTTCCATTCATTGAAGGTTATGATTCAGTAGCGAAGATGGATCATTTAAGATCCATGATGATTCTAAGAATCAGTTTGCAAAACCCTGACTGGAAAGTAGATTCCTGCTGTGAACTGTAAGAGACCCAGATTTCAACATAATTGGAGAAATTTAAATACCTTATCATACTCTGCCAAGCTCTGTGAGTCAAATAAATGTAGGATATCTTATTTTAAACAAATGATGACAGCTGACCACAAAGTCTAAACATGATCCAAACTAATATATGTGCTAATTGTTCTTTGTTTTAATCCCCAGGGCACATTCTCCATTAACTGCGAGATTAACTGCCTTGTCTTGAATCAAACCTAGGAATAGCTTCTTCCGCCACTGATAGCACTTCAATATCAAAGGAATCTTATGGGTCTGAAATCCAGGCCCAAACTGTACACACTTGGCCCAACTAGAGGCGTCATAATGATGTAGCAGAGGATAAAATTATGAGCTCGGCTGATATGCTTGGCACAGAATTAGATTATGGCCACTTAATTAACAATGCTGATACCCTATCTCCCAAAAAGGATCTAGTATATTTTTAAAATTAATTTTTATTGGAGTATAGCTAATTTACAATGCTGTGTTAGTTTCTGTTGTACAGCAAAGTGAATCAGTTATACCAATACATATATCCACTCTTTTTTAGATTCTATTCCTATATAGGTCATTACAGAGTACCGAGTAATTCCCTGTGCTATACAGTAAGTTCTTATTAGTTATCTATTTTATATATAGCAGTTTGTATCTGCTAATCCCAAACTCCTAATTTATCCCTTCTCCCTGTTTCCCCCTTGGTAACCATAAGCTTGTTTTCTACATCTGTAACTCTATTTTTGTAAATAGGTTCATTTGTACCATTTTTTAGATTCTACATGTAAGTGATATCATATGATATTCGTCTTTCTCTGTCTGACTTCTCTCAGTATGATGCTCTCTAGGTCCACCCATGTTGCTGTAAATGGCATTATTTCATTCATTTTTATGGCTGAGTAATATTTCATTGTATATATGTACCACATCTTTATCCATTCATCTGTCGATGGACATTTAGGTTGCTTCCATGTCTTGGCTATTGTAAATAGTGCTGCAATGAACATTTAGGATGCATATATCTTTTTTTTTCTTTTTTTTAATACTCTACAAAATATTTTATTGCTTGGATGTGTGAAATAAATTTAGGAGGCAGAAGAATAAACACTGGCTCTCAAATTTCTTTGCTAGTGATACACAGAATACAAAAGGAATAGTTTGACAAGTTACAATCAGTTCAGTTTGGGATACGTTGTTTCAGTATGAGTCTGAAACTCCAAGAAGAGTCCTAGATATAGAATTAAGTTGATTTTTTTCATACAAAATTATCTAGCACAATATACTGATTAATCAATATAAGGCCAATTTCTAATAACACCAAGTTCTCATTATATGTGGGTCATTTCTTGAGCACTCTGAACTGTTACATTGACATAACAGTACTTGCCCACTCCCATGCCAACGTTACACTAGTTTTATTTTAAAAGTCTTGTTATTGCATAAATAACTACCACATCTTCTTCTTCCTCTTCAAAATTGTCTTGGCTGTTTTGGTTCTTTTTTTTTTTTTTTTTATACAGCAGCTTCTTGTTAGTCATCAATTTTATACACATCAGTGTATACCTGTCAATACAAATAGCCCAATTCATCACACCACCACCACTACCCCCCCCGCAGCTTTCCCCCTTTGGTGTCCATACGTTTGTTCTCTACATCTGTGTCTCAATTTCTGCCCTGCAAACCGGTTCATCTGTACCATTTTTCTAGGTTCCACATATATGCATTAATATACGATATTTGTTTTTCTCTTTCTGACTTACTTCACTCTGTATGACAGTCTCTAGATCCATCCACGTCTCAACAAATGATAGGGTACATATATCTTTTTGAATTATGGTTTTTTCCAGATATATGCCCAGTAGTGGGATTGCTGGGTCGTATAGTAGTTTTATTTTAGTTTTTTAAGGAACCTCCATACAGTTCTCCATAGTGGCTGTATCAATTTACATTCCCACGGACAGTGTAGGAAGGTTCCCTTTTCTCCACACCCTCTCCAGCATTTATTGTTTGTAAATTTTTGATGATGATCATTCTGACCAGTGTGGGGTGATACCTCATTGTAGTTTTGATTTGCATTTCTCTAGTAATTAGCGATGTTGAGCATCTTTTCATGTGCCTCTTGGCCATCTGTATGTCTTCTTTAGAAAAATGTCTATTTAGATCCTCTGCTCATTTTTTGATTGGGTTGTTTGTTTTTTTGATATTGAACTGCATGAGCTGTCTAGTATCTTTATAGGTGATGCCAAAAGAAGAAGCCAGCTGACCCCCCAAGGGAGTATTTTTGCTTCATATGTAAAAGCAGTGACTCCCACTATTAAATAAGAAAATAGCCACAACTTCAAAACATCTGCAAGGGAACTTTCTCATCCCCATAAGCACCTACCCATGTAAAAAGTTTGGATCACCTCAACAGTAAGAGAAGCCTTTTCAAACATTTCTAATAATTATTCATTCAATCAACATTTGTTGAATGAGCGCTATGTACCAGGAACAGCTAATATTTATTTAGTATTTACAATGTCCCAGGCACTGGTCTACTTTCATAAATTAACTCACTTAATCCTCATGAGTTGGGTTCATTGTCTTTCAAATTTTACAGAACTGGGCCCTGGGTCACAGAAATGAAGTCACTCATTCAAGCTCACATAGACTCTGTCCCTAAAGAAGCTGAGATTTGAACCCAAGTAGTCTGGCTTTAGAGCTCTGCTCTTCACTCCATAAACTAGACTAAAAAAAATAAATAAAGGACACATTCTAATGGTGGAAACAGAAATGTAAAAAATAATTAAAATGCAGTGTAATGCTATGGGAGCATAAATGCAGGGGTGAATAAAGAAAAACCACAGGTACCAGGGTTGAGTTCACAAGTATTATGGAAATGTGTATGGTGGGGGGGCTGGATAAAATTTATTCCATTTTTTTGGAGCTCCATATTAGCATACATATGACTAAATGAAACACCTTCTTCATCCACCCAAATTAAAAGTATATAAATTAATGAGCTCTAATCTCTCAATTGTACTAAACTGGGTGTTTTAAAAATTTACCTAATTTCAGGAGACTGATTACCATTTAATACTTTACCCCTATAAGAAACAGTTTACGATCCTGAGAGAAAATATTGCAGCATTTTATTTAATGGAATGAAGCTGTCCACTGAGCAAGCTTTTTACCTGCAGCCCCTAAAATAAGTAGTCCTGGAAGAGTGACCAACTGACTTAAATGTCAGCCCTTCTCTTTTTTAGAAATCCTGCCAATAAATGGAATCTCCATTTTCGCTTTCCTCTACTCTAGACACAAACATTCATTTTGCAAAGAGGTTGGCATGTCATTGGCAAAATGCACTTGTTGTGCTATTCCTATTCATCATCCTTATACCAGACCTCATCCCAGAATAGTCCTGCATAAGGTGCCACGTGTGTCCTCTAGCACTTCAGGAATTAAGAGGATATGGTCAATAAAAACGGAATCCCCATGACTTCAGACCAAGTTACCCAGGAAAGACATCCATCCCGATGTGGTTATGAGTTCTTTCTCAAAGTCAGCTTTTGTTCTAAGCTCAATTAGGTGTATCAAGGTAAAACTCGGCTATACAACTCAGAACTTTTAAAAGTTCACTATATTAACTCTGTCTCAATCCATTCAAGCTGCTATTTAAAAAAATGGCACAGATAGGTTGGCTTCTAAATAACAGAAATTTATTTTTCACAGCTCTGGAGGCTGGGAGGTCCGAGATCAAGGTGCCAGTGAGAGACTCTATGTCTGTGGTGTGCCTACTTCCTGGTTCATAGATGGCCATCTTCCTCCCATGTCCTCACATGGAGGAAGGGGCAAGGCAGCTCTCTGTGGTCTCTTTTATAAGGACACCGACCCTTCCTGCAGACTCCATCCTCATGACCCAATCACCTCCTAAAGGCTTCACCTCCTACCACCAACATGCTGGGGGTTGGGATTTCAACATATCAATTTAAGGGAGAACAATAATATTCTGTCCATAGCAAACCCACTCCACAATATCTAAATATCCATATTGACTTTCCAAAGAAGTCAACAGTCACAGAGGCAGGTGAAAGGAAAAGCATTTGGATTTAAGTCCAAATGTGATGCATTTTTATAATGGGCCAGGTGATGGGAACACAAAGATGCCTGCCATGAGCCCAGCCCACGTTAGCCCAATACAAAAGTTTGAGGTAGGTCAATAGTCCTGCTTCATGTTCACCACTTTGTAGAGTATATTTTTGAAGTCCTCCTTAATTCAAAAGTAAAATCTTTGTCAAATAAAGACATAAATAGCTTCCTCTCCAAGACTGAGGGCCAGATTCCTTCCCTCAGAATCCCCATGGAACTTTTTCATACTACTAGATGAAACATATTTAGCCAATATCTGGGTTTCAGCCAAGGTGGAGTAAGAAGAATGTTTTTGATATGACATCAAATTAGTCACTTTTAAGGTAATAGCATAATCATCTGTCAGACAACGTTACTTGTAGGGAACAACCATCTGCTGGAAAAAAAATAGAAAAAGAAAATCTAAAGGTCATCTCATTTCAACTGAAAAGCTGAATTGTAAAAATTATGGTTGGCAAAGTGATATCTCTTCAATCAAAATAAAACATAAAATGATCCTTACTAGGCCAACAGCAGCTGTCCAATCATAACAAACAAAATTCCTCAGTTGATGTCTTTTTATGGACCCATGTTTTCTTCACCTTTCATTTTTTCCTGCAAAAATTAAGTGGAAAGACCCATGGATGGGGTGAAGAAAGAAAGACATTTGGGGCTGTTTCTAATGTGTGTGTTGGATTATCTGCAATACACAGATAAAACTGGGTATAAGCCTTAAAATAGAGCAGAGTGTCAATTTCAAAACAAATAATGATAATGGTATTTTCAAGATCAGCTCTTTATTCATGTTCTGTGCCAAAGCATTTAAATACCCTGTGCTACTCATAACATAATGTGGGTGGTAAAAGGAAAAAACTATCCCTACTTCAACATGTTATCCCTAAAGAGTCTATTCGTGTCAGTGCTGTAAAGATACAATTAATTTATATAACCCCAATATCCTAACGCTGAGACACAAAGCACATGAAACAAAACATTCTCTTATTTTGAAAAGAGAAAAATGAACATAAACTCTGCTTTATGCAACTGCCCAAAGCTTTTTTAGATAAATAATAAAATAATTTTAATTAACAAATGATTCTAGTAAACCATTTTTATCAGATACTTAATTTTTTTTAAGTCCAAACTTTGAGCCCACACATACTTTTTCCCCATGGGACTTAACAATTGCTGTGCTGGTAGTTTTGTAGAATTTGAGATGATCTGGGCTGGGCACTCTTTTAATTCGGTCTAGATGATGACATTTACCATCAAAGAGTTAAATGACTGGCTTTAGAAACATCTTGTAGGCTACATATCTCACCTATGTGGCTGCACTCTGTTTGGGGAGATACCTTTTAATTCAAAATTAACCTTTGGGCCATTTCAATCTAGTTACCTAAAAGCATCAGCCACTTAGAATTTTTATCCAATCTGGTTAATATACAAGTTTCATATATTTCTCTTGAAGGACTCCAAATAACAATGAATCAAATTATTTGTTTTTAATAGTTCTTTTCTAACTGGATAAGAAACAAACAAAATTCTGTGTTAAAAAAGAAAACTTTCCAAAACAACCCAAAATCTAACCCTTCAGACAAATAGCATATTCAAAGTTGAGTTAGGAACATTTCTCACATCAAGTTATGTTTTAATTGTATGTATAAATAACAAGAAATGACTCTGCTCTTGGCTTACAACTGGATTGCATTTTTAATTTTGGAGTTGCCTTATATTTTTGAGAATGCTGATTAAATATTAAAACTCATTAATAATTTGTGAAAGACTCCTTAGTAGAAAAAAAAAAGTTAAGTTTTACCCAGAAAACAGATATTCTTTCTTATTTTATTTTTGAAAGAAGCCTTGCGGATTTAAGAAGCAGGGACGTGTGTGTATGTATGTGTGTGTGTGTGTGTGTGTGTGTGTGTGTGTGTGTGTGTGTGTGTGTGTGTGTGTGTGTGTGTCTACTTGACAGAGAGGGAGAGAGAACGCCCATGAGTGTCCAAAACATGTATTTAAATATCACCAATTACAGAGGCATTCTCTACACTTAACATTCATGGATAACCTTTGTGTACATATTCAGGTGGGGTCAGCAGAGTATTTATGGAATACAGGGCAGTACTGCTGGGAACAATTTCCCCGGTGACAGAGTGGTCATGCTACTTGGGTGAACCATATCCAAGAGAAATAAGATAGGGACTCTATGGGTGACAGCATTCATAAAGAGGTCAGAACTATAATTTCCTTAAGTCTCCAACCCATGGCAGATGAGTAGGAGAAAGACAGTTTTAATTCTACTAGCTACTACCCTGAGTAAAGAGGCTTTATTTCTTGCAAATGTTTGCTTTATTCTGAAATCAATCCTTCTTTCTTGTTTCTCATAAAGTGTATCTTGCCACTGATGCCAACTCAAGCCAGAAACAATTAAGGCCTGCAGTATATACAAAGGAGAAGCTGGTATTCCTAACAGTGTGCCGGGCAAATTCAGTCGCCCCCTGTTTTGATGATTAAAATAGAAAGAATGGGCAAGCTTCTAGTGGAAGTTCCAACAACAGGATGATGTTTACTTTCGTATATCCCACCCATTAACCTGGCATGTGTGTGGAAGGGAGGGGGGAGGGTGTTAGAGGTGATGCGCATGCTGAGCTCTGTCTGACTAAAGAATGCTAAATGCTCCATATTAGTGAAACACCAGAAGAATAAGAGCTGGGCAAAGAAGACAGCATGGTACAGTGGAAAAGGAAGGTAGACTCAGGTTTGACATTTACCACTTACTAGACATGTAGACGTAAGCAAATCATTTTCCTCTTCCTGCATATAGAGACGATGATACCTAATTCCTGGGGTCTTTGTAGGGACTGAGTGGGATAGTTGTACTTGGTGGGTACTCAATGAATGTTTGTCTCTCCTTTCTCTTACTAAACAAAGCTTATTAAGAAATCTAAATTGGTCATCTCCTAGCAGAGGAACACTTTGCCCAAGAATCTTCCCAGGTACCTCCCATTACACATTTATCACTTCCATGGACTAGTGTTTTAACTCCCTAAGAATTTAGTTTCTCTAACAGTTTGAATTTCAGTGGCTCTACATGGGTAGTACATTTAGTCATCCCCAAGTTTGTTCCATGATGGCAGGAACTAGGTCCCTCCTGTACAAACTTGTATCCTAGCTCCTAGCTCAGAGCTTGGCGCAGAATGGGCTTTTAAGAAATATTAGAATGAATGAAATAAGCGAAACGAATGCATCACCAATACCCACCCCCTCCAACATGGTGAAAGATCGACAATAAGGCCTTTAAAAATTCTGTTTATTCTATTCCTGACTCTTCTTATTTCAAAAATAAAACAGTAAGGCAAACTTAAACCACCACAAAGAAAGGAAAACATCTCAACTAGTTTGTGGAAAGCACCATTTCCAGTGCCCAGCTATTCTCTTGCAGGCAGTTACCTGTGTAGCCATAAATGCTCCACTTTTCAACTTTATTGTAAAAATAAAGGTGTGGTAGAAAGAGCCTGAGAAGAAGGAATCTGAAGACTCAGATGTTAGCTACAGCCACCACATGAACACTTATATCAATCACATTATCTTTGTCAGTCTCATTTTTTCTCATTTGTAAAATGGAGATAAATCAGCCTTGCATCAAATATATACCTTAAGAGTTCAATGCAAGTGAGGATGAGATAAGACATGCAAAAGAGCCGGAACACTATAAACCTCTACGCAAAAGTAATGAACTTTACAATTAAAGCATGTTCTTAGAAGGATGTCAGGACAGCTTCTACCAGAGCAGGCATAAGTGTGCCTAGTCTGGGTCATAATCCCAACAGAGCTGCTCAAAGAAGATATAGACCAAGTGGGGAGAAGAAGCTGTGTGTGTGTGTGTGTGTGTGTGTGTGTGTGTGTGTGTGTGTTTGTCAGGGGAATGGGAAGGAAAGGCACCATCATTTATTGAGCACTTACTGTATGCTACAATTAGCCAATGTGAATATACTCTCCAAAAACTAATCCTGGTCATTTGCTGAATCCCATCTCTGTTCCCTGTCCAGAATGCCTCTTCAGTAAAACCTCAGACCCAGAACAACCACAGAGGCCATCAGAATGGGGAAAATGATCTCAGTCTTTCAGGGTAGTGTATTCTAGCTCAATAAAAACAAACAAACAAATAAACAAACCACTTCTAACTTAAGGATTCTTGATGTTACTTTTAAAACACTATTTTTGTACATATTTTATATATTTGCCCTCAACAATTTGATTTAAGTTGTTCTTGTATACTTCCTATGAAGAGAGGATGTGCTAAGGGAAATTTTAAGCTTATCACCTCTCTCAAAAAATAATTAATTCTTAACCTGCAGCATGAAATTAGCTGTCTTGTTCTACTAACTTCATTCTTCAATAGCATCATTCAGTGGTGTGCTTGAGCCAGCTAGCACTCACTCACAAGGGCCAATGTTGTATGTATCATCTCAATTTCATTTTCATCAACATTGGTCATTTGAAGTCAGCCTTGGTGGGAGTATTTACACCATAGAAATGGGCAAGGTAACAAAGCAGAGCTTTTTTTTTACCCCCTGAGAGCCAGTTGTTACACCTTTACCAGCACACCACTGTTTTATAATTTTCCTCATATCTACTTGTTTGATTTTTCTACGTCCACAATTCCATCTTCCACAGCCATTTTCCTCACCAAAATAACTTGAAGATTTCTATTTCATAAATTGATTGAGTTCAAAAAGTTGGTCTAGAAACAAAGTGACTCATTTTTGCTTTCCATAAATCTTCTGTCTTTCTTCTAACTCCTCTTTGTATTTCCAGTTTTTTTCTCAACTGTCATAATAACCTCCCTTTCCCCATTTTATACATTATTATCCATGCAGGATCTCCTACCCCCTGAGCCTTTTCCCCCAAACAATTGCACCAAAAATACCCAAATACCCAAATGAAACATACTTCAAGTCTTTTTGATTTTCATGCACATAGCCACTACCTATAAAATATTTGAAGAATTCCAAGTGAATGAAAGGGTGTACTTCTGTTTGCTTGATTTTGTATATGCATCCACATTTTGTCATCTTTCTCATCTAGGAAATGTCTTGCAGGGAAGAGACTATAATATAAATAATACAGTGGATTAACTCTAATGCAGCAATAAACCTTATTAGCCATTCACACCCAATCCCTCCCCATTAATAAAGATAAACCTATCTGTGAAACAGATGGCATTACAATCTCCTCATCATAAGTATGATCAGGCATTTCTACCAATTGGCAAGTTAGATTCAACTTCCCAACTTCTTACTATAACTTGGACAAGTTACATAGACTCTATGAGTCTCAGTTTTTTGTAAAATGCGGGGGGAGATAATTAGAGTAATATCTGTTTTGCCCAATTATTGTGAAGGTTATGATAATATTAATAGAGCACCTAGTACAGTGCTATCTATTATTGTTATTTTCATTCCTCTGAAAAATGTTGTTACATTGACACTGCATTTTCCTCTAGGCTACAAGAACATACACACACTTTCTTGATAAATGTCTTTCTTCGTCTATCACTACAACATACTTTGAAAATATTTAAAAATTGATTTAATTTTATTACACTATTATATATGAGTATTAAAAAAACATTTAAAAAATGATAAGAGAAGAAGGAAGACAAAATCAATTCCTCAAAGATTTTTCACTGAAACAGTTACATATGCTTTCAGGCTTTTAAAAATTCATATACAGTTATAAAACAAAATCAAACTCTCTACAGTATATACTGTTTTGTAATCTACCTTCTCCACTTAACATACCATGAAACTTGGTTATGTCAATAGATATAAGTATACAGCAAATTTTTAATATCTACAATGCATTCTGCTTTAAAGCTGTCACACCATCCATCAGAGAGAAGGTCCAAACATGGCTCTGATAACCTACTGCAGCTTTTAGACAAATGTCAGGGATCCCTTTCCCAGGAGCCTGATGGAGAAAGTGGTTGGCGAGACAGTGTTACCAACTCAGAAGTCAAGTGGAAAGTGATGAGTGTTGGATACTTGATCTTAATAAGGCAGGGAAGAAGAGAGTAAGATGAACCAATAGGCTGTGCTAGTTGGCTCCACAGGATAGAAATTTCCTATTTCTAGAGGGAGACTCCCGGAGAAGAGGACCAAATGGGAGGCTTAGTTCCACCACCCTTCCTCTTCCCCCCTTCCTCCCCCCCAAAAAGGAAGAAAGTGTTGAATAGCTCTGTCCTGAGACATTGACATAAGACATAAGAACGTGTTTAATAGCTCTGCCTAAGAGCGTTGGTCAGCTTAAGCAGACTAACAGCATAAAGGTTATTGGCCTTTTATCTTCTTCTCTCTTTTTTCTGGGTTTCTGAAAGAAATGAGGAAACCTGCAGGTAATTAGTTATTTAGTGCAAACCTCTGGGCTGGTGTTAGTTTCAGGGCAGGGACTAAATAGCATAAGGTAGCAAGAAATAAAGTTTAACCCTATTGACCCAATTCTCTAACCATATTTCCTTACAGATAATTCAAGACATAAGAGAAACCATTTGAATGTTGAGTGTGGTTGAGAAGAAGTAGGTAAAATTCTCCATAATTTGAAAAATTAACATCAGAATGACCAAACGTTTCAAAATGGCTGTGTTTAAGCTTGCGTGTGTGTGTTTGAATTGATCTGGTCTTTCAAACCATCAATTGCTGCTAGCAGCAAAGTGTTATAAAAAAAGGATTTTTTTTTTAATCAGCGCATCAAAAGATAGAAAGCTATTATTACTCAGAAAAGGAAAGGTAATGGGACAACTGGCTTGTTTTGTAGTTGGTTTTCACATTCTTTTGGATATGCAGGCACAAAATTGCCAATAATGTCTCTTAGCAAAATTGAGTCGAGGCAGCTAGTCGGAAAAACCAGCCACAGTATTACCCTTTCTGAAATTCCCCCAAGTCCTCACTGGCACCATCTTGGACAACTGCCTTTGACTCCCACCCCAGTCTCTTTGCTCGCTCCTTCCCCTCTGCTATTTGGCTCAAGAGCACCCATCCAGTAATTCAGAAAAAAATACTTGTTACTCTGAGCATGATTCACTTCCACGGAGAGTCCCGTTTTGAATTGCTTGTCCTCCTCCTGTGTGGTCATCCCTCTAGGCCTGCAGATCTACAGCAGAATAACTGCTTGAGGCCCAAAGGGTTTCTATTTTTTTCCTAAGAGTTACCTTTTCCTCCCATCAAGTGTGGTTAATGAAAACCCCTCTGATCAGGTCGTATTTGCTGTGCTTCAGTGTAGAGCTGCCATTTCAAGGGTTTAAAGTTAGGCTGGTTGCTGTTGCTGCCTTTCCTGTAGCCAGTTAATCACAGGATTCTTTTCCACATTGAGGTCAGAACAGGCATAGCACATGCAACAAGTAAGGAAACCACCGACTATAGGCCAAGAAGCTAACGTGCTTACACGACATGAATTGTTGAAAACACTTTGAACATTATTTTATTTGTTTTTAACTGTCCTTTACTTAAGAATTGTTTCTCTAGGATCCACCATTAGACCTGGCACATTTATTCATGAGAGAATGGGTTACTGGCTTTTCCCTTGAGAGGTTGACCAGAGCGATAACAGGCTTTTGCTTGGGCAAATCAAAATGAGAGCTGGAGTTGGAGACGTTCTACACTCATCACTGAACTTGAAATTGTGAGGGCTGTCTGTTCTCCTTCCTGGTTGGGCTACTGTGACCTGCTAATGATAATGAGAAAATTCAGAAGAAGCTCAATTCACATTTTAAAAATCAGTGAAATTCCTCAAAATCATACTTTGAGAAACTTTCAGATTGCATTTGCCTTAAAGTGCAGGCAGACTTAAAATCCAAGTGCAGATAAGATGCCACCACCTCTCAAATTTCTGGCATCGCGGGCTTCCCTGGTGGCGCAGTGGTTGAGACTCCGCCTGCCGATGCAGGGGACACGGGTTTGTGCCCCGGTCTGGGAAGATCCCACATGCCGTGGAGGCCCGTGAGCTATGCGGCCAAAATAAATAAATAAATAAATGCTCTTTAAAAAAAAAAAAAAAAAAAAAAAAATTCTGGCATTGCTCTGGCATTGCAATAGTAAGAAATTCTTTTTGTTTCAAAATCTTAAGATACACCTAACACATTTAGGGTCATGCAAGGGCTGAGCGTGAAGAATGCGTGAGTTCTGACTTTCTTCTCGATTCTGGCTTGCTGTATACCCTTAGGCATGTTCTCTAAATCACTTAGCGTCTCTCTTTGCACACCTATAGGGTGGAGATAATTCAGCTGACCTAGTTCACAGGGCTGTTGTGTTGAATAGCTGATTCATGATTACAAAGTACATTGAAAGTACAGTGTTCTAGACAAATGCTCATAAATATAATGACATGTTACAGAGTAGGAAGGCCATATTAAACCACTTTCATGTAGAAGGAAATTGAAGTGCAGTGAGATTTTCATATCACATTCAATGTTAAAGACGATAGAAAGCAAACCCTAGCTCAATTTCTTAATGTCGTTGCTCTACCTATTGACAAGCAAAGGGGGAAGAATCCTAACATAACACTAAATAAGTTCCAAGAGTTATCTTAGATAGTTAATTCCTGTCTAAACCTGCCTGCAACTTCTATATGCTACTGAAAACTGCTTGAAAATGTAGCAACTAAGTCCACTGAGTAATACAGTCATTGATCTCCTGGCTTTTGTTCTTTTTTTTTTAATGGTTGGTGAGAGGGAAGAGTCATTAATGATACCAAGCCAATAAGGACCTTCTATGACTATGGCAAACTAGTCACAGAACCAAAAAATAATTAGTATCAATAGTACAACAAGAATATTTGAATGCCGTATGAATATTGACATTGGCTTCTGTTATCTTGGATTCCAGGTTCCACTGTGTTCTGTAAGTCAAGAGCGTGACCCCACTTCTGTTCTCTCAGACTGCATCTAGTGCTGTAGTAGTTTCAATGTTTCTAAAGTATGTTTACTCCTGAAAAATGAATAGAGCCGTACAACAGATCCTTCCCTTTACCAACGGTGCTGAAGGGTACCAGGCAGAAAACTTTGCCATGATCACTGTGACACGTGACTCACCATCTTGTGTGGAAACCACATCATGGCAGATATTATTTTAACTCTATGGCACGTTGCAAAGAGAAAAAGAAAAAAGAACATTCAAGGAAGCAAGACATTTCCAAATTATGCAAGGGGGCAAAATTACCCTGATCCACAGAAACATGAGATATAAGCAGAGTTAGATGTTCTTATAGGCCTAAGGAGAAAAATGTGGCCATACTCAAAATGAAAATTAGGACCAACAGACTGGAAAGTTGAAAACCGTAAGCCAATTTTAGCAATAACTTACATAAATTTAGCATATCAATAAATGTTAAATATTATGCTATGTAATTTACATGTATTATAGCATTGCATTCTCACAACATCCTTTTGAGAAATTTATTCATTCGTTCAAATATATTTATTTAGTCTTCTGTTTCCAAGTAGGAAATAGTAGTTGACAATATTTCTACTGTTTCTACTACCATAACTTTTTTTTAAAGTTACACTGCAAAAAATAAAATCCTATTTTAAAAGGCATTGGAAAGTGGGGGAATCAGGAGAATTCAACAATCCGTAGAAGAGAAAGTCTTCCTGAGATGAGCAGTCTGTCCCTGACAATTTTCTGTGGAAGATTTGCCAATTCTAGACATGGGCTGATGACTGGGTTTGGCCCGCACAGGGGATCTTCACTGGGAGAATGAGAAATCAGCAAAGCTTTTAGCGGTCATATGGAGTTGGCGGGACAATTGGAAACTTCAGGCCTCCTAACACATGGTTGGTTTTTCCCACAGTATATTTGTTGAATTCTGGGAGTAGGAAGCTTTTATAAAGCAAACTGAAGTCTCCTGTAGTATCATGGTTTTTAAAAGACAAAGTCCCACTTGAGGATGGGACCTGCTCCAACACGTGGCTGGACTCCTCCTCAATACATCTGATTCCTCCCTACTACAGCATAGTCAGATCTAAGGAGCTGGCCCAGTGGGGCATGGGGTGCAAGGAAAGAAAAGCAGCCTTGATACCCTCATTGCTGGAGCAGAGACACTAACTTCTTTGGGCAGGGCTACAGTATTGTGCCCTGGGATATTCCTGATCTCTGGCTGATTGGTGCTAACCACGACTGCCACATTTCTGAGATATCAACCAATTTCTCATTGATGGCCAATTCTGGTAATAAGGAACTTGAGGAGGAATTCCTAAAGACAATTTGAATAGAAAGGAAGGAGCAGGTATGAGGGGCAATAAATGGGGATGGGATTTCTCCATGGTAGCCAGTTGCTACCTAGCTAATTGAGCAGGTTTATAGAAGTCATCCATCTATAAGTATGTTACAGGAGTCTGAGACTGCTTGTGTTAGGGCTTTATATCTATTCAGTTAATAACTGCTTATTTTACCATGGAAAAACCCATGTTTAAAATAAGTTAGTGATACCCCCTACTATAGTCAGAGCTGTTTTACAGGTCAGTTAGGCAGTTCCCACAGAAAAAAACGTACCCAGGTTTTGACTGAACCATTGACTAGAGTACTGGGCTAAACCATCAGCAAGTATAGCCTATATAATAGCTGCTGTGATTTGGTAAAACAGTCACTTAAAAGGAATGTTTGTCAGTAATGGAGTTTAATTTTTTTAGGAAATGGGAAGCCCTTTTCAGGTTAATCTCAGTCTGGAGTTCCTCCAGAAGATAAAGAGGGATCTCATAATTTCTACCACCACAATACTGGGAAAACCAAAGACAGTATATATCAGTAGTCAGAAAAGCCATGTACTGTTATACATACTGTGCACTGAACAACTCCTAGGGGAATCATTCCCATCATAATCATATGAATGCCATATGCCTAGGTAATGGTTCATATGTATGTTATTGACTCAAACAGACTATTTTGGAATCTTAGCCTGCCTCCTGCTAGTGTTATAGTCATGAGCAAGTTGTTTAACCTCTATTTTATCATCTATCAATAAAAATAATAGTAATTTCCATCATAAGCTAGTTATGAATATTAAATGGAATAATAGTAAAAAGTTCTTAATCCAGCATGGTAGGAAGAATAATGGTCCCCAAAGATGTCCACATCCTAACCCCCAGAACCTGTGGGATGCTATGTTACATGACAAAAGGCAATTAAAGTTGCGGAGGGAATCAAGGTAACTAAAGAGCTGACCTGAAGGTAAGAATATTGTCCTGGATTATCTGGATGGGCCCAGTGTAATCACATGAGCCCTTAATAAGAGAAAAGGAAGGCAGAAGAGTAGGTCAGAGAGAGACGTAATGACGGGAAAGAAAAAAAGAGAGAGAGAGAGAGATTTGCAACCTCAGATAGACTCAGATTTCCATTGTTCTCCGAAGATGGAGGAAGAGGCCATGAGCCAAAAATTGCAGGCAGCCTCTAGAAGCTGAGAACTTCCCTCAGCTGAAAGCCAGCAAAGAAACAGGGACCTCAGTCCTATAAAGGCAAGGGATAGAATTCTACTGACTGCTTGGTTGAACAAGGAAACAGATTCTTCCCCAGAGCCTTCAGAAAGGAATGCAATCTGCCAGCGCCTTGGCTTTAGCCTAGGGAGACCGTTTTTGGACTTCTGATCTAAAGAACTACAAGGGCTTCCCTGGTGGCGCGGTGGTTGAGAATCCACCTGCCAATGCAGGGGACACGGTTCAAGCCCTGGTCCGGGAAGATCCTACGTGCCACAGAGCAACTAAACTCGTGAGCCACAACTACTGAGCCCACATACCACAACTACCGAAGCCCACGTGCCTAGAGCCTGTGCTCCACAACAAGAGAAGCCACTGCAATGAGGAGCCTGCGCACCACAATGAAGAGTAGCCCCCGCTCGCCGCAACTAGAGAAAGCCCGCACGCAGCAATGAAGACCCAACACAGCCAAAAATAAATAAATAAAATAATTTTTTTAAAAAAGAACCATAAGATAATAAACGTATACAGTTTTAAGCCATCAAGTTTGCAGTAATTCTTTACAGCAGCAATAGAAAATTAAAACTCATATACCATTGATGCAATTGCTATTATTACAATTGTGATCATTCATTCAACCTTTCAAGATATTTACTGAGGGCCTATTAGGTGACAGACACTGCTCTAAGTACTCTGATCCCACAAGAAACAAACTAGCAAGGACCCTGCCTTCACAGAGCTTACTTCTTAGTGGAACACAACCAGAGCTAGAACAAGGAACAGGAAGATGCTGACACTAGCTGTAAGTACTTTTAGAAGGTATTATCTAAGAAAGCAAACCTCTTCAGAAATACAGGTGAGGAATGGTGAGCAATTATGGACAAAGAATTTGAGAAGTCTCTGTAATAGTTTTTGTTAAGGCACTAATACAAGTAAGTGATAATGTTATAGCCACAACAACAAAAATAGGCTACATGAAGAGGATTATTTTATTTTCACTCATTTGATAAATAAAGAATGTGCTCTAGTCCATACAGCAATTTCATTTAGTTGATACCTGAAAAAGAGTAATGGTAAGGTGGAATCATGATTACATTTAAGAGTATTTGCACTTTGTTGCATGTATAATTAATCCTAAGTTAATTATTTAATAAAGTGTAAGTAGTTTACATTCCATTTTATGAATTTGCCCATTCTAGATCATTTTGTTTTAATAAAGTACACATTTTAGAAAACCTTCAGAACCACTGTAGATTTCCGTTCTCTAAGTTAACCCACAAAATTTTAATGGTTCATCAGTTCTAAGCATCTACACATATGTGGTGTCCTTTGATTTTCACATTCTGTGAAGCATTTTACCTCCATTTTACAGATCAGAAATGACACAGTTGAAAAGTGATGAATGATTAAAATAGGACATTTAGCAGCCTACATTAAAATTAAAAACTTGATGAAGAGAGGAGAGGGGCTTCATAGAGACCAACGGCACCAGCTCCTTTCCTCTGGAGCTCAACTTCTAAGGTAAAAAGAAAGAAAATGCAGCCCAGATGATCACCTTCACCACTACCAAAGGCTGTGGAACTGCCTGCCAAAATAAAGAAACCCACTCCGTTCAATGCTGCAAATCTTTCAGTTCAAACCTCTGGTTGCAAAGGAAACAGCACCAATTTGCAACATTCCAGGGCTCTGAGTTGGTTTCTGGAGTCTTCTATGTCTGCTCTGTGAAGAGAATGAATTGATCCAAAGTAACAAATTGGTCCTTTGTTACTTTCAATAAACTGCCTCTGGAATTAATAAGGGATCTTGAAGAATGGACTAATGGTGAGAGTTTAGAAGGAAGAAGTCTTCAACCTAGAAATTATCACAAGTCATCACAGACTTGCTGTTGTCCTATATTGATGGGACACCTACTAGGTACTAACACTGTGAGGAAATGCAAGAAGAATGTTTTCACCGGATACATATACTTTTCTTCTTTTTAAGCAAGAAATTGTTTTCTTTGGGTGATTTGGCAAAGACTGATCATGTGTCAGTGATATTGTAATGAGTGGTTTTGAGCCATGTTTTTAAGGTTAGGCTTCTTGAAGAAAGTGACACTTGAAGAAAATTTTAAGCAAACAATGAAGGATTACTTGATGGATGGAACATGATAGATTTACCTTGTTGTCTGTGAAAAACCATAAGGCTCATAAAAGCAGACAGAAACAAGAAGAAGGCCATTTTGACAACAGAATGATATAAAATTGTAGACGGAGATTGAGTAAATTGACATAAATACTTGAAAGCTTATGAGAGCACCTAAATATTCAACAGTAGGAACTATTTCAATAAAAGATGTCACATCCCTTCTGTGCAATAGCATACACTATTAAAGTCATGTTTTTGAGGATTATTTAATGGCATCAGAAATTATTCCTGATGTAATGTTACTTGAAAGAGAAGACAGTATAAAAACTTCATATTCAGGATAACAGCAGTTTTGTTATACACACCCCCACACACACCATGCACATATATACACACTGTGTCAGAAGGACTTCAAGTTACAAACGTAGAAATGAAAAATTAAAGCCATCTGGCTTGAATAGGATAGGGAATGATTGATAACATAACTGACAATTCAGGGATAGAAGTAGCTTCAGATAAAGTCTTGACCCAAAGTTCCAATACTGTGCCATGACCTAGTTTCTCTCTCTACATTTCTCCAATCTACTCCTGTTCCTACCTGGTAGTCTCAGGTAGGTCCTACCCTAGAGATCTTCCTGGGCTACATGTACCCTTATTCAAGTTATATGGGAAGAGAAATCTGAACAAAAACCAGCTTGGGGTCCTGGTTTGTTTGACTTATTTCTTATTTCCCAGCCCTGAACCAAGTCCTGTAACCAAGAGAATGAGACATCTCTTATCCCCCCTCAAACCTCCCACAATTGGAGGTGAGGTAAATCCCATCCATGTTGTTGCAAATGGCAGGAGTTCCTTCTTTTTTAAGACTGAATAATATTCCATTGTATAGATATACCAGAATTTCTTTATCCATTCATCTGTGGACAAACATTTAGATTGCTTCCATAGCTTGGTTATTGTAAATACTACTGCAGTAAACATGAGTATAATATCTCTTCCTCCTCCTAGAGAAATGGAAATAAAAACAAAAATAAACAAATGGGACCTAATGAAACTTAAAAGCTTTTGCACAGCAAAGGAAACCATAAACAAGGCCAAAAGACAACCCTCAGAATGGGAGAAAATATTTGCAAATGAAGCAACTGACAAAGGACTAATCTCCAAAATTTACAAGCAGCTCATGCAGCTCAATATCAAAAAAACAACAACCCAATCCAAAAATGGGCAGAGGAGCTAAACAGACATTTCTCCAAAGAAGATATACAGATTGACAACAAACACATGAAAGGATGCTCAACACCAGTAATCATTAGAGAAATGCAAATCAAAACTACAATGAGATATCATCTCACACCAGTCAGAATGGCCATCATCAAAAAATCTACAAACAGTGAATGCTGGAGAGGGTGTGGAGAAAAGGGAACCCTCTTGCACTGTTGGTGGGAATGTAAATTGATACAGCCACTGTGGAGAACAGTATGGAGTTTCCTTAAAAAACGACAAATAGAACTACCATATGATCCAGCAATCCCACTACTGGGCATATACCCTGAGAAAACCATAATTCAAAAAGAGTCATGTACCAAAATGTTCATTGCAGCTCTATTTACAATAGCCCGGAGATGGAAACAACCTGAGTGTCCATCATCGGATGAATGGGTAAAGAAGATGTGGCACATATATACAATGGAATATTACTCAGCCATAAAAAGAAATGAAACTGAGCTATTTGTAGTGAGGTGGATGGACCTAGAGTCTGTCATACAGAGTGAAGTAAGTCAGAAAGAGAAAAACAAATACCATATGCTAACACATATATATGGAATTTAAGGGAAAAAAAAAGTCATGAAGAACCTAGGGGTAAGACAGGAATAAAGACACAGACCTACTAGAGAATGGACTTGAGGCTATGGGGAGGGGGAAGGGTAAGCTGTGACAAAGTGAGAGAGTGGCATGGACATAAATACACTACCAAATGTAAAATAGATAGCTAGTGGGAAGCAGCCACATAGCACAGGGAGATCAGCTCGGTGCTTTGTGACCACCTAGAGGGGTGGGATAGGGAGGGTGGGAGGGAGACGCAAGAGGGAGGGGATATGGGGATATATGTATATGTATAGCTGATTCACTTTGTTATAAAGCAGAAACTAACACACCATTGTAAAGCAATTATACTCCAATAAAGATGTTAAAATAAAAATCTCTTCCAGATACTGATTTCATTTCCTTTGGATATGTGATTCTGACACCAACTCTAATATGTGGTTTTTTTCCCCACACTAAGCAATTCTCTGACACCAGCTAAGTGTCCTACAATTCAATTCAATTCCAATACTTTCTGGAGATAGCATTAGATTCCACAGGTTAAGGGCTGTGGACTTCCCAAGACTTCCCCCCACTTGCCAGTTGCAAGTCTAGCTACCAGTTACCTTTGCTTCTGACCACTGGCTACATTTTGGAGGTTCCCACGACCTCCTCCTTGGGTTCTACTAACTTGCTAGAGCAGCTCACAGATCTCAGGTAACCAGTGAACTCACTAGATTACTGGTTTATTACAAAGCATATTATAGGACACAAATCAACAGCCAGATGAAGAGATACATCGGGTTAGATCCCAAACAAAGGAGCTCTGTCCCCATGGAGTTTAGCACTCAGCACAGTGGTACATGGGTGCTTTCTGGTTCACCAACTTAGAATCTCTCCAAACTCTGTCCTTTTGGGGTTTTATGGGTTTTCATTACTTAAACATGATTGATCAAATCATTGACCATTGGTGATTGATTGAACCTCCAGCCCCTCTCCTCTCCCAGGAGGTTGGAGGGTAGCACTGAAAGTTCCAACCCTCTAATCACATGATTGGCTCCACTGGCAACTAGCCCCCATCTTTAGGTGCTCTCCAAAAGTCACCTTATTAACATAATGAAAGACATCTTTATAGGTTTCATCACAGGAAATTCCAAGGGTTTTAGGAACTCTATATCAGGAACGGAGATGAATACCAAGTATATATTTCTTATCATGTCACAATATCACAGGATATATACCCAGAGGTGTGATTGTTGGATCATATGGTAGTTCTAGTTTTAATTTGGGGGGAACTTCCACACTGTTTTCCATAATGGCTGAGCCACCAGTGGTGCACAGAGGGTCCCTTTTCTCCACAGTCTCACCAACACTTGTTCTCTTTTGTCTTTTTGATAATAGCCATCCTGACAGGTGTAAGGTGATATCTCATTGTGGTTTTGATTTGTATTTCCCAGATGATTAGTGATGCTGAGCACCTTTTCATATACCTGTTGCCCATTTGTATATTTTCTTCAGAAAAATGTCTATTCAGGTCCTTTGTCCATTTTTTAAAACAAGTTATTGAGTTTTATGAGCTCCTTATATATTTTGGATTTTAACTCATCAGATATTTGGTTTGCAAATATTTTCTCCCATTCTATGGGTTTCCTCTTCATTTTATTGATTGTTTCCTTTGCTTTCCAGAAGCTATTTAGTTTGGTGTAGTTTCACTTGTTCATGTTTGCTTTTGTTCCTTGTTCCATATTCAAAAATAATTGCCAAGACCAATGTCAAGGAGGTTTTTCCTTATACTTTCTTCTAGTCTTACAGTTTTCAGACTTAACATTTAAGTCTTTGACCAATTTTGAGTTACTGTTTGTGTATTGTGCAGAGTAAGGGTCCAATTTCATTATTTTGCATGTGGCTAGCCAGTTTTCCCAATAGTATTTATTGAAAAGACTATATTTTCCTCATTCTTGGGGCCCTTGTTGAAGATTAGTTTACCATAAATGTACGGGTTTATTTCTAGGCTCACTTTTCTATTCCACTGGTCTGTGAGTCTGTTTTTTGCCAGTACCAAACTGTTTTGATTACTAGCTTTGTAATGTCAGTAATCTGAAATCAGGAAGTATAATGTCTTCAACTTTGCTCTTCTTCCTCAAGATAGCCCTGGCTATTAAGGGTCTTTTATGGTTCCATATGAATTTTAGCACTGTTTTTTCTATTTCTGTGAAAAATGCCATTGGAATTTTCCATTGTATCTGTGGACCACTCTGAGTACTACGGACATTTTAACAATGTTAATTCTTCCATTCCATGCACAAAAGATATCTTTCCATTTATTTATGTTTTCCTCAATTCCTTTAATCAGTATTTTATAGTTTTCAGTGTTTAGATATCTCACCTCCTTGGTTAAATTTATTCCTAAGCATTTTATTCTTTCCAATGCTATTGTAAATGAAATTGCTTATTTGGTTTCGTTTTTGGATAGTACATTGTTAGTGTATAGAAACACATCTGACTTTTGTATATTGATTTTGTATCTTGCAATTTTACTGAATCCATGTATTATTTCTAACAGTTTTTTGTGGAGTTGTCTAGTTTTTCTTGTCTAATTGTTCTGTCTGGGACTTACAGCACTATGTTGACTAGAACTTGTGAGAGTGGGCATCCTTGCTTTGTGCCAGCTCTTAAGGGAAAAGCTCTCAGTTTTTCCCTATTGATTATAACGTTAGTTGAAGATACCCAAATTTTAGCATTGATTACCTCTGGAACTGGATTATAGATGATCTTAAATGACTTTACATTGTTACTTATTTTTTTAAGACAACTTCAATATGTATGTATAATCTAAGAAAGTACAAAACTTCGTGAGGGCAAAGGTACACATTCCTATCTATGTCACTAAAGCCAGATTATTTATAGATAGTTTTATATAGTTCTATATAATTATATATAGTTCTATATTATTTTATACATATAGTTTTATAATTCTCTACATACAGTTGACCCTTAAACAAGGTGGGGTTAGTATAATTTATAGTCGGACCCCCATATCTGCGGTTCCTCTGCATCTGTGGATTCAAACAACTATGGACTGTGTAGCACTATAGTATTTACTATGGAAAGATATCTGCATGTAAGTGGACCCATGCATTTCAAAGCCGCCTTATGGTTTATGTTTATATGTAGATAGATTATACTTATACTTCATTTATTTATAAATTAATGCACATTTAAAAGTTTGACACCTAGTGGTGAATGGTTTTAATAAGTGTTTAAAATCATGGGAAAGTTAAGTGAAAAAGCAGTGATGCCATGAAGCAACAGTTGAGGAATGTTATTTTTGCAGTACTGTTTTTGACTGACTAAAGTTAATGAGGCTTACCAATTAAAATTAATTTTCTATTACCAACTATTTAGGTAGCCGTACATATGGACTTCAAAAACCTCATTAAAAAAAAATCACTCAGAAAATATGTAACTGGCCTGTGCCTGGGCTTTCCTCAGCCATTTCTCCTCTAGTTCCACCTGTCTCTACGACTGTCTTAGCCCCTTGTCAACGATCTGGCCACAGAAGAAAGCAACACACACACACAAACTCCAGTAAGGTAGTTGTGCCGATATTCTTGTGGGCAGATGGAGAGTCAGGGTAGATGATACAGCACAACCTTATAAACAGCACATTTACTCTCCTTCACACGTTCCCAAGTACCCTTTCCCTTGGCAGTTGTCTGATACCTCCTAGCTCACGCGTCCAAGAAGTCTGCATCTATTTTATCTATCTTACTTCTCCTCCTCCCTCCTTCCCAAGCCACATTGTCTCCAGCCCCCATCAGCCTAGTTTGCTTCTTCCAGGTCAAGAGTCAAAACACAAATGCCCCCAGGAGCCAGGCAGGCAACATAAAGGAAAGAATAAAAATCCAAGTATAAAGGACTAGGGGGGATTATGGCAACTAGACAAAAAAAAAAAAAAAAAGCCCCATAAAGTACTTGGTACCCTGTAGGAATGAAGATCCAGTATTCCCTAAGTTCCTGGAGACCCTGGAAATCTGATCTTTTTTACATCTTGGCAACTAATTCACATTTTAACAAAGTACTCTGTGGGCCAAACAAAATGTATTTGCCAGACAGATGAAAACCATGGCTACAGGCTGGGTCTCTCGGTTCCTCTTCCTAAGTGAAAGATGGTAGCCTTCTCTTGGTGTCCTGGATTCATACAATCAAACACTAGCCACGCCCAGGGTGAATGTAAATGACTCATCACTTCATCTGTGTGTCAGAGAGTGCGGAGTAATACAGTTATAGACACCAAAACTTTCCAACACAGCACTGCATCTTGTAGCTGGGATAACCTAAGTGTTAGGAAAGCTGGTACCAGTTCCTCTTTAGCCCCTTCCTAGATATATCTTATATCCCGTGTCATAATGCCAAGATAAATGCCTTCAACTCTAAAATTAAATGAGCTACACTGTACGCATTTTTTACTCTTTTTTTCCTTTTGGAAAAAAAGCAAAGTGAGCCAAGCATCTTACCAAGGTGCTCAAGTTGCTGTGATACACACTATACGAGTGACAAAAGACTGAAGAGTCAATGCCCAAAGCAATGGCTTTTCAACTTTTTTTTCTTGACTATGTCTCATTCAGAATTTAGTCAAGAAAATGAAAATCCCTGTGGGTATTTCAAACAGAGAGATTTAAAACAAGGAATTGGGGCTTCCCTGGTGGCGCAGTGGTTGAGAATCTGCCTGCTAATGCAGGGGACCGGGTTCAAGCCCTTGTCTAGGAAGATCCCACATGCCGCGTAGCAACTAGGCCCGTGAGCCACAACTGCTGAGCCTGTGCGTCTGGAGCCTGTGCTCCGCAACAAGAGAGGCCATGATAGTGAGAGGCCCGCGCACCGTGATGAAGAGTGGCCCCTGCTTGCCACAACTAGAGAAAGCCCTCGCACAGAAACTCAGACCCAACACAGCAAAAAATAAAAATTAATGAATTAATGTAAAAAAAAACAAAACGTCTATCAAACCTCCACCTTCATTTTCTAAAAAAAAAAACACAAGGAATTGGTTAACCATGTTGAAAGAGCAGAAAGGGAGCACTAAAATAATATCTAGAGATAATAACAGTAGCAATCAGCTACCTAGTCTTGGGAGGGGGAACAAAGAATAAGAGGTGGGGTGGTTAGAACCGGGATCGTGCAGGAAGGGTTCTGAGAAGCTGACGTCCATACATTTGAGGAGGTGCACCCTCCGATTTTGGCTGGTACCTCTACGGCTGGAGACCTGAAAGAAGGTGAGAGAAGCTGGAGGCTGGAGCTGATGCTGTTGCTGGAGCGATGCTGAGGGAAACAGAAGAACAGAAAGGAAGCCCCTTCTCCCCTCCTCCCACCTTCTCCTCTCTCTCTAGCACCTTCTACTTGCAGAACCTAACAAGAGCCAGACAACATAGGAGAATCCAAATGCCAACATTACAGAGCAGTGTAGAGAGGGTGGATTTGGAGTTGAGAGACAAAAGTAAATAACTGGCACAGACACAACCACGGTAAGAAATATATTCACATCAGGACTCAGTATCATGACACTTCCGTGCACGTCCAACTGAAACAAGCTTCATGCCACAATGGTAGGCACTACATATTCTATTCTATTCTATTCTTTAAATGCTACTTACACCACCCTTAATTGGTTTCATTAAAGTCCTAGAAGAGTCTCAAATATGAAAAAGAAGTGGGTGATTCCTGGGGTTCCATGGGCGCAAAGTGTACACAGTTGAGAAGAGGGACTCCTATCAAATTCCAACAAAATTCTATGAGCCACTTGGAAAATGTGGGGAAAGGATGGGAAGACTTGTTTTTCTGATTTCAGAGAAGTTCTTGCAAGGAAACAAGGAATATCATTGTGGTGGAGCCCACAAGATTCACATTTTAATTTTGACCCTGCCTTTTCTGTCAACATTATAGATGTAAGTCTGGAAGTTACATATGACATAGGTGTTTACATGGTGGGTGGCACTGAAATACTTAATGCCCTTTTTAGAGGCAACATTTATCAACATGGTGGCACATGGAAATTAAGTTTGTTTTCTTTAGTGAATAAGTGTTAGGAAAATTACAGAGTTGTCCACTGGATGGCATAAAAGTCACTAATAAGAGATTCTTCTTTAGATTTCTGTAGTAATTAATCTAAAAGAGTAGACTTTTATGACTCCAAAAACACAAAAGGACTGTACTAATTTTTTGGTTATTATTCACTATTAAGTCAAACTTTTATATACATATTTTTTCTGTTCATTAGTAATTCAATCACTGAATTTAGTCCTTATGAAGCCGTTTGGATATCAGTACTACTAAAAACACAACCCCTACCCTCCAAAAACTAGACAAGAAACTTGGGGAGAAAACCAATTAAAATATGCAAATGCAAATTAAAATCAGCGTAGATGGTTTTCACTCACAGAGTTAAGAGACACACTCATGCGTAGAACCTGGAGAAACTTTTGGCCTGGATTATACAGAATTTTACCCTTTGCATTTTTTTTACCTAGTATTCAAATTTGACTCTGCGCATCACATTCTGAAGTTCATCAGGAAAACCCAGGATCTGAATCTAGGCTCAGATCCTGCTTCTGCCATTCATTTGCCATTTGACCTTTGGCAACTCACTTCTCAGTCTTAATTCTCTCCTCAGTTGACTTTCATGAAGATCAAGTGAGAATATAGATGGAAAAGAACTTGGAAGTTTATGGGTTCTATGCAAGGGGCAGGGTCTTATTAAACTTCTCACCTTACATGCACCATAGCATCTAACAACAGCTCAGGGGACACTGCCAATAAGTCTCCCGTAACTGATGGAGGATTTGTTTTAGATGAGAATATCTATTGAGAAGCTATGATTCTCTAATCTCTTTCTATTGGAAAATACAAATACACACGGGAAAGAAAAGGGGCAGGCTTCAAGCTCCACCAGCATAGGGTGGTATAAGAGCCTGGGTTCAGAGTCTCTCCACCCCAGTTCAAATCCAGGCTCCAAGACTTCCTGTGTAACCTGGATGAGTTACTCACCATCTCTGTGCCTTATTCATCCACCTGTAAAATGGAGGGAATCACACTATCTAACTCACGAAATTGTCGTGAGGGTACCTGTAAGCCACTGTGGAACAGTGCCTGGCAAATAGTAGCCCACAAAATTGTCAGCTATTACCATCATTTTCATTCTTATTCCCAAAGTTTGAGGAAGCCAGCAGGAAGGTAAAAAGCAGAATGATGAAATGAAAGAAACTATGGAAGAGGCATGAATTGAGGAGATGCTTCACAATTCTGAGTATTGCAATAATACCACAGCACTCAAAGTCCCACAGACAGCAGATTAAATTACTGAACCTCTTCCTTTCCAAAAATTTTCCAGCTCTCTATTCAGAGCAGTTGTCTGTGGGAACACATCTCTGATTTTATAATTTAAAAACTCCCAGGTTTCATAAATAAAACCACAATGAGAGACCACTATATAGCCAAGAGAATGGCTAAAGTGGAAAAAACAGACAATGCCAAGCATTGGGGAGGATGTGGAGCAAATGGAACTCGAGGATGTAGACGGTGGTCATGTAAACTGCTAAAAATCCCTTTGGAATATTGGTTGGCAGCATCTATGAGAGCTGAACATATGCATTCCTTATGATCCACAAATTCTATTCCTAGGTATATACCCGATAGATATGAATGCATGTGTTCACCAAAAGGCGTGTGCAGGAATGTTCACAGAGACAATATTTATAACAGCCCAAACAGGAAACAACCCAGATTCCATCACACAAGCATGGGTAAATAAATTGTGATATATTCACAAAATAGAATGCTGTATATCATAGAGAAGGAACAGACCATTTTTACAACCAGTTTGTTCAACAGGGATGAATCCCACAAATATAATATTGAGAAAAGTAGCCATATATCAAAGAAGGCCTGCTGGATGATTCTCTTCATATAAAATTGAAAAGCAGGCAAGAGTAAACTCTGGTGTTAGAAGACAGAAGAGTCACTGTCTTTGGAGAGAGTGGCAATGGGAGAGGGAACAAGGGAGCTTCCAGAATCCTCTCGTACTCTGCTTGTGGATCTGGGGGCAAATGACACGTGTTCACTTAGTGAACATCTGCCAGTATGTACACATACACGGATACATATGTACACAATGTGTGTATGTGTGTGCGTGTTGAACTTCAAAAATATCTCAATGCAAGTAGGAGTCTTGATCATTTTAACAGCTGTAACAGAAACAGTTGAGATATTTGAGGGAGCTACCTCCCCAGGTACTGCTGAGAAGTCCCTTCTTTATGCCACCAGTTAACCCTGTACCCTGGTGCCTCATACAATACTTCGAAATGACTTATTTATGTGTCTGTCTCCCCTACTCAGCCATAATCTGCTTAAGGCCAGAGACTGTGTCTTATTTATCATCCTCTCTCCAGTGTTCAACCCAGAGCCTGGCACATAGTAGCCCTCTAATAAATGTTTCTTGAATGAATACAATATAAAACTAATGGGATAATAACCTATAATGGAAAAGAATCTGAAAAAGAATAGATATATATGTGTGTATATATATATATATATATGTAACTTAATCACTTTGCTGTGCACCTGAAACATTATAAATCAACTATACTCCAATAAAAAAATTTTTTAATTAAAAAAGAAGCTAAAATAAATAAATAAACTAATGGGAAATGAGATACAACTTACTTTATATTTTATAGAAATATGATTTGATGCCAAGTTTGCTGAAACATCAGTTTTTGTCAAGCGGGCTATCCAGCAATCTTTGTCAAGTGTCTTCTGAGTTCTCCCCCCAACAAATTTCCCGCAAACCATTCATCACTTTTCCCCAGCTTTAGAATATTATTAACTAAGCTCTTCTGATGATAGGATGTAGAGGACATCATGAGCTGTACCTTCCTCATGAAAGTTTCCTAATAATTCTTGATTGAATGATGAAAATAAAGCTATTGTGCATAGCTTAGCTGACTCTATAATTTATCAGAGAAATTTTACAACCTAACAAATGCATTGGTAATATACTTACACTACCTGCTAAAGTTTGCAGAGACAATGTAAGGATGGAGGAAGTTTTCTAACTTTGCTGTACCTTTAACAATTTTCTGAGATTCATCGTTTATTGCTTTAATAGAATATCAAGAAAAATGAAGTAATCATCAGAGACACAGGGTGCTGTTAATCTAAGAATGGGCATTTGTGCTTCCCAGCCTGAGGGGCAAGTTCTTATCTTTCTCATGAGTCGAATCTGTTTAATTCTTTTGGTGTCTCTCTGTTGATAAAAGTGTTCTTACAGACAACAGCTAAGCGTCAGAGCACCTCACTTTTATCACATTCTGGTCATTGTTCTTTGCCTTTGAGACTTAACGGTACAAAGCAGAATGAGAAAAAAGTCAATTTCTTGGGGTTCGGAAATCGGTTTCATATTTGCTGTCTTGACAGCAGCCAAAAAGGACAAATTAATAAAACGTTATGTACAATACTAAAAAGGAAGGGGGGAGGAAGGAGACTTAATGTCATCTATTCATCAGTGACCTAACCAGGAAAACATTAGTGAATGATTAAAGAAAGATGACCCTAAGGGGAATGCAGGGGGGATTCAGACAGGCTTTAGTCAAAGCCCCCAGATCTAATGTAATTTCAAGCTGGCCTCAAAATTCAATTTGTGTGGAACCTCTAAGTCATCTATTCCGCAACGACATACAGCATAATTGCATTTGAACGGCGTCCAACAGAACGCTGAGCAAATGTCCTGTTCCGGGCCCTGGGTGCCCACGTGGAAGGCAGCCCAGATGACCACACAGGAGGACGGGCTCCGAACGCAGTCTGCCTGCTCATCCCACCTGCTGACTGTTGCCCTCCACAGGAAGTACATGTTTCTGCTTAATTCCTGCCAGCTTTTGGCTGTGAGGTAGGGCATCTGCAGCGGGCAGCTCCCGAGGGCTGCCACCTGGTGCTGTCAGTCGGCCTCAAACCAAGGAGGAAAAGGGGAGGCATTCATCTATGTGCTTATTTTTCTGTGTTTAGGGTATTTCTTGGGACTTCGAGTTTTCACTTGGCAAGTTAACTTGCTTCTTTAGTTAGGAGGGAAAAAAGGAATTTTGCTTGCTTGCCTTTAACTTAGAGTTCCCTTTTTTGGAAAAGCTGTTTAGAATACCTGGTTCACCCTCATTAAATCTATGCAGCTTCTTCACAGTACTACAAACTTACTTGCAAATATACTTTAAAAGTATATCCACCAGAATTTGAGACACGTGATAAACCATAATGGGGAAGAATATGAAGAGAATGTATATGTATAACTGAATCTCTTTGCTCTACAGTAGAAATTAACACAATGTTGTAAATCAACTATACCTCAATAAAATAAATTTTAAAAAAAGAATTTGAAACACAGTCATTGCCCCATTATTTTTTAATGTGCTGTTCTAAACAATTATAAATAGGCAAATATAAAGTTAGCGTTTGAATCCCATTAAAAAGAAAAGATGAAAATAAAACAGAAATAAACGTCCCAGGAGAAAGATGGAGCGTTCCTTAGGAAAGACCATTTTTGGCTCCTGTCTCAATGGTTTATAGCATGAAAAGGAATAAAAGATCCTCAGTGAATGTCAACAGTTAGGTAACATTTCAACTTCAAAAAGCCCGCTTGTTTTGATCCAAGATCAACTTATATTTAACTTTAACTCAGGGCTTCCACTTTGCATCTACAAATGCTGTCCAACTTTCACAAAACCGAGGTGATATGATGAACCTGACTAACGAGAAAGCATGATTTGCTCCTACGAGACTGCTTTATGTAACAGGACAATTGTGAACAGGTATTAGCACCTGGGTGAGAAGAAAGCCACTGCCCTAATGACACAGATATTTTGGCTAGTGGCTTTTCACTTGGTTTATCCTACTGATGAATGACAAAAGTACTAATGATTAAATGTATGAAGATGCTGGGTTAAGTATTGGTGACAATAGGAAAAGTTAGGTGTAATCAGATGCTGACTTGCTGAATAAATTTTAGATTATATATCTAAGCATGATATAGGCTTTTTTTTTTTTTTTGCATTACGCGGGCCTCTCACTGTTGTGGCCTCTCCCATTGCGGAGCACAGGCTCCGGACTCGCAGGCTCAGCAGCCATGGCTCACGGGCCCAGCCGCTCCGCGGCGTGTGGGATCTTCCCGAACCGGGACACGAACCCGTGTCCCCTGCATCGGCAGGCGGACTCTCAACCACTGCGCCACCAGGGAAGCCCGATATAGGTATTTTTTAAAACATGCACCCATTTATTTACATTACCACTAGAAAAATTAACTTGATTTCTCTAACTCTGAACCGTATCTTTTCCACTGAAGCAACTCTTTCATCATGTGATTTTTTTGTTGTTGTTGATAACAGGGAATTTATGAGGAAGGCAACCATCACCTTATGGAAGAACAGACTGTTCTGAACTTCAGAAAATATATTACTACAGAAATTGGTGTTCAGAAAATCAAGTAAAAATGGCTGTGAGTTTATTTCTGTCCAATGGCATTTTTAACACTGAAAAGAATCAGAGTGGAGACAGAATCAGAGAGTCCTACACCAGCATATTTCTGCACGTTTTCTAGTAAACATAAGCACTCCACTGCCTTTATTTACATGGCCCTATTTTCATTCTACCTGTGTATTTTTAGGAAATTCAATAAAATATTTGCTCAAAAAGTATTCCGTACATGTGAAGGCCCGAGGTGCCAAGTCATACAAAGACCTGGATGCAAGAGAGGAGCAGGAAGTTGAATGGGTGAAAAGTGGTTGGGCAGAGAAGCACAAAAGGGAGGAAAAAAAAGCAGAATGACCCTTAACTTAAGAATGAGAGGAATCAGACCGCAACATGAAAAGCAGAAACTATTTTCATAACTTCTTGTTCCTACCAATGATGTCTTGATTATCTGAAACCTCTGGGAAGCTGCCTGTGCTTACTTACACTTAGGCAAGGAATGAAGGAGATGGGAGCCTGTTTGGACGTTTTGGAAACATCCTCTTTGTGCAATTTCTGACTACCCATCTGTGCACTTCCCATCAGCCCCCATGCAACAAGCAACTACATTGTACTGAGAGTTCTTTCCGGTGTGTTTGAAACGATCGACTTAGTCTCCTTCAGGGATGCTGGTAGAGAGACTGGCCATCACAAGAGGATGCAGCTCTTGCATCTTCTTAGGAAGGGGCTCTAACTCAACAATCCATGTATACCCAAGAAATGCTCAGGGAACTCCTTCAAGGGAATTCTGCAGCCAAACATGTTTATTAAACTGAAGTGATGTTTTTCTGAGCAGTGAAATCATCAGCCAGATGCTCTGCTTAAAGATAAGGCAAAATTTTAATCTGCCCCTTGATATCCTGTCTTCAATTTCCAGGCTGAGTTTCTGAGAATTGCCTTTGCCTCAGGAGAGCTTGCTACATGTTAAAAGAAGGCCGTAAGGACAAAGGGTTCCTGAGCATCTAAGCGTACCCTATATTCCTATTCACAGAAACAGTATTTCACATCACTTGTCTCTCATTCAGCTGGCTCTGAAGTGGAAACACCCATCCGCCTGCGTGCACTGTGAGAAATTCCTAGGTTTTGTTTCATGAATTTTTCATGGAAAGCAAAACAGGATTTTCTTTTTTTTCACCAGGAGATCTTTTGAAACATCTTGAACTTGCTTTGGGTATTTAATTGGATCCGTTTTCTGTAATGTTGCTTTCCGCCCTCCTGTTCCTTCTCTTATCCAAACCCCAAAGCCTTCAGCCACTGGCCCATTCAGGGCTCTGGTTTGATAGCCCTGCAATTGGAGGGTGCGGTGGGAGAAGAGGCCTCATACCTTTGTTTTTCTGGTTCTCCCTAACACCCTGGTGGCCTACTTGGGTGTCCCACAAGCTCTCTGTGGAAAACAGTGTTTCCCATTTAGCAACAACTCCACCTAGCTCCTGAGCTATACTTAAGCAAGGGTGAGAGAGAGCTGCAATGATTGAAGCTGTGTTATGCCATGCAAGAGAAGCCATTTTCTCCCCATGGTGGTGGCCCACAAAGTAATTCTTGCTTTTGCACTGGCAAGCCATGGGGTAGAGGGAATGAAGTCATGCTATTTTCCGGTGTAACAAAAATGTAATCAGTGTTCAAAGGTATATTTTCAGGGGAAATTTTCAACAAAGTTGAAAGGGTGTTTTTCTGTTTTGTTTTTTTTTTAACCTAATAAAAAAGTATCCAAAAGAAAAATTTTTTACTTCCAAGGGCTTCTCAAAATGTTAGATTATCTTTTTCGGTGAGGAAATGGAAATACATTCTATGCAACTCAGAGTATCCGTATTCTCAGAGCGGCAGAAAAGGATCACAGGCTTTCCTATTTCTTCTTCAAAATAGACACCGTCTTTTGTGTTTTGTAATATTTATAGAAAAATATAGATCAACTAGATAGCCCAGCTTTTTAAGAATCTCAACCATTTAGAGTGTTTCCCCGAAGCATGCTGAAGGGAGAGGCGTGAATCTCAGCATTTGCATCTAGCATATTATGAGCTGAGTATAATTTCTTCTTCAATAATCAGTATGAGAAGCGTTCAGGCTATTTTTTCTAAGTATGAAATCGCTAAAATTGAACACTCACACCCATCCGTAAAAGCACTGTGATATGAAAAACTACTGGGGTCTGGATTCTCTTACAACATTTCAAAGCCACCTTCCACCCCCATTCTAATACCATTGACCAGTTTTCCTTGTGCCCCATGGTACCCAATATCTGTGTCTATGGTTCAGTTAAATTTCTTATAACATTTTATTGTATAGATCATTATATTGGTTTGGTACATGTTTGTCTTCCATTTGAAAATATAAAGCCCTTAAGTTCCGTAATGATGCCTCAATTGCTGTGGAACTTCCAGGGTCAAGGTCACATCTAGAACTTACAGATGATTGATAAGTGTTTGTTGCAAGAAAGAATGAATGAATGGAACCCAAAACTGACGTAAAGACCCCAAAATATTTATATTTTTTAAAATAAATTATATGTATATATTAAATTATATGTATAATTTAAATTATATACAATATAGTTTTTAAAATAAATTATATATATGCTTTAAAAGACATCAAAAAGATAAAGGAAGGCACTTTGGGTACAGAATTTTGAAAGGAGAAAAATAATTTCTTGGCCTTATATGTATACTTTCTAAAGAAACTCCCTTTTTGAGAAGCAAACAATGCACATGTTTTATTTCGTTTTTTGTTTTGTTTTGTTTTGTTTTTTGCGGTACGCGGGCCTCTCACTGTTGTGGCCTCTCCCGTTGCGGAGCACAGGCTCCGGACGCGCAGGCTCAGTGGCCATGGCTCACGGGCCCAGCTGTTCCACGGCATGTGGCATCTTCCCGGACCGGGGCACAAACCCGTGCCCCCTGCATCAGCAGGCAGACTCTCAACCACTGTGCCACCAGGGAAGACCTGCACATGTTTTTTATAAGATGGGGACATGAGGTGCGGTGGTAATGGGGAGAAGACAGCTGAGTCTGGGCCACCCTAGAGTCTGTGCTCAGAATAAGAGAGAAACCCCTTTCTAGGGTCCTCCTTCTTCACATTAGACCTGCTCTGGGCTGCAACTTTCCCTTATTTTATCACACTTTTGCTAATGGAAAACCTTGTGTTTTTTGTAAAGGGCTAAACACTTGAGTGCACCATATTTGCCTACTTTGAATTCTACTGCTTGAAATAAAATGTTTTCCTTCCCTCCATTTCATATACTCAGAGAAATGGACACAGAGATGAAATGAACAATTGGTAGGATTCACAGATATTATTATAGCATAAAAGACTTCTCTGGCATCAGATTTATAGACATATGAGAGCAAATTTCTTTCAAACAAAACAAATAAAAATAAACATTGTGTAATACATATACCATATATATATGATGTCCAATATATATGTTGTACATCACTGTAAATTAGGTATTCCTTTAGGAGAACATTCATGTTTGTAATTAAGAATATTCAAAGTTGGGCATCCAAAGCTAGAAGAGATCTATGAATTGCAAAAAGCACGCTGTTATCCCAAAGAGAGATTTTATAAATAGAAGATTTTGTGTATAAGCCTATTTATCTGCCGCCTAGTAAAGAGTTGAGCACTGTCTAGAGAATGTGATCTAAGTAGGCAAACAATTCAGATAATGTAAATTGCAGTTTGAGGCCTAAAAAATACAGAAAACATGTTTAGTCTAAAAAAATATAGAGACCTAAAATGGCATGTAAATTCTGAGAAACATTTTTCTGAGACTGGGCAATATGGAAACACTGACGTATAAATTAAAATCAAAGAGACTTTGCAGTTTAAAATGGTGTGTCAAGGAAACCACTCCTAATGGCTTGTCCCAAGCTCCCATTTAATTCCCACGGACACAAGCAAAATGAAAACAAAGGCAATTATCTATTGCTAGAGTTAGGGACAATTTTCATAAATGGAGCGAATCTGAAAAAAACACAAAAATTCAGAGCCTAGCCATATTTTTACCTCTTGAAAAAGAGAAGCCTTATTTACCTAGAAGGAGAGGAGAAGACCCTTTTATGGCCATCCAGGTCAGTGACCCAACGCCCTTTACTAATTAGAAAAGAGGCCATTTCCCTTCTCCTAGGCAGATGGTGTCTTCTCTGAGGCCAGCAGAGTACTATATCCCCAACCACATGTTTGTTTTGAAGCTATATATCCCAGAAAAATAAAGGAGCAATAAAGATGTACTGGCGATTGCACGTTGCTTCCTGGGTGAACAGAGATAGGGAGAAGTCAATGGCAGTATTTGCTGGAGGGATGGTGTCATGAATGCCATTGGTTTAACGTGTGAAAGAACATCTGTTGGTGTGGGAACCTGACGGTTTTCACTAGCTTTGCTGCCCTTCAAGGTCTTATGTTGTTGAGAGAAAATTAATGAAAGAAGATCCACACAGAGACATGTGCATTAGTATAAAGTGTTGAAATATAAGGACAAAGGAAAAACATCCTATTAAATACCTAAACAGAAAACACAGGTTAGCTACAAGAAGGATGAAATCCGGTTGGCTTTTTCTTAAACGAGAAAGGTCCGAGGTAATAGAACCATAGCCACACACATTTTTCAGGAAAAAGTGTGGTCTGTGAACTAAAAGTTTGATATCCCAGCTAAGATGCTTCCAGTGTGAGAAGGCAACAGAATATTTCTTCATATGTCAGGTCTAAAAACAAACAAACAAGAGTCACATGTCCTTCTGGAAAATATTAGAAGGCATAGTGGTCAAGATTTAATTCAAAGATAAAAACCTAACTATTGGAAAGTATTCTATAAAAGAATGGTGGCACGACTTCCCTGGTGGCACAGTGGTTAACAATCTGTCTGCCAATGCAGGGGACATGGGTTCGATCCCTGGTCCAGGAAGATCCCACATGCTGCTGACCAACTAAGCCCGTGCACCACAACTACTGAGCCTGCGCTCTAGAGCCCACGAGCCACAACTACTGAGCCCATGCACCACAACTACTGGAACCTATGCACTCTAGGGCCCATTTGCCACAACTGCTGAGCCCACACGCTGCAACTACTGAAGCCCACGTGCCTAGAGGCCATGCTCTGCAACAAGAGAAGCCACCGCAATGAGAGGCCCGTGCACCGCAATGAAGAGTAGCCCCCGCTCACCGCAACTAGAGAAAGCCCGTGTGCAGCAACTAAGACCCAACACAGCCAAAAATAAATTTGAAAAAAAGAAAAAAAGAAAAGAATGGTGGTAGAACCACAATGAGATATCACCCCACATCTGTCAGAATGGCTATTATCAAAAAAGGACCCAAAAAACAAGTGTTGGCAAGGATGTGGGGAAAAGGGAACCCTCGTGCACTGTTGGTGGGAATGTAAATTGGTGCAGCCACTGTGGAGAACAGTATGGAGCTTTCTCAAAAACTAAAAATAAAACTACCATATGATCCAGCAATCCCACTTCTGGGTACTTACCTGAAGAAAACAAAAACACTAATTTGGAAAAATATATGCACCCCTATGTTCAGTGCAGGATTGCTCACAATAACCAGCATATGGAAGCAACCTAAGTGTCCATTGACAAATGAGTGAATACAGAAGATGTGGTATATGTATACACAATGAAATATTACTTAGGCATAAAAAAGAATAAAATCTTGCCATTTGAAACAACATGGATGAAGTTGAGAGTATTATGCTAAGTGAAATAAGTCAGACAAAGAAAGACAAATACTGTATGATTTCACTTATATGGGGAGTCTAAAAAACAAACAAAACTCATAGATACAGAGAACAGACTGGTGATTACCAAAGGGGAGGATGGTTGGAGAGTGGATGAAATGGATGGAGGGGATCAAGAGGTACAAACTTCCAGCTGTAAAATAAATAAGTCATGGGGATGTAATGGTGACTATAGTCTATAATATCATATTGCAAGTTTGAAAGTTGCTCTCATCACAAGAAAAAAAATTTTGTAACTTTGTATGGTGATAGATGGTGACCATACAAACTAGACTTATTCTGATGATCATTTCACAACGTATGCAAATGTTAAATCATGATGTTGTATACCTGAAACTAATGGAATGTTACATGTCGATCATACTTCAATAAAAAAATGCTTTAAAAGAATTATGGTAGAATACCCTGAATCTATTAAACACAGTTTTCTAAGTAATAATATAAATAAGTAGAAAAATGAAATGCAAATTTCCCAAGCAAATTTCAAAGATCAAACATATAAGCTAACTGTAATAGTAGTAACTTCTATTGATTGTTTAATGTGCTAGACACTCTTAATGTGAGAACTCATTTAATCTCAACAATAAAACTTACAAGATGGGTACCATTATTATCCCTATTTTCCAGATGAGAAAATGGAGGCAAAAAGAGGTTCAGTAAATTGCCCTAGGTTACATAATTAGAAACTGTATACAATAGCCTGAATTTACAAATATAAGATTTTTTAAACTTAGAAATTGGGAGAAGTGGGTAGTAAAATCCCTTACATGTATTATACATAGCTTAAATGAAGGTGGCTAAAATCTCACTCTTTCCTTCTTTCCCCCCAAAACATTATTTTCCCAGCTCTCACCATTCCCCTAAGTGGCCAACTGTTCATCCAATACTCAAGCCAGAAACTAGGAATTATTTCAATTATTTCCTTTCCTGCATAATCCATATTTAATCTAACAAAAGTTCCATCAACTCTACTTTCAAAATGTCTCTTCTTCATCCAATTTGCTCATTTCTACCATCACATCCTTAGCCCAAGTATCCATCATTCTTCCCACCTCTGACTGCTTCTATAACTTCCTAATTGATCTCCCTAACTTTTGTCTTCGCCTCCTTTGATAGACTCTTCATGCAGCAACCATAAGACATGGCACCATCCTTAAAATTCTCCAATTGCTACCCACTGCTCTTGGAACAGAATTCTGACTCCTTTTTGGGTCCTAAGAAGCCCTGCATGTTCTGGTCGCCGCCTACTGCTCCCACCTTACCCTGAATTTAGCATGCCCCTGTCAGCCTTTGCCATCTTCAGTTTCCAAGACTTCACGAAATATTGGAATAATATACTGAACACATTTGCATCAACATGTGTACCTCTCTACACTCCAGTTACTACTGGACAGTTGGAATAAATGTTGGGTCTAACTGGATAGAAAGTTATAGGATAATTACAATATTAATAAAACAAGATGAGTGAAATAGCTGAGGGAAATTAAGAGGTACAAACTTCTAGTTACAAAATAAATGAGCCATGGGGATGAAATGTAAAATGTGGAGAATATAGTCAACAACAATGTAATGCTTTGATGGTGACAGATCATTACTATACTTAATGTGATGATCATTTTAACGTGCATAGAAATATTGAATCACTATGTTGTGTACCATGGGGAACTAATATAGTGTTGTAGGTCAATTATACTTCAACAAACAAACAAAAAACTCATAGAAAAAGAGATCAGATTTGTGGTTACCAGAGGTGCGGGGTGGAGGAGGGGGAATTAGATGAAGGTGGTCAAAAGGTACAAACTTCCAGTTATAAGAAAAATAAGTACTAAGGATACAATGTACAACATGATTAATACAATTAACACTGTTTTATGTTATATATGAAAGTTGTTAAACGAGTAAATCCTAAGAGTTCTCATCACAAGGAAAAATATTTTGTTCATTTCTTGTATTTTATATCTTATGTGAGATGAGGAAAGTTCACTAAGCTTATTGTGATAATCATTTCATGATGTAAGTCAAATCATTATGCTGTACACCTTAAATTTATACAGTGCTATATATCAATTATATCTCAAAAAAACCTGAAAGACAAAAAAGTTATTCAAACAAGGGCAAAATTTGTCAACTGTCACCAAAAGTCTATAAAAAATAAGGCCATAGGGTTTCCCTGCTGGCGCAGGGGTTGAGAGTCCGCCTGCCGATGCAGGGGACACAGGTTCGTGCCCCGGTCCGGGAAGATCCCACATGCCACAGAGCAGTTGGGCCCATGAGCCATGGCCGCTGAGTCTGCATGTCCGGAGACTGTGCTCCGCAATGGGAGAGGCCACAACAGTGAGAGGCCCGCGTAATGCAAAAAAAAAAAAAAAAAATTAAAATTAAAATAATAAGGCCATAGTTGTAAATACTTTTATTAAAAATAAAGACTAAAAATAAATTTTAAAATGGGCAGAAGATCTAAATGGACGTTTCTTTGAAGAAGACATACAAATGGCCAAAAGGCACATGAAAAGATGCTCAATATCGTTAATTATTAGAGGTATGCAAGTCAAAACTACCATAAGCTACCAACACACACTGGTCAGAATGATCACCATCAAAAAGTCTACAAAAAATAAATGCTGGAGAAAAGGGAACCCTCCTAACTGTTGATGGGAATGGAAATCGGTACAACCACTATGGAGAACTGTATGGAGGTTCCTTAAAGAACTAAAAATATAACTAACATATGACACTACAATTCCACTCCTGGGCATAAATCCAAAGAAAATTGCAATTCAAAAAGATACATGCACCCCAATGTTCATTGCAGCAATATTTACAATAGCCAAGGCATGGAAGCAACCTAAATGTCCATCGACAGATGAATGGATAAAGAAGATGTGGTGTAGATAGATACATAGATACATAGATATCGGAATGGAATATTACTTAGTCATAAAAAAGAATGAAATAATGCCATTTGCAGCTACTTGGATGGACCTAGAGATTATTATAATAAATGAAGTAAGCCAGACAGAGAAAGACAAATATCATACAATATTGCTTATATGTGGAATCTAATTAAAAAAGATACCAATGAACTTATATACAAAACAGAAATAGACCCACAAACATAGAAAACAAACTTATGGTAAAACCAAAGAGGAAAGGTGGGGAGGGATCAATTAGGAGTTTGGGATTAACAGATACACACTACTATATATAAAATAGGTAACCAACTAGGACCTACTGTATAGCACAGAGGACTATACTCAATATTCTGTAATAACCTATAAGGGAAAAGGATCTGAAAAAGAATAAATATAGCTGAATCACTTTGCTATACACCTGAAACTAACACAACATTGTAAATCAATTGTACCTCAATAAAAAAAAATAGTTAATTTAAAAAGTCACACACAAAATATTAGAAAAATGTAATACTATTTTAAAAGGGTAAATTCTTAGAACTATAAATTATATCATTTCCGTTTCTGCTTATTTAAAAAAAAACTAAGAAGAAGCAAAAAAAAATGAAAACAGAAAAAACTATAAAAATTCGATCAAGGAAAAATTAAATGGAATAACAAATTTATTGTGAGAAATAAGATATAGGAACATATAAGGATGAATTATTTTAATTTTTTTAAAACTTTTAGATTGTAGAAAACGCTATGGTAATAAAATTTACATCTTAATATTTAGTGCTGTTTCCACAGGGAGATGTTCAGTGGTATTTGGTGAATACACAAATTGTGTAGAAATATATTACTTGTCTTAAGAAATAGAAAGCCTGAAAAGAGCAATAACCATGGGGGGAGTGGTGGGAAGAGAATACTTTATTCTATCAAAGAATTAACTCAAATTCCCAAACCCTTTCATTCAGTAAAACTGAGCACTTACTGTATGCCAGGAACAACTCTAGACACTGGGACTATATCCACTCTTCCACACCAAAAAATAACCCTGTCGTTATATAAAGTTTCATTCTTTTCCTAGTATCAACCTGTTAACAGATACTAGAATACTAAAAATATTAGATACTATTTTTTAAATTGAGCATATGATAAGCTTGCCTTTACAAGTCAAATCTGTAGAGAAGATTTATTCAATAAATGGTGCTAAGAAAATTTGTTACCTCTTTTTAAGTCAAGTTCCTAGCTATTACATATGCCACAGAAATGGTAGATGGAATGATAAATTTGATGTGTCAAAAATTTTTAAAGGCAATCATTAATATCAAGAAGAAATTTTTTTTTCCTGCGTACCAGGCACTTTATTTATTTAACATCTTCATTGGAGTATAGTTGCTTTACAATGTTGTGTCAGTTTCTGCTGTATAACAAAGTGAATCAGCTATACGTATACATATATCCCCATATCCCCTCCCTCTTGAGTGTCCCTCGCACCCTCCCTATCCCACCCAACTAGGTGGTCACAAAGCTGATTTCCCTGTGCAATGCAGCTGCTTCCTACTAGCTATCTATTTTACATTTGCTAGTGTATATATGTCAATGCTACTCTCTCACTTCGTCCCAGTTTACCCTTCCCCAAGAAGAAATTTTTGATGAACTTTTATCTGAATTCAGTACTCAGAACTTCTAAGTTTAACTGCAACGAAAGAAATCACAGAGCAAAAAATATATACTAGAGTTAATTAGATAAAAACACAGAACTTCAAAAATGTATAAACAAAATTAAAACCAAACTAAAAGAATCTTACCATAAATATGACAATAGTCAATGTTCTTATAATATACAAATTTATTCAAAAAATCAATAAAACAGGGCTTCCCTGGTGGCGCAGTGGTTGAGAGTTTGCCTGCCGATGCAGGGGACGCGGGTTCGTGCCCCGGTCTGGGAAGATCCCACATGCCGCAGAGCGGCTGGGCCCGTGAGCCATGGCCACTGAGCCTGCGCGTCTGGAGCCTGTGCTCTGCAGCGGGAGAGGCCACAACAGTGAGAGGGCCGCGTACCGCAAAAAAAAAAAAATCAATAAAACAAACCCTAACAACCATGACAGGGAACTAGTTTAAAGACCACAAACAGAAAGGGAAGCTCACTGGGGTAATGCTACTAATGTTTCTTCCTGTAACCAACACTGGTGCTGGTCAGAGTTAGTCTTTTCTTAAAATCTTCAGCATTGAAAATGCCACTCATTGTTTCCAGTTAGAAGGCAGTTTTGAAATGTAAAACTGAAATGGTTAACTAAATGTGATCACAGAACGTTCCGTTGTTGGGTGGGCCGTAGCTTACACGTATGGGAAGAATTGCATTTGGGAAGAAATATCCAAGTAATATTTATAAGTGAAGGACTCTGATCCATCAGTTAAAACTAAGAAAGGGTTATAACAATCATTGTATGCTGCTCCCTGAATTAAGATCCTAATATATTGCTGTGGGCAAAAGGAGCAATAAAATACCAAAGACATCAAAGGTGAAAATGTCATTCAAAACAAGAGTGGACAGTCCCTATATACTATATGCAGTACTAATGGTCACTGACCCTCCAGAAAAAAGGGAAAGAGGATGATCTTGGGGTTTGGGAGGCTTATGAAAATAAACTTTAGAAAGCAAGATTCTTTCTCACAGATGCAAAATTAAAACAATAATAATAAATGTCCTATGTGTTTACTGTGAGCCAGGCAGTGTGTTAAGTTCGTTCAATATGTTTTCCCATTTGGTCTTCCCAACCAGCTTACGAGGGAGGCATTGTCCCAGCCCATGTTACAAGGGAGGAAACGGTTCTCTGAGCTTGAGATCACACAGCTGGGACTGCCAAGGTGGGCCTGTCTGACTCCAGAACACATGCTCTTAGCTGTCAGCATCTTTCGGCTGTGGAAACAAGCAACATGGACTTGTCTACGCATATTAGACCTAGGAGACACTCCTTGAAATTTCAAAGAGGAAAACCCAAGGTCAAGTAGTCTGATCCATGGTAGCACCAGTGGAATTTCCTTCCCTGAGAGGCAGAGAAGGATGAAACACAGCGTATTCAAAGAGGCAATTATTCATCCATTTCTTCACCCTTGCAACAAATAGTTTTTGAGGCCCCACTATGCTCCAGGCACTGAAAGGTAAATTCAGAATTGATTTCAGAGGCAGAAAGGAATGCTTGGGGTGGGCATTCTCAGCTTTCTTCGACTGAACTCGTGGCAGGCAAGCATGCTTTAAAAAGAGAAGCCTTCACTTGCACTGGCATAGTAAACACGATAAACCACAAACTCTGACCCGTGTCCTTCTGTCTAAATTTAACCCATGAGTGTTTTGAGAGGTAGAACTTTTGGACTCTGGGTATGGTTTTCTGAACACTTGAAGAAAATAGCACTAGGTCGTAATTTTGGAGTGGTAAGATGCAGCCTACTTCTTAAATGTGAAATCTGCTGAGATTCATTACATATTTATTCCTATATTCCCAGTGACTAACAAAATAATTTTAGAGCTGGTTTATTTTTTCCTATGATTTATTTTATATTAGCAATGCTCCCTAATCTTTATCTTCAAGTTTCTCCATCCTCTCTCTCATGATGTCGACTTTGGGATTACTGTAATATGCCCTCTATAGAGCCTGGGAAGAGAGCATCGGTTTTCCTTATCAGCACATGGAAGAGAGGGATTGCATGGGGTGGAGGTGTTCTTAAAAGCATTGTATTCTATATGAGCAAATAAAATCAGGATATTTTCCATCATTAAATATTCTCTTATAAAGTATAAGAAGTTAATTGCACCGACTGAGTTTGATCCTAGATGAGAAAATTTTCCAACTTGGAAATTTCATGTTTGTATAACCCGCTTACTTGGAAAATAATGGCTTTATGTTTACTATCCGAAAGAAGCCTAAGTGTAGAACAACAGACTCCCCGAGGGACGCTCCGGCTCCAGTCATTACAGAGGTGAGGCTGGAGCCCAAGAGGAAGGAAACAGATTGCACTGCACGTGAGCATGACCTAGTGGCGGGTTCACTGAGTGGCATTTATGGCAGTAAGAAAAGGCTACTTGTCTGATTTCCAAGTGTCAGGGTAAGGGATGTGTATGCAGCTGTTGTTCACGGAGAGGTGAAGAACAGGAAAGAATAGATTCTTTGAAAGAAAGCATAAGTAAGAGAAGGACATTCACAATCTCTTAATATTAAGCCATTGGATCTCCCCACTGCCTTCAGGAACCCAGAACCATCAAAAGCACTTCTTTGCATAAGTAAACAGAATGTTCTTCACATTCTTCACAAGGAACCAAAAATGATAAACTTTGCCTCATACTGGCTCCCAAACCATTGTGGGGAGTTTATTTAGACTGTGAGACACTTAACACAGCTTATCATGGGAAGCATGGCTTGCCATACGCAGTTCATCAGGGGATCACTGGCCAGTGTGCAGTCATATTGCTAAATAATGTAATACGAGTGGGATGCATCAACACTAGAGAAAATGTAAAAATTCTATGTTATGTTTTATAGCCAAACATGTATCTCTATATATAAATTACATATTATAAGTATATGTATTACATATTATACATATGTATGTGTGTGTGTGTGTGTGTATATATATATATATATATATATATATATATATATATATATGCCAAAGGCCCTCTATAGTCCTTTGACATCATGGCTTTGCATGTCTGTCAACATTCTGATTAAAGTTGACTACATGGCAAATTATCTGAAGCACTTTTTATAAACGCTCAATGATAAGTGTTTCATCTTAAACACATTATTATTGATATAACGGGTAATATTTTGTTCCCATCAGATATTATAGAACTAGACACTTCCTACCCAGTATTGTAAACTTACTACAATATTCCTATAATTGGTCTCAGTAATTTGAGGGAATAAATAAGGCCAGAAATGCTAATATTATAGTTCTGCTTTAAAGAAAAAAAAAGTTGAGTCTTAAATGCCTCCTTTGAAAACCGTATTGCATAAGTTTGCGTATTATCTTCATAAGGCTCATCTATACATATCAGAAAATCCCTTCTCCTTTAAGCTAATTTGTGCTGGGTTTTTCTGTCCTTGCAGCATAAATTATTCTAGCTAATACAGGACATTATGAATCTTCCCTTCCTATAATAATCTGAGAATAGGAGACTGAGGCCCGGATCACACAGTATACTTGTGACTAAGTGGAGACTAGAACCCAGGTCTCTGTACACCTAGTCCAAACCCCTTTTTGATAAATCATACTCTATCCTATACTTTCAATGCTGCCACTTTCACTTCTAATCAGAGATGTGATCATTTAAAAAGTCTCTTAACAGTTCATGGGTTTACTATTTAATAATAAGTTTGAGTATGTAGGCAAGATGACTAAACAATTATTTAAATTTATATAGATATGTTGTTTGTAAATATTTTCTCCAAAGTGATCTGCAGATTCAATACAATCCCAGTCAAGATCTCAATGGCATTTTTTGCAGAAATAGAAAAACAATCCTAAAATTCATATGGAAACATAAAAGATCCCAGGTAGCCAAAGCAATTTTTAGCAAAAAGAACAAAGCTGGAGGCTGATTCCAAATATATTACAAGCAAATAAAAAATGTTTCAGATAATTTGCCATGTAGTCAACACTAATCAAAATGTTGACAGGCATTCAAAGCCATGTTATCAAAGGACTATAGAGGGGCTTAGGTATATAAATATATATAATACACGTATTTATTTGTAATATGTAATTATACATATATGATACATGTTTGACTATAAAACATTACTGAATAATATTCCATTGTGTTTATATATGCTTAACATCAGAAAAATGCAAATCAAAGCCACAATATCACCTCACACCTGTCGAGATGGATATTATCCAAAAAACCAAAGATAAGTGTTGCGGAGGATGTGGAAAAAAGGAAACCCTTGTACGCTGTTGGTGAGACTATGCAGCGGTGCAGTCATTATGGAAAACAGTATGGCAGTTACCCAAAAACTAAAAATAGAAGTACCATGCAATCCATCTAGTAATCCCAGTCCTCGGTATATATCCAAAGGAATTGAAATCTGTATCTCAGAGAGATACTTGCACTTCATTGCAACATTATTCACGATAGCCAAGACATGCAAACAACCTAAGTGTCTGTCATGGGTGAATGGATTTTAAAAATGTGAGATAGGGCTTCCCCGGTGGCGCAGTGGTTGAGAGTCCGCCTGCCGATGCAGGGGACGAGGGTTCGTGCCCCGGTCCGGGAAAATCCCACATGCCACGGAGCGGCTGGGCCCGTGAGCCATGGCTGCTGAGCCTGCGCGTCCGGAGCCTGTGCTCAGCGACGGGAGAGGCCACAGCAGTGAGAGGCCCGCGTAACGCAAAAAAAAAAACCAGTGAGATAGATAGATAGATTGATAGATAGATAGATACACATACACACACGCACACACACAATGGAATATTATTCTTTTTTAAGAAAGGATTCCTGCCATTTGCATCAACATAAATGCACCTATCACTTATGCTAAATGATATGTCAGCCACAGGAGGACAAATACTACAAGACATCACTTATGTGATGGATCTAAAATAGTCAAACTCACAGGAGAAGAGAGTAGAATGATGGTTGCCAGGGCTGGTGGAAGGGGGAAACAAAATGCCAAAGGGCACAAAGTTTCAGTTGTGCAAGATGAATAAGTCTTAAGAGATCTACTATATAGCACTGTGCCTATAGTTAATAATACCATACTGTATAATACTTAAAATTTGCTAAGAGAGTAGACCTTATGGGTAATGTTCCTATCACACAAAAAATTAATAAATAAACGGGGCAGGAAGAAACTCTTGGAAGTGACAGACATGTCAATGGATAGATTGTGATGATGGTTTCACAGGTGTATACTTATCTCCAAACTCATCACATTGTATGTATTAAATAAGTACAGCTTTTTGTACATCAATCATACCCCAATAGGGTGGTTTAAATATATAGTTTTTAATATTTAATTTAATATTATTCAATATTAATTAAATGTACTTAATGCATATTTAAATATATATACATATTCATGTGTACATATACACATATATAGCCAAATTACAATGGCCCCTACTTCACTATCTCAATGCCTCTGTCCTCGACATATATACACAGTTCAAAGCCTCTCCAGTGTTTTCTGGGCTCCCAACATTGAAAATCAGATTGTCAGCTGTAGTCACTATCAAGTGGCGTCAAGACATGTTCTCCTCCTTTGCTCTGGCTTCTCCTTGACCATGTCCACTGTCCTCCAGCAACAAAGTCTTCATCCACACCAAGGCGCAGATGGAGGCTCAGGGAGAGAGAGGTTACACACCCCCAGCATATGGGTGCCAGCCTCTGGCGCTTGCACAGACTAATTCACCACTTAGCTTCAGTCCAGTGCCTGGCACATCAAAGATCTTGGTGTTACTCACTGGATACATGTGAACAGTGTAGGGGGTGGACTGGAGACCAGAGGGGACAGTGATTCAGAGACTACTAGACTGTTGGAAGAGTCCTTGAGCGCTAAACCAAGACACCAGCCGATGAGGCCAATTTTGAGAAATAGTTCTGAGACAGAATCACCAAATATTTGCAAAGGAGTTCTCCTCTCACCTTTCAGGAAGAGACATGGTTGGAAAAAATGGATGTCAAGTAGACAACCAACCAAATGTCCAAAACAGGTTTTTACCAATTCTGATCTTCTACTATCCTGAAGTCCTTGGTTCTTATCAAATATATTCAAAACCAAGAGTCATCCACATGGTCAGCCCCCCCCCCAGGACAGCTGGTGTTTCAGGAGACTTAGTGACTCTAGAAAGCCTTCAGGAAAACAAAGGTCCAGATAGCTGAAGAAGAGTCATAAGAAGTTTCAGAGAGATTTCCTATGTGGAAGCATGGCAGATGGGAAACTTAGGAGGCTGGGTTACAGAACCAAGAGTTCAGAACCCAGGACATGAGAGTACGTGAGAAGAAACACTTAGATAAGAGCTAGGGTGGAATGCTTGGGTGGATCATCTAGCTTTAAATAATAATGACCATAAAAGTAGTAAAAGCAATTATTATCTTCTGTTGCAACCTCATATGGTCTGGGCAGTGTACCACCTGCTTTATATATGATAATATATTTATTTCTCACGAGTATGTGAGGCAAATAATATCATCCTATTAGAGATAAGAATTGAGACTCAGAAAGATGAAGAACCTTGTTCAAAGACGATTTTAAATACAGGACTTGTTTTACTTCAAAATGAAACAAGTGATCCTGTCTGTGGACTTTTACTTTCAGTCTTTAGATGCTGAGAGAACTTAAATTGCTATCAGTTTAGAAAAATAAATTATACCACAATTTCTGTATTATCTCTTTTCAACCAATAAACTCAAAGTAATTTACTAGGTATAATCCATATCTGATCTTAATAAAAATGAAAATACCACTTTGTGTGGGGGGAGAGATAAATTAGGAATTTGGGATTAACAGATACACATTACTATATATAAAATAAACCACAAGGACCTACTGTAGAGCACAGGGAACTATATTCAATATCTTGTAATAGCCTATAATGAAAAGAATCTGAAAAAGAACATATATATACATATATATTCACAATATATACATATATATATAACTGAATATATATATATATATGCTGTACACGTGAAACATTGTAAATCAACTATACTTCAATAAAAAAAGTAAATAAATAAAATTTTTAAGAAAAAAAAAACACCACTTTGATACATACTTTTTTCTTTCTCATGTATTCTTCCTTCATAAATTCCTTTTTGAAAAAAGACCACTTGGGCTTCCCTGATGGCGCAGTGGTTGGGAATCCACCTGCCAATGCAGGGGACATGGGCTCAAGCCCTGGTCTGGGAAGATCCCACATGCCGTGGAGCAACTAAGCCCATGAGTCACAACTACTGAGCCTGTGCTCTAGAGCCAACGAGCCACAACTACTGAAGCTCGTGCGCCTAGAGCCCGTGCTCCACAACAAGAGAAGCCACCACAGTGAGAAGCCCATGCACCTCAACAAAGAGTAGCCCCTGCTCACCGCAACTAGAGAAAGCCCACACGCAGCAACAAAGATCCAACGCAGCCAAAAATAAATAAATAAATATATTTTTTTAAAAAATCACTTGGGTATTATAAGTGGTTCCACCACACTTATCCCTAATTCAGAAAGATGTGACTTGCCTTCCTGTCGTCCTTGAGTTTTCAAACTAACCAGCAAAAATAAGAACATGAATCTGATTATGAATTATTTCTGTTCCCACAACCAAACCTTATGTAGTTTTTCAAATCCCTATACTATTCAAATATTCTTTGGAAATATAGAAGGCTATTAAATAGTTTCTGGTACCAATTCCAATGTGGGGAGAGGAGGTGTTCCTCATACCAACAAGCAATTCTTTGGACACCAGATGAATGTCCTACAATTCAACTCCATTCTGACACTATCTACCCAAAGAAAGCATCAGATTCGACAGGTTAAGGCTCCATCCTACAAGGCTCCCACTCCACCCCCACTTCAGATGCCAATCGCAAGCCCAGGTTGTCACCCGTGCCTCTCACCAACTGGATATAGATTGGAAGTTCCCAAGACCCTCTTCTTGGGTTCAAGTAATTTGCTAGAGTGGCTCACATAATTCAGAAAAACATTTTACTTACTAGACCACCAGTTTATTATGAAAGAATGTAACTCAGGAACAGCCAGATGGAAGAGACATACAGGGCAAAGCATGGCGAAAGAGTGTTGAGCTCCCGTGCTCTCTGAAGGCACACAATTCTCCCTGAATCTCCACTTGCTCACCAACCCAGAAGCTCTCAGAAGCCTGTCCTTTGGGGTTTTTACTGAGGTTTCACTACATAGGCATGATAAATTAAATCATTGGCCACTGGTGATTAATTCAACCTCCAACCCCTCTCCCCTGCCCAGAGGTCAGGGGGTGGGACGGAAAGCTCCAACCCTCTAATCATGTGATTGATTCTCCGGGCAACCAGCCCCCATCCGTAGGTGCTTTCTGAAAGTTACCTCATTAATGTAACAAAAGACACCTTTATCACTCTACACACTTAGGAAATTCCAAGGGTTTTGGGAGCCAGGAACTGTGGACAAAGACAAAATATATGTGAGAAATATATTTTGGTCATCTGAATGACCAAATATGTATTTCGTATAAATCACAATATCATAGCTATTTAATACAGAAATTCAAAACTACATGTTAGAGGAATGTAACAGCAGTTAAGAGTCTTGACATTCAATGTGAATCAAAGAAACAGGAGTTTCTCACTTCAGATGTCAGATCTGTATCAAGACAATTGTGCAAGAGGGAAGAGATATGGGAACATATATATATGTATAACTGATTCACTTTGTTATAAAGCAGAAACTAACACACCATTGTAAAGCAATTATACTCCAATAAAGATGTAAAAAAAAAAAAAAGACTCTTAATTGAGCGAATTTACAGGTTATTATCAAGGGAAATGTAAGCAGTGTAGAGCCATAAACACAGGATTTGATTTGACTACAAGAGTGAGATCTCAAATTCCTTGTTAATAATAGAGTGAAACTAACAATCTACTGAGCTATGCTACCTTCTAGGAGAGTAAAAAGTGAGTGGTTTATTATTTTAAGGAAAAGGTACTTTGGTGACACACACTTTTCTTCTCAGATATAAATCACCTTTAGCTTTCCAAATCATTACTGCCTCCAAATTAAGATTCTAGAGCAGGGGGAGTGATAGGAACCTACAGAGGATCTCTGACTATGAGACAAAAGCCAGATACAGATGGGTATGAACCAAATAAATACTCAGTTTTTATAATACATGGGTGAGCTGAGGCTCTGGGAATTTGGGAGATCTCTGGAGAATGTAACTTTGGATCAGAGAAGTTTCCAGAAATTCATTCTGCTTTGCAACCACCACGGAGGGGAGAATTCCTAAAGATGTAGGAACCCATGTTTTTTGTTTTTAATTTTATTGGAGTACAGTTGCTTCACAATATCGTGTTAGTTTATACTGTACGGCAAAGTGAATCAGCCATATGTATACATATATCCCCTCTTTTTTGGACTTCCTTCTCATTTAGGTCACCACAGAGCACTGAGTAGAGTTCCCCGTGCTATACAGTAGGTTCTCATTAGTTACCTATTTTATACATAGTATAATAGTGTATATATGTCAATCCCAATCTCCCAATTCATCCTCTCCCCCTCCCCCTTGGTATCTACACGTTTGTTCTTTATATCTGTGTCTCTATTTCTGCTTTTTAAATAAGATCATCTATGCTAATGTGAGCAGAGCAGGGCAAGCACTTCCAGAATTGCATAAAACTAAATTATCGTCAGTGATCAGTGTGACTCTCTGAATGACTACAATCATCTAGAGGCTAGTATTTTCTCCTGTGCATTTCAAAACACCTGGAGTAGATGTTCTTTTGGAAGAGGAGAAAGCCAAGGTCAAAACAAGCTGCCCCGCCAGGAGACCTTCAAGATGGCGGAGGAATAATACGTGGAGATCACCTTCCTCCCCACAAATACATCAGAAATACATCTACATGTGGAACAACTCCTACAGAACACCTACTGAACGCTGGCAGAAGACCTCAGACCTCTCACAAGGCAAGAAACTCCCCACATACCTGGGTAGGGCAAAAGAAAAAGCAGAGACAAAAGGATAGGGACGGGACCTGCACCAGTGGGAGGGAGCTGTGAAGGAAGAAAGGTTTCCACACACTAGGAAGCCACTTCGCGGGCGGAGACTACGGGTGGTGGAGGGGGTAAGCTTCGGAGCCACGGAGGAGAGCGCAGCCACAGCGGTGCGTAGGGCAAAGCGGAGAGATTCCCGCACAGAGGATCGGTGCCGACCAGCACTCACCAGCCCAAGAGGATTGTCCACTCACCTGTCGGGGCAGGTAGGGGTTGGGAGCTGAGGCTTGGGCTTCAGAGGTCAGATCCCCGGGAGAGGACTGGGGTTGGCTGCATGAACACAGCGTGAAGGGGGCTAGTGCACCACAGCTAGCTGGGAAGGAGTCCTGGAAAAAGTCTGGAACTGCATAAGAGGCAAGAGCCCATTGTTTCCAGGTGCGCGAGGAGAGGGGATTCAGAGCATCACATAAACAAGCTCCAGAGATGGGCATGAGCCGCGGCTGTCAGTGCGGACCCCAGAGACCGGCATGAGACGCTAAGGCTGCTGCTGCAGCCACCAAGAAGCCTGTGTGCAAGCACAGGTCACTATCCACACCTCCCCTCCCAAGAGCCTATGCATCACGCCACTGCCAGGGTCCTGTGATGCAGGGACAACTTCCCCGGGAGAACACATGACACTTAAGTCTGTTGCAACGTCACACCAGCCTCTGCCACCGCAGTCTCGCTCTGCATTCTGTACCCCTCCCTCCCCCCAGCCTAAGTGAGCCAGAGCCCCCTAATCAGCTGCTCCTTTAACCCTGTCCTACCTGAGCGAAGAACAGACGCCCTCAGGTGACCTACACGCAGAGGTGGGGCAAATCCAAAGCTGAACCACAGGAGCTGTGCAAACAAAGAAGAAAAAGGGAAATTTCTCCCAGAGGCCTCAGGAGCAGTGGATTAAATCTCCACAATCAACTTGATATACCCTGCATCTATGAAATAACTGAATAGACAACGAATCATACCAAAATTGAGGCAGTGGACTTTGGGAACAAATGTAGAGTTGGGGTTTGCTTTCTGCATCTAATTTGTTTCTGGTTTTATGCTAATCTTAGTTTAGTATTTAGAGTTTATTATCATTGGTATATTTGTTTATTGATTTGGTTGCTCTCTTCCATTTTTTTATATATTTTTCTTTCCTTTTTCTCTTTTCTGAGTGTGTATATGTATGTTTCTTTGTGTGATCTTGTCTGTATAACTTTGTTTTACCATTTGTCCTAGGATTCTGTATGTCCTCTTTTTTTTTTTAGCATAGCTTTTAGAGCTTGTTATCATTGGTGGATTTGTTTTATGGTTTGGTTGCTCTCTTCTTTCTTCTTTTTTTTTATTACTTTATAATTTTTTTATTTTAATAACTTTACTTATTTTTATTTATTTTTTCTTTCTTTCTTTCTTTTTTTCTCCCTTTTCTTCTGAGCCATGTGGCTGACAGGGTCTTGGTGCTCCAGCTGGGTGTCAGGCCTGGGCCTCTGAGGTGGGAGAGCTCAATTCAGGACATTGGTCCACCAGAGACCTCCTGGCTCCACATAATATCAAACAGTGAAAGCTCCCCAAGAGATCTCTATCTCAACGCTAAGACCCAGCTCCACTCAACAACCAGCAAGCTACAGTGCTGGATATCCTATGCCAAACAACAAGCAAGACAGGAACACAACCCTACCCGATAGCAGAGAGGCTGCCTAAAATCATAAAAAGGTCACAGACAACCCCAAAACACACCACCAGACCTGCCCACCAGTAAGACAGGATCCAGCCTCATCCACCTGAACACAGGCACTAGTCCACCCTACCAGGAAGCCTACACAACCCACTGAAACAACCTTAGCCACTGGGGGCAGACACCAAAAACAATGAGAACTACAAACCTGCAGCCTGCAAAAAGGAGACCCCAAAGACAGTAAGATAAGCAAAATGAGAAGACAGAGAAACACACAGCAGATGAAGGATCAAGGTAAAAACCCACCATACCAAACAAATGAAGAGGAAATAGGCAGTCAACCTGAACACAAATTCAGAGTAATGATAGTAAAGGTGATCCAAAATCTTGAAAATAGAATGGAGAAAATACAAGAAATGTTTAACAAGGACCTAGAAGAACTAAAGAGCAAACAAACAATGATGAACAACACAATAAAGAAAATTAAAAGTTCTCTAGAAGGAATCAATAGCAGAATAACTGAGGCAGAAGAATGGATAAGCGACCTGGAAGGTAAAATAGTGGAAATAACTACCGCAGAGCAGAATAAAGAAAAAAGAATGAAAAGAATTGAGGACAGTCTTAGAGACCTCTGGGACAACATAAAACACACCAACATTCGAATTATAGGGGTTTCGGAAGAAGAAGAGAAAAAGAAAGGGCCTGAGAAAATATTTGAGGAGATTATAGTTGAAAATTTCCCTAATATGGGAAAGGAAATAGTCAATCAAGTCCAAGAAGTGCAGAGAGTCCCATACAGGATAAATCCAAGGAGAAACATGCCAAGACACATATTACTCAAACTATCAAAACTTAAACACAAAGAAAAAATATTAAAAGCAGCAAGGGAAAAACAACAAATAACACAAAAAGCAAGCCCCATAAGGTTAAAAGCTGATCTTTCAGCAGAAACTCTGCAAACCAAAAGAGCGTGGCCAGACATATTTAAAGTGATGAAAGGACAAAACCTATAACCAAGATTACTCTACCCAGGAAGGATCTCATTCAGATTTGACAGAGAAATTAAAACCTTTACAGACAAGCAAAAGCTAGGAGAATTCAGCACCCCCAAACCAACATTACAACAAATGCTAAAGGAACTTCTCTAGGCAGGAAACACAAGAGAAGGAAAAGACCTACAATAACAAACCCAAAACAATTAAGAAAATGGTAATAGGAACATACATATCGATAATTACCTTAAATGTAAATGGATTAAATGCTCCCACCAAAAGACATAGACTGGCTGAATAGATACAAAAACAAGACCCGTATATATGCTGTCTACAAGAGACCTACTTCAGACCTAGGGACAAATACAGACTGAAAGTGAGGGGATGGAAATAGATATTCCATGCAAATGAAATCAAAAGAAAGCTGGAGGGGCTTCCCTCGTGGTGCAGTGGTTGAGAGTCCGCCTGCCAATGCAGGGGACACGGGTTCGTGCCCCAGTCCGGGAAGATCCCACATGCCGCAGAGCGGATAGGCCCGCGAGCCATGGCAAATGAGCCTGCGCTTCCAGAGCCTGTGCTCCGCAACGGAAGAGGCCACAACAGTGAGAGGCCCGTGTACAGCAAAAAAAAAAAAAAAAAAAAAAAAGAAAGAAATCTGTAGTAGCAATTCTCATAACAGAAAAAATAGACTTTAAAATAAAGACTATTGCAAGAGACAAAGATGGACACTACATAATGATCAAGGGATCAATCCAAGAAGAAGACATAACAATGTAAATATTTATGCACCCAATATAGGAGCACCTCAATAAGGCAAATGCTAACATCCATAAAAGAGGAAATCGGCAGTAACACAGTCATAGAAGAGGACTTTAACACCCCATTTTCACCAATGGACAGATCACCCAAAATGAAAATAAATAAAGAAACAAGCTTTAAATGATACATTACCCAAGATGGACTTAATTGATATTTATAGGACATTCCATCCAAAAACAACACAATACACTTTCTTCTCAAGTGTTCCTGGAACATTTTCCAGGATAGATCATATCTTGGGTCACAAATCATGCGTTGCTAAATTTAAGGAAACTGAAACTGTATCAAGTATCTTTTCAGACCACAATGCTATGAGACTAGACGTCAATTACAGGTAAAAAAACTGTAAAAAACACAAGCACAAAGAGGCAAAACAATACACTACTTAATAACCAAGAGATCACTGAAGAAATCAAAGAGGAAATCAAAATATATCTAGAAACAAATGACAATGAAAACACGATGACCCAAAACCTATGGGATGCAGCCAAAGCAGTTCTAACAGGGAGGTGTATAGCAATACAATCCTACTTTAAGAAACAAAAAACATCTCAAATAAACGACCTAACCTTACACCTAAAACAATTAGAGAAAGAAGAACAAAAAAAAAACCAGAGTTAGCAGAAGGAAAGAAATCATAATGATCAGATCAGAAATGAATGAAAAGGAAATGAAGGAAACAATAGCAAATATCAATACAACTAAAAGCTGGTCCTTTTTGAAGTTAAAGAAAATTGACAAACCATTAGCCAGACTCATCAAGAAAAAAAAGAGAGAAGACTCAAATCAATAGAATTAGAAATGAAAAAGGAGAACAACCGATACTGCAGAAATACAAAGTATCAAGAGAGATTACTACGAGCAACTAATTGCCAATAAAATGAACAATCTAGAAGAAATGGACAAATTCGTAGAAAAGCACAACCTTCCAAGACTGAACCAGGAAGAAATAGAAAATATAAACAGACCAATCACAAGCACTGAAATTGAGACTGTAATTAAAAATCTTCCAACAAACAAAAGCCCAGGACCAGATGGCTTCACAGGCAAACTCTATCAAACATTTAGAGAAGAGCTAACACCACTCCTTCTCAACCTCCTCCAAAATATAACAGAGGGAGGAACACTCCCAAACTCATTCTATGAGGCCAACAACACCCTGATACCAAAACCAGACAAAGATGTCACAAAGAAAGAAAACTACAGGTCAATATCCCTGATGAACATAGATGCAAAAATCCTCAACAAAATACTAGCAAACAGAATCCAACAGCACATTAAACAGATCATACACCATGATCAAGTGGGGTTTATCCCAGGAATGCAAGGATTCTTCAATATATGCAAATCAATCAATGTGATACACCATATTAACAAATTGAAGGAGAAAAATCATATGATCATGTCAATAGATGCAGAGAAAGCTTTCGACAAAATTCAACACCCATTTATGATAAAAACCCTCCAGAAAGTAGGCAAGAGGGAACTTAACTCAACATAATAAAGGCCATATACAACAAACCCACAGCCAAGATCTTTCTCAATGGTGAAAAATTGAAAGCATTTCCACTAAGATCAGGAACAAGACAAGATTGCCCACTCTCATGACTATTATTCAACATAGTTTTGGAAGTTTTAGCCACAGCAATCAGAGAAGAAAAAGAAATAAAAGGAATCCAAATTGGAAAAGAAGAAGTAAATCTGTCACTTTTGCAGATGACATGATACTATACATAGAGAATCCTAAAGACGCTACCAGAGAAATACTAGAGCTAATCAATGAATTTGGTAAAGTAGCAGGATAAAAAATTAATGCATGAAATCTCTTGCACTCCTATACACTAATGAAGAAAATCTGAAAGGGAAATTAAGTAAACACTCCCATTTACCATTGCAACAAAAAGAATAAAATACCTAGAAATAAACCTACCTAAGGAGACAAAAGACCTGTATGCAGAAAACTATAAGACACTGATGAAAGAAATTAAAGATGATACAAACAGATGGAGAGATATACCATGTTCTTGGATTGGAAGAATCAACATTGTGAAAATAACTATAGTACCCAAAGCAATCTACAGATTCAATGCAATCCCTATCAAACTATGAATGGCATTTTTCACAGAGCTAGAAAAAAATTTTCACAATTTGTATGGAAACACAAAAGACCCCGAATAGCCAAAGCAAGCTTGAGAAAGAAAAACGGAGCTTGAGGAATCAGGCTCCCAGACTTTAGACTATACTACAAAGCTACAGTAATCAAGACAGTATGGTACCAGCACAAAAGCAGAAATATACATCAAGGGGACAGGATAGAAAGTCCAGAGATAAATCTATGCACATATGGCCACCTTATCTTTGATAAAGAGGCAAGAATACACAATGGAGAAAAGACAGCCTCTTCAATAAGTGGTGCTGGGAAAAGTGGACAGCTACAAGTAAAAGAATGAAATTAGAACACTCCCTAACACCATACACAAAAATAAACTCAAAATGGATTAAAGACCTAAATGTAAGACCAGACACTATAAAACTCTTAGAGGAAAGCATAAGCAGAACACTCTCTGACATAAATCACAGCAAGATCCTTTTTGACCCACCTCCTAGAGAAATGGAAATAAAAACAAAAATAAGCAAATGGGACCTAATGAAACTTAAAAGTTTTTGCACAGCAAAGGAAACCATAAACAAGACTAAAAGACAACTCTCAGAATAGGAGAAAATATTTGCAAATGAAGCAACTGACAAAGGATTAATCTCCAAAATTTTCAAGCAGCTCATGCAACTCAATATCAAAAAGGAAACAACCAAAGCCAAAAATGGGCAGAAGACCTAAATAGACATTTCTCCGAAGAAGATATACAGATTGACAACAAACACATGAAAGGATGCTCAACGTCACTAATTAGAGAAATGCAAATCAAAGCTTCAGTGAGGTATCTCCTCACACCGGCAGAATGGCCGTCGCCAAGAGATCTACAAACAGTAAATGCTGGAGAGGGTGTGGAGAAAAGGGAACCCTCTTGCACTGTTGGTGGGAATATAAATTGATACAGCCGCTATGGAGAACAGTATGGAGGTTCCTTACAAAACTAAAATAGAACTACCATATGACCTAGTAATCCCACTACTGGGCATATACCCTGAGAAAACCATAATTCAAAAAGAAGCATGTACCACAATGTTCATTGCAGCTCTATTTACAATAGCCAGGACATGGAAGCAACCTAAGTGTCCATCAACAGATGAATGGATAAAGAAGCTGTGGCACATATGTACGATGGAATATTACTCAGCCATAAAAAGAAACGAAATTGAGTTATTTGTAGTGATGTGGATGGATCTAGAGACTGTCAGAGTGAAGTAAGTCAGAAAGGGAAAAATAAATACTGTATGCTAACACATATATATGAAATTTAAAAAAAAAGGTTCTGAAGAACTTAGTGGCAGGACAGGAATAAAGATGCAGACGTAGAGAATGGACGTGAGGACATGGGGAAGGGGAAGGGTAAGCTGGGACAAAGTGAGAGAATGGCATGGACTTATATATACTACCAAATGTAAAATAGCTAGTGGGAAGCAGTCGCATAGCACAGGGAGATCAGCTCGGTGCTTTGTGACCACCTAGAGGGGTGGGATAGGGATGATGGGAGGGAGATGCAAGAGGGAGCGGATATGGGGATATATGTATATGTATAGCTGATTCACTTTTTTATACAGCAGAAACTAACACACCATTGTTAAGCAATTATACTCCAATAAAGATGTTAAAAAAAAAAAAAAAAAGCCCCCAAAGTAGCTGTGCTTCCCTGGAATCTCCATAGAGATTCCATAAGTGACACGGAGCTGAGCAACTTGGACCCACTACACAGAGAACCCAGTTGTCTATCCTCTAACTTTCAGACCCTGGGGCACGCCCACTGACTAATTCAGGAGCAAAATATCCTTTCTGTATGGCTAGATGTCATTTTCATGCCTCAGCTTGACGTACAACAAAAGACTTTGGGTTAAGGCTCCATTCCAAGAAAGAGATCTTATTAACTGACTGCCTAATTTCCAAGTTAGAAATGCACAAATCTCTTTCCAAATGGGAGGTGGTGTGTAGCTTTGAAATAATTTCAATGGTTCCATAGCTGAAGGCCAACTGAGATTTTAGCTTCATCTTCTGGAAGACTATTCAGCCATGTACATTAGCTGGAGTTTGAAAGCAAAACAAGTAGTAAAAGAAAAAAGGAAGAATTTTAAAGGAGAATGAAACAACCACAACAAGACAAATAACCCTGAATCACAAATTAAAACACTCCCATTGGCAGAGACACAAAGGTAATATTTTCACTAGAATGAATAGTCCTAGAAAAATTTGTTCTCCAATATCAGACACAACCAGGCCTTTCCTTCCATATGAGACATGAATGTCTCCTTTTTCCACTTCATCTTTTGTAGTTATCCAAACAAAATTTTAGCAGCAGAAAAAATAATGAATTTTGTCCTTTTAGGTCCAGAATTTCCTCGTTAATGTATTAACTCCCTGGCAGTAGTCAAACAGGGCACTCTAACTCCAGAATATTTCCTTTTCTTTTATCACCTTTAGAATTCCAATGTCACCGAATAGCTAACTATATTCTACTTACTTTTGTACCAGTGCAAGAAGCAGACGTCTTAAGAGCACATTAATTTCGTCCTACTGAACCTTTGGGAGGCTTTGTATAGCACAGAGGCAGACTGCTGTTTAAAACGTTCTTTTTTTTTTTTAAATGTGTGTCAGAACACTTTAACTTCAACCATTCTGCTAAGAGCCTGTTGTTTTAGTTCAAAGTGTACACAAAGGAGAGGATCACCACGTATGAACTAATATTTGCTTAACTGTCTTCATTTCCCCAGTGCCCTGCAATTCAAGTGCCCTGTATTCCTTTCTTTAGCAGTCATGACGGTAAGTGAAGAAAAATTGCGTTGTTCCTCAGTACAGCACTTGCCAAAGAGTTTAGTGTTTGGCCTCTTGTTTCTCACAACTATGTGTTAAATGATGGCTTTACTTTCACGGAGGCTAAGGAACAAGAGGTCCAGGGGGTTAGATCAGGTAAGTTCTCTGCCCCTGAGTTGCTGCTTCATCCTCCAAAAGTCAGAGTGCCCACTTCTCCCCCCGTGTGTAACAGTTCTGAAAATAAATAACTACCACCCTGGGTGGTGGGTAAAAAGTAAACTTAAATGCAAAACCAACAGCAACAAGAGAAAGAGAGACAGAGACAGAGAGAGGAGAGGGAAGAAGACGAAGATGAAGGAAAGAGAAAAAAGACAGAAAATGGTCCCCGAAGACCATCTGGAAACTCACTAGGGTGGCCACTGCTCTCTGCTGTGGGCAGTAGTTGGATGCGAACCAACGTTGTCAATCATTCACTCCCAAAGCTGTCACGTGACTTGAAGTTGCAATGCAGAACAGCAATATCAAAGCGTGAAGTGGGGTGAAGAGAGGAACAACACAGCAGATCCTTGAATGTTGCTACACATCTGCGTTTGGAAAGATTTCCACAACTTTTCTTATCTTTCCTTCATCTGACCTTCATTTTTTCCTTCCCTTATCTCCTATGGCTCCCTTTCTACAGCCCACCATGTAGCGACTCTAAAGGTGGGGACAAAGGGCTAAATTGTGACAGTGGTGGAAGGGGAGAAACACAGTCGGCTCCTTCACACCTCCTGCACCTGCCTGCCAGCTCCTTTGTTCACCCATCCCCCCAACTTCCCAGCCACTCGCTTGCAGGTGGTGGCTTTCTCAACACTGGTTCCAACGGTGGTAGTCCCCATAATTTCAAAACCCAGACTCCCAACATCACGCTGCCTTTTTTGTGCATTTCAGAAGTGCTTTTCAACCTGCCGAGAGCTCCTGAAGATCCAAATGCCGTATCATTTTTATCCACCTTTTCATTGCCACTGCTGCTTTGATCCCTTCGATTAACCGCGCTTAGAGAAAAGCTGTTTATTCTCTAGATGCTTAATAACAGCATCGCTTACGGGCGTATCCAAACAATGTCTGTGTATACTTGATCCCCGGAGGCACTCAATTTTTTTCAGTGTTGTTATACAATAAAGCTCTCTTTATAAGATTGTTTTTCAATTGAGTATTGGAAATAGAGAGGGGTAAGGCAAGTCCTATTTACCTTCACAGTTTCACACCCATTCCTCTCTAGAGGGAGCATGTGTCTCTTTTGGACCACAGGGCATTGCAGAGCCGAGCCAGGAAGTACAAAACGGCGTTCTCCTTCTGCCCATCCATACACCATGTTCCGTGTCCAGAGCCAAGTAAGGGAGCAGAGGTACTGCTCCCCACAGCAGCTAAGCCTGTGGTCTCTCCTCCAGGCCTCCCCAGGGAACAGAGCCTAGAACTATAGTTGATCCATCTCTGAACATAAGTGTTTTACTGTCTTTCTAAGGCCAACATCCCCCATCCCAGAGTCCTTTTGGATTTCTTCCCTTTTACAGGCCCCACTGAGACGTCTCTCTGCTCAGTCAACACTGCAGTTGTCTCTGGCTGGGCCCTCTGGGCCTTAAGTAGGTCGATTGTGACCAGAAAGTTCTAGTTGTTGCTTTTGCTTCTCACTGCAGGTGGCAAGCAGCTTCCTGTGTGTGGTTCACATCAGGCTCTGCTTATTATCACGGCATATCTTACCTGGTTTGTTTCTTCTTCTTTTCCTCTGGCCCCTGGCCCATTTCTGCAAAAGTAAGAATGTCGTTTCTTCAACAAATAAAGGATTTCCTCTGAGCTCTCATAGGTTTGGTAAAACTCCATTGCTTTCATATTTCTTTTCCCCACCTAGGAGCTCTTTCCAAAAAGCACTACACCACAAGTGCTATTGGGTGGCATACAATGCCAAAAATATTTTTTTTTATTTCATTTTGAGTACAAGCACTTGTAAAACCTTGGGCACATAAGCCCCATCACCTGCCTGAGTTCTCACCAGGCCGTGGACCCAGTTATTCAGAGATTGCATATCTAAGTCCTTTCTTTTTATTTACTCTTTCATTAGGAAGGAAATGAACATGGAATCAAAATCATAGCATTAGATTTTGCTCCTCATTGGTTAATTCTCTTCTTCGGGGAAAGGATTTGCAGAAATAGATTGAAAGATCAGTTTTTTTTTAAGTTTTGAAATAATCTATGAATATGGTAATCATTTATTGAGTGCGTACTTCAGGCACTGGGCTATATGAATTCAATAATATTGTAAGGGTACTATTACTATCTGCATTTTACAGATTTATAAATAGGTTCAGACTAACTAACCTGCTGAAAGTCTCAAACGAGAACATAACAAAGCAGAAGTATTAGTATAGATTTTACTGAATCCAAAACCTGTGTTACTAGCTGCCCTGCCAAGGAGCCTCCCTTACAGATAAACTTATATTATTATCCAAGCTCTCATAAAGATAATTTAGAGTTTAAGGCACCATAGCCGCCAGCATTTGTGGGGTTTTATGTTTTGGTTTTGCTAGTCCTCTACCTACATTTTTTAAAAAATCAGGGCTATTGACTCCCAGGATAATTGAACATGCTTCTGCCCCTCCTTAACTAGGTAAGGTCTCCGTACTGAATTCAGGTCACCTTCTGATTCCTGTGGCCTGTCATGTAGCAGTGTAATGACCCTTCCCAGTAGAACAACAGCCTGACAGTTGCACACTCTCTCAAACACATCACTAAAATATTTCAGACATGCTACCTGACATGCTGAATGTTAACCACGGTATTGCTCTAGGGGTATTCTTCTAAGACACTTTAGCTTTTGGTCAAATTCCACATTACTTCAACCAAACCTCTTATGAAACAACTTTCATAAAACTGTACAAATGAAACTCCTTTCTCTCACTCCAGAGAAGCCCCTCAATTGCCACACAGAAACCATCTAAGCAAATCTGAATTTATCCTGATATTTAAAAGACTTTGAGTTTTCCTATTCCCATCAGTATTATTAAAAGAGTAGACATTTGTACATTTTTAATGCACATTTCACATGTGTAATCTCACTTAATTCTCACAACACCCCTAGGGGTGGATATTATTGTCTCATTTTACAGATGGGAAAACTGAGCTCAGAGAGCTTAGATAACCTGATAAGATTGGTAATCAGGTGAGGTCATTTGACTCCAAAACCAATGCTCCTACTCCTGCACCACATTCTTGGTGCCTAACTGGCAGACACTTCCTTTCAGATATTTCCTTTCCTTTCTGTTAATTGGTAGATATTTATAAGGACCTCTAGCACATGTCAAAATATGTCCTTTCTCTTTTCCCTGAAGGAAGGGCTCCCAGATGAGCAAAAAGAGACAAAGAAAACTTAAAGGCATAGCAAATGTCTTAGAAAACATTACAGAGCTGAGCCATTACCAACTTCTGGTGGTTTTCTTTCTTTTTTGGAGGGCAGTGATTCTGCTGACCCAATCACCTATAAAGTTCAAGTCTGGGCCTTTGTTGGAGCTAGTGGTCCAGGAAATACGCCACTCACAGAAGCGGATATGAAAATTTTAATTTGTTAGCAACAATAGATATTGTAAACTATGATAAATATGTATGCCTTAGCCATTTGGCATTTTGAAATAACGCATTTCCATGCTTCCATAAGGTAGGTCTTGAACAACATGTACCTCTACAGGATGGAGTCTTAAAGCTTGAAAGACAGAAAGTAAAGGCCAGTAGATTCTCATAAAGAAGAAGAAGGAATACAAGTTTCTGAATATGATTTTTAAACTCTTCTAACAGTTTCCTAGTTATATACCACCTCCAGGAGTGACCAGCAAGTGTCTCATACCTTTCACTATACCTGAGCACGGTAGTTAATATGCACTGTCCTCTATGCACTTGAACGGTGCTGCTGACCCCACAGTAGGTCGGGTTTCTGTGCTGCTTTTTCTAATGCAGTGGTACTTTGTTTTCACTGAAGTATAGTTGCTCTACAATATTATGTAAGTGGCAGGTGTACAATATGGTGATTCACGATTTTTAAAGGTTATACTCTATTTATAGTTATTATAAAATATTGGCTATAGTTGTACAACGTATCCTTGTAGCTTATTTTATACCTAATAGTTTGTACCTCTTAATCTCCTGCCCCTATCTTGACCCTCCCCCCTTCCCTCTCCCCACTGGTAACCACTAGTTTGTTATCTATATCTGTGAGTCTGCTTCTTTTTTGTTATGTTCACTAGTTTGTTGTATTTTTTAGATTCCACATATAAGTGATATCGCACAGTATTTGTCTTTCTTTATCTGACTTATTTCACTAAGCATAATATTCTCTAGGTCCATCCACATTGCTGCAAATGGCAGAATTTCATTCTTTTTTATGGCTGAGTAATATTTCATTTATGCCACATATTCTTTATGCATTCATCTGTTGATGGACACTTGGGTTGCTTTTATATCTTTGTTATTGTAAATAGTGCTGCTATGAACATTATGTTGCATGTACCTTTTTGAATTAGTGTTTTCATTTTTTTCTGATATACACCCAGGAGTGGAATTGCTGGATCACATAGTAGTTCTATTTTTAGTTTTTTAAGGAAAATCTGTACTGTTTTCCACAGTGGCTGCACCCATTTACTTTCCCACCGACAGTGCACGAGGGTTCCCTCTTCCCCATATCCTCACCAGCATTTCTTATTTGTGTTCTTTTTGATGACAGTCATTCTGACAGGTGTGAGGTGATATCTCACCATGGTTTGCAACGAATGCAGTGATGTTTGATCTACGTTCATTTGCTCTGCCTCACCTAGCCGCCCCTTCTGCTACTAGTGCATTTGTACCCATCAGCCACCGCTGACAGAAGCAGACGCACAGGCTCTGCCTGTGGCACCATCCAACCTAACTAGCACGCTCAGAGACCAAGCCCACGATGCTGAAGCTTAGTGTTCTAGCCACCAGGACACTTGGGGCTTGTTATTTTGTGCTGGTCGTGGTGACTTTTCATCATCCAGATCTTTCACTTCTCATAGAGTTTTCACCATTTTTCTAAAAGGAAGTATGGAGGCCAGAGCCAGACAACCTGGATTAGTCATATCTCTGCCACAAATTAAACATACCAAGCTGGGCAAGTCCCTTAAACTTCCCTGACTCTCCAATTTCTTATGTGTAAAATGGAATAATAGTACCTGCTCTCCAGGTTGTTGGCAGGATTAAACAGTTGACACCTTTATACCATCCTCACTCCCCTTTGCCCAAAGGATAAAATCCTAATCCCTTTACATGATCTAAAACCCCTTTAGTTGCCCTCCAGTCTCATCCTTTGCCATTCTCCCTCCTTAAAAGTCTGTGCATCAGTCACGTCGAACTTCTTTCCCTTCCTTAAACATACCTCTCTCTTTTGCACAAACTCTTCCTCTCCCCCCTCCCCATCCTGGACTTTGCTTGGATAATTATTTAAGTCTTAGATTCCACATCAGTTCTTCCAAGAAGCTTTCTCTGACATCACCTCTCCCCTTCCCCAGCCAACTCTCCACTAGAACACTAGGTACTTTACATGTGAAAGCCATCACTCACTCACTTAAAAATATTTATGAAGCACTCAGTTTCTGCTCTATATTCTGGATAGAGTGAACAAGAGGGACAAGGTCTCTGCTCTCATTTTAGTTGGGGAACAAGAAAATAAAGAACTCAACTAATTAGTACTAAGGAGAAATTTAGGTAGGACAGGTTCATAATCCTCTATCCAAAGCCACTGGGATTACAAGTATTCCAAAATTCAGGATTTTTCAATTTAGAAAGGTAATACAGTGCTCATACTATTTGTTAAACCAACAGGGTCTGAGTTGGCTCCCCATAAATCAAACACATTAATGTCATTGCAATAAACTATATAAATATTCATAGTAAATGAAATAAAGATGATAGTACTAATACGTTTGCACTCAAGTTAAGAGGGAAATTCTTTCAGTTTTCAGAGGTGTTTGGATCTGGGAACTGTGGATGAAGAGGATGGGATGGAGAGATGCTTGGGAGGGGAGAAGGGCTTGAGATTGTGTGATCCGAGAAGGCCTCTCTTGGGAGATGATGTTGGAGCTGAGACAGGAAAGGTGTGTAGAAGCCTCACATGTAAAAGTCTGAGGGAAGAGCATGCCAGCCTGGAGGAGCCCCTCAAACAATGACCCAAAGGCTGAAGCTTGGTTTAATTAATTCTTTACTTTTCTGCCTCCTACTTTGGGTCATAAACTCACTAACCCTAGAGATCATGTTTCTCTGGTTCACTGTGGCACTGTGCTCCCAGTGTGGACAAAGGTGCCTGGCACAGAGGAGTTGCTCAAAAAACATTTGTTGAAGCAATGAAAATGATTGATTAACAAAATAAAATGAAGTAGCTTATTATCAAAGGGTTAGGTCAGAGGAGATCAATATGGCACACAGGAAGACCAAGATCTTAAAAAACACAGAGGAAGCTGGTGAAATTGACACTAACAGGTCTCCAACTTCTACCATTTTGCTTTGTCCACTAAATTTGGGAGCCATTAGTAGCTCACGTGATCACCAGCAGCGCCTCTCCACCAGCAGACACTGAGGGAAGAAAGGCCTCGTTCTGGGATGTTTGCCAGCGGGGCAATAAGAAGTGTTTGCTAAAAGCAAAGCAGCTGCTGAGATGCAGTCATAAGGAACAGTCATGCTCAGTTATAAAGGCACCCTCCCCCCAGCTCTGGCCCACAACTCTCTCTCTCTCCCGGCCTGGTGGGCCCTTCTTTTGGGTCAAGGCACTGAATCCACCCAGCCTGCCCAACAGTGGGGAGACACTGCACGGCTCCTTCAAAGCATAATTCTTTATGCCAAACCTTACATCAGAGAAGAGTCTCTGTAAAGTAAATCCCTCCTAGAGGCACTCCAGAGCTACTCCTTACTTCCTCCTCTGTGTTCCCCTGCAATGTTTCCTCAAACTCCAATAACTTCAAGTCTCTTCTGCAACCCATGGTATGACAGACACATCAATCATAAAAACAGAGGCTGAAAGAGACATTGAGAGGTAATTTGAGTCACATCTTCTCCATTTTCAGACTCAGACACACTTAAACAAACTTTAGAAGAGAAGAATCTACCACCTATATTATTTTAAGCCCAGGAGGCAGAAATTCCATGATCTTTCATAACAACTCAAGTCATTGACTGTGGGGGGAGGGACGGGATTTACTTCTCATCCCAGTGAAGACCAAGACATGGTCTTTAATTAGAACTAATAACATTAAAAGTTTAAACTTATCAGAGGCTAATATTAAGAAATTAATGCTAGATGGCAGTAAAGTCAAAATCTGTAAATATTTTGTGTTCTTGCATGTGAGGGTCAAGATGATGGATGTTTGGAGGCAAAACAAAATAAGGAGATGACTCAAATAAAGGAGAGTGTAGCTTTTATTGACTGTTTTGGTTTCAGAAAAACACTTCTGTGAATTTTCTATCCTCCCTCATTGAAACTATAACAGCAAAAGAACAGCTATTTGCCTCTATTACAAATTAGGTCATCACTACATCTGGAAAACATTAATGCCCAGGGGTTTGCCCAGTTACGTCCACTAACGTTGCTAACAGGTTCCATTAAGCAGAGTACCTAGATTTCATCTCTCTTCTTTTCCTAAACTCTTTTTTAAAAAATAAATTTATTTATTTATTTTTGGCTGTGTTGGGTCTTCGTTGCTGCCCGCAGGCTTTCTCTAGTTGTGGCGAGCGGGGGCTACTCTTCGTTGCGGTGCGCGGACTTCTCATTGCGGTGGCTTCTCTTGTTGCAGAGCACAGGCTCTAGCATGTGGGCTTCAGCAGTTGTGGCACGTGGGCTCTAGAGCACATTCTCAGTAGTTGTGGTACCTGGGCTTAGTTGCTCCGTGGCATGTGGGATCTTCCCAGACCAGGGATTGAACCCATGTCCCCTGTATTGGCAGGCGGATTCTTAACCACTGCGCCACCAGGGAAGTCTCTTTTCCTAAACTCTTAACCTTTCAGGTTCTCTTCTATCAGAGAGCTACTGGTTGTAGTATATTTGAATTTCTCCTATAATGAGTTGATTTTTAAAAAATACTCTTGTACAAGACAATTTGGAAGGGATCTACACATGCATATACCAAGACCACTGTCCTTTTTAAAAAAAAAAAAATCACTGAATGTTATCCAAACTATAAAAATCAATATACAAAGGTCCAACAAGGAACAAATAACCTGGTTGAACAAGTATGATTGAGCAAGTCACCATGGCATGTACAAGGCATCATGGTACACCCTGTGGAGGATGCAAAGAGACCTAAGATGCAGTGACTACCTTCAGCAAAACACCTCTCCAGTGTGACCTGGAGATACCTGCAGACACGGCAGCATGTGACAGGTGCAAGGTAGAGACCCAGTAATGCACAAATAGGAGTACAGAGGAGAGAGAACACGCTTACATCTGCCAGAGAAACCATGAACAGTTTCACCAAGAAAGTGGCATTGGAACTTAGCCTTGAAGGATAGTGAATATTTTGGTATCATTTTAAAAAAATAATAAGTCTTCATTTATTTAAGCCACTTCAGTCAGATTTTTTGCTGTTTGTGAGAGAATGCATTCCTGAATTATGTAGTGGAGAATGCCAACAACCAAAGATATTCTTTTTTAACTGAGGTATAATTGACATATGACTTTCAGTTGTACAACATAATGATTCGATATCTGAATAAATTGTGAAATGATCACCACAATATGTCTAGTTAACATCCATCCCCACGCATAGTTACCAAAAAAGTTTTAATCTTTTTGATTGCAAGACAAAGCTCCAACTCAGACTGGTTTCAATAAAGAAAGATTTTTGTTTCACTTAACAGAAGACCAAGGTAGAGAGGGCTCTGGGCTCATCATGAGTAACTTCATGATATCGGTCAGTTTCTCTCTATCTCCTCCACTATTTTACAACCTTCATCTTCACCTTCATCTCTGATTGGGTGGCAGTAGTTCAGGCATCACATCCAGACACAGCCATGTTCAAATGAAGAAGAGGAATGGTCTCCTTCACTGGAACGGTAAAGCCTTTACCAGCAGATTTCCTTTACATCTTGTTGGCCATATAAAGTTCCCTCAATCAATCCCTGCAAAAGACAGGGAATTCCCAGGGCTAGATTAGACTGCCCATCCTCTGCAGTGAAAAGTATCTGAGGGGGAGTCATCACAATGGATAGTATACAATGAAACAGACAGAAATGAAGGTCTGGGCATTCCTTGTGGAGGAAACATCACAAACAACAGCAAAGAGTCAGAAAATATCAGGTATGAGAATCAGAATACAAATGTGAATAAGATACATAAGATATAGCAAGAGGATGAAGGGAAGGAAGAGAAGCAAAAAAACAATGAAAAGTATCATTTATTAGGCACTGTGTGTCAGACGTTATGCCCCAAAATTTACATACATCATCATATTCACTTCTCACAATGACTGTTTTGTAAGGGATATGATTACCCCACATTTCAGATGCCAAAATTGAGGCTGACAGAGATTAAGAGATTGTCCAATTTCACATAGGTAATAGGTGGTGGGATTAAGATTTAATTGAAGATCCATTTAATTCCAAAATTCATATTTCAGAGGACAGAGGAATCTAATTTAGCTAAAGAATAGAGTACATGTACAGAGGGCACTGAAAAAAAGCCAGATATAATTGGGTCTGTGTTGTGGAAGAATTTAATACCAAAATAAGGAGTTTGGATTTTATTCTGTGGGTGAAAGGAGATATTGAAAATCTTTGTGTTAAAAAAAAAGAAGTCAAGATTAGAACTATATTTTAGACAGAATATCCTGTCTGTGACTTGTAGAATGGATTATGATAGGAAATCTGACTACTGAATGACCTAAAAGGTGATGACAATAATTTGGCAAATCATAGTAAGGATTTGACTTCAAGTTAATGGCATTGGGGCTAAGGAAAAAAGAAGATGATGAAGAAGGAGAAGAAGAAGAAGGAGAAGGAGAAAGAGAAAAAGAAGAATTCTGTAGGAATTTGACAACTAATTGTAGGATATGTGGGATTAGGAAGAAGGTGAGGTGAAAGATGACTCAGAGCTTTGAAGTCTTGGAAACTGGATAAATGGTGGCATTATTCACATTAGAAGAAACACCAAGAGGAATTGTTTAGTTGGTGGGAGGAAGGGCAAGACTTTACTACTAACTTCTTAAAATTGTCCTTAAGCAGAGCCTTGATATTTAGCACAAGATGAGACAACAAAACAGGAAAGATCAGTGCTAGAGACTGAGAAGAAACACGCTAATTAGTTTTTCCACCTCTCCAAGTCTGTCTTTGATCTTTCCTCAATCCCTTCATTGTTTGGCAATTGCTCCATTAGAGGATGGAATAACACACACAGGGATGGTATAATTCAAATAAGCCCATTTTGCTACTTGTCAACAAAAGTTTTGACTACAGGAGGAGTTCGCCATAAAGAAACCTAATTAAAAAAAATTGGAATTCACAAAAATTAACTTGCACAGGTCATATGATTAAGCAAAAAGATTTCCTCCTTTCAAAACAGTTGGCCCCAAAAGCCCTTTTGAATACTTCCTCAATCTGGCTTAATTTACAAATAACACATCCAAAAATGTTACCTGTACGTGAATAGCAACACTTTTCTTACTTTCTATGTTAAAACTGCACCAAATAAGATTTCAGCTGGGTTTATGTTAAGATTTCATTTATCCTTTTTCTACTTGACTATTGTGATCAATGTTAGAACACCCAGAATTTTACTACTGCTACTCATAAATTTTAACCTTACCTGAGGCTCACAAGCCAATCATGAGAGTCTTAGCTGATTGAACAATGTTATAATGTAGTTATTTCTATTTTATATTACCATAGATGCTATCCTGGTGTTCTCTTAGCAGCTTAAAACAATGCCCACTTACTGGCTTACAGTTCTGTAAGTCATAAATCCAGCATGGTGTAACTGAGTTCTCTGCTCAGATATCACAAGGCTGAAATCAAGTTGTCAGCCATCTGAATTTGGAAGTTCTAAGAAAAATCCACTTCGAAGCTTGTATTCGTTGTTGGTAGAATTCAGCTCCTTGCAGTTGTAGGACTGAAGTCTCCATTTCCTCACTGGCTACTCTCTATGTGTTATTTTCGGGTGCTTTTCATGTGGCCCCCATAGGCAGTTCACATGACCTTTGCTTTCTTCCCTGCCAACCAGTGAACATCTCTAGGACTCTGTCTTTTCTTACCATCCAGAGAAAACCGTTTGCCTTTAAAGAACACCTGTGATTAGGATAGGCCCACTCAGATAATCTCACTATCTTAATATCAACTGATCGGTTACATCTCCAAAATCCCTTTGCCAAGTAAGATAACATAATCACAGGAATAACACTAGGAGGCAGAGATTGTGGGGCCATCATAGAATTCTACCTGCTGCACATACTGTTATATTTTATTTATTATTTTTGTTTGTAATAACATCACAGTTATTATAAATCCTAATAAATTCTGAACAAATTGTCCCTTTAGTTTTTCTCCAAAGATACTACGCTCATCTCTTTTCTTCTACTTGATCTTTTAAAATTGTTTTCCTTTTGCCTTGCTCCATTCTGTAACACTTCTTTGATGTTTCTTTTTCCCTTTACTTCTTCTTCCTTATTCATTTTCTCTCTATTCATCTCCAACCTCCTCTTTCAATGTCTCCAGGTAAGGATATTGTCATTTTGTGTATATTTTACACACAGATGTTCTGTAATTATTTATAATGATATGCTACACTTCTATGGTGTCTCTCATCAAAACCTCAAAGCTTATAAGCATTAATTATGCAATGTAAAAATACACTGTGAGGATGTAGCAAGTGATTATTCCATTTTACGGATGGGAAAACTAAGACTGAAAGTGGTCAAGAATCTTCCTAGATCATCCAGTTAATAGAGAAAAGACAGGGGTTGAAGCCTGGTAATTTGTCTTCCCCTTCCTCTGATAACCCTTAGGGAATTGTTTTTAAGTTCCTCCCAATGATTATAGGTTCAGAACTTCTCTCTTGTCATTGATGGTGTCTCTGCCGCCTACCAGCATCCACACAGGAAATGATATGTTCAGGAAGGAGGCACTGGTGATGTTAAAGCCTGACAGAGTGTGTGGAGGGAAATAATTTAGGTGAAAGAGAACCAGAGCCAAACCCTAACAGTGGCCAGAATTAACTGGGGAGTGAGGGGTTCAGACATACAGTCACCAAACTCCTGAACTAAAAGAAACTATGGAAGCCGTCTAGTTCTCACCTGACAAGTGATGAGAATGAATCTCAGAGAAGCAAAGTGGCTTAAACTTCATTCCAGAATGAGCTCAGAGCTGAGCTGGTATCAGAGTCCCAGTGTTGGGACAATCAGGGCAATGACCTTCCCACTGTGTCTCGCTGCACTGTGCTTCCCCCTCTACTCCCCACTACCCTCTAGTGGTGGGGGGAGGAAGTGTAAATTTGGGGGCAGGGTGCTGGCACAGGCTGGATGTTTGGGGTGGGAAAGAAAGGAATGGCTCTAAAATGTGTTTCAAGTTGATACATACTAAATGTTGTTAAAGAGGAAATTCTACCTCCTGGTCATCTGTGCTTTGTTCTTCATTGTGGCTTAATTCTGGTCCCCACTCCTAAGAGCAAGATGGTCTTACTTCTCTATTTTCCATTTTATGTTTACCTTAAAATCTTTTTCTAATTTGAAAACTCTCCCCACTCCCAACCACCATGTCCTTGCCCCCAAATCAAACGTTTGGAGGTGAGAACAAGTGGCCCCATTTGAAGAGAACACAGTTAGAATTACTCTAAACTTTGTTTTAGAGTCTTCCAAACTCTTTAGTCCACTATTTTTAAAAAGGAAATGTGTATACACCATAAGAAGACACATCTAACAGTTGTAAAGTTGCCATTCTTAAATAAGGAGTATTTCTTGAGGTACTTTTGAAAATAATTTCTCGCAGAAAAAACCCAAAAAAAACCTCCTGTGGAGAAGTGGCAGTTGAGTAAACACTTCATGTGAGCAGGTGGAAGCAAAAAAGCTATCCTGTCAAAGGTTCACAGGCACCCAATACTCAAACCAGAAAATTGCAAAGCAGCATGAAAACGGCGGAACTGCAGTTTTATTGTGCCTGAAATCCTAAAGTTAACCTGCCTGTGACCTTTTTTGATTATGGTCTTATAGCCTTCCTTTTCTACCCATAGAGCTGAAAACTGAAGACTGTGAAAATACAGAAAATTCTTGGATCTGTCTGCTTTTGAAATTGGTTTTGAAATTCTTTCAAAAATAAAAGTTATTTTTCAGAGCATTCATTATTTTGAACACACACACCCCCACACAAAACTTCTGTCTGCCTAGATCTAGTCTGATACCAAGGCCTCCTGAAATGTTTTTTAATTAAATTTGAAATTTTAGTGTAGACAAATGATCTTTATAGACGAATTTTTTTTCAGTGATTTGAATTGTCAACATTTGACAGCAATTACTTTTCAGGTTAGAGCCTTATGGAGGCCTAGCTTTCACTCTCCCTCTAAATACACTTTTTATACTAGTTTACAGTCCTAAAACACATATAATTCTCAATTTTTTTTTTTTTTTTTTTTGCAGTATGCGGGCCTCTCACTGTTGTGGCCTCTCCCGTTGCGGAGCACAGGCTCCGGATGCGCAGGCTCAGTGGCCATGGCTCACGGGCCCAGCTGCTCCGCGGCATGTGGGATCCTCCTGGACCGCGGCACGAACCCGTGTCCCCTGCATCGGCAGGCGGACTCTCAACCACTGCGCCACCAGGGAAGCCCTAATTCTTAATTTTGAGATGCTGTTTTTATAGTAATAGTTATGGCTCCATTATTTTAATTTTTTCAATATGAAAAAGGCAAGATTTGGGGGCACACTTACTAAGTGCTCTAAATTATAAAGTCACTAATATGCTTTTTAATACAGAGAAACATTTAGAATTATCAAATACAGAAAATAGGTATATACTCTAGTTTTTGTTTGATACTTTGCATAATTGTGTTAAAAATCTTACTTTTATAGAGTATTGAAAGACAGGGGGGGAAGTAATGACATAATGTTTAATGAAAAGATCAAGACAGCTTCTCAGTGATTCTAATTCTTAACAAGCTTCTTCCTACTGCCCTCCACCACTCAACCTGAACAAAGTAGTAAGGGTTAGGGTTAGGGTACTTAAAAAGCTTTATACATTTCAACACTGCTTATTGTTTTGTGTTTTTCTTTAATGCTACAAAACTAACAAAAAAGAGAACTTCCTTATCTTGGTAAAATAGAGTATGATTCAGCCATAAAAAAGAAGGAAATCCTGCCTTTTGTGACAACATGGATGGAATTTGCAGACATTATACTAGGTGAAATAAGTCAGACAGAGAAAGACAGATACTGTATGTTGTCAGTTATATGTGGAATCTGAAAATGTCTGAATTGAATTGAGACATTGAGAGTAGAATGATGGTCACCAAGGACTTGGGGGTTGGGAAAATGGAGACACATTTCTCAAATAATACAAATTTCCAGCTATAAGATAAATAAGTTCTGGGGAATCTAAAGTACAGCATGGTGATCATAATTAACAATATTATATTAAATACGTGAAAGTTGTTAAGATAATAGATCTTAAATGTTATCAACAAAAAAAGTGGTAATCATGTGAGGGGATAGAAGTACTAACTAACTTTATTGTGGTAATTATTTCACAATATATACATGTATCAAATCATTATGGTGTACACCTTAAACTTACATATGTTATATGTCAATAATATCTTAATAAAGCTGGAGAAAAACTCCCTGTGGAATCTCTTCTCTTTAGTCCTCTTTCCTTCCAATTGGAGGCAATGTCTGGACCATGGCACAAGGAGGACAAGCCAAACTGGTAGTATTGCTGAGTTGAGGTGGCAGAGATAGGTGTTCAGAACAGCAGAGACAGATAGAATTGGGGGGAAAAAAGAAGAGACTCCATAGAGAAGGAGCCCCACAAGTCTTTAGTTAAATATGTGCATGTGGAGGGTGAAACTACACAAGGCCAGGCAAAAACAAGTTCTAAGTAAAGATCAAATTACTAGAGAATTGTAAGCCAAACAATTCTCAGAGTGCACACATGGCTTGGAATTGTTCAAATTCCCTCCATTTAGAATGGAGAAACCTCACTTGAACACAAACTATAGAAGGTTCACAACCCAGCAGTAGCACTAAATTTTTCCTAGGGTAAAGGCTGGTCTAGATTTGTGCTTTAGAAGTCTTTAAAAAAAAAAAAAACCCTTAAAGGGATCAATCTGATCTGGATGTAACTTAACTACCACCCATAACAAAATCCAAGAGTCCTTAAAGGAAGATAACAAAATCCAGCACTCAACAAAGTAAAGCTCACAATTATTAAACAGGTGAAGATGCAAGAAAATGTGACCCATAATAATAAGAAAAATATCATACAATAGACATAGATCCAGAAATGACAAAAATGATGGAATTAACAGACAAAGATTTTAAAACAGATTTTGTAAATGTGCTGAATTTGCCCAAAGAGTTAAACAAAAATATAAACACAATGATGAGATATATGAAAGATATAAAATAGAACCAAATGGAAATTTTGAAGATGTAAAATATATATGGAAAAATATTTTCCACTCAATTTAATTAATAGGATAATTAAACGATGAACACTCCCACCTTAGGACCAGTGCACTGAATGGAACCTCCCCCTGGGGCACTTTCTCACAATTGTCCACAGGACTGATTCCCTCACCTTCTTCACATTATCACTCAAGTGTCATCATCTCAATGGAGCCTACCCAGACACCCTTATTTCAGTTTGCCACTCAAATCACCCTCCCTCTCAGCACTCTAAATCACCCTTTATCCTCATATTTTTCCTTCTGTTCCAGGACTCTATTACCTTCAAAGCATACAATTTATCAGGCTTACTCCTTACTGTGTCTCTCTCCCATTAGAATGTAAGCTCTTTAAGAGTTGGGATCAGGGCTTCCCTGGTGGCGCAGTGGTTGAGAGTCTGCCTGCCGATGCAGGGGACACGGGTTCGTGCCCCGGTCCAGGAAGATCCCACATGTCATGGAGCGGCTGGGCCCGTGAGCCATGGCCACTGAGCCTGCACGTCTGGAGCCTGTGCTCCGCAACGGGAGAGGCCACAACAGTGAGAGGCCTGCGTACTGCAAAAAACAAAAACAAAACAAAACAAAAAAGAGTTGGGATTTTGTTTGTTCCTCACTGTATCCAGAGAACTTAGAATAGTACCTGGCACCTAGTCGACATTCAGTGTACACTGGTTGTTGAATTATCTTACATCACTAGCTAAGGTCGCCATTGAAAATGTTCCTCCTGCCATGAAAAGGAGGAGAGCATTGCACCAACACTTGCACCAACACAGAAACAGAACCAGAGTAAAGCAGAGGAGGGACACATGCTAAGGGTTCAGTTCTCATCCTTCAAGTGCTGGTTCCTACAGGAGCTATTCCAATACCCTTCCTAGATATATGTTTCCTAGATATATAAATAAATACATTTTTCTTTGACTGAGTTAGATTCTAATCAACTAAGCTCCAATATAAAATAAAAATTGTTTTAAATAAAGAAAAAAACGTTAGTTTCTGCCACTTAAAACCAAGAGTTGCAACTAACTAATTCATCTGGTCTGAGGGAGAAATTGGTCTAAAAAAGAAACTGCTTACCCTCACAGGTGGACCTTTTGACCTTCTTTTAAGAATATAATAAAGGAAGCACATGTATAAGACATCAAAAATGAAGTAAGATTTATGTTGTTGTGATCTTCGTGCAAAATCAATGTCCAAAAATGTGAAGGGTGTGCAATTTTACCCAACCTGCAAGCTAACAAATTATCCTGCCATGGTTGCTGGCAGAGACATGACACTCCCGGATCAGAAACAAAGGACAGTTCATTACTCACATCCATAACAGTATCTGGAATATCAGCATTTTTTTTAAGTTCCCCAAGCCCCAGTTCCCACAGAGTCAATTGACACTGACATGTATACTGGTTGTGCTACAGGAGAGAAGGGAACCCAAAATCTTATAATGGGCAGTAAGCCTGCCAGACCTTTGGTCCCAGAAAGAGACATCATTTTCTTTTATCAGATACTAAACAAACTCACCCTTTCCTCCATAAGGAGATACTCTATCTTCCAAGGCTGGTCCCTACAAACATCCTTGACAAGATACTCTGAAAGAAAGGTACTCAGTGCCTCTATTCCCAAGACCTGCAGAACTGCAAGAGACCCATGGAGAATTGTGGCTCAGTAATCAATAGAGAAAGAAGTATTCAAATATTTATTGAGTGGTTAACTTTTTCCTACTATGAAGACTCTTACATTGCCCTTCTAAACTTATCATAGGTTCAGTATTTAGAGCTATTGTAAAACACAGGATTGTTTTATTTTTAAGATTGATTATTAAAGAATAGAGTTCATGTAATCATGAGCACTTGTATTTCCAGAGCACAAATAGAATATTGTCCTTCAAGGACATATCACTCCTGACCCTCAAGATGGTGGAGGAGTAAGACATGGAGATCACTTTCCTCCCCACAAATACATCAAATATACATCTAACTATGGAACAATTCCTACACACCTACTGAAAACTGGCAGAAGATCTCAGACTTCCCAAAAGGCAAGAAACTCCCCACGTACCTAGCCGTGTGGCTAACAGGGTCTTGGTGCTCTGGCCAGGTGTCAGGCCTGAGCCTCTGAGATGGGAGCCCCGAGTTTATGACATTGGACTACAAGAGACCTCCTAGCCCCATGTAATATCAATCAGTTAGAGCTCTCCCACAGATCTCCATCTCAATGCTAAGACCCAGCTCCACTCAACGCCCAGCAAGCTCTAGTGCTGGACACCCAATGCCAAACAACTAGCAAAACAGGAACATAACCCCACCCACTAGCAGAGAGGATGTCTAAAATCATAAAAAGTTCACAGGCACCCCAAAACACAACACCAGACATGATCATGCCCACCAGAAAGACAAGGCTGTCCACCAGCCTCATCCACCAGAATACAGGCACCAGTTGTCTCCACCAGGAAGCCTACACAGCCCACTGAAGTAACCTTACCCACTGTAGGCAGACACAAAAAAATAACGGGAACTATGGACTCACAGCCTGCAAAAAGAAGACCCCAAACACAGTAAGTTAAGGAAAATGGGAAGACAGAGAAACGCACAGCAGTTGAAGGAATAAGGTAAAAACCCACCAGACCAAACAAATAAAGAGGAAATAGACAGTATACCTGAAAAAGAATTCAGAGTAATGAGAGTAAAGATGATTCAAAATCTTGGAAATAGAATGGAGAAAATACAAGAAACATTTAACAAGGACCTACAAGAACTAGAGACCAAACAAACAATGATGAACGACACAATAAAGGAAATTAAAAATTCTCTAGAAGGACTTAATAGCAGAATAACTGAGGCAGAAGAACTGATAAATGACCTGGAAGATAAAAGAGTGGAAATAACTACCACAGAGCAGAATAAAGAAAAAAGATTAAAAAGAATTGAGGATCATCTCAGAGACCTCCGGGATAACATTAAATGCAAAAACATTCGAATTATAGGGGTCCCAGAAGAAGAAGAGAAAAAGAAAGTTGAAAACTTCCCTAATTTGGGAAAGGAAATAGTCAATCAAGTCCAGGAAGCACAGAGAGTCCATACAGGATAAATCCAAGGAGAAATATGCCAAGACACATATTACTCAAACTATCAAAATTTAATACAAAGAAAAAATATTAAAAGCAGCAAGGAAAAAACAATAAATAACATATAAGGGAATCCCCATAAGTTTAACAGCTGATCTTTCAGCAGAAACTCTGCAAACCAGAAGGGAGTGGAAGGACATTATTAAAGTGATGAAAGGGAAAAACCTACAACCAAGGTTACCTAGGAAGGATCTCAGTCAGATTCAACAGAGAAATTAAAACTTTACAGAAAAACAAAAGCTAAGAGAATTCAGCACCACCAAACCAGCTTTACAACAAATGCTAAAGGAACTTCTCTAGGCAGGAAACACAAGAGAAGGAAAAGACCTACAATAACAAACCCAAAACAATTAAGAAAATGGTAGTAGGAACATACATATTGATAATTACCTTAAATGTAAATTGATTAAGTGCTCCAACCAAAAAACATAGAATGGATACAAAAATAAGACCAATATATATGTTGTCTACAAGAGACCCACTTCAGACCCAGGGACACATACAGACTGAAAGTGAGGGGATGGATAAAGATATTCGATGCAAAAGGAAAGCAAAAGAAAGCTGGAGTAACAATTCTCATATAAGACAAACAGACTTTAAAATAAAGACTATTACAAGAGACAAAGAAGGACACTACATAATGATCAAGGGATCAATCCAAGAAGAAGATATAACAATTATAAACATTTATGCACCCATCATAGGAGCACCTCAATACAAAAGGCAAATGCTAACAGCCATAAAAGGTGAAACAGACAGTAACACAATCATAGAAGGGGACTTTAACACCCCACTTTCACCAATGGACAGATAATCGAAAATGAAAATAAATAAGGAAACACAAGCTTTAAATGACTCATTAAACAAGGTGGACTTAATGGATATTTATACAACATTCCATCCAAAAACAGCACAATACACTTTCTTCTCAACTGCTCATGGAACATTTTCCAGGATAGATCATATCTTGGGTCACAAATCAAGCCTAGGTAAATTTAAGAAAATTGAAATTGTATCAGGTATCTTTTCCGACCACAACACTATAAGACTAGATGTCAATTACAGAAAAAAAAAACTGTAAAGAATACGCACATGGAGGCTAAATGATACGCTAGTAAATAACCAAGAGATCACTGAAGAAATCAAAGAGGAAATCAAAAAATACCTAGAAACAAATGACAATGAAAACATGACAACCCCAAACCTATGGGATGCAGCAAAAGCAGTTCTAAAAGAGAAGTTTATAGCAATACAATCCTACCTCAAAAAACAAGAAAAATCTCAAATAAACAACCGAACCTTACACCTAAAGCAATTAGAGAAAGAAGAACAAAAAAAAAAACCAGAGTTAGCAGAAGGAAAGAAATCATAATGATCAGATCAGAAATGAATGAAAAGGAAAAGAAGGAAACAATAGCAAAGATCAATAAAACTAACAGCGCGTTCTTTGAGAAGATAAACAAAATTGATAAACCATTAGCCAGACTCATCAAGAAAAAAAGGGAGAAGACTCAAATCAATAGAATTAAAAATGAAAAAGGAGAAGTAACAACTGACACTGCAGAAATACAAAGGATCATGAGAGATTACTACAAGCAGCTATATGCCAATAAAATGGACAACCTGGAGAAATGGACAAATTCTTAGAAATGTACAACCTTCTGAGACTGAACCAGAAAGAAATAGAAAATATGAACAGACCAATCACAAGCACTGAAATTGAAACTGTGATTAAAATTCTCCCACAAACAAAAGCCCAGGACCAGATGGCTTCACAGGCAAACTCTATCAAACATTTAGAGAAGAGCTAACACCTCTCCTTCTCAACCTCCTCCAAAATATAACAGAGGGAGGAACACTCCCAAACTCATTCTATGAGGCCAACATCACCCTGATACCAAAACCAGACAAAGATGTCACAAAGAAAGAAAACTACAGGCCAATATCACTGATGAAAATAAATGCAAAAATCCTCAACAAAACACTAGCAAACAGAATCCAACAGCACATTAAAAGGATCATACACCATGATCAAGTGGGGTTTATCCTGGGAATGCCAGGATTCTTCAATTTATGCAAATCAATCAATGTGATACACCATATTAACAAATTGAAAGATAAAAACGATATGAAAATCTCAATAGACGCAGAAAAAGCTTTCGACAAAATTCAACACCAATTTACGATAAAAACCCTCCAGAAAGTAGGCATAGAGGGAACTTACCTCAACATAATAAAGGTCACATATGACAAATCCACAGGCAACATCATTCTCAATGGTAAAAAACTGAAAGCATTTCCACTAAGATCAGGAACAAGACAAGGTTGCCCACTCTCACTGCTATTACTCAACACAATTTTGGAAGTTTTAGCCACAGCAATCAGAGAGGAAAAAGAAATAAAAGGAATCCAAATTGGAGAAGAAGTAAAACTGTCATTGTTTGCAGATGACATGATACTATACATAGAGAATCCTAAAGATGCTACCAGAAAACTACTAGAGCTAATCAATGAATTTGGTAAAGTAGCAGAATACAAAATTAATGCACAGAAATCTCTTGCATTCCTATACAATAATGATGAAGAATCTGAAAGAGAAATTATGGAAACATTCCCATTTACCACTGCAACAAAAAGAATAAAATACCTAGGATTAAACCTACCTAAAGAGGCAAAAGACCTGTATGCAGAAAACTATAAGACACTGATGAAAGAAATCAAAGATGATACAAACAGATGGAGAGATATACCATGTTCTTGGATTGGAAGAATCAACATTGTGAAAATAACTATAGTACCCAAAGCAATCTACAGATACAATGCAATCCCTATCAAACTACGAATGGCATTTTTCACAGACCTAGAAAAAAATTTTCACAATTTGTATGGAAACACAAAAGACCCCGAATAGCCAAAGCAAGCTTGAGAAAGAAAAATGGAGTTGGAGGAACCAGGCTCCCTGACTTCAGATTATACTACAAAGCTACAGTAATCAAGACAGTATGGTACTGGCACAAAAACAGAAATATAGATCAATGGAACAGGATAGAAAGCCCAGAGATAAAACCATGCACATATTGTCACCTTATCATTGATAAAGTAGGCAAGAATATACAATGGAGAAAAGACAGCCTCTTCAATAAGTGGTGATGTGAAAAGTGGAAAGCTACATGTAAAAGAATGAAATTAGAACACTTCCTAACACCATACACAAATGTAAACTCAAAATGGATTAAAAACCTAAATGTATGGCCAGACACTATCAAACTCTTAGAGGAAAACATAGGCAGAACACTCTATGACATAAATCACAGCAAGATCCTTTCTGACCCACCTCCTAGAGAAATGGAAATAAAAACAAAAATAAGCAAATGGGACCTAGTGAAAATTAAAAGCTTTTGCACAGCAAAGGAAACCATAAACAAGATGAAGAGACAACCCTCAGAATGGGGGAAAATATTTGCAAACAAAGCAACTGACAAAGGATTAATCTCCAAAATATCCAAGCAGCTCATGCAGCTCAATATCAAAAAAAAAAACAGACAACCCAGGCCAAAAGTGGGCAGAAGACCTAAATAGACATTTCTCCAAAGAAGATATACAGATTGCCAACAAACACATGAAAGGATGCTCAACATCACTAATCATTAGAGAAAGCAAATCAAAACTACAATGAGGTATCACCTCACACCAGCCAGAATGGCTATCATCAAGAAATCTACAAACTGTAAATGCTGGAGAGGATGTGGAGAAAAGGAAAGCCTCCTGCACTGCTGGTGGGAATGTAAATTGATACAGCCACTATGGAGAACAGTATGAAGGTTCCTTAAAAAACTAAAAGTAGAACTACCATACGACCCAGCAATCCCACTACTGGGCATATACCCTGAGAAACCATAATTCAAAAAAGTCATGTACCACAATGTTTATTGCAGCACTATTTACAATAGCCAGGACATGGAAGCAACCTAATTGTCCAGTGACAGATGAATGGGTAAAGAAGATGTGGCACAAATATACCATTGAATATTACTCAGCCATAAAAAGAAACAAAATTGAGTTGTTTGTAGCGAGGTGGATGGACCTAAGTCTGTCATATAGAGTGACGTAAGTCAGATAGAGAAAAACAAATACTGTATGCTAACACATATATATGGAATCTTAAAAAAAAAATGGTTCTGAAGAACCTACAGACAGGACAGGAATAAAGACGCAGATGTAGAGAATGGACTTGAGGGCACAGGGAGGGAGAAGGGTAAACTGGGACGAAGTGAGAGAGTGGCATGGACATATATACACTACCAAATGTAAAACAGATAGCTAGTGGGAAGCAACCGCACAGCACAGGGAGATCAGCTTGGTGCTTTGTGACCACCTTTGGGGTGCGATAGGGAGGGTGGGAGGGAGAAGCAAGAGGGAGGGGATATGGGGATATATGTATATGTATATCTTATTCACTTTGCTATACAGCAGAAACTAACACAACATGTAAAGCAATTATACTCCAATAAAGATGTTAAAAAAAAAAGGAAAAAAAAAGGACATATCACTCCTATAACAGATTAACAGATAATGAAGGATGGGATTTTTTCTAAAAAAGGGCATCTCTCTACTAGATATTGAAAGGAGACCAATTTTATTATGTAAGTGAAGTGATTCCAAAAAAGACATGAACACTGATAGTGCCTAGACACTATTTGCCTATCAAGATGATATATAAACCCCAATAAAATTCCAATTGTTGAAACTGTGAGAAAAAAAGAATATTTCTAAGGTAGAAGCATAGGAGTGGGCAAAGATGGGAGGGAGGATTTCTATTGCTCTCTGTCATAGTCTTTTTTTTTTTTTTTTTTGATGTTGTGGGTAGGAATTTATTAATTAATCAATTTATTTTTGCTCTGTTGGGTCTTCGTTTCTGTGCGAGGGCTTTCGCTAGTTGTGGCAAGCGGGGGCCACTCTTCATCGTCGTGTGTGGGCCTCTCACTATCGCGGCCTCTCTTGTTGCAGAGCACAGGATCCAGACGCGCAGGCTCAGTAGTTGTGGCTCACGGGCCTAGTTGCTCCGAGGCATGTGGGATCCTCCCAGACTAGGGATCGAACCCATGTCCCCTGCATTAGCAGGCAGATTCTCAACCACTGCACCACCAGGGAAGCCCATAGTCTTTCTTTTAACCTGGACTTCTCTCTCTGCTTATATCACCAGAATATTAGAAAAAAATGGTTGACACAGAGAAACACAGTTGTCAGGCTTTGGGGTGACCTCTCCATTTTACTAAAATTATAACCAAAAAGTCTTACAATTACCTTAAAGAAGCACCATGATCTGCATCTACCCATCCCCTACCTCTCCGGCTTCATTCCAGCCCAGCCCCAGTGACATCTTTGCTTTTCCTTGAGAACACAAGGCATATTCTTGCCTTATAGCCTTGGCGCTATTTTTACTTACGCCTGAATTGCTGTTCCCCCAGACATCTACACAGGCAACCCCCACTTCTGTAAATCTTTGAGCAAATGTTACTTTCTGGTTGAGACCCACTCTTTTTTTTTTTTTTTTTTTTTGAGACCCACTCTTACCACCCAATTTAATCGCTATTCAGTTTCCTCCCACCCTCACACTCTTGCTCCTCTTTACTGGCTATATGTTTTTCTTTTTTTTTTTAATTTTTATTTTATATTGGACTATAGTTGATTTACAATATTGTGTTAGTTTCAGGTGCACAGCAAAGTGATTTAGTTATACATATACATATATCTGTTCTTTTTCAAATTCTTTTCCCATTTAGATTATTACAGTGTATTGAGCAGAGTTCCCTGTGCTATACAGTATGTCCTTGTTGGTTATCTATTTTATTTTATTTTTTTTAATTTATTTATTTATTTTTGGCTGCGTTGGGTCTTCGTTACTGTGTGTGGGCTTGCTCTCGTTGTGGTGACTGGGGACTACTCTTTGTTGCGGTGCGCGGGCTTCTCATTGCAGTGGCTTCTCTTGTAGTAGAGCACGGGCTCTAGGCATGCAAGCTTCAGTAGTTGTGGCACACAGGCTCAGTAGTTGTGGCTCGTGAGCTCTAGAGCGCAGGCTCGGTAGTTTTGGCACACGGGCTTAGTTGCTCCGCAGCATGTGGGATATTCCCAGATCTGGGCTCGAACCCATGTCCCCTGCATTGGCAGGCAGATTCTTAACGCACTGTGCCACCAGGGAAGTCCCTGGTTATTTATTTTAAATATAGTAATGTGTATATGTCAATTCCAAACTCCCAATTTTTTCTTTCTTTTTCCATAGTACTTATCACCTTCTAATATGCCATATAATTTATTATTTTAATGTATGTATTGTTGGCTTTCTGTCTCCTCTCATTATGATATAAGCTACATAAGGACAGGAATCTTTTCTGTTTTGTTTTGTTCATTAGTGTACTTCAAGCGTCTAGACTACGTCTACTACATAGTGAGCACTCAAATTTACTGAATGATGAAGAGATGAATGTAGTTTCATTCATTAGCTTTGCACCCGATTCACTGGACAGTTTCATGAATTAAATGGGATTATGTATTTAAGGCATAGAGCACACTGTCTGGCATAGAATAAAAATGCACTGTTAGCCACAAACATAAAAAAATAAGCAAATTTGAATCCTAATGTAAAAGAGTGCCAAATTCCATCCGGGACAAAACATTTCCAGATCTCTCTCCTGAGTTGTAACTGAGAGCTCAGAGCCTCCAAATTGTGCAAGACATTTTTTCCCAAAGGTATTACCATGCTACAACTTATAGACCTGAATTTTACAATGTTCTAACTTACCATTTCTTCTCTGAAAGAATTTTGTGTCATCTGCAAACTTGGAGATCTCATCATTCATTTATTTTTCTTCCAGATCATTAAAAGGAAAAAAATCTTAAATAAGCCATCCCAACACTAATTCCTAGAGTTTGATTATTTTCACTTATCCTTATAGAAAAGTAATCATTTATTACTTTTTCTTGTTCAGTTCACAGACAGACAATCTTGGAATTCAGTCCTGCTAAGGACTGTCCCTAACTTCTGGCCTTTCTAGGGAAAGAGGCAGGTTTGGGACAAGATTTCAAACTCATTTCTGCTTCACCCTTTATAAGCCTGAGCTTCCTATAGATAACAGGGGACCTCAGAATAACATACCAGTAGACTTTGGCCCCCTGGGGTAGTTAATGAGCTTGTAAAGCACTCTAAGAACTTGAATCATGTCCTAGACATGCAGTGCTCTAAAAAACACTAATGCAATAGAACATAATTTGAAAACAGTTATAGAAACAATAAATGTAAAAATAGCATGCTCTGAATTGACTATAGGAATGCTAAAAGAATGCAGGATAAAGAACCAAAAGAAAACATGAACTATAAGGAAGGATTAGCCCCCTGTCCTTTAGTTCTGCAGAGGTAGTTGTGGGCCCTTGAATTCTCCCCCTTTTTTAGTCAAGACACTAACACAAAATAGATTCATCTGAAAGAGACAATGTATTGAAATGAGACAGACATATCTTATGGAAGCCAAGGGTAATGGGGCCTCTTAAAGGGCTGAAACCAATAACTGGAAAGCTTTCAGAAGCCAAGAAAGTGTTTGTTCTCTCAGTCTCTCATCTCTCTTTACACCCATGTTATTATTTCCTCTGTGCCTCCTAGCTGCCCCTACTTCTCAGTAGGCAAAGATGGCTGCCCTGAGCTTCCTGGTTTACATCATCTCACTTTCAGCTACTGCAGAAACTAACACGCTGCCTATGAATCCAGGGGTCAAACTCCTGTGACAGAGAATTGAAGTGTCCCAGCCTGGGTTCGGTGTATTAATCTTCCCTCCCTTCCCCTCATCTGCCTCTTCCAATCCACCGTGGCCCAATCAAACCTGGTTGATTTGAGGAGGATGTCAGCATACTTCTGACGGTATGTAATGGTGTTGACTTCTGAGAGATTAGGGCTACTGGAAGCCATACAATTATTCAGAAGTTTTCTACTCCTCCATCCTCACCCCAAACCTGAAGGACTCTGTGGTCCTTTGAACCCTTTCCCCATGAGCTCTCTTGAAGGTCTCATCGTGGGAAGGAAGGATGGCTGTTTTCAAGTCCTGAGTTAGGATTTCCACAGCTCCTTCTTCCAAATTCTTAGCTACACTCTGCCCATATTATAGCTGGGTCTTATTCATACCCTGAACCTCTTGCCTCAAGTTGTGGCATTGAAGGAGGCTGGCACTATTTCCCTTTTCTCTAGCTTGTAGAGAAAATTTCAAGTAAAAAAGACAGGGACTATACCAGCCACAGAGTATACAAAAGGACTAAAATATGGTCACTCCCCTTCATTAGGAGAGGGAAGAAAATAAGAACCAAAAAATTGCAAAACAATGTAAAAAGCACGATCATGGTGGGAAACCTGACAGCACAAAAGAGGGAAGCACCAAATCATGCTAAAACTCTTATTTTAAAAAGCCATTATCCTTAGAAAGCAGCAAAAGGAAAGCAGCAGTTGTTGGTATTTTGTAGATAAAATATAAAAAGGTTCAAACGAGCAAAATTAAATGTAATTAAATAAAATGGCTTCTTTAGAATGTGACTTCTGACTACAAGATTGAATTTTCTCTTTGCATATTAAAGAACCCTGTGGAAAAGAAAACAATTAAGACTTAGCCTTGTAAAGCACATGAGTGTTAGTATCCTTTCCCATTTTAAACTGATAGATGATTTTGGGTTCATTTAACAAAGAAGTTTAAGGATACATCTTTTGAATGAGTTAAGTGTAAATTAACTCATGTTTCACAATAATTTTGTTCATAAAATAATTTAGTTTTGTCAGGGTATTGCTAATTTAAACAAGATGACCTACTTTGCACATGACATTCTTGCACTGCAAGGAGATTCTTGGCTAACAGCATCATAATTTCCAAAGGATAGTCCAGAAAACACACACAGAGTACTGACATTATCATAACAAGCTCCACAGCCATCACTCACCAAGACCATCCTGGTACCCCCACCATTTCATTCAGAAAATAGCCTCTGGAAGGAAAAAAAGAAGGAGTGATGGGGTTGAGGGGGTAGTTGGAACAAATTGCAAAAGACTGAACATTTATGTTTCTCAGAATCACCACTTCTCCTTTGTAGGTCTAATCGAAGTCTTAATTTATTGTATTATCTTTGCTTTTATGTTGTCTTGGGTGAGACTCATTTCCATCTTTCCCTTTGAGTCATGTGGGAATGATGACAACACAGTATTGAGTCATACAGTCAAGAGAGGAAAAAAGCTGTCCCTGATTATCATTTTTCCAGATGCCACAGTGGAGTTAAAGTAGCAGGGGTAATAAATTATAGGGGCAGACACTTTCTTTACAGCAATAGCAAGGTTAAACAGAGAAAATCAATGGACAGCTGTGTACCAAGTGTTTACGGTATGTGATACACAGTACAGGGTTACAAAATATATTCCTGTCTTCAAGATATTGGCAAACCAGTTCCAAAGACAAGCCATAGACATATAAAAATTTACAAACTAAAACCTTGGTTAGGTCCACCAGTGGGTAGTAAGGAAAGAATTTATTGAAGGTATAATAGAGATTTAAATTAGTATGATACATCAGTATACAGAATTTTTGTTTACATAGTTCATTTAATCCTGACAATCAATTTGAAAAACTGGTCTTGTTATCTCTGTTTTACAGATGAGTATCCAACAGCTCAGCAAATTCAAATATTACTTTCTCACAGTCACAATAATAAGACAAACCCCCCCCAATATTTTTGCTCTTACAAAGTTATCACACTATGTTTAGATAGAGCTAGATACCAAAAACCAGATACTGATACTGAAGACCAGATGAGGCCATGGGTTGGCCTATCTCTCTTGATGGGTAAGGGCACTGCCAGAGTTAAGCAACTGGAAAAGAAGCAGGACTCCAGACAAGAGCCCAGAACTCTAGCTTTTGGCCCACAGAAGTAAGAACTTTTATTCCTTTGGGCCTCACTGGCTTCATCTTATTCTTCAAGGATGATGGAGACTCCTGATAACTGGTATAGAACATGCCCACCACAAAGTGGCTGGACAGGAGCTCAGATAGGACACAGTCAGCTAGACTGAGAGAGTCAACATTTTATAAGCCTTACCATCTCAGTTCATGCTATTCTCTGGGTTTGTTTGTTTTCCACTTTTCACCTTTCCCCAATCCCAACCTGTATGTTGTTCCTCTTTCAGTGGAATTACAGAGAACAAAGGTGTCACATATTCACACCTGTATCCTTGAGTCATTCATGGTGATAAAGGTGGTGGTGGGATCAGGTGAAGGTGGGTTTTAGCCAAATCTACCTACTGTTCTCAAAGTGAAAATCTCTTTCTCTGTCTATAACTGTGGAGTTGTTGAGGTAATTTTCTTAGGGAAGGCAGTTGTTTCCTCACTGCCAGATAGGTTAGCAAGTAACAAGGTAAGAATATCATTCCTTAGTCTTCTGCTGTTTAACAACTCTGTTCTTTGTGCTGTCACACCCAACTGAATACAGAGAGGAACAGCAGGTAACAGTGCTTTTCATGAGGTAGGGACATAACTAGTTAGTTAACACTCCTCATGAAAACCAGTAGAGAATTTTGATCCATAGAATAAAATCTGTGTGGATGTAGCAAGAAAAAAATTACAATGTTGAGAAGCCATAAGACACCCAAGAAGGTGAATTTCAAGATGGCAGGAGTCAGAAGTGTTGATTGATGGATTTACCCATGGCTCCTATTTTCAGTGTCTTTTTAAGTCTCTTTTGTGTCTCTCATTCTTATCTCTTCAATTAGAAGAAGACCCTGGAGACGAAAACTCCCCACTACTCGACCACTACATCCATTTGTCACTTGGTATATGGTGTGATTATAAATAGAGACATTCTACAAGTTGCCTGCACACATCAAGTCTTTACTTCACAGCCACAGCTATATACCATTCATCATTTTAAACTAAGAATGCTAATGTAGTCCCCTGTGTCCTCAGTCCTTTCAAGAAGTCTTGCAACTTCTGTGCTTGAAAAGACTAATCTTTAAAGACGAAAAGAGAAAGGTTTGCCTCTATCAATATAGCACTGAAAATTCAGTTTTAAATTTGTCAGGGTCGTAGCAGTTGATTTGCTCTTTAACAAATGTGACAGGAACAGACATATTGCACAGTTTGAAACCAATGACTAATATGAAATTTTGGTATGCAAGGTGTCACTTCACAGTAGCAGAAATATTTGAGGTTGAACCTACCTTAAATACACTAATAAAAACCACAGTAGTTTACTCAAAGGCGTTTGTTTCCCACAACTGATCCATAAGTAGCTCTGCTTTGTTTCTCCAGATAAAAAAGACTGAAAAATAAAACAAAAAACAAATAAAAAAATAAGATTAAATGACCTATTTTGAAAGAAGAATTTAGGTTTTGAAATTACAAGATGATTTTTTTCTTGTGCTTCATAAACTGGTTCTAAGGGAAATTCCAAGAAAGTGACTTTAAATTCTGTGAGCAAAAGAAGCATCAGTACAGGAAGCGTCTAGTTTTCCAAGGTGACTATTTACCAGCTTGTTTTTATAGGTTTTGAAAGGTCTGTTTAAAACATTAATTTTGCTATTTAAAAGTTATACATACCCATCATTCAGATAGAATATAGTCAAACGTTTCAACACTAAAAGATTAGCTTTATTAGCTTCAAAGCAATACAATTTTAGAATATGTACCAAAAGGTTATCAATTTTTATCTTGGGGTGTAGGATAGAGTGAAATTATTGTGATTTCTGTTTCCTTTGTGGCTTTACGTATTGTCCACATTTCTACATTGAGCATGTATTTCTCTCATAATCAGAAAAAAATAAGAATTGTTTTTGAAATAAGCTTATTCATATTGTATTCTAGGGATGTAAAGCAGTACCATCATTCTTTCTGAGAAAACCAAAATGTCCTCTCAGAAGGAAAAAATAAGGTTTCTATAAAAATTATAAAACCAGACCCTGGCTGACACCCTGTTGAAAGAATTTTGAGTGTCTTTTATGATTCAAAACATTAATTCAGCATATTTCAATTTTATCTGCTCTGGGTGGCACATTACTTTCCTCTCATTGACTTCCAGAGTGTTCTGTGTGTGGACCAACTATCCAGGGAATGGAATTAAACCTGGCCCATCAGGACTCAGCATTGTGTCATGGTCCTCTTCATCATTTGCCTAGCATAGAATTCTTTTTAGCCAGGAAAGCACTTGTTTATTAAATTTCCCATAAGAAGTTCCTGGGTTTAAATGAAGGAGGACCTCATTTCAAGAAAAAGCACACAGGGGGTTTCATAACACAAAGCATTTGAGAAAACAGTCAGAAAGGTTTTATCCATCCATTTACTTCTCTCATTCAGAGTAATGTTATTTGCCCAACTTGGGACATGAGCAAGCCTTTTCTTTGTTGTTGTTTTTTAAGGTTCTTTTCAAATGGGTATCCATTAAAAATCATTCTATATGTTTTTAATGTGATTACAAACCCAACTTTTCCACTACCTTGAAGACTTTCCTCTTTATTCCTCTTAACATTCGCTCTGCTGGTTTAGATAACAATATAAAACCTGACATAAATGTCATATATTGATGAATGAAAGTTAAATTATTCTGATTTTCATAGTTTTCCTCCAGCTCCATAAGGAACTATTATCAGGGAATCAACGTGCGCTATTTCTCTAAATATATGATTCAATATTTTACCCTCTAACATATATTGTATTATCAGTAGGACACTAGACTAGACATGAAAATCTGATTTTGCCAGTGGATATTAATTTAGTAACAAAGCAAAAGTAAAATACATATTTTCCCATGTGGTTCTTTATTAGACAACAGCTACTGAGCTTTACCTGACAATATGTTTTAAGAATAAATCACTTTCATTTTATTTTTGTTCTGTACATAGACATCAACCTCCATCTAAACAGCAAGTGTGAGATGGTATCAGTGAAGAAAGTATTAGCAGCCTGGAACGTCTTTCATTATGTGAAAATGTCAAGCTCATCTCACTTCACTAGATTTCTATTCATGGATATTGTTATCTAGGTGTAAATATCTGTATGCAAATAAATGAGGAAAATATAAGAAATATACATCCACTGTGGTACCATTTTCTTATGAAAGTGTTCATAAAATTTAAGAAGACAATTCCTAGAAATCATTCCTTTGCCTTAGTTGGAGTGCTCAAGGTTCTGATGTTTTTGTTTTTGTTTTCTTAATTCATAGCATCACTGGTTTTAGAAACAATTTCCTAGTCACTAGGAGAAGAGGGGCCAAAAGACCTAACCAAGCCACTTGCTAGGAGCCTTGTGCTTCTCTGGGTGAGATACACTCACACTGACAGCAGAACCACCTTGTGGTCAGAGTCTATGAGAAGGGCCCTGTCTTGTCCTCCAGGCCAACCCAGAAACAGAAGATGCCCCAGTTGGCCCTGAAGAGGTTAGCCAGTTACTAAGTTCAGACCCATCTGTTTGAGAAAGGATTAGCAGAAAGCATGTTAACATTCTAGGGGTTTGTAACCTACCTTCCACACCCTCAATCTACCTCTCTGCTTTACAGGAAGTCCTGTCCTTGGAGTTATAGGGACCCTGTCAAGCAGACGATGTTACACATGGGCACACTAGAGCCAACTGAACAGCAAGGCATCAGGCAATAGGAAACTACTGCAGTTTCACAACATACATTAAAAACAGTATTTTTTGCTGGAGCATGGAGAAAAGGGATCCCTCCTATGCTGTTGGCGGGAAGGTAAATTGGTACAGCCACTATGGGAAACAGTATGGAGGTTCCTCAAAAAACTAAAAATAGAGTTGCCATGTGATCCAGCAATCCCACTCCTGGGCATATACCCAGACAAAAGTATAATTTGAAAAGATACATGCACCCCTATGTTCATAGCAGCATTATTTACAATAACCAAGACATGGAAACAACCTAAACGTCCATCGACAGATGAATGAATAAAGAAGATGTGGTATATACATACAATGGAATATTACTCAGCCATAAAAAAGAATAAAACAATGTCATTTGCAGCAACATGGATGGACTTAGAGATTATCATACTAAGCAAAGTTAAGTCAGAAGGAGAAAGACAAATACCATATGATATCAATTATGTGTAATATAAAATATGACACAAATGAACCTATTTATGAAACAGAAACAGACTCATAGACATAGAGAACAGACTTGTGGTTGCCAAGGGGGAGTAGGAGTGGGGGAGGGAAGGATTGGGAGTTTGAGATTAGCAGATGGAAACTAGTATATATAGGATAGATAAACAACAAGGTCCTACTGTATAGCACAGGGAACTATGTTCAATATGCTGTGATGAACTGTAATAGAAAAGAATATGAAAAAGAATGTATATATATGTATATATGTATAGCTGAGTCATTTTGCTGTACAGCAGAAATTAACACAACATTGTAAATCAACTATACTTCAAAAACTAAGCTTTTTAAAAACTATATTTTTATGTTCTCTCTTCTCTGGCTCTTTATCAAGGGATCCAAAATATCGCTCTCTTTCTGTTCATATATTTTTAAAGTAGTTTATCATTATTATACTACTACTTTGTAGGTATAACAAAAAGGAAGAAATGTACATGGATTCATATCTCTTAGTTCTTCAAATAAGAAGACTTTTTTTTAAAAAAGGAAAGAAAATTTCCAAAAGCATTTTTAGTTCTTGAAGAAATTTATAACAGAATGAGTGGTACAATAATCACTTTATTGAGAACATCTACAATGTTAAGAATTTGCTTTTATTTTCTGTGGATAAGATCTATTATGTTATGAAATTGCTTCCAGAAGAAATTCATTAATTATGAAATTGCTTTCCAAAAGAGATTGGATTTATACAGATTTACTCTGCAATTTAGGGGTTATCTCTACTTCACATATTCTTATGAAAATTGTTTGATAATGTTTTTTGTTTTGTTTTGTTTTGCAGAATATGCAGTCAAAACCTCTCTATTCTGTCCCACCAAAAACTACTTCTAATTTCAGCTAATGAGGATGCTGTACCAATTATTTGCAACAGCTTCTTACTTGCTATTAACTAAATCTTGATTCTTTTTTGGTTCGCATTTTAATGTTATTTTCGGTACATTACAATTTCAGAAAATTAATGTGGACAATAAAGTTATAAAAGCAACCAGCTTTCCTTTCTCCTGGACACATTTGTAATTGGTTTGGCCCAGGCCACAATTATTCTATAACCAAAATGCATCAAATGCCTACAAAGTGTCAAGCACTATGCTAGGTCCTGAGGAACTAATGGTATGACTAAGAAGAATATTATCTCTAGTCTACCTGTGCTCTAACAAAAATAACTGCTATTCAACCAATAAGAACCAAAAATAATGAGTTCTATGAAGAAATGCATAATACTATGGTATCCCATGAGGGAGAATTAATATCAACTGGGGTTTTAGGAAAGGTTCTCTGGAGAAAATTATATTAAACTAAGACCAAATGGCAGTTGTCTTCCAATATTTATTTTCTCCTTATTCCAATTAATAGAACTTTACCTGGATATATAGAGACTCAGAATGAAGACTCCTTGCTTTCTTCACAGCTAAATGACTAATTTCTGGCAAATGAAATATGAATAGAACAATGTATTGGGGTTTGTACCCTTAGAGGGAAAGTACATGACCTCATTTTTAATCACTTTCTGCTGGGGGAATATGATCATGATGATAAGACATCTTGGAGAATGTGAGTAAAACAAACTATGGGGATAGGAGAGTAAAAAGAAAAGAGTATGGGCCTCTGATGATATTCACAGCATAGCAGCCGTACGAACTTAGATATAAAATTCAATTTTGTTTAAATTACTGTTACTTTTGTTCTCTGTGACATACAGTTGGACATATATCTTAATACTTTCTTGAAAAAAGAGGCTAAGTAATCCAGAGGTAGAAGAGGAGGACAGCCTTCTAGACAAGTGGATAATTGTGCACAACCCATTCAAGGAACTGAAATTGCTCAATATGACTGGTATAGGAAGAGGAAGGGGTGGATTTGTCAAGATGAAGCTACAGAGGTGCTACAGTAGATTGTTGTAAGAATGACCCTCAGTTTGTTTGTGCCTCTGGGTACTCACTCTCAGCCTGACCATGTGATTTGCTTTGGACAATTGAACAGTCTCAAATTGGACACTGTTAGCAGAGCCCTGCAAAGTGCCTATGTGCTGGGTTTTGCTCTCATGTTGCTCTTTTGAACCCTGAGACCACCACTTGGGCCAAGCCTGGGCTAGCCTACTGGAGGATGAGACCACGTGGAGCAGATATGTGCTGTTCCAGCTGAGCCCCCTGAGACCAACCAGCCTGCAATGGTTGGACATACAAGTGAAGCTGTCCCAGACTAACTAGCCCCAGCAAAGCTGCCAGATGACCTCAGCAATCTATCAGAACAGCCCATTTGAGAAATGCCTAGCAGACCTACAGAATTATAAGTAAATAAATGATTGTTGTAAGCAGCTACATTTTGAGATAACTTGTTACACAGCAAAAGCTAACTGATAAAAGTAGACAGCACAGATTACATGGGATTTTATGGTTATTATTCATTCATCCAATATTTATTGAGCACTATGTACCAGGCAGTGTGCTAAGTAGGCACTGGAGATGCAGCTGTGGACAAGACATAAGGTCTCTGCCCTCATGGAGCTTACCTTCTTATTGGCCATACTAAGAAATTTGATTCATCATACGGACAATTTAAAAAACTATTAAAAGTCTTTAAAGCAAGGGATCAATTTATGCTATTTGCATTTTTAAAAGATCGTTCTAGTTACAATGTGGAGGGTGGGTTGGAAGGGGTAAGTATGAAGACTGAAAGATAAGATAGGAGGTTGATGCAACAGTCCAGGTGAGGAATAATTGTGACATAGACTAAGGTCGTATTGGTGGACATAGAATAGAGATTAGTTAATTAAGATTTAGAAAGCACACGGTTTGCTAACTGATTAAAACTATGGAATGAGGAAAAAGGAGGATCAAGGATAACTCATTTTCTAACTTGAGCAAGTCATCAATAAATAAAAGTGCCATTTATTGAGGTACAGAACATGGAAAGCAGAGAAGGTTTATGGAATAAAGATTGTGACATAAGATTTAAAGAAGTAGAATTTGAAATGCTCATGAAATATTAAAGTAGAAATATCAAAAAGGTAGATATATGATTCTGGAGCTCCATGAAATTCTGGTCTGCATATATAAATTTGGAATTATTTTAATTTCTGTTAAAGCCACGTAGAAGTAGAGGACATTGCCTAGAGAAGGAACAGTGTAAATGAAGAGAAAGGAGGACCTTGGACAGAATTTGGAGGAATGATAACCCTTAATGGTTTATTAGAGAAGGAGAATCTAGCTAAAAAGATTAAGAAGAAACAGCAAGAAAACTTTTATATATAGAATGGATAAATAACCTGGTTCTACTGTATAGCACAGGGAACTATATTCAATATCCTTTGACAAACCATAATGGAAAAGAATATAAAAAAGAATATATATATATATATATATATGTAGCAAAATCACTTTGCTGTAAAGCAGTAATTAACACAACACTGTAAATCAACTATACTTCAATTTAAAAAAAGAAGAAGAAACACCAAGGAAAATGGGAACCTGGGATGTGTCTTCACATGAAAAAAGGGGAAAAAGAATTTTTTATTGAAGTGTAGTTGATTTACAATACTGTGTTAGTTTCAGGTGTACAGCAAAGGTTAGGTTAGGCATATATAAATATATTTTTTGTATTCTTTTCCATTATAGTTATTACAAGATATTGAATATAGTTCCCAGTGCTATACAGTAGAACCTTGTTATTTACCTATTTTATAAATAGTAGTTTGTATCTGCTAATCCCAAATCCCTAATTTATCCCTCCCCCACATGCTTTCCCCTTCAGTAACCATAAGTCTGTTCTCTATGTCTGTGAGTCTGTTTCTATCTTGTAAATAAGTTCATTTATATCATGTTTTAGATTCCACATATAAGTGATATCATATGATATTTGTCTTTCTCTGTCAGACTTACTTCACTTAGTATGATAATCTCTAGGTCCATCCATGTTGTTGCAAATGGCATTATTTTTTCCTTTTTATGGCTGAGTGATATTCCATATATATTGTGTATATATACCACATCTTCTTTATCCATTCATCTGTTGATGAACATTTAGGTTGCTTCCACGTCTTGGCTATTGTAAAAAGAATGCTGCTATGAACATTGGGGTGCATGTATCTTTTTGAATTAGAGTTTTCTCCAGATATATGCCCAGGAGTGGAATTGCTGGATTATATAGTAATTCTATTTTTAGTTTTTTAATGAGCCTCCATACTGTTTTCCAGAGTGGCTTCACCAATTTACATTCCCACCAGTAGTGTAGGAGGGTACCCTGGGAAAAGAATATTTTAAGAAAAGAATGGTCAACTCTATTGAATGTTGCTGAAGATGGAAAAGCATTATTCGGATATACTAACTGGGAGACCACTGGTGAGATGAGAAGAACCCCTGAGGAGAACTGGAGTTGGAAGTCAGAATGGAACGGGTTGAGAAGCCAGTGGAAAATAAGGTCAAAGTGACAGCTAGTGTGCACAACTCTGTCAAGAAGCCAGGCGGTAAAGATGACAAAAATAAGCACATGACTACATAGGGGAACATGGGACTAAGGAATAGGTTAAACATTTGCATACTTGAATATTAATAAGAAGGAGCTGGTAAAGATGAAGACGTTGAAACTACAGGTTAAATAAAAGAGGGATGAAATTCAGGTGGAGGATATGACATTTTATAGGAGTCAGATGTTTTGTCTGGTGACAGTGGGGGAGAAAGGAAAGGATGGATGCAGATGCAGGAAGATTTGTAAATTTGGTGGAGGTTGAGGGAAATCCCACATGATGGTTTCTCTTTTCATGTAAGTTCATATGCTGATAATAAAGAGGTAGAGGAGGAGGGCCTTGAAGATTTAAGGAGAGTGAAGAAAGTTTAGAACAGCTTTTGTGGTAAGTAGGAAAGCAAGCTGAGTTGAAAAACATGGTAAGATTGCTGAGCACTGTGGAGAGCCAAGTGACATGTGTGAGCATGAATTTACAGTAGTGCCATTTGAGTTTAGACTCAGTGGGAAGAATCACTGGGTTTATCTGGAGTTGGAGGCTTTCCAGGTAAATGCAGCCAACGGGCGAAGGATCAAGGGAGTTAGGATATTAGCAGGACAGTAATTGAAATATGGAAGCAAGGAATCTAATCTAAGGAGGGCAGTGGGAGGCGTGAAAACTAGAAGAGATGCATATCAGGACCAAGAAAAGAGATCAATGGCCTGGAGATCAAATGAGGTAGAAGAACAGTCATGGCCTAGATAGCAAAGCAGGAAGTGTTGATAGGTAGGATGAGGAGACAGACAGACTTTAGGGTGGTCGCCAGGATGCCTACCTCCTGGTGTTCATACCTTCATGTGATCCTCTTCCTTGAGTGCAGGCAGGACCTGTGACTTGCTTCTAACCAACAGAATACAGCACAGGTGATGGGATGAACCTGATTACATGTATGTGATTACAGTACACAAGATTGTAATGGCCATCTTGAGAAGGCATTCTCTTTCCCTTGATGGCTCTGAAGAAACAGCTGCCATGTAGTGAGATGACCTATGTCAAGGGTCATGTGATAAGCAAATGAAGAGGACCTCTGGCCAGCAGTCAACAAGAAACTGAGGATTTCAGTCCAACAAGTTGTAAGAAACTGAAAGCTGCCAGCAACCACTTGAGCTAGAAAGTGGCTCCTTCCTCAGTTTTGCCTTAGTTGAGACTGGAGCCTGGTCAACACCTTCATAGCAGCAATGAGACACCCTGAAGTTGAGCCTGATGTCTTAACTCATAGAAACTGAGATAATAAATGTGTTCTGTTCTAAGCTGCTAAATTTGTGATGATATTATTACAAAGCATAAATAATTAATAGAGAGGAGGTGGTCAAAGAGGAACGTCAGACCAGAGGTGATGACAAGCACAGGAAGTTATCTCAGGAGGAAGTGAAAGGGGTGGCATGAAGGAAGGGGTTAGCGGAAATGAGAACGATTTACAGAAACAGGTTGTGTTGTCTGTTCCACAAGGACCAAAAAGTTACATATGCGTTGAACTTCAGATTTTAAAGAAATACGATAATAGCAGATGCTGAGAACTCTTAGCAGTGCATATACAGAAAAATACAGTCTCAGACTGTTCATGCGAAGATGAGCACAGTACTGAGACATCTGTGTTTAAGATAAGACAACCATCACAGCCCAGTTCTTTTGGAAGCACCACAGTGAACTGATAAAGCATGGTCTTTGGACGCATCTGGGTTTGGACTACAGCTCTGTGATTGACTAGCTATGTAGCCATGGGAAATTTCTTCACCTCTCTGAGTTTCTGTTTCTTACATATAAAATGTATTTCATTGTAGGGTTGCTACAATGATGAAATGAGATTATAGATGCAAAACACTGATTGCTGCACCTGGCATAAAGTAAGGGCTCAAATATAGCTCTTTCTTATGTTTCACAGAAGAAACTTCCTTTTCACAAAAATAATTGATCAAATGGGTTCAAAGACTGGAGGAAAATGTCACATAGGCAATCAAAGAGAGGAAGTACTTAGAAGAAACTATACAAAAAATAAAAATAGACATTCATCTATATGAATAGAAGAGCACAAAAGGAATTGAGAAATCCACTATGTTCCAGCAGAGATGAAGAAAGAGGAAAATCCTAGTTTTAAAAGAAATGAGATAAGGCTGAATTACAAACTTATAGGATGTAACACTGAATTTCAGAAATATTAAATCATTCTCCCACTAGGAGATAATAAACCAATATCCATACCTCACAAGATCAATATATTTTTTTTACATTTTTATTGGAGTATAATTGCTTTACAATGGTGTGTTAGTTTCTGCTTTATAAAAAAGTGAATCAGATATACATATACATATATCCCCATATCTCTTCCCTCTTCCGTCTCCCTCCCTCCCACCCTCCCTGTCCCACCCTTCTAGCTGGTCACAAAGCACCGAGCTGATCTCCCTGTGCTATGCGACTTCTTCCCACTAGCTATCTATTTTACATTTGGTAGTGTATATATGACCATATATACACTTGAAGACCCCGTGTCTTCAAGTCCATTCTCTAGTAGGTCTGCGTCTTTATTCCCATCTTGCCCCTAGTTTCTTCATGACCTTTTTTATTCTTTTTTACATTCCATATATATAGGTGTTAGCATACAGTATTTGTTTTTCTCTTCCTGACTTACTTCACATTGTATGACAGACTCCAGGTCCATCCACCTCACTACAAATAACTCAATTTTGTTTCTTTTTATGGCTGAGTAATATTCCATTGTATGTATGTGCCACATCTTCTTTATCCATTCATCTGTCAATGGACACTTAGGTTGCTTCCATGTCCTGGCTATTGTAAATGGAACTGCAATGAACATTGTGGTACATGACTCTTTTTGAATTATGGTTTTCTCAGGGTATATGCCCAGTAGTGGGATTGCTGGGTTATATGGTAGTTCTATTTTTAGTTTTTTAAGGAACCTTCATACTGTTCTCCATAGTGGCTGTAACAATTTACATTCTCACAAACAGTGTATGAGGGTTCCATTTTCTCCACACCCTCTCCAGCTTATTGTTTGTAGATTTTTTGATGATGGCCATTCTGACCGGTGTGAGATGATATCAGATAGTAGGATTGAATTGCATTTCTCTAATGATTAATCATGTTGAGCATTCTTTCATGTGTTTGTTGTCAATCTGTATATCTTCTTTGGAGAAATGTCTATTTAGGTCTTCTGCCCATTTTTGGATTGGGTTGTCTGTTTTTTTGATATTGAGCTGCATGAGCTGCTTGTAAATTTTGTACATAAATCCTCTGTCAGTTGCATCATTTGCAAATATTTTCTCCCGTTCTGAGGGTTGTCTTTTCGTCTTGTTTATGGTTTCCTTTGCTGTGCAAAAGGTTTTAAGTTTCATTAGGTCTCATTTGTTTATTTTTGTTTTTATTTCCATTTCTCTAGGAGGTGGGTCAAAAAGTATCTTGCTGTGATTTATGTCATAGATTCTTCTGCCTATGTTTTCCTCTAAGAGTTTGATAATGTCTGGCCTTACATTTAGGTCTTTAATCCATTTTGAGTTTATTTTTGTGTATAGAGTTAGGGAATGTTCTAATTTCATTCTTTTACATGTAGCACTCCAGTTTTCCCAGCACCACTTATTGAAGAGCTGTCTTTTCTCCATTGTATATTCTTGCCTCCTTTATCAGATAAGGTGACTATATGTGCATGGGTTTATCTCTGGGCTTTCTATCCTGTTCCATTGATCTATATTTCTATTTTTGCACCAGTACCATACTGTCTTGATTACTGTAGCTTTGTAGTATAGTCTGAAGTCCAGGAGCCTGATTCCTCCAGCTCCATTTTTCTTTCTCAAGATTGCTTTGGCTATTCGGAATCTTTTGTTTTTCCATAAAAATTGTGAAAGTTTTTGTTCTAATTCTGTGAATAATGCCACTGGTAGTTTGATAGGGATTACATTGAATCTGTAGACTGCTTCAGGTAGTATACTCATTTTCACAATGTTGATTCTTCCAGTCCAAGAACATAGTATATCTCTCCATCTATTTGTATCATCTTTAATTTCTTTCATCAGTGTCATATAATTTTCTGCATACAGGTCTTTTCTCTCCTTGGGTAGGTTTATTCCTAGGTATATTATTCTTTCTGTTGCAGTGGTAAATGGGAGTGTTTTCTTAATTTAATTTTCAGATTTTTCATCATTAGTGTATAGGAATGCAAGAGATTTCTGTGCGTTAATTTTGTATCCTGCAACTTTACCAAATTCATTGATTAGTTCTAGCAGTTTTCTGGTAGCATCTTTAGGATTCTTTATCTATAGTATCATGTCATTTGCAACTGTGACAGCTTTATTTCTTCTTTTCCCATTTGGATTCCTTTTATTTCTTTTTCTTCTCTGAATGCTATGGCTAAAACTTCCAAAACAATGTTGAATAATAGTGGTGAGAGTAGGCAACCTTGTCTTGTTCCTGACCTTAGTGGAAATGCTTTCAGTTTTTCACCATTGACAACGATGTTGCCTGTGGGTTTGTCATATATGGCCTTTATTATGTTGAGGTAAGTTCCCTCTATGCCTACTTTCTAGAGGATTTTATCATAAATGGTTGTTGAATTTTGTCAAAAGATTTCTCTGCATCTATTGAGATGATCATATGGTTTTTATCTTTCAGTTTGTTAATATGGTGTATCACATTGATTGATTTGCATATATTGAAGAATCCCTGCATTCCTGAGATAAAACCCACTTGATCATGGTGTATGATCCTTTTAATGTGGTGTTGGATTCTGTTTGCTAGTATTTTGAGGATTTTTGCATCTATGTTCATCAGTGATATTGGTCTGTAGTTTTCATTCTTTGTGACATCTTTGTCTGATTTTGGTATCAGGGTGATGGTGGCCTCATAAAATGAGATTGGGAGTGTTCCTCCCTCTGTATATTTTGGAAGAGTTTGAGAAGGATATGTTTCAGCTCTTCTCTAAATGTTTCATAGAATTTGCCTGTGAAGCAATCTGGTCCTGGGCTTTTGTTTCTTGGAAGATTTTTAATCACAGTTTCAATTTCAGTGCTTGTGACTGGTCTGTTCATATTTTCTATTTCTTCCTGATTCAGTCTTGGCAGGTTGTGCATTTCTAAGAATTTGTCCATTTCTTCCAGTTTGCCCATTTTATTGGCATAGAGTTGCTTGTAGTAATCTCTCATGATCCTTTGTATTTCTGCAGTGTCAGTTGTTACTTCTCCTTTTTCATTTCTAATTCTATTGATTTGAGTCTTCTCCCTTTTTTCTTGATGAGTCTGGCTAATGGTTTATCAATTTTATCTTCTCAAAGAACCAGCTGTTAGTTTTATTGATCTTTGCTACCATTTCCTTCATTTCTTTTTCATTTATTTCTGATCTGATCTTTCTGATTTCTTCCCTTCTGCTAACTTTGGGTTTTTTTGTTCTTCTTTCTCTAATTGCTTTAGGTGTAAGGTTAGGTCGTTTATTTGAGATGTTTCTTGCTTCTTAAGGTAGGATTGTATTGCTATAAAATTCCCTCTTAGAACTGCTTTTGCTGCATCCCATAGGTTTTGGGTTGTCGTGTTTTCATTGTCATTTGTTTCTTGATATTTTTTGATTTCCTCTTTGATTTCTCCAGTGATCTCTTGGTTATTAAGTAGTGTATTGTTTAGCCTCCATGTGTTTGTATTTTTTACAGATTTCTTCCTGTAACTGATATCTAGTCTCATAGCGTTGTGGCCGGAAAAGATACTTGATATGATTTCAATTTTCTTAAATTTACCAAGGCTTGATTTGTGACCCAAGATATGCTCTATCCTGGAGAATGTTCCATGAGCATTGAGAATAAAGTGTATTGTGTTGTTTTTGGATGGAATATCCTATAAATATCAATTAAGTCCATCCTGTTTAATGTATCATTTAAGGCTTGTGTTTCCTTATTTATTTTCGTTTTGGGTGATCTGTCCATTGATGAAAGTGGGGTGTTAAAGTCCCCTGTTATGATTGTGTTACTGTTGATTTCCCCTTTTACGGCTGTTAGTGTTTGCCTTTCATAGTGAGGTGCTCCTATGTTGGGTGCGTAAATATTTACAATTGTTATATCTTCTTCTTGGATTGATCCCTTGATCATTATGTAGTGTTCTTCTTTGTCTTTTGTAATAGTCTTTGTTTTAAACTCTATTTTGTCTGATATGAGAATTGCTACTGCAGCTTTCTTTTGATTTCCATTTGCATGAAATATCTTTTTCCATCCCCTCACTTTCAGTCTGTATGTGTCCCTAGGTCTGAAGTGGGTCTGTTGTAGACAGCATATATACAGGTCTTGTTTTTGTATCCATTCAGCTAGTCTATGTCTTTTGCTTGGAGCATTTAATCCTTTTACATTTAAGGTAATTATCGATATGTATGTTCCTATTACCATTTTCTTAATTGTTTTGGGTTTGTTATTGTAGGTCTTTTCCTTCTCTTGTGTTTCCTGCCTAGAGAAGTTCCTTTAGCATTTGTTGTAAAGCTGGTTTGGTGGTGCTGAATTCTCTTAGCTTTTGCTTGTCTGTAAAGGTTTTAATTTCTCCATCTAATCTGAATGAGATCCTTGCTGGGTCGAGTAATCTTGGTTGTAGGTTCTTCCCTTTCATCACTTTAAATATGTCCTGCCAGTCCCTTCTGGCTTACAGAGATTCTACTGAAAGATCAGCTTTTAACATTATGGGGATTGCTTTTTATGTTATTTGTTGTTTTTCCCTTGCAGCTTTTAATATTTTTTCTTTGTATTTAAGTTTTGATAGTTTGATGTGTCTTGGTGTGTTTCTCCTTGGATTTACCCTGTATGGGACACACTGTGCTTCCCGGACTTGATTAACTATTTCCTTTCCCATATTAGGGAAGTTTTCAACTATAATCTCTTCAAATATTTTCTCAGTCCCTTTCTTTTTCTCTTCTTCTTCTGGGACCCCTAAGTTTCTAATGTTGGTGCATTTAATATTGTCCCAGAGGTCTCTGAGACTATCCTCAATCCTTTTCATTCTTTTTCCTTTATTCTGCTGTGCAGTAGTTATTTCCACTATTTTATCTTCCAGGTCACTTATCAGTTCTTCTGCCTCATTTATTCTGCTATTGATCCCTTCTAGAGAATTTTTAATTTCCTTTATTGTGTTGTTCATCATTGTTTGTTTGCTCTTCAGTTCTTCTAGGTCCTTGTTAAATGTTTCTTGTATTTTCTCCAATTCTATATCCAAGATTTTGGATCATCTTTACTCTCATTATTCTGAATTCTTTTTCAGGTAGACTGCCTATTTCCTCTTCATTTGTTAGGTCTAGTGGATTTTTACCTTGCTCCTTCATCTGCTGTGTGTTTGTCTGTCTTCTCATTTTGCTTAACTCACGGTGTTTTGGGGTCTCCTTTTCACAGGCTGCATGTTCGTAGTTCCCATTGTTTTTGGTGTCTGCCTCCAGTGGCTAAGGTTGGTTCAGTGGGTTGTGTAGGCTTCCTGGTGGAAAGCACTAGTGCCTGTTTTCTGGTGGATGAGGCTGGATCTTGTCTTTCTGTTGGGCAGATCCACGTCTGGTGGTGTGTTTTGAGGTGTCTGTGACCTTATTATGATTTTAGGCAGGCTCTCTGCTAATGGGTGGGTTTGTGTTCCTGTCTTGCTAGTTATTTGGCATAGGGTGTTCAGCTCTGTAGCTTGCTAGTTGTTGAGTGGAGCTGGGTCTTGGTGTTGAGTTGGAGATCTCTGAGAGATTTTCACCGTTTTGTATTCCGTGGAGCTGGGAGGTCTCTTGTGGACCAATGTCCTGAACTTGGCTCTCCCACCTCAGAGGCCCAGCCCTGATGCCTGGCTGGAGTACCAAGATCCTGTCATCCACGCGGCTCAGAATAAAAAGGAGAAAAAAGAAAGAAGGAAAGAAAGAAAAAGATTAAATAAAATAAGATTAAAAGGTTATTAAAATAAAAAACAAAAAATAATTATTAAAAAAAATTTTAAGTGATTTAAAAAACAAAAGAAAGAATGAACAATCAAACCAAAAAACAAATCCACCAATGATAACAAGTGCTGAAAACTATACTAAAAAAAAAAAACAACAACGGACAGAAAGAACCCTAGGACAAATGGTAAAAGCAAAGCTATACAGACAAAATCACACACAGAAGCATTCGCATACACACTCACAAAAAGAAAAAGGGAAATATATATATATATCATTGCTCCCAAAGTCCACCTCCTCAATTTGGGATGATTCGTTGTCTATTCATGTATTCCACAGATGCAGGGTACATCAAGTTGTTTGTGGGGATTTAATCCGCTGCTCCTGAGACTGTACGAAGAAATTTCCCTTTCTCTTCTTTGTTTGCACAGTTCCTGGGATTCAGCTTTGGATTTGGCCCTGCCTCTGCATGTAGGACACCCTCTGGCGTCTCTTCTTTGCCCCGACAGGAGGGGGTTAAAGTAGCAGCTGATTAGGGGGCTCTGGCTCACTCAGGCCGGGGGGAGGGAGGGGTACGGATGTGGGGCGAGCCTGCAGCAGCAGAGGCCAGCATGACGTTGCACCAGCCTGAGGTGCACCGTGCATTCTCCCGGGGAGCTTGTCCATGGATCACAGGATGCTGGCAGTGGCTGGCTGCACAGGCTCCCGGGAGGGGAGGTGTGGGTGGTGACCTGTGCTCGCACACAGGCTTCTTGGTGGCTGCAGCAGCAGCCTTAGCATCTCATGCCCATCTCTGGTGTCTGCGCTGATAGCCACAGCTCACGTCCATCTCTGGAGCTCCTTTAAGTGGCGCTCTGAATCCCCTCTCCTTGCGCACCAGGAAACAAAGAGGCAAGAAAAAGTCTCTTGCCTCTTAGGCAGCTCCAGACTTTTCCTCTCCCTCCCGGCTAGCTGTGGCGCACTAGCCCCTTCAGGCTGTGTTCACGCTGCCAACCCCAGTCCTGTCCCTGCGACCTGACCTCCGAAGCCTGAGCCTCAGCTCCCAGCCCTGCTCACCCCGGCGGGTGAGCAGACAAGCCTCTCGGGCTGGTGAGTGCTGGTCCACACCGACCCTCTGTGCGGGAATCTCTCTGCTTTGCCCTCCACATCCCTGTGGCTGTGCTCTCCTCCACAGCTCTGAAGCTTACCCCCTCCACCACCTGCAGTGTCCGCCCGGGAAGGGGCTTCTAGTGTGTGGAAACCTTTCCTCCTTCACAGCTCCCTCCCACTGGCGCAGGTCCCATCCCTATTCTTTGTCTCTATTTTTTCTTTTTTCTTTTACCCTACCCAGGTACCTGGGGAGTTTCTTGCCTTTTGGGAGGTCTGAGGTCTTCTGCCAGTGTTCGGTAGATGTTCTGTAGGAGTTGTTCCACATGTAGATGTATTTCTGATGTATTTGTGGGAAGGAAGGTGATCTCCACGTCTTACTCTTCTGCCATCTTGAAGCTCTACCTCAATACATTTTTGAAAGTTTCTTTCCCTAACTGTGAGTGAAGACTTTATTTTAGGACTATCGTCCAGTGTAGTGCTGGCCTTTGGGGTGGTCTCACACACAGAACCTCTCTTTTCTGGAAGAAAATAAGAGTATTCTTTCTCAGGTGTTTGCTTATTAATCATGTTAAGTCGTTCTTTAAAGGCAATAAACAATGCACACGTGGTAATTAGGACAGAATTATTTTTCAAGGGAAAATAAAGTCTGGTTTAATATGTTTTGGATTCATGCTCCCAAGAATAAACCCACAATTTTCCATTCCTTTACCAAAAAGGGAAAAAAAAATCATCTGTTTTAAAGGAAATGGAATCCTGATATTTGGGTTACTTTACACTCATAACTATCCAGATATATTTCAAGAACTAGTTGATATTTGAGAATATATTTTTCAGATGTTTTAAATAGAAAAATCATATTTTATTTAAGGTAAACAAACCAAAACAGCAAAACATTGACTCTTGTGGAACCTATGGTCTTATGAAATACAAATAAATTTTAAAGTTAAAAATCCTTCTCTTATATCCAACATTTATTCTAAATTTTTACATGTAAAAATATCAGTAATGTCTATAAATGCCCAGGTGTTCACAACTATTAATAAATGGAAATGTTTGCAGAATTTCATGCCCTTGGGCAAGAAATAAAATTTAGATATATTTCTAATAAAGAACTGAAGAATTTCTTTACAAGTAAACTATCCATTTTGAAAATAAAATGATACATGCAGTTCATGGATTTTTGAATAAGGAAGAATTTGTAGTCTCAAACCACACCACACAAATAATTTTTTAACTATATCACATTCTATCAAATCAGATATATTGTCGCCTTAGATGTAATGAATTCTCTGGTCCTAAAATTTAAATGCTAAGGTTTTGTTTTAGTCTGTCAGAACATTCTTTCACAAATATCTGTCCCCTTCCAGACCAAATAACCACAAGACTACTGCAAATTCACATTTTAAATTACATGATAAAGGTTTTATAACATAGCACTTTCTCCAGGACAATTATTTATAAGATAAATAAAGTTTTAAATGTTTATTTGAAAATGTTTAAATAATCATATATTTAGGTTTGATCTAACTAGACTCATATTTTACTTGTCACTCACATTTTCAAAGAAATGTTTGCCAGATTGTCAAATTGCCAAAATTGTAAACAGCTTAGTATTTTGAAAATTAATTCTGCATCTTAATTAAGGTAGCCTGTTTTAAATAAAAAAGTCTTTGTATTTTTACATTACTCTTGAATTAAGCACATTCAGAAATAGAGCATGCTTTTATTCAATCATTAGTAAACATTCATTTGCATATGTTGTTTTGGTGGCTTAGTTGCCAAACATTCCACTAAATGATAAATAGGTACTCACTGAGGAATTAAACTTTCCTACAGGGTGGTCTTGATTTGAGTCAAAGCCAGAAAATTAATGCTTAGTTTCCAAAACACCTAACGCACACAAAAGTAATTAATTCTATAGCTGTGTGGGCTTTCAATTCTGTGAATTTATAATGTCTTCCATATTTATTAATTGTTTACATAGTTAAGGTATTATACTTTCTCACATCATTTATGTAGGGTTGAGATACAAACGAGTTAATTTACTTGATGTAATCATTAATTACTGAATCATCTCGGTTGTGATCGTTCTGTTTATGAGGTAATTTCATTATGCAGACTGTTTTCCATTATTTTATAATTAGGTACCATTTCTGCACACCCTCTAGCCCCATTAGCTCACCCTTCCAATTCCATCGAAGGGAAACGTATTAGCAAATTACACCACTGCAACTGATTCAGGTATTATAAGAAATTGGCAATTACTAAAGAAAAAAAAAATCTAGCATGGACTATAAAAATAACAGTTTAAGTCACTACCATTAAATAAGACTATTTTTTCAAAATAAATCTGAATTGACAAGACTCAGTTTCATGAGACACACCTCCCCGACTTCATGAGAAATCTACAAGAGTGACTCCTACAGCAGGGGCCCAAGGGATCTCCATCCCAGTTCAGCCCCTCTCACTGACACTAACTCCAGTCATTATGCAGATTGAAAATCAGTGTCAGGGATGTTCAATGGTGCATCAGCAGAGTCTTGGAGACTCAAGGACACATGTGAGTTGTGGGGCTGGCCGCATAAAAGAGGCTAGGCGATAGTGGCTGGTCATAGCCCCTGTAACTGTGGCGGGTGCAGGAACGTTGCAGATAGAATCTGTCTGATCCAGACATGATTCCATCATTCCATTTATGAGTCAAACATGATTAAGGACCAATTGCAGATATTTAGCAAAGGCCAACTATCTATAAGGAAACTCACGTAAATGCCACCTGCTAATTGATGCTGTTACATTTAGGGAATTTATATCTAGCAGTAAAATTTTACTCAGTTGAATTGAATAAGTAAATATAAAGTGTAAAGTATAAGGAATAAAGTATAATTAAGATGTAGTCTTTAAAAGTTGTTTTATAAAGAATTATATTTAGCCAAATATTATAATGAATTACGAATAAATTAAATATAAAAGGAATAGAATTCAAATTAATTATAATCATGAGAGGAATTGAAACCCCAAAGGGTTAAACATTGTTGCCTCTGAAAAGAGGAAATTAGAACAGGAAGTATGGATGGAAGGGTTTGTGTTCTTATTAGCCTTCCTGTATTGTTTCATTTAAAAAGTCATATGTATATTTTAATTTGATTTTTTTAAAAATTAAAATGTTTTATGTAAGATGCTAGTAAATTTTTTTTAATGCACCTTGCAAAACATAGGCTGAAAAATCTATATAAGGAGACAGGAACTCGCCATGTTGCAAGTCAGTGATTTAAAGAAAATTTAACATTTAAGTTAAAAGTAAACAAAAGTTGAACCATATCCAGACCACATCTATATTTTACTTGCATAATAGGTTCACCCTATAAGAAATTCAAAAAGACAGACAGTTTTAATGAAATGCATAGTGGCATGTTCGGTTCCAAGAAATCTAAATTTCTCTTTAACTGTCACCTTCAACAGTCCTGTTCAGGAAATCTTTCATTTTATGTCCCTTCCTCATAACTTATTAAACGTATGCTTTGGGGTGATGAGATGCCACGATGCAGAACACAAGTCTTTTCTGTCCACAATTTATTTGAATTCAACCAAAGCTGTTTCAGATCTATTGTTGAAAATAATAGTTCCTGTCAATCTGTGTCACATATAACAACAGCTGAGTTGTCACTGTGTCATCAGAGATTTGAAATAAGACTAAGGGTATGTTGAAACATGAGAAGTCCAACCCAATGAATAAGTGATTTTCTTTGGGAGGCTATGAAAATTCATGCCAAATCCTGACCAAACTTCTTAATGACTTCATGTACAAGGAAAAATAAGTTAACTTTACTAAATTAATGAGTGGCCAGTCATTAGATAAACTCTTCTAGGTTTTCAGTTCATTTTCAAATTGTTCATTATTAGTATGTACCAATGCAACTGATTTTTGTATTTTGACTTTGCATCCGGTGCCTTGCTAAACTCACATTTTAGTTCTAACACCTTATTGTTGATTCTTTGTAGATTCTTCATAGACAGTAATGTCAACTGTGAATAGATAGAGGTCTATTCCTTTCTCTCCATTCTGTATGGTATTTGTTTATTATTTACTTCCTTCTTCATTTGCCTTACTGCACTGATTAGGACCTCCAGTATGATGTTAAATAAGAGTGATGGTGAGAGTAAGCATACTTTCCTCTTTCCTAACCTCAGATGGAAAGAATTCAGTCTTTCACAATTAAATATTATGTTAGCCCTATTCTCTTGGTTGATTCTCTATTGGGTTGAAAACAATAAATTATTCCTAGTTCATCAGGGGTTTTAACACAAATGGATGTTGAATTTTGTCAAATACCGCTTCTGTATAAATACAATCATATGGATTTTCTTCTTTAGTTTACTGATATATTGATAACACTGATTTTGAATGTTGAACCAGACTTGCATTCCCAGGATAAATCCCACTCAATTTGGTATCATAATATTTTTTTAAGTTGTTGAATTTAATTTGATATGTTGTTGAGGATTTTTGCATCTATGTTCATGAGAAATATCAGCCTATAGTTTTCTTTTCTTGTAATGTTTTTGGTTTTGTTAAAAAAAAGGGTAATTCTGACTTCATAAAATGAATCAAGAAGTGTTCATACTCCTATGTTCTGGAAGAGTTTGTGTAGAATTATTATTTCTTCCTTGAATGTTTGATATAGGTTTATTTTTCTGTTGTTGTTGCTTTATATTTACTTGTTTCTAAATTTTTATTGGAATATGGTTGCTTTACAATGCTGTGTTAGTTTCTACTCTACAGCAAACAGAATCAGCTATACATATATATATATATATATATACATATCAGAACACACTTTGACACAAATCTCAGCAAGATCTTTTTTGACCCACCTCCTAGAGTAATGACAATAAAAACAAAAATAAACAAATGGGACCTAATGAAACTTAAAAGTTTTTGCACAGCAAAGGAAACCATAAACAAGATGAAAAGACAACCCTCAGAATGGGATAAAATATTTGCAAATGAAGCAACTGACAAAAGATTAATCTCCAAAATATACAGACTGCTCATGCAGCTCAATATCAAAAAATCAAACAACCCAATCAAGAAATGGGCTGAAGACCTAAATAGACATTTCTCTAAAGAAGACATATGGATGGCCAACAAACACATGAAAAAATGCTCAACATATCTAATTATTAGAGAAATGCATATTAAAACTACAATGAGATCACCTCACACAGGTCAGAATGGCCACCATCACAAAATATACAAAACAACAAAAGCTGGAGAGGGCATGGAGAAAGGGAACCCTTTGCACTGTTGGTGGGAATGTAAATTGATACAGCCACTATGCAAAACAGTACGGAGGTTCCTTAAAAAACTAAAATAGGGCTTACCTGGTGGCACAGCAGTTGAGAGTCCACCTGCCGATGCAGGGGACACAGGTTCGTGCTCCGGTCCAGGAGGATCCCACATGCTGCGGAGCAGCTGGGCCTGTGAGATATGGCTGCTGAGCCTGCACGTCTGGAGCCTGTGCTCTGCAACGGGAGAGGCCACAACAGTGAGAGGCCCGCGTACCACAAAAAAAAAAAAAACTAAAAATAGAACTACCATGTGACTCAGCAATCCCATTACTGGGCATATGCCCAGAGAAAACCATAATTCAAAAAGACACATGCACCCCAATGTTCATTGCAGCACTACTTACAATATCCAGGACATGGAAACAACCTAAATGCCCCTCAACAGAGGAATGGATAAAGAAGATGTGGTACATGTATACAATGGAATATTACTCAGCCATAAAAAAAGAATTAAATTGGGTCATTTGTAGAGACATGGATGGACCTAGAGACTGTCATACAGAGTGAAGTAAGTCAGAAAGAGAAAAATAAGTATCATATATTAACACATATATGTGCATTCTGAAAAAATTGGTATAGACGATCTTATTTACAAAGCAGAAATGGAGACACAGATGTAGAGAATAAATGTATGGATGCTAGTAACTTTATCATGATGAGTAAACATTATGATGTTATAATATATATTTCTTGGGAGATTTTATTAAACATGAACCTAAATAAAACATGTAGATGAGGATAAAAAATTCATTATAAAATTATAATTTGATTTCACGAGTTAATTAATTAAATCATAGTTATTTACATCTACATAATAACTTGAAGAGAAATATCATGGGAAGGAAGCTTGAAATGGTAACACAACCGAGGCAAACAATACACTTTTCTGGCAAATTTATAAACAATACATTTTAAAATGTAACTTTACTCACTATACCAAAAAAAAAAAAAAAAAAAAAAAAGGCAAAAACCGGTAACTATGTGAGGTGATGAATGTGTTAATTAACTTGATCATGGTAATCATTTCACAGTGCAACTATTATGTATATGAAACCATCACATGGTACACCTTAATACATACAGAATTTTTGTTAATTTTTACCTCAGTAAAGCTGGGAAAAAATATAACTATTCTTTCTTCCAAAAGCCATTGCCCCCTTCTCCTATATCCCTTCCTTGGGTTTCTTGCCCTAAAGTCAACACCCTTGGGCACAGCCTTGAGATGCCACGTTACCATTGTTGATGTGGTCAACGACCCGGGTTTTTTTTTTCTTTATTTGTAAGTACTTTTCCCGGCTTTATTGAGAGATAATTGACAGACAGCACTTTATAAGTTTAAGGTATACAGAATAATGATTTGATTTACATATATTGTGAAATATTAAGATGCTCTGGTTCGTCAAAGCTTATTTTCTGTTATGAAAATAATCCTGCCGTCTGCCTGTATAGCAGCAGTGCAGCAGCTCATCCCTCATTTCCCATATGTGTTAAACCAACATCTTGTAACTTTGTCTACCTCAAGAAGAATTCTATTTTAGAAAATTTCAAGCATTTATAAATATAAAGCAAATAACAGCAGGTAAGCAGGGACCAAATGATAAAGACTCTCGTCTATCTTTGCTATAGAATTTGGATTTTGTTCTGAATTCACTAAGAATCCACTGAAGAATTTTATGCAGGGAAATCATATGAAATGGTTTGTGGTATGCAAAAATCCATTTGGTGGCAGTGTGCATAATGGGGTCAAGTTAGGGGAAAAAAATATAGTGGCAATCTTAAGAAGTTGTTGCAGTAAAGCTGGTAAGAAATATAGGTCCCTAATAATAACAGACCTAGGCAATGATAGTCAATAGCTGTTAAAACCACTAAGTGAGAGGTTATAGGGATTTTTTTAAATGAATGGATTAGAATAATAACACACTAAGCCACTGAAAAATCATATCATTACAAAAAAAGAGACAACCATACATTATACATTATATGCCCCCTGATATGATGACATAGGAGCCATCTCTGGATCTTTCTTACAAAAATTCTTCTTTTGTTTTGTTTTCTCCCCCATGCCACACAGCTTGTGGGATCTTAGTTCTCTGACTAGGGGTTGAACCAGGGCCCCGGCAGTGAAAGCACATAGTCCTAACCACTGGACTGCCAGGGAATCCCGATTTTTACAAAAATTCTAATGAAGCTTCTAGATCTAAATATGAGTTTCCAGAAAATACAGAAATAGAGAAGCATCTTTAATGACACCATGAGGACGTAACCAGAAAAATCTACAATGTGGGAGATTCTACAGGACAAATGACCTGATTTAGTCAATAAATAAAGGGGAAGAGAAAACAAAAAGGGAGGAGGAACCTCTAAACTAAAGTAGACTCAGTTACATCATAGCAACCAAATACATCATGTGGTTCCTGCTTAGTTCCAGATCTGAACCAATCTACTGTAAAAACAAAAAATTATGAGACAACAAGGAAACATACTTACTGGATATATGAATATATTTTAAGGAATTATTATTTTATGATGATAAAGATTTTGTTCCTATGTTTTCAAATATCTTTTCCTTTTAGAAAGACACACTGAAATTTTTACAGATGAAATGATATGACACCTGGAATATGTTTTAAAACAATGGAGGAGAAAATGGGGAGCAAGGGGATGATAAAACAAAATTAGCCAAATGTTGGTAATTGCTGACCCTGAGTGACAGGTACATTTTACTGTGTTTAAAATTTCTATAATAAAAATTACAAATAATAGGAATAAAAGAAGCAATAGTTGAGAAAATAGAAAGAAGTGAGTAAATCTGAACACTATTTAGGAGACGTTACAGGCAAGGTATGATGGCCAATTGAATCTGAAAAGGGAGTAGAGATGGTGTCTAAATTTCTATCTTGGTGGTTAGAGGCACAGAAGTTCTGTTCATCAAGGAGGTACAGGTGGGTGGAGGAGCAGATACTGGAGTGAAGATGGCAGGTTTGGTTTGGGATGTGCTGAGTTTGAGACACAGGTAGATATCCATGTGCAAATGTTCAATAGGTACAGTAAGCAGAGAAGAAGCTCAAGCATATAAATCTGGGATATAAAAACATGTAAAGAGATGTAGAGAGAAAGTGAAGACAGAGGAGTAATATCCAGAGAAATAAGAGAAAAATCAGTATAGATTGGAGTTACTGAAACATGGAAAGACATGGTTTCAGGAAAAGGAATTAGTCAACAGTGTGAATTTAAAAATTAAATGTAAGTTCTAGAAGAAAAAAATCCTCGGCTTTAGTAACTAAATAGCAACTGGTGTCAGGTCAAGATTACAAACTGAGCATATGAATTTATCACCTCTCGTTCCTCAGATCCCATTAAAAGAAGAATACGTTAGTTGAAAGAAGAGGGGTAAGCACAGAGCAGTGAAAAGAACAAGAGGTAGTTTATCAATGGATGAACTGTTTCAACACAGTTCTAGAGGGTGGAAAGTGAGTGGAAGAGTGCAGCTCAATAAAGCAAGCCAGGAAAAGGCACAGCCCAGAAGAAATATGGAGGGGCTGCTGCTAAGGAGGGAGCCATCCTGCCTTTCAGAGGTGGGAGGGTGATAGACTCAGGATGCCAGGTGTGATAAGCAGCAGGGTACCACACAGGGCTGAAAACAGGAGCAGTTATTGAAAGGCTGCTGCCAATTTCCCCATCCATATATTCAGAATACATGGCAGCCAGGTGTTACCCTCTAGGCAAAAAAAAAAAAAAAAAAAAGTAGAAGAAGGTTTTTTGTGTGTTTTCCAAATAAATTTAACACACTGTCTAGCATAAACAAAAGAAGTAACTGTTGCTGTCCGAGCAGGAGAAGGAAAACATTCTGAGAGTCAGGGTTCCCCAGAGTAATGCAGAGGAGGGAAGAAGGCCTGAGTACAGCTCTAGAAACAAAAGCCGGTGGACAGAGAGGAAAGGGCTTGATATAACAAAAGGAAATGTGAATAGAATTCATTAGGATCACTACTCATAATGAAGGGCAAAACGGAAAAAAAAAAACCTGCCAACTACTTTGTGAGGGTGTAGATTATATGAAGCAGTAGGTCCAAGGAGGGAGAACAACATGATCACTGGCTAACAAGAGGAAACTGAAAAGAAATAAAAACAGTCACCAAGTATAGGTTATAGCCTAAAATCTTAAAGAAATTGAATTGGTTATCCAAAATATCACCAAAAAAAAAAAAAGATAAGACTTCGGCTTCTAGCCAAGATGGAGTAAGAGGGACCATTTAGACCACCCTTCTTGAAACAGCTAAACAGTTAATATTATATTATTTTAACAAAGCTGACAAAAAAACTAGACAAAGTTTTCAGGCATTGCACATCAACTCAGTAAGCAGAGGACATTTGTCCCGGAGAGAGGGAAAACAAACAAGGTGAGCACCGTGACAGTCCCAGCTTACTGCCCAGACATATTTTCCAGGCTGCAGTGCAAAGAAAGGGAATCCAAACAGAACCAGGCAGTTACCTTGAATCGAGGAGAGACACATGGAGTCTAGTGAGGGCAAAAGCTGGAGTTAAAAAAGCAGAGTCCTGGGGAAAGACAGCTGTACAGAGAAAGAGCTATGGAGATCCACAGGCAATACCCCCTCAAGTTTTCATATTTAGTAGCATAGGCCTGTGGAGAAATTATCTTAGGAAAGGGAAAGAACCACTTGAAAGGAGCAGATACTCAGAGCTCAGACAGGTCCAATAATAGTTCATGTTCCAAACAGCCAGAGGGAAAACATCATAATTCAAGGAAAATCAGGCAGAGTATTTACAATGGTATTACCTCCGTGGTGGAAGAAATTAGTCTTAGATTAAAGGTGGTTCTGGTTTCACCTAACAAGGTTTAACAGGAGGCTTGAAAAGATCAAACTGTTACCAAGTGATTTAACCAAACTTCAGAGCGAAGTTCAAGAATATTTATAAGAATGTAATATTAAGCATCTAACAAAGTAAAAAATCATGAGGTTTTGAATTTAATAAAAAAATTATAAGGCTTACAAAGAAATAGGATAATGTAAGCCATAATAAGGCAAAAAAATCAATGAACAAACACAGTTCCAGAATCAGCATGGATGGTAGAGAATTGTCGGATTAGGACATTAAAACAGTTATGGTAACTATATTCCATATGTTCAAGAATGTAAGGTACAGACTTGAAAGATTTTTAAAAGACCCAAATCAAACTTTTCAAGATGAAAAATGCAATGCTTGAAATAGAAAATACCTGAGATAAGATAGAGCAGATTAGACATTGCAGAATTAAAGATTAGTGAACTTGATGGTATAGTAACTAAAATAAAATACAGAGAAAATAAAGACTAAAAAAGAAAAAAATTAAGAGAGCTTCAGTGGGCTATGGGAAACTTTCAAGTTGCTTAATAGATATGTAATTAGAGTCCCCAAAGGAGGTGGGGAGAGGTAATATTAAAGATATAATGGCCAGAAATGTTCCAAATTTGATGAATCTGTAAACCTACAAATCCAAGAAGCTCAACAAACCCCAAGCACAAGAAACATGAAGAAAATTATACCAAAGCATAATAGAATTAAAAGATGCATACACACCGATAAAGGGAAAATGTGACAAACAATCAGAGAAATGAGGCACATTATACACAAAGGAACAAAATAAGAATGAGACCAAGTTCTCTTTGGAAAAATACAGTTAAGGCAGTAGAGCAACGTCTTTAAAGTACTAGGGAAACAACAACAGCAGTAACCCTGTCAACCTAAAATTCTATACCCAGCAAAAATGTCTCTCAAAAACAAAGGCAAAGAAAAGATTTTGTCAGACATATCAAAGCTGAATCATCACACTCAGAATCTTAACACAAGACTACAAGAACTGTTAACACATGTTCTTCAGTCAGAAGAAAAATCATACCAGATAGAAATCTGGAGTTCCCACTGGGATGACACAGAAGGATTCAGTTGGGTGCTATACATGTACTTGGTTGTATTACACTGAGGAACACTGAGTTTGAGGACTCCACTGCTTTTAAAATAAGAGGTTAGCAAGCTTCCTGTTTGTCTGAAGGAGAAACATTACCTCTCTCCCCACAGCTGTTCATTACAAACACACTCCCAAGAAATGGCTCAGAACCCTCCATACTGTTTTCAGTAGTGGCTGCATTAAATTGCATTCCTATGAACAGTGCAGCCATGTGGCAGACAGGGTCTTGGTGCTCTGGCCGGGGGTCAGGCCTAAGCCTCTGAGGTGGGAGAGCCAAGTTCAGTACATTGGACCACCAGAGACCTCCAGGACCCACATAATATCAATTGGCAAGAGCTCGCCCAGAGATCTCCATCTCAATGCTAAGACCCAACTCCACTCAACAACCGGCAAGCTCCAGTGCTGGACACTCCATGCCAAACAAGCAAGACAGGAACACAACTGCACCCACTAGCAGACAGGCTGCTTAAAATAATAATAAGTTCACAGACACCCCAAAACACACCACTGGATGCGGTCCTGCCCACCAGGAATACAAGATCCAGCCTCATCCACCAGAAAACAGGAACCAGTCCCCTCCAGCAGGAAGCCTACACAACCCACTGAACCAACTTTACCCACTGGGGGCAGACACCAAAAACAATAGGAAGTACGAACCTGTGGCCTAGAAAAAGGAGATCCCAAACACAGTAAGTTAAGCAAAATGAGAAGACAGAGAAATATGCAGCAGGAGAAGGAGCAAGGTAAAAACCCACCAGACCAAACAAATGAAGAGAAAATAGACAGTCTATCTGAAGAAGAATTCAGAGTAATGATAGTAAAGATATCTAAAATCTTGGAAATAGAATTGGAGAAAATACAAGAAACGTTTAACAAAGACCTAGAAGAACTAAAGAGCAAACAAACAATGATGAACAACACAATAAAGGAAATTAAAAATTCTCTAGAAGGGATCCATAGCAGAATAATTGAGACGGAAGAAAGGATAAGTGACCTGGAAGATAAAATAGTGGAAATAACTACTGCACAACAAAATAAAGGAAAAAGAATGAAAAGAATTGAGGACAGTCTCAGAGACCACTGGGACAACAATGAACACACCAACATTCAAATTATAGGGATCCCAGAAGAAGAAGAGACAAAGAAAGGGACTGAGAAAATATTTGAAGAGATTATAGTTGAAAACTTCCCTAATATGGGAAAGGAAATAGTCAGTCAACTCCAGAAAGCACAGAGAATCCCATACAGGATAAATCCAAGGAGAAACATGCCAAGACACATAGTAATCAAACTGTCAAAAATTAAATACAAAGAAAAAATATTAAAAGGAACAAGGAAAAAGCAACAAATAACATACAAGGGAATCCCCATAAGGTTAACAGCTGATCTTTCAGCATGAACTCTGCAAGCCAGAAGGGAGTGGCAGGACATATTTAAAGTGATGAAAGGGAAAAACCTACAACCAAGATTACTCTACCCAGCACGGATCTCATTCAGATTCGATGGAGAAATTAAAACCTTTACAGACAAGCAAGAGCTAAGAGAGTTCAGCATAACCAAACCAGCTTTACAACAAATGCTAAAGGAACTTCTCTAGGCAGGAAACACAGAGAAGGAAAAGACCTACAAAAAAAAAACCAAAACAATTAAGGAACAGTAACAGGAACATACATATCGATAATTACCTTAAATGTAAATGGCTTCAACCAAAAAACATAGACTGGCTGAATGGATACAAAAACAAATCACGTATATATGCTGTCTACAAGAGACCCACTTCAGACCTACAGTCAAATACAGACTGAAAATGGGGATCGAAAAAGATATTCCATGCAAGTGGAAATCAAAAGAAAGCTGCAGTAGCAATTCTCATATCAGACAAAATACACTTTCAAATAAAGACTACTACAAGAGACAAAGAAGGCCACTACATAATGATCAAGAGATCAATCCAAGAAGATATAACAATTGTAAATATTTATGCACCCAACATAGGAGCACCTCAATACATAAGGCAAATACTAACAGCCATAAAAGGGGAAATTGACAGTAACACATTCATAGTAGGGGACGTTAACACCCCACTTTCACCAATGGACAGATCATCCAAAATGAAAATAAATAAGGAAACACAAGCTTTAAATGATACATTAAACAAGATGGACTTAATTGATATTTATAGGACATTCCATCCAAAAACAAAAGAACACACATTTTTCTCAAGTGCTCATGGAATATTCTCCAGGATAGATCATACCTTGGGTCACAAGTCAAACCTTGGTAAATTTAAGAAAACTGAAATTGTTTCAAGTATCTTTTCTGACCACAACGCTATGAGACTAGATATCAATTACAGGATAAGATCTGTAAAAAATACAAACACATGGAGACTAAACAATACACTACTTAATAACGAAGTGATCACTGAATAAATCAAACAGGAAATTTAAAAATACCTAGAAACAAATGACAATGGAGACACGACGACCCAAAATCTATGGGATGCAGCAAAAGCAGTTCTAAGAGGGAAGTTTATAGCCATACAATCCTACCTTAAGAAACAGGAAACATCTCGAATAAACAACCTAACCTTGCACCTAAAGCAATTAGAGAAAGAAGAACAAAAAAAACCCCAAAGTTAGCAGAAGGAAAGAAATCATAAAAATCAGATCAGAAATAAATGAAAAAGAAATGAAGGAAAAGATAGCAAAGATCAATAAAACTAAAAGCTGGTTCTTTAAGAAGATAAACAAAATTGATAAACCATTAGCCAGACTCATCAGGAAAAAAAGGGAGAAGACTCAAATCAACAGAATTAGAAATGAAAAAGGAGAAGTAACAACTGACACTGCAGAAATACAAAAGATCATGAGAGATTACTACAAGCAACTCTATGCCAATAAAATGGACAACCTGGAAGAAATGGACAAATTCTTAGAAATGCACAACGTGTCAAGACTGAATCAGGAAGAAATAGAAAATATGAACAGACCAATCACAAGCACTGAAATTGAAACTCTGATTAAAATTCTTCCAAGAAACAAAAGCCCAGGACCAGATGGTTTCACAGGCGAATTCTATCAAACATTTAGAGAAGTGATAACACCTATCCTTCTCAAACTCTTCCAAAATATAGCAGAGGGAGGAACACTCTCAAACTCATTCTACGAGGCCACCATCACCTTGATACCAAAACCAGACAAGGCTGTCACAAAGAAAGAAAACTACAGGCCAATATCGCTGATGAACATAGATGCAAAAATCCTCAACAAAATACTAGCAAACAGAATCCAACAGCACATTAAAAGGATCATACACCATGATCAAGTGGGGTTTATTCCAGGAATGCAAGGATTCTTCAATATACACAAAACAATCAATGTGATACACCATATTAACAAATTGAAGGAGAAAAACCATATGATCATCTCAATAGATGCAGAGAAATCTTTTGACAAAATTCAACACCCATTTATGATAAAATCCCTGCAGAAAGTAGGCATAGAGGGAACTTTCCTCAACATTATAAAGGCCATATCTGACAAACCTACAGCCAACATCATCCTCAATGGTGAAAAACTGAAAGCATTTCCACTAAGATCAGGAATAAGACAAGGTTGCCCACCCTCACCACTCTTATTCAACATAGTTTTGGAAGTTTTAGCCACAGCAATCAGAGAAGAAAAGGAAATAAAAGGAATCCAAATCGGAAAAGAAGAAGTAAAGCTGACACTGTTTGCAGATGACATGATACTATACATAGAGAATCCTAAAGATGCTAGCAGAAAACTACTAGAGCTAATCAATGAATTTGGTAAAGTAGCAGGATACAAAATTAATGCACAGAAATCTGTGGCATTCCTATACACTAATGATGAAAAATCTGAAAGTGAAATCAAGAAAACACTTCCATTTACTATTGTAACAAAAAGAATAAAATATCTAGGAATAAACCTACCTAAGGAAACAAAAGACCTGTATGCAGAAAATTATAAGACATTGATGAAAGAAATTAAAGATGATACAAACAGATGGAGAGATATACCATGTTCTTGGATTGGAAGAATCAACATTGTGAAAATGAGTCTACTACCCAAAGCAATCTACAGATTCAATGCAATCCCTATCAAACTACCACTGCCATTTTTCACAGATCTAGAACAAAAAATTTCACAATTTGTATGGAAACACAAAAGACCCCAAATAGCCAAAGCAATCTTAAGAACGAAACACGGAGCTGGAGGAATCAGGCTCCCTGACTTCAGACTATACTACAAAGCTACAGTAATCAAGACAGTATGGTACCAGCACAAAAACAGAAATATAGATCAATGGAACAGGATAGAAAGCCCACAGATAAACCCACACACATATGGTCACCTTATCTTTGATAAAGGAGGCAGGAGTGTACAGTGGAGAAAGGACAGCCTCTTCAATAAGTGGTGCTGGGAAAACTGGACAGGTACATGTAAAAGTATGAGATTAGATCACTCCTAACACCATACACGAAAATAATCTCAAAATGGATTAAAGACCTAAATGTAAGGCCAGAAACTATCAAACTCTTAGAGGAAAACATAGGCAGAACACTCTATGACATAAATCACAGCAAGATCCTTTCTGACCCACCTCCCAGAGAAATGGAAATAAAAACAAAAAAAAACAAATGGGACCTAATGAAACTTCAAAGCTTTTGAACAGCAAAGGAAACCATAAACAAGACCAAAAAACAGCTCTCAGAATGGGAGAAAATATTTGCAAATGAAGCAACTGACAAAGGATTAATCTCCAAAATTTACAAGCAGCTCATGCAGCTCAATATCAAAAAAACAAACAACCCAATCCAAAAATGGGCAGAAGACCTAAATAGACATTTCTCCAAAGAAGATATACAGACTGCCAACAAACACATGAAAGAATGCTCAACTTCATTAATCATTAGCGAAATGCAAATCAAAACTACAATGAGATATCATCTCACACCAGTCAGAATGGCCATCATCAAAAAATCTACAAACAATGAATGCTGGAGAGGGTGTGGAGAAAAGGGAACCCTCTTGCACTGTTGGTGGGAATGTAAATTGATATAGCCACTGTGGAGAACAGTATGGAGTTTCCTTAAAAAACTACAAATAGAACTACCATATGACCCAGCAATCCCACTACTGGGCATATACCCTGAGAAAACCATAATTTAAAAAGAGTCATGTACCAAAATGTTCATTGCAGCTCTATTTACAATAGCCCGGAGATGGAAACAACCTGAGTGTCCATCATCAGATGAATGGGTAAAGAAGATGTGGCACATATATACAATGGAATATTACTCAGCCATAAAAAGAAACGAAACTGAGCTATTTGTAATGAGGTGGATGGACCTAGAGTCTGTCATACAGAGTGAAGTAAGTCAGAAAGAGAAAGACAAATACCATATGCTAACACATATATATGGAATGTAAGAAAAAAAAATGTCATGAAGAACCTAAGGGTAAGACAGGAATAAAGACACAGACCTACTAGAGATCGGACTTGAGGATATGGGGAGGGGGAAGGGTAAGCTGTGACAAAGCGAGAGAGAGGCATGGACATATATACACTACCAAATGTAAGGTAGATAGCTAGTGGGAAGCAGCCGCATAGCACAGGGAGATCAGCTCGGTGCTTTGTGACCGCCTGGAGGGGTGGGATAGGGAGGGTTGGAGGGAGGGAGACGCAAGAGGGAAGAGATATGGGAACATATGTATATGTATAACTGATTCACTTTGTTATAAAGCAGAAACTAACACACCATTGTAAAGCAATTATACTCCAATAAATATGTAAATTGTTAATTGTACAAAAAGAAAAGTCATAGGTTATCACATTGACAAAAATAAGCAAAACCCAACTATATGCTACCTACAATTGATGCTCTTGAAATATAAAGACAGAAATAAATCAACAGTAAAAGGATGGGAGAAAATATGTTAACACTAATCAAAAGAAAGGAAGAGTGGTTATATTAATAAGAAAGTAGATTTTGGAACAAAGATTATCACCAAGGATAAAGAAAGACATTTCATAATGACAAAAGGAACAGTTCATGAGGAAGACACAACAGTCCTAAATGCTTATGTGCTCAGTAACAGAGCTTCAAAATGAAAGGGAAACAAAGACTGAAAGAACTGCAAGAAGAAACAGGAAAATCCCTAATACATTCAGAACTGTCAATATTTATTCCTATCTCAATAACTGATAGAACAAGTGACTGAAACTCAGTAAAGATGGAAGACTGAACGACACTATATAACAAATCAACCTAATCAACATTTATAGAACACTCCACTCAACAACAGCAAAATTGTACACAGAATGTTTACCAAGACAGACCATTTTCCTACCCATAAAGAACTCTCAAAAAATTTTAAGAGATCATGCTCTCTGACTACAATGGAATTGAATTAGAATCAACAACAGAAAGGCTTTTTAAAAATCCCCAAGCAACTGGACACTTCTAAATAACCTGTTGGTCAAGAAGAACACAAAGGGGAAATTAGAGAGTACTTTGAACTGAACGAAATTGAAATCACAACGTTTCAGATTTTGTAGGATGTGGCTAAAAGCAGTACTATGGGGGAAATGTATATTGCTAAATGCCTACATTAGAAAAAGAGGAAGGTCCCAAATTAATGACCTTGGGCTCCATTGTAAGAAACTGGCTAAATCAGAGCAAATTAAACTGAAAGTAAGCAGAAAAGAGTAAACAATAAAGAGCAGAAGGGAAATCAACTAAATAAAAAACAGAAAAACATTTGAGAAAATTAATGAAACCAAGAACTGGTTCTTTGAGAAAACCAATAAAATTGATAAACCTACAGCCACATTGATCAGGAAATAAGACAGAAGGCACAAACTGTCAATATTAGGAATAAGAGAAGTAACAATACTACAGATTCTATAGAATGAGAGGATAACAAGGCAATATCATGAACAACTTTATGTCAACAGATGAAATGGACAAATTCCTTGAAAAACATAGGCTACTAGAGTTCACAGCTGTGGTTTCTCCAGAGCATTGTTCTTGGCAGAATGGGACCTGTCTACCTGGGGGCTTGTGTCTCCCTAGGGGGCAACCTGCAAATAATAACCGATACATGGGTTAAAAAAAATCATTCCACCCCACCTCACCGTTGCCTCAAGTTGGGACCAATTCTGTGGTGCAATTCATGCTCTAGAGGCCCCTGTGGGATCAGACTGAAGGTAGTCTCCAGCTTACATCCTTACTCAGCTTTGTTCTCTCGCCTTATCCTGCTTCCCTCACTCTCCTTCCCTAAGAGTACTCTTTCAATAAATTAATTGGCCAAGGGTCTCTGCCTTGAGCTCTGTTTATTGGCAGCCTGACCTAAGACAAGGCACAGGAGGGAAGCTGGAAGGCACCTTCCTTGCCATTCCTGTCTGCATCCCCCCAGTGATGACCCCTTATGTTATGAATTAAATTGTGTCCCCCTAATAGATGTTAAAGTCCTAACCCCCAGTACCTCTGAATGGGGCCTTAAATGAAAATAAGGTGTTGGCAGTTGTGTGAGTTAAGATGAAGTAGACCCTAATCCAACATGACTGGTGTCCTTATGAAAGGGGGAAATATGGACGCAGAGACAGACATGCTTGGAGGGAATATGATGTGAAGACACAGGGAGAACGCCATCTACAAACCAAGAAAAGAACTCCCGAGCTTACCAGAACTAGGGGAGAAGCCCAGAACAGATTCTCCCTCAGAAGAAGCCAACCCTGCCCATGCTTTGATTTCAGTCTTCTGGCCGCCAGAACTGTGAGAGAATACATTTCTGTTGCTTTAAGCCCCCTAGTTTGTGGTACTTTGCTATGGCAGCCCTAGGAAACTAATGCATCCTGTCAGTAGCAGTTGGTTCCAGTCTTGTTTTCTCCCAGCACGTCCATAATCAACTTCATGTCACCATCTGGGAGGTATCCACACCAGCTGGGCAACGACTGCGTCTCCACAGTTCCACCAGGGCTCTTTAGTCAGCTTCTAGGTTTTGGTAACCCCAACTCCCCTTGTCCCCCAATTCCCAGGGATGGGAGCTGCTTCCTGCAATCGCTATCTTACTTCAATAATCTTTTTTCCCTTTTTCAGTTTCCCAATACCCATTTAACTAATTCCTTATATTTAATTTGCTCTGTGGAAATAGGAAATAGCTACTCTTTATTTAACAATTAATTAATAAATAGAATTTCTTTATTTCTGACAAGACCCCAGAGTGATAACCATTTCATTCAGAGGAAAAGCCAAAGTCTGTAACATAGTTTATAAAATCGTATGCAATGCGGGACGCCGGCTACTTGTCTGCCCTCATTTCTTGTCATTTCCTCTATCACCCACTCGGCTCCAGCTGCACTGGTCTCTCTGCTAATCCTTAAACATACCAAGCATGCTTGCTTTATGGCCTTTGACTTGCTGTTCCCTGTGCTTACAGACATTCGCATGCATGTTTGTAAGTGAGCAGAGGCTCACTGCTTCAAGTCTCTGTCCAAGTATCTATGCCCCAGTCTCTGCCCGTACCTCAGGAGACTCCTTTCCTGACAATGTACACTCACCCCGGGTATCCACAGGGGATTGGTTCCAGGATGCCTGGATACCAAAATCCATAGATTCTCAAGTCCTTTATACAAAATGGCATAGTATTTGCATATAACACATGCACATCCTCCCACAGACTTTAAATCATCTCAATTACTTATACTACTTAGTATAATGTAAATGCTATATAAATAGTTGCCGGCATGGCAACTTCAAGTTTTGCTTTTTGGAACTTTCTGGAATTTCTTAAAAATATTTTCAATGGCAATTAGTGGAATTCCCGGATACAGAACCTGGAGATACAGACTGCCAACTATATATAAAATTACTATTTCTCTCAACCCCTGCACACTTTCCCCATGACCCCCTTTCCCTACAGCACTCATCATCTTCTGGCATACTCTAAAGCTACTTGCTATCTGCCTCTCCAGTGGAACACGAGCTCCATGAAAGAAAGTTTGCTCTCTGATGTGTCCCCAGCACCCAGAACAGAATCTGGCACCCAGCAGGTGTCAACTTCTGAAAGAAAGACTGAATAACTACAGAAAAACCCCTACAAGCAGCCCTACCATTGTCATCAGCATACCTGAACTGTAACCAGTCTTTAGTTTTTGTTTTTGTTTTTGTTTTTTTTGCGGTACGCGGGCCTCTCACTGTTGTGGCCTCTCCTGTTGCGGAGCACAGGCTCCGGACGCGCAGGCTCATTGGCCATGGCTCAAGGGCCCAGCCGCTCCGCGGCATGTGGGATCTTCCTGGACCGGGGCACGAACCCGTGTTCCCTGCATCAGCAGGCGGACTCTCAACCACTGCGCCACCAGGGAAGCCCCCAGTCTTTAGTTTTTAAAGGATGTGTATTTATTCTTTAACTTTATTGGCTGCCCTTCCTTGGTGGACTCACACTTCGGTAACAATGTCTCCTGAAATTCCTTGGTGAGAGTGCACTTTAAGTGCGTCTTCTCTTCTGTTTAACTATTAAAAATTTTTATAATGCAAATGTTTCCTCTATTTAAAACCTTTAAAAAGTATTCAAACAGGATTGGACAGTCAGCAGCATTTATCGAGAGGTCGGCGCTATACCATGCGACTGAATGAGACTGTCGAGATTGTGCTGGAGTGACCAACAAGGAAATGCAATTCCTGCCCACATGGAGTTCACAACTGCATGGATATTCAGCTCCCACAGATGAAGAAAAAACCTCAATTCCCGTTAACAATGCACAAATGAAAACAAAGAAAATAAGTGATTAGGTGAGAATCAATGGCTGAAATGCCATTCGAACTAAAATCCCTAGAAGTTGAGTGAAAAGCCAGGATTTAAAGAAAGAGACAAAGATCAATGAGGATAAGGTACTTGCAAAAGGAAATGACAAATGCATGAATATAACTTCATTAATTTCCTAGAGTCTATAAACTACCCTATGAGTTTGGCCTGTAGCCTCTCCTTTCTTAGTTATCTGTGCTTCCTTAGTTATCTGTGCTTTCCCTTAAATGTATCATATTCTATTCTGAATTCAATTGTTTCTGTACTTTAATTTTTTAAATTGAAGTATAGTTGATTTACAGTGTTGTGTTAGGTTTGGGTGTACAGCAAAGTGATTCAGTTATACATGAATATATATGTGTATATATATATTCTTTTTCATACTATTTTCCATTAGAGGTTATTACAAGATATTGAATATAGCTCCCTGTGCTATATAGTAGGTTCTTGTTGTTTATCTATTTCATATATAGTAGTATGTTAATCCCAAATTCCTAATTTATCCCTCCCCCCTTTTCCCCTTTGATAACCATAAATTTGTTTTCTATGTCTGTGAGTCTATTTCTGTTTTGTAAATAAGTTCATTTGTATTATTGTCTAGATTCCACATATAAGTGATATCGTATGATATTTATCTTTCTCTCTGTCTGACTTACTTCACTTAGTATGATCATCTCTAGGTCCATCCCTGTTGCTGCACATGGCATGATTTCATTCTTTTTTCTGTACTTTAAATGGCAGGGAGGAGTCACTTCATACACTCCTTCCAGCGCATCCTTGGGTCCCAGCTGAAATGTCATTTTCACAGACAGGCTTTTTCCAGTCACTTAATCTGAAATGGATGTGCCTTTGTTATTCTCCATCTTAGCATTTCTTTCATAGCCTTTACCGTAATTATTCAATCATAAGTTCACTTGTGACCTTACTAGACTGTCTTCCTTACTAGATTATTAGCTATCTAGAGGCAGGGTGTTTGTACTACTTTTCATTTCTGGGTACACATCGCTTAGCACAGTGGCTGGTGCTTAATATGTTTGTTGAAATAGAATTAAATAGCACATATTTCTGTGAAGTCCAGAAATCCATATATAAAACCAATTCGAATATCCAAAATCGTTTTATTTTAAACATTTACCAAATTTAAGTTTTGCTAACTTCTGATACACAGACATGTATATCTACATGACTGTTTATATATGCATATATACATATGTAATTCACATCTATGGAATACTTTGAGCTTTACCTATGAAATTAATTTCAATTTGGGTCAAATATTTCATCTTTTGCAAGAAACCTAATTTGTTCATGAAAATCTTGAATCCATGGAGGTAAGGAATAGAATCCCGGGTAGGACTGGGATATGGTAGCGGGGTGGTCAGACACGCCACGAGCCCATACAGGGTGCATTGGTGCAGATTAGAAAAAGGAGCCACATCATCTGGGCAGACACGGCCATGCACCAATAAACTCAGCTTGGTGAGTGGAGCAGGCCTTCAGCTCCCATTCCCTGACACAGCTGGATGCCTTGCCCTGGGTGCAACCGGCATGTAGGTGGCAGTCCTAGAGGGACAGCTCAGTGATGGTGCAAGCAGAAGATGGTGTTCTGGCCACCCTTGTACAGCTCCATTCCTTGCTAGACTGATTTAATTTGTCTGGAGGAGGTTGGTTGGGTAGGGGTCTTTTCTTCTCACCACTTCTGATGATTTAGCTGAAGGAGATCTCCCCGATTGAAAAAGTCCATTTTTCAGGTTCAAGTGTGCAGATGGCCATGCAGTCTCCAAGTGGGCTTTCATGGTTTAATCTTAGGAAATAGCCCAGTGTTGATTCTTGATTCCTAAAAAGAAATATGCTGTCAATCTGGCTGTAGATGAGCTTTGCAATTTCCCTCTGCAAAAAACGAATCGGAAGTTAGTTCACTTGTATAACACTGCTTAGTGACTATTTGGAAATTCTATCAGTGGCGCTGAAAATAAATGCAGCTAACTCATCAGTGACCCGATTTATGGACTGGCGTGACGAAGAGCAGATGGGATCAGTTCTAGCTCCCATGGATCAAGAAGGAACAAGTCTGTCTCATTTCAGTAATCGTTCATAAACTCTATATCTTTAACGTAGGGTCACAGTTTATAACAGCTGCATAATTTTTTAAAACCAAAATTAATTTACCTTTAAATGTCCTTAGTCTTTAAGTATGAACCATAAGGAAGGCCTGTTCCAAAACTAAGATGAATTCATCACTTGGGGTGGGAGCTCATAGCACTGAAATAGAATTTTTAAAGGATTTTTTTTTATTTTGGAAAAACAACGTAAAACTGATGTTTGGGAATAAAGCTTTAGATAGGGGAAAGCAACCTAGATTGGGCCCCTGGTTTTTAAACTACCTAATTAGATGAGATTGTACAAGTCATATAATCTCGATGGGATTCACTTATAGATTTGTTTATTAAATGAGAGTTTAAAGTTTTAAAGTCTTTCTAGCTCTATGATTTTCTTTATATTAAAAAGTCTTCAAAGCAGGAAGAATGTCAGATAAAGCAGTCTGTGGGATCAGAAGAAGCATTTGCGATCACAAGCATACAGAAGTCTTGTGTATACGACGGCCCCTGGGAGAAATGTTAAGTAAGTCATAGGGGCCCTACAATGAGCTCAGGTCTGGACTGAATATCTCAGCAGATTCTTCTCAGCTATTCTAATCTGTCACCTCTTTTGGGAAAAACCTAGCTCCACTAGCAAATCCAGGCCCAGAAAGAGAAAGGGGCAGAAGCCTTATCTAGCCACTGCGACCACTTTAACAATAAGTAGTTTAATCAGCTATCCACACCCACGATCACCAACTTTTACATTAGCTTGGTGAAATCTGTGCCTGAAGAGTGAAGCAAATCCAAATATGGTGAATGTTCCTCCATTGCCAAAATGAGGAAACGGCCTTATCTCCTCTTCAGAACCCATCTACCAGAAAGTCAGCTCCCCTGTTAAATACTCAAGTGGGCAGAAAGCACATTTTGTGATGCAACCCCATAGAGACTCCTCTTGATGCCAACTTGCGGGGATCCAATCAATGCCAAGTCACCACCCTTGATAAGGCACAAATCACTTTAGAAACACCTTCTTTGCGCAGACTTTGTCTAGCGGGGGTGGGGGTAGCGATTTAACTTATTTAGGTTCCCGGGATACGTAGCGCATCCCGCTCATCGACTCCTGCAAACCTACTAATAATTCTTCGTCCAGAGCTGATGTCTCTGTGTTTACACCCCTGCGGAAATCTCCCCAGGATTTTTTTTTTCCATTTAAAATGAATGCTGATTCCAAGGCCAGCTTCTTCTCCGTTCCTCCACCTGGGGCAGGGGAACCTGCGTTCCTGCGTTCCCGGGGAGGCACCAGCGGGGCCCGGCTAAGTTCCAGGGCACAGGTGGGGCCCTCGAACGGGGCGTCCGGGGCCAGCCCGCCCAGGACCCAGGCGAGAGCAACCCTTCCAGGAGGCCCCGACACCCCACCTCACGCACACGCGCTTGTGCCACTCCAAGAGCGCGCAGGACTTAGGCAAGGATGGCTACATCTTCTCGGCACAGTCTTCAAACCACCTCCACATACTCAGCGGCTTGCAGCATCTGGGCTGTTGCCCCCGTCTCTCAATCAGACCCCCAGGACGATTTTTAGTGGCTCGGGCTTCACTCTGGAAATCACCGGGGTCTGGGGGAGTCCAAGCGGGCCAGGGGAGGGAAAGGGGCCAGAGAGCTCCCTCCCGCCAACTCCAGCCCACTCGGCTCATCCTCCCTCCCGGGAGAGGTGCGGACAGGGACCGGGGCCGGGGAGGCCCTGGAAGGCTCCCCTCCCTTCTCGCCTCCCACAGCCCTCTCTTACTCACTTTCTCTCGGCGCCTCAGCGCGGCCGCCTCACGCCCGGGGTCGCACGGAGGGGCTGCGCGAGGAGCGAGGAGCGGGCGGGGAGCCACCGGGCCGCGCCCCAGTCCTAGGCGGGCCGGCCGGGGGGACCAGGGCCGTGCACACCCCCACCCGGACGGCGCGGCCAAGCGGGCGCGCGGCGTCCCGCGCCCTCCAGGCTGGCTCCGAGGACTCCGCCGGGCCCTCCCCCTCCGCCCGCCGCCACGGCCCGCGGCCCCTCCCCACCGCACCCCGGAGGCCGCCGGGGCCGCCCCCTCCCCTCCCCCCAACCCGGGCGGGGGCGCGCGAGCAGCGGTGACGTCAAGGGGCGCGCGGTGGCAGCACCTCCCCGCGCGCTAGTTAAAAAGAAGAAGAAAAGAGGGAACGAAACATGAGAGGCTGTGTGAGAAGCTGCAGCCGCCGGCAGAGGAGACCTCAGCATCATCTAGAGCCCAGCGCTGGCCCTGCCTCCGCCTGCCCCGCCGCCGCCGCCGCCGCCGTTTCTGTTCCTGCTACTACTGTCTCACCTAAACAACTCCCGTTACACGGACAAGTGAACCTCTGTGGCCGTCTTCTCCTCCTCTTCTACCTCCTCTTCCAACTCCTTCCCCTCTTCCCACTCCTCAGCCGCAGCAGAAAGCCCCCCACCCAACTGACACTGGCACCACCGCAAACGGTGTCAACCGCACTTTATCTCGGTCCTCGGGCTCCCCTGACGCATTGGGCCCATCGCCTCGTCTTTTATTTTTTGCAAAGTTGCATCGCTCTACATCTTCTCGCCCCCGCCACCTCTCTCTGCCTCTCGAGTGTCCTGCCACCCCGCAGCCTCCTCCTGGAGCTGCGCCCTAGTGCCCCTGCTGGGCAGTGGCCTTCCCCCCCCATCCTCCCGCGCCCAGCCCCTGCCGCGCGGGGCAGGCGATGCTGAAGATGCTCTCTTTTAAGCTGCTGCTGTTAGCCGTGGCTCTGGGCTTCTTTGAAGGAGATGCTAAGTTTGGGGAAAGAAGCGAAGGGAGCGGAGCGAGGAGGAGAAGGTGCCTGAATGGGAACCCTCCGAAGCGCCTGAAAAGAAGAGATAGGCGGATGATGTCCCAGCTGGAGCTGCTGAGTGGGGGAGAGATGCTGTGCGGTGGCTTCTACCCTCGGCTGTCCTGCTGCCTGCGGAGTGACAGCCCCGGGCTGGGGCGCCTGGATAGCAAGGTAGGCACGCACCCGCCTCGCAGCTGCGAGGTTGGCATACTGGCTGGGTGGGGTGCCTTGTGGCTCCGGCAGTGCTGTGACGGGAAGAGGGGCGAAACTTCTCTGGGGAGTTCTTTTCGATAACTTTTCTAAAGCGCTAGCGTGATTCGTTTGTGTGTTCCTCTGGGGTGCGCAGATACCTCTCCCGCCCCCAAGAGTCTCCGGTCGGGATGCTGTGCAAAACTCCCTGTCTCAGAAAAGAGAAGCTTCTGTGGTACCCGCATTCTGGGCTGGGTAAATACTTTATAAGAATCGCGATTAACAGTGTGTTTTGGATCGAATCGGGCATTGGTTGCGGTAAAACTGTAAATGAAGGTGGCTGTGGTTTCTGGTTTATTTTTCTAGGGTAAAAAGATTTGTGCAGCTTCTCCACGTGCTCGGTTAGAGAGAGGATTGAATCGTAAAGGATGTTGAAGCATGGTTGGTTTATGATCCCCAGCCCCGTCAGAGGGGGGGTGTCTTGCATTACAATAGTTAAACAGCGAAAAGGAACTCCTGGTACTCCAGTTTAGAACCCCAAAATTGGCGAAAGATTTTGCTGGGGCATGTTTATCACGTAAAACCGAGGCGATTCTCCTCCTGTCACGTTTTGTAACATTATAAATTCGGGTTTTCAGTGGTAGTTGTCTAGGAAGATCTTCTCCAGAAACTTGTTTTAGGGGTAATGGCATTTACATTTTCCCGATGTTAATAAGTTTAAACAAATATGAAAATAGTGTTGGTTGGGTGTGAAGACATGCTTATATTTGAGTTTGCAACATTTTTCTTGCCCTGGGTTGCAGTAATGTGTGTTCTCTACTGCATTCCAAGGAAAGACTCCGGGGATCAGTCATTAACAATCCCTGCGCATGAAATAAACAATCAGGTGTCTTTGCCCCCCACCCTTCCCCCATTTTAGGTTTAATTAAGAATTCCTCTGTTACAACACTGCAGTTGTCAAGGTCTGAGAGACTCTTGGAAAACTTCTGCTTCAGTCTTGCTGGCCCAGGCATTTAAAAAAAAAAAAAAAAAACCCAGGCTGAATCTAATTTTTATGCTCAGTTCACGGTAGATTTCACTCTATTCTCATGTAAACAGCTCCTACGAATCAACATATGTGTCTGGGTGGTATCTCTCACTTTGTTTTGTAACAAAAAGCCATATTGCATCATTTAATTTGCTCAAGTCATGCAAATAGGAAAAAATCAATGGGACAAAAAGGGGTCGACTTATCCTCTTCCCCACTAAACTGCTGCCCACACACAGAGTCCTGTTGCTTATGGCAAAAGAATAACAACAACACCATTGTGTTTGTTAGTTGGTTCACTAATGGGTGAAACTAGAGAACATCATTCTCTTTCAGTCCCCAGCTCTGTCCAAATGTTCATGCCTTTTGAGGGAGCATTTGTCCAACTCCCTCTATTCCCAGCTGAGTGAGAACTGTCTTGCTGCAGGTTTTCAGCTGTAACTCTCTCTTTATTCTTACCACATGCAGCAGTAGTCTGAGATTCAGGGAACAGATATTCCCGCATTTTGTTCCAAACAATGTCATTAAGCTCCTGTGTTGTAATTGAATTAAAGTACAAAATCGCTACATTCACATCAGCTCCAGGGTTTTTACCAGGAGCAGGACAGAACCAGGAAATTGAGAGAAAGGATTCAAAATATTTGGCATTAAGCCTCCCTGTGTGCAATATACGCTATGAATGTACCAATGATCCGCAGACCCCTGCAATACTGAACTCTTCCAGGTACAGGAGGAGTGAAAACTTTTTCTTAACTAAATGTAGTGGGGAGCTGGGTGGGGGTGGGGGCGCTGAGACTGAGGGGAGTTATAACCCTTAAGAGGAATTATATAAATTTTTTTAAAGAAATCATTCTTTAGGAATCATTCTGCCATGTTAGCTATCCACATTCCTTTCCGTTTTATGTGCTTCCAATCTCCAACAAACCCCTACTCATTTGGAAAATGTGTCTCAATTAAATTTGGTACACTAGACTTTGCTGGTTCCATTACGAGTGGTTTATAAACCAACAATACTCAAATTGTTCCAATCAGGGATTTGATATAGTTATGCATATGCATTCTTGACCCATGTTAGTTCTCAAGTTTTAATAGTTTTTAAAACATGTTATTTTATAATAAACTTCAGTGTTTCCCTTTTTTCCCCCTAAGCCTTCCTGGCTTATAATATATGTTAGGGTCTTATTTCATAATGTGTGTGCAGAAGAGATGATGGCTATTTGAAAGGGCCCTTTTTTTGTTCATGAAAAAAAAAATTTCCCCAGAAAGCTTTCTGCAACTTTTCAAGAAACTACAGGAGTAGCTTTTTCCTAAGTGAAGAAACTTCATAGACAAATAGATAGTAGCAAACTGAGTAGAATATTGATCATACTTAGCTGTGCGATTAAGTCCAGTTTCCAGGCTAACCCATTTTCTTTAATATGTAATGAACTATTGAATGTAATTGAGTTCAATTCTTTAGCCATGGTACTATTCTTCTAAGTTATTCTATATTTTCATTTCTTTGTATATTTTAATAGTTTTGTGTACTGTAACGAGATGGTTAACTACTGTTACAAATAAGTACTGCCAATATCTAGCAAGTTATATTGTCTTAGCAATATTTTTGCAGCTCCTAAATACAAGATGCTAAAAGGATCTAATTCCCATTAGCCAAATTGAATCTGCAACCAACTGAAATACCCCCATTTCTAAAACTTAACTTGTAGCCACAGAGGCATAGAAGCTCTCTCTACCTTGGGTGGTTTCACAGCCAAAGCTGTCAAGGAATGGGTGAAAAGTAATTGTTTTCAAGTGTGCCCTTTTACAATCATTTGTTTGCTCTGGCTCTTTCAGGGACAAAGGCTATTGTTGAACACATCCAACTAAACAAATAACTCATCCTGGGGTCCCTTTAACAGCTGCCTTAGTACAATGATCTATTTACATATTAGCCTAAAATTGAAACTGAACTCTTTAATGACATAATCCAGCACTACAGTCCAGAGACGCATGTGTTCTACCCAACAGCTGAACAACCTTGTAGGCATATGAGTTTTAGAAATAACTTTTTGTGTACCAAGTGATCTTAAGGCATCATCTTAATATACTGTCCTGTATTTTCTCCTTTTGTCCCCTGATCGAACCCATGTGGGTGCCTTTTCATCCTCTCTCTTTAGTTACTTGATAAATAAAGAGAAATACAGAAGGTCTCTGTCACCCATTTTACTATTTGTTGATAAACTGTAGTTGTAGGCCACGCTTCACTGTGTATTCCAGGATTTATCTTACCTTCCTTGTATGGGTTTTACTTTCCTGTGGCTGAAGATTAGAGGATGACCTGCCAGATGTTATAAATTAGTCAGCAACAGCCACAATCATTACTAGGCACACTGTAATAATGATTCGAAGTTTTACATGATTTCCAAAGTATATTTAGTTTAAACCGCTATAATTTGATGGTTTCGTAGATGGCTTTTAAAAATTGAAACAGGATATTAGCTTAAATTTCTTCTTAAGATTGATGACATTGTCAGACATAAAGTTAAGGACCTGTATAGACACAGACACTTAGGCAAAAAAGAAGAAAAAAATACCCTACCCACAGCAGCACTCATCTGTCTAAAACAGCGCTGCAGCTTGGGCTGAGTCAGTTTAATTGACTTCAGTAAGACTATTGGTTCATTGAAACCAAAGCCAGAATGATGGCTCTATCTATCTTCAAATAGGTATTTACACTGCAGACCTCACACAGAGCAAAATGTTACCATCCTGCTGGGTTGGAACAGCATGAAACTTTACAAAGAATAATATTATACTTGATTTCAGATAATTTATTGAATCCTATTTCTGCACTTTTGATGAGAGATCTTGTGGCCAGGACACATTCCAAAAATTGTAAAAGACAAAATTCTTGAGGCCCTAAAATCAAGCTCTTCCTGGATAGCAGCTGGGAGAGTATATGGGGATCGTTTTGTTTCAGCTATAAAAAAATCGAAGCATGCATGTTCTCCATAAAACCAAAGGTAATTACATTCCAGTTTTTCCGCCAGCAAAAGCGGTGGCTTCAGCATCCTGCAGTTGTTTTGTTCTTAGTGGACTGCCGTATGATAAACAAACAGAACGGAGTTGAACAGTATTAATATTGCATAGATCTGGTGAGGTCTGCCAGAGTATGGACAACAAAAGACATTTAAAACATTCTTGGAATGCAAATTCTAAGTGTCTGGTGTATGTTTCCCCTTAGAAAACTTTAACCATTTAAGCTATTGTCATTTAAATAAATTGGTAAAAATCAAAATGCAAACAGAATTGTGATTAATAATAACTTTTCTGAATATCGTAGATAGTTACGACTCATCATATTTATACACATTTTTTTTTTTTCCAAAACAGGGTAGCTTCTATTGCACGTTTAACATTTCAGCATGCCTTGTATTCAACAATTTTTTTTAGTTGCTTTGCTCTTTCAGGTCCAAATTTTGTGATCACTTAGAATATCTTTATCCTAAAAAATAGAAGCCATGTGATTTGCTCAATTTACTCAAATTAGAATCTCAACTTCAGAATGAAATATTTGCTTTAAGCAGTGATCTATAGAGTTTAAAATGTTAATTTCAGTTCGTAGTTCTAAAGAAATAATTAAGTATAAACATAGTTATATAAACCGGGAAAACACAAAATTCAGTCCCATGATGGTGTTTTTTAATACCATATGGTGTTTTTTAATATGAAAAATCAATGCTTAATTTAGACAGCACTGCATTTCACATCTCAAATATTGTGCTGATAGTCTATATTTATATTTATTAGAGGACGTCCTGAAGTCAGTTTTTTAAAGTCAGTACTAGACACTGAAACCGATTTTATCTGCAAAGTACTAATCTCAATGAATCAATAACTCTCAAGTTAGTCTTATTGATATAAAAGACATAATAATGCTGTATAAACAAAGATAAAAGTATGCCCTTTTTCACTGAAACTCACTAAATACAATACAAAATCATTTTTATTAAACTCTTGTGTTTTTCGTGCATATAACATACCTGAGGAACTAGTTAGAACATTTTTCCTGGCTAAAATACAATGAATAATAAAAATTGGTCTTAAATCTGTTTGACACAGCTTCAGGTATTATTTTTATAGAACATGAAAGGGCGATATTTCTGCCCCCCCTTCAGAAAACTTTCCCTATGCAATCTGTGTATTGAAAATTAATTAAAATGAGAACAATGTAATTCAAGTAATATCTTTGAGAATGTCGTTAGGAATTTCAGGAGTGAAATAGATTTTTACCCAAGACACAAATAAGCCATGTCTTAAAAGTTGCTTTACGTACAGTGGGATAAAGGTATTTGGAGTTTTCAAGTTAAATTATCAGTCAGTGTATACTTTGAGGCAGAGTAAGAAAAAGGGTTAAAGAATCTATATATAATTGTCATTTAATTTTTCACACCTGAAGGACAGATAAACAGACTTGGATTTGCAAGAGTAAGAAGCATGTCTGTGCATCCCTACCCTTTGCCCTCCCATCCCAACCCAAGAGACTGCACTTGTGTCCTTATAAAGGCATACTGTATTGGGACTTGGTGATTCTTTGCAGACAACAGCTAAACGACACTTTTCTCTTTCCATGATGACCAAAAAACATAACTAAACCCAACTTCACGGAACTAAAAAGAAGTTTGTTTCTGATTTATGGCTTTCAGATGTTTTCTGTTACCAACAACACAGAATGCGGGAAGTTACTGGAGGAAATCAAATGTGCACTTTGCTCTCCACATTCTCAGAGCCTGTTCTACTCACCTGAGACAGAATCCTTGGAAAGAGACCTGGCACTTCCCCTGCTGTGCAAAGACTATTGCAAAGAATTCTTTTATACTTGCCGAGGCCATGTTCCAGGTAAAAAAAAAGATACATTAAATCAACTACTGCAGAATAGCTTGCCAAGATACCTGTTCCTAAATGCTTGCTTAGGAAAGTGTAAAATTTATCTGCCTTTCACAGTATCTATTTTTACCTCATAATTCACTGTGCCAAACTTGGAACCTTTTATTGCTGCTCAAATTGCTGCTGTCATTTCAGCCTACAAACAATACATTGTTTTGTTGAAGTGTTTAACATTTCTCGTTAAATGGATAATACAGTTGGTAATCTTTACACAGCTGGATTATCAGCACAAATCTCTTGTTGGTGCCTTTAGTCATCAGCGTTGATATCAAGACAGCTTCCCCTTCTACACAGCTGATACATAAGTGCAGATTGTACATCGACTTTTAAGGTATTTCCTTAAATAAAATATAATTCAAGAGGCCCCAAAAAGTAACACCTTACAAAGTAGTTTCATATATAATGACTAATTTGCTCCTCATAAACCCTGTGAGGTAGATAGGAAAGGTCTGGTCATTTCCATTTGACAGATGAGGAAAACTGAGCCTCAGGAGAAGTTAAATGCCGTAACCAAACTTGTACTGTGAGAAAGTGATAGGCTAAAAGAAGTTCAAGTTCTTATGCTTATAATGTCCCAGATATACCTGGTCACTATCGTCTTTTGGACCCTAATAAACATATAGGCTCTTGGGCATTGATTAATTTTACCATCAGAAGCTTGTAAACCTTGATGGTTTTTGCTTTAGGTTGGAAGAATCAACACAGAGGTAGAAACGAATTTAACGAGTCCGATTCTGTTTAGTTAGGCAGTGTCACCCACAAACAAATCTACTGAAACTAACAGTTTATAAAACTCAATGGCACTGAAGGACAAGACAAGCTTTAAGAACTGTAGGATGCACTTGGAGAATTTTTTTTAACCGCTATGGACATTTTACTTTTTTCTCTGACCCAGAAAAGTGTAGATTTTTGTATTTTTTATAGAGCTCTCCTAATAGTCTAAGAAAACATTTTGACTAGGGTTGCTTGCCTCCTTTGGTGTACCATAACAAGTATCTAAACCCATTCAATGTGAAAATATTATTATTGTTTTTTTTAACTACAGCCATGTTTCTAAGGCTTTCCTTCAACCAGCTGTTTCTTTCTCTTTATCACATTCCCCAAAGCAAAGTAGAATAGGTCACGGTTGCCTAGATGGCCTGCCGAGAAGCGATAACAGATTAGGTCCCATAAAGTTTTGCTGCAACTTTCCAGTCTGCAAGGTTTGCCTTTACCACTATAACTTGAAAATGGTATTGACAGTGGGCATTTTTATCTACTTGCGATAAATACCACTAGGCTGGATTTAGAGACTCATCTGTGGGGTGCTTCCTATATTTGAAGGTATTTTAGCTTCCAGAACAAACAACAAAAAGCAATATCCACTGAAAGAGAGAGCACAGCAAACAACTCAGGAGCCAGAGCTGCAAGCACCTCACTCCCCAGATCAACATATGTGGTGACGAATGACAAATTTATTTTTCTACAAAGTTTGTATATATGTAAAACTGCTGAAGTGCATCAAGATGTCAAGTGCTTTTGGTGGCCACCCAGGCTGCCTTGAAAGATAACCAGATGAAAGCTCTACTCCAGTGGTGGGTGGAGCAGCAAGGCTACTTTTCAGGGCCAGGCCAGCAGGCTTTAGCAACGAGCAGAGGGGGCTTCCTCTGCATCCATCAAATGCTAATAATTGCTCTAAATACTTGTCCCAAAAGTGAGCTGTAATAACACACTCTTTGTGTTACTTAGGTTGATCAATTTGTTAGCCAGACTGATCCTTGGCATGTAGGTTACCATTTCCTAAAGTATGATGAATCAGATGATAATCCTCCCCTCAGCCCTGGCCCCCAGCACAGAAGGCTCTTTAGAATTCTAGAACACTCGTTTTTCAGAAATTGCTCAAAATTTGTAATAATTTCACCTTCTTAAGTCTATTTAATGACATGGATTGCTTTTCTCTGAAGTTTGAAATTGTGAAAAACAGCTACTTTGTGATTCTTCTTTTTTTTTTTTTTTTTTTTTTTGCTATCCTCATTGTTAGCCTCATCTTTCTGCAAATCAAAAACATGAAGAGGAAGGGACCTTAAGGGTTGTAGTTTGCTAAGAGAAGGGAACTGCTGAAAGGGGTTGAAAGAGTGAAAATAATTCTAGACACATCTTCATTTCTTCCCCCACTGCCCAATACATAAAGAATTAAACACATAAACGGTCTATCCCTTTGCTTCACCCTCTTGGCTTTAAGGAAGTGCCACTCACTTTGGGATACACGTATACCTGAAAGACAGCTACTCTCCAGAAACTTTAATTCAGAAACATTCATGGTCTGCTTATTTCCACAAAAATGAAAAAAAGAAGTTAAAAATCACTACAGTGAGGATACACTAGAGTTTTATTAATCTTAAATATTCTCCTGTTGTGACTTTACTTAGGGAGATAAACTCTTAAAACTTCTAAAAACATACCCAAATTTCATTTAAAAAAAAACCACAGGAACTCTTTTCTCAATACCATGGGTCTCGTCTTTTGCCTGAATTATGATGAACAGAGGAGATGCTTTACTGTTCACTAAATGATGGCCTAATAAATACCCTCTGTGGAAAGGATAGGAAAGGACATCTCTGGGCCTTGCTTCTCCCTTTATACTTGTTATCATAGTGATTTTTATCACTCTTGGACCATCATATCTCAGCTGTAGGTTATGGTAGTGTGCAATATCTGTCTGTACACAATTAGTTCAATTGGTTTAATCCCATTGCTACAGAGGCCGAGGTCAAGAATTTGATTCCACTGAGTTTCTCGAGTCCACAGCCACTCCTGACCTAGTCAGATATCTTACACGTGTGTCTCATTAGTGCCCAAGAGAGCAAACCAGAGCGGATATATGAATACACCAAAGTCTACTCCCTCTGCTAGAAAATGCTCTCTAGTGCAAGCCTTACAGATGGTAGGGTTTTTTCATTTTTTCTTTATCATGATGAACAGCATATATAATGAGGAAAAAATAACTTTTCTGTAGCATACATGCTCAGAGAAAAGCTAGAGCTTAGAAAACTGCACAGAGAATATTTATTTACATGTCAGTATTTTATAGGGTGCTTTGTGGTACAGTAGGACTGGGTTAATGATCCAGGAGAAGAGTTACAGTTCCAAAACATTTGATAAATTATCAGGAGTTATAAAAAAATTACAGCTGCTGGAATCATCAGTGTACTTCCATTGTTAGTGGACTTCATCATATTAGGATGATCCAGGGTGAGCTGCACATCTTCAGTAACATGCTCTTCAGTGTTTCCTTCCAAACAGAAGGGTACCATTCGGTAAATTATATCCTCCCTGACAATAAATGTTAGCCCTATGTCCTGAAACCAGATCTCTTTTAGTTCTTCACAGGAAAATATATCTTACTCATCCCTGCTTATAAAATCGGGTCATTTAAGGTAAAGTACTAACAAAAGTATTAGATGTTTCAATTCAAAGTAACATAATTGTCAGAAAAATGCCCAGAGTTTTATGTAAAAGCCTTCTGAGTTGGCCCCCTTCTTCCCACTTGGATTGTTCAGTTTGTCTCAATACTGTAAAAAGCTTGGAATAATTGATTGTTAACATTCTGGTTTTGTTTTGTTTTGTTTTGTTTAATTTGCTAAGAGAGCATAGTATCTCTGGAGAGACAGAGTTTATGAATCTGTACTCATTCATCTTCAGATGTTCCATTTGAAAATGATTTCTCATTTCCTCGTGTTTGTCCCCAGCTAATAATTCCTTATAAAATGGAATTAGCCACCGGCATCGTTCATTAATTTCCCCTTAAGATGGTATTGGTTTGCAGACTGTAATGCTGGAAAACAGATATGTTTTTAAAAAGCAAGCTCAAAATTTCCTCTGAATTGCACTTTGGAATTTTTCTGTGACCCCTGCAGGCAAATAATCACATTAAAACAAAAGGTCTCCTTCACACATTCAGTTATAAATAGATCCATAGTATGACAGTCTTCCCGCATGCATCAGACTGACATGGAGAACTCCCTGCCTGAAGGTAAATATATATTGATATGTAGAGAGAGATATATATAGAGAGATATCTACATATCTATATATAGAGAGATATATATCTACATATATTTATATATAAAACACCTAGCCCCCCAAAACTTCTAGCCCCAAACTGTGAAAAGTCTGATTTAGCAACTCAGTTTTCCTTCTCTTCTTTTTACCTCAAACAGAATTATTTCACACTACCAGGCAGTTTTCATCTGATGCTTAGCCATTAAAGAATGGAGGAGAAAAGTTATCTTTTGCAAACAGTGAATTGCTGAAGATGAGTAAAAGCTGTTGCAGCCGTCATTCTTCTCCCCAATTTCTAATCCCTGGATTTTTTCAAAGAAAGATAACCTCCTCCCCAGCTGACAGCCTCCTTGCCTCCTTCCCAGCTGACAGCCTCCTTGCCTCCTCCCCAGCTGACAGCCTCCTTGCCTCCTTATTCTGCCCACCTCCCCCACAACACACACACACACTCCCAAGGACATCTGCTTTTACTTGCCAATTTCCCAAAGGCAAGATGTTTCCCAGTAGTTGAGTCAGATATTGGCCTTGAAGAGTCTGTCTCAGAAATTTAGGGGTGATCCATTTCACCCAAAATTTAGGTCAAAATGTATATTATGTTTTAACCATTTGGGACCCGCAGATTCCAAGATTAGCTTTAGGTTTGAGGGGACCTAGGTCAAGCTCACAGAAAATCAACTTTTTAGGGTCTTTCATGTTCCATTGATGCGCCTCACTTGGTTGTCCCCAAATCCTTGTTCTTGCAAATCCTTGCAAACTTGCATCCATTATACAACTTCTAAACCTCACCTGGGTTACCAGGTGCCTTTGTTACAAAACTGATTGGGAGTACAATAATCTAATTTGTTAGGTAAAAATCAAGACCTTGAGCATAATTAAAGATATGAAACCAGAAGCAGGAATTTGGGACATCATATAAAGTCAACTCTAATAGCAACATCATATTTTAATAGCAAAATCATCAGAATATGGAAGTGAATCTGATTAATTAATATGCTCTCCCCCCAATAAAAACCTACCTTATTAATTCAAATTGTAAAAGAAATGTCAAAATTGCTTTTGTAATAGGATCTTCTTTCTTATTCAACTTTTTATTTGATAAAAATTCTTACTATGTAAGAAATAAAAAAAAAGATCTTTCACATCCTTTTAAGTCTACTCTGCAGTTTTGTTTTGGCTTGTTTTAATATTTTTTTCATTGAGGGGTAGTATGTCAGCTATTCTGCTTGAGAATATTGAAAGGATATCTTAAAGAAAATTTTTGTATTATAAAATAATCATTGTCTCCAGTAAGTGAGCAAGAAAAAAGGCACCAACACATTTGAATATAGAGCCTCTGTTACTGGCATCAATTCATTGCTTGATCATTCCAGGGAGTCAGTCATTTACTGTAGCATATAATGAATGACCTTGGGATAGTAACTAGATTTATTATTTAATCATATATGAGTGACAATACAATAAGAATTGTAAAATGACCCAAACTGCCTCCCGATGGTCTATCTCTTTCCTGATCGCAAATTGTTCTTCTTAGGAATAGTACTGTGGGCAAAAAGTGCTGAATAGTAATCAGATGAGCTTGAAAGTACAACATATGGTAACCAGGGAGGCTTGAAAACAGAGTCAATGCAATAACAAGATTAATGCTGTGTTCGTATCAATTCTGTTTCATAGGAGCCTTTTAAGGCATCCAACACAATATCATTTCACTTTTACTGCAATTTTTAAATTTTGGTTAAAAAAGAAATGGAAATCCCAAGCCAAAAAATATGTTCTTCTTACCTTTTGGTTTGTGTCTATATATTTCCCTAGAATATTCATATAGTTCCTAAAAAATTCTTTACCTATATTTTGTCTTTCAAATGCTCTGTTTTTACCATGACACTAAATATTTCTAAGGTGTCCTTTTACATTTTTAAAGGTTTCCTTCAAACTACTGCTGATGAGTTTTGCTTTTACTATGCAAGAAAAGATGGTGGCTTGTGCTTTCCAGATTTTCCAAGAAAACAAATCAGAGGACCAGCATCTAACTACTTGGACCAGATGGAAGAATACGACAAAGTGGAAGAGATCAGCAGGTTCATAAAGATAAATGTTCTTTAATCTTAAAAAAAAAAAAAAAGAAAAGAAAAAACCCGACAAGTCTTGTGGTTTTAACAATGAGTCAACTGGCTATGCTCATGTCCAGCAGCTATATCCTCCAGATGCTTTTTGTTTTCTTTTTGGTAGTTTGCTTCTCTAAAATCATATTCGCTTAAATGCTTTTAATGCTGAGACTACTAATCTTCTGTTATGAGCTTGGCTTCTCTCTGATTCATGGGAATTTTATGAGTATAGTTTTAAACTTGAATTTTATGATAGTTGTTAGCTTATGGCACTGTGGAAACATTCAGCACCATTATTAGTAGCAAATCAGAGTTTTATAAATAGATCTTAGAACTTTCTCTCTGAGTGCCTTTCTGTAAGGTTTAATTATTGTGAGTAAAGTCAGTTTTAATTAGAGTCACTGAAAGATGAGATAGTGAGCTTGTGAAATTTTAAAATACATATGTGTTTTGATTCTCTCCTTTACTTCCTAATAGAAGGCTTTTTTGGTTGGCTTTTTTTTTTTCGTTGAAAAGAATTTAAAAGAATCAGAGTGTGACCTTGGGTTAGCAGCCCTTCGTGATTATCAAAACCGTTGATTCCTAGAGGAAATATATTTTGAAAAGGATGCTAAGTGCATCCCTTACCTCCTTCATCTCAAGAAAAGCTTACTGGTTTTCTTTAATTTGTTTAGAAAGCACAAACACAACTGCTTCTGTATTCAGGAGGTTGTGAGTGGGCTGCGCCAGCCCGTCAGCGCCCTGCATAGTGGGGATGGCTCACACCGTCTCTTCATTCTGGAAAAAGAAGGTTACGTGAAGATACTTACCCCTGAAGGAGAAATTTTCAAGGAGCCTTATTTGGACATTCACAAACTTGTTCAAAGTGGAATAAAGGTTGGCTTTTTAAATTTTATTTATCTTTGCTCTGGCTATGTTAATTTTATTTTAGTGTTCTCCTCACTAAAGGTATTTCTTTGTAATAAAAGAAATAATATAGGAGAAAATAAGGAGACAACATAAGGGAACAATAATTATGGCAACTAAATCGGGACAATGACATTAATTTTTTAATGTTATTTGGTGACTATTAAGCAGTGCAATCAGATTGATATTTTTGACATCGTTTCCCTATGTAATTTACATACTTAAAATAATTATTGGTTTTATAAAGTATTTGTTTAAATATTGTTTAACAGGCATTAGAATTGTATATCAGCATTTGCTAGCAGAAACAAAGAGGTCTTTGGGTTACTTTGGCAATTGCAAATCATTCTTTTACCGCATCTGTGTTCGAGTCTGTGTCATAAAAAATGCTACTTATACTGTCATTTCCTTGTACAATATTTTTACAGGTAAGTCAGATATTTTTGTCTATAATTAGCCACCTTTATAATATATAAGCCCATCTATTGCCTTCTTTCCCACTTCTCCAATTTGAATTCTCATGTTAAAGTAATCTAGTAGGTATATAAATAAAATTATTGTCAAATTTATTTCACAAGAGAGTAACACAGTACAGTATTAGCAGTACTAAGCTATAAGGCAAATTGTGGCATTCTAAATTAAGACATTTAACAGCTCATGACCGTTTTAGAATGAAACGAATTAAGTATGATTGGGGAAGAACTGGTTATCTTTTTCTAAACTGGAAAAAAAATCAAAGGAGGATTTATACTCTGCTACTCATATCGAAATAAGCTCCTCTTTGTTTTGTTAAGCTCTATTCAAAGGTAAGAACATCAAAACCAGCAGAAACAAATCAGAAAAAAGTATAAATATATTCGATGTCTATCTATTCAATATCTACTACATGAAATAATTAGGGTGACTCAGTTAGATCACAGAGAATACCTATTGTTTGGACCACCCAGCCTCTAGGCCATGTTGTGACAGCATCACCAAGACATACTGCGTAAGAGAAGTATTTTATGGTACTTGTGGTCCTTTAAGGAAAAGGACTTTGGCACCAAGGCACAGATCATTTGGAAAAGCTGTTTAAATCAGTAGTTTCCACTTTCTCCCAATAAAATTTTTTATTACACTTCACAGCAAATATTCCAAAGTCTCTTAAAATAAAGCATTAGTGTTTTGCACATCAGAGTTCAATAAATACATTCTGAAATGTGTTCTGATAACTCATTGCAAGTGGTACCTCATGAGGAAGGAATAAAGATGCAGCAGCAAGTGCATTACTCACTGCAAGTGTTTTACTTACCTTGAAAGTTAAACATGCTCTCTATAAAATAAAAAATTGGGGAAAGTAAAGTATTTTAAAAATCATCACCTATAATCCCATCAGTTAAAGAATATCACTATTAACATTTTGATATACTTTCTTCCAGTTTTTATATTAAAATTAAATGAATTTTTCCTGACTACAAAAGGAACACAGGTCCATATTAATAAATGTGGAAACAGAAGAACATGTTTTCTTATAGCTTTTTTCCTAAGAAGTGTTAAAATAAAATTGAAATCAAACCATATATACATCTTTTTAGCCTTCTTTTTTCACCTAACAGTATGTCATGGATATGTTACCAGATTTGGAAACTTTTCTCAAAAACTTAGTTTTTTTGAGTGTTCCATTTCCTTATTATGAGATATTTAGGAAGACCCCCAGTATTTTCCTTTTATCATTGTAAATAATGTTATCTATCATTCTTGTATATATTATTTAACCTGATCATGGATGATTTCTTTAAAATTCACGATAAAAAGAGCATTACTGAGTTGAAGGACATATGCCACAATACACATTGCGAATTTGCTCTAAAATTTAATATATCTTTGGGTATTTGAGAGAATAATACATAGTTTTCAAATACTATTTTACTTAAAATGTTGGTATGAAAAATCTGTGTATGATAAAATGTAGGTGAAAGAAATGGGCTCAGAATACTTGAAAATTTTGTTGTAAGAAGGAAAAAACTGATGTTCTTGTTTCTACTTCAATTTAACTGCCTAAAGAATGCCCTGCTTCTAATTAGAGTTACTTCAGACGCCCTCTTCATTTACACCCATTCATTGGAATATGAATGAAAGTGTATCTTCTCTGACTTTGAGACATCTCATCATGCAGGAAAATTATACAAACTCGGTTATGACAGTGCCATGATTCTGCAGTATGTTCTGCAGGCCTCTAGGAATTCTGCAGAACCCTTTTGGCCTTCCTTTCCTAGGAGAGCTGCAGGGCTCCTGGGGCTTAAAATAAACTTCGAAATCCATTCTTCTCCATATGTATTGATAGAATACATATTTCTACATTAAAGACATATTTCAAAGTGCATATTTTGGATTCCCTTAGTATTTGGCACTAGTGATATCAATAAGATAGGAATCTATCACATGGATATTTGAGTGTATACTGATAAGGGAGTAACAAGACCACATCCTTATCGCTTCGAGTAGCTTATACAACAACTGGCCTTTATCTCAGTCTCGAAGGAACTCCTGTCACAAGTCACAGATTGGAAGTGTTAGAAGTGGCTACTGTTGGTTTGATGGGGCGGATGCCAACACATTCATGAGTTGATTAGGATTATGCCATTGACTTTTGTGGTATGCCCCTCAGAGACTTCTGAAGTGAAAACATTATCACAGTTACTTCAGTCATTTTTCAGGCTTCTTGATATGTGAATAGTTAGTTGTTCATGTTAGTGTACAGTTAGTGTATTCTGTGTTCGTCAGTGATCATTTTGCATTAATAATGCGAATAGGAATTTTCATAAATTATTATGCATATCACTTCTCTAGTCTTTTAGTTTTAAAAATCCTAAGAGAGGGAATAAAGCTGTTTTAACAGACCAAAGTATTGATTGCAATTTTCAAATCACAGAATTAATAATGTATATGAAACCCAACCTTGGTATGTTTGAAATAAATACAGGACAAACCACAGTGATGATCTCCCCATGATATTAAGTAATGACCAGTATGAGTATATTAAATCAGACATAAAGAGGAACTCTTGATTATAAGAGTTTCTAAAAGCTAGTGCTGGCTATAGGGAATTTGGAATTCCTTTTCTGCTAATTGTCAATTAAGAATTGACAGGGATATCTGTCACCTGGTTAAGGACGGGCCTTTTTGTGGCAAAAAGCTAGACTTAGTTGATCTCCTTCAATCTCTATCAGCCCTGATTCTGATACCACCAGCAAAGAGCCAGTCATTTGGGGAACTTGGAAAACTCCTCCCTAAATGGGTCTTGACTGAAGCTAAAAATATGGCATCTGGTTTTTATCTAACACCCTGATTGTAGGAGATTTCAGTACCCTGTGAGTGTAACTAAGTTTCACCGAGCAAAAGTTAGGTGCAAAAGTGCAAAGCACCCGCTAAAGAATTGACTTCTTTCTGCTAAAGGAAATAAATTATGGAGTTGGATTAATGGAGTAAACTCCGTGCCATATGAATTTAAACTGCCATTTAGGAAGAGGTGATTCCCTTCACAACAGCTCAAATCCTAGAAGACTGAGCTTGGTGAAATTGCCAAGAGTAAGTCAAAAATAGGTTCGAAAACTAGATAGTGGTTTGCTAGATCTTTGGTGCTAGTGCACTGTACAAGCTGACCACTCATACTGATGCTATGAAGAATGGCTCGAGTGTCCAACTGGTGAGCAAACTTTAAAATCTTCATTTTGTGTGTCTAGTGTCGGGGGGAGGGCTTCTACCTTGTCTGTTGTTGATATTGTTTTTCCCAAAGAGGGAAATTCCAGGATCCTGGTGATTTGAAATCTTTAAATTGAGCTTCTATCTGAATTACTAGTCAGAACTTCTGGAAGTACTAGAACCAGCCTCATCTACTTGAAGTCCTTGAGGAGGATAGACCAGTGGTTTCCAAAAATGGCTGCAGAGTAGAACCGCCTGGGAGCTTTAGAAAATTCTGCTGCCCAAATTAAATCAGAATATCCAGAGCTAGGACTCGGGCATTGATACATTTTTAAAGCGTTTACAGGTAATTTCAGAAGCACTGGTCTAGACTGAGCCAGACCCCCGGATCAGTTGAATAAGGAATGAGACACATTTTCTCTGCCCATCCAGGGCCAAGTCATATTATTGAAATGACCACTGAGAGCAAATGGTTGGACACCAGTTGTCATTGTCCTGTACCTTCTGTCATTTACCTGACCTACACATATTACTTGTCCACTCTGAGTGAGGAGATGAGTAGTTAACTCTGTCAGCATTGTAAGATTCTTGATAGAAAGTTTCGGAAAATGACACTTAAAAATCTCAACAGTTGGGCTTCCCTGGTGGCGCAGTGGTTGAGAGTCCGCCTGCCGATGCAGGGGACGCGGGTTCATGCCCCGGTCCGGGAAGATCCCACATGACGCGGAGTGGCTGGGCCCATGAGCCATGGCCGCTGAGCCTGCGCTGCTCCGCAACGGGAGAGGCCACAGCAGTGAGAGGCCCGCATACCACAAAAAAGAAAAGAAAAAAAAACCTCAACAATTCATTCTAATTGGACAATTGCTTTACCTATTACGTTTTCCTATTTTTGTTCCTTTTGGGAATATGGTATTCAGCTAGTTGGCAAATTGTTCTCATTCCTGTTCCTAAACTATGTAGTTTGCTATTATATCTGAAAACCCTTGTTACGCCAGAAGTTACTCTAGTCTAATCTTACCAAACTTCCCCTGACCACCAAGGATCTGAAAGTCAGCCTTAGCTTTGCATGTGTGTGGCAGTTAAGACAAGCCTGCGCCTGTCACCTACAGGGTGGACCCCCAGGGAATCCGACACACACCGTTCTCTGCACCCCAGTTCTCAGGGGCAGTCAGAGGACCAAGAGGCTCGCACCCGCAGCAGACAGAGCTAAGACTTGTCGATCATTGGAACAAGTGTGCCTGGGCTCCTGTCCCTCTCTATCTACTTGGGTCCTCATTTCAAAAGATGCTTTTCGAAGCAGTCCTTTTACCGCGGGAGGAGAGGACGTAAGGCTGAAAGCTGCTGTTGTCCGGGTGGCTGAGCCCATTGACACTGGGGCTCTTGAGAGACAGTGACCCAGGTGCCCAGGAGCCACAAGAGCATGTGGAGGAGGACGCAGTGTGTGCCGGGGCAGGACCCGGCCGGGCAGCCTCTGATTTCACATGCTTGCAAATCACATGCATACTTAATGAGCAGCGAAAGTTTAGTGAAATCCATTGCTCATCATCCCATTGGGATTGATGTCCTACTTTTCTGAAGTTTGTCAGAGACCCTTCCTTTTACATCTTCCTCTGTCTTTAACTGGTGATCTTATGGCAGCCCATGCAATGTTAGCGTATTTTTTTTCAAGTGAAATGAGTCAGAACATAAATGAGAAGCAATTTACTTTTCAAAACTGTTGTTGGAAACATAGCACGCATGTGTGCACACACGTACACATGTATGTGGCAGTGATTGGGTCCCATATCAAATGCTTCCTCAGGAAAATTGTTAGAACTCTGCTTTAAAGCATGCTTCAGGTTGAAAGAAAGTGTGTGTTCGGTTGAAAGAAAACAGCAATATATTTAGTATATTTGATAAATATTGCAATACAATAGAAGAGTCACCATTCTGGAATTTTTTGTATATGTGACATTTTTAAAGTTTGTGACCTATCAAACTACTGCATTAGAATTTATTAAATCTCATCTGAAAGACAATTGCTCTAGTGGTAGAAATAACCATTAGATAAATTCATTCTAAAAGTGGTAGAAAGTTAATTGAAGAGTCTTTCCTCAGATAAAAACTTTTAAATGCCTTATTTTGGGGGTAGTTTAAAATTCTGGTTCCAAACCATTAAAATATAGATCCGCAAGTAAAATTTTTTACTGTGTTTTTTTTAATATATATATCAAGGTAGTAATGATGTGGCATTAAACCCAACTTTATTTTATTGAGTGTTGCTGACCCTACATCAGAATGCCCTGTACTCTGAGATAAATGTTGTTTTCAATTTTTACATAAGTCTAATCTCATTTTAAATCTAATACAAAAGTCCACAGAGAAATAATTTTTTGTCCCTTGGTCATGTGAAATAATCTCAGTGTAATTTCATTTGGTTAAGTTAATTTCATTTCTGGTGCTCTTACTTTTTTATTTTGGCATTTGCAATTCTACTGATAAAGCATTTTAATAAATGTCAATGGACATAGATATGGTGTATGCCAGTATAAACTGGTTTAATCTATAAAGTACTCTCCAGCATGCATCATGTTTTTTTTACTGAAGTCGAAACTGCAGTAAGCAGGGTCCCTCCAGTTGAGTAAAGAAAGACCTGCTTTCTCCTACATTTTAGGTCCTGTAACTCACAGCTGAGGTGAGGAAAGCTTTTACATGAATGTCTTTATATTTATCTAAGACTTGAAGGGCAAAGGAAATAGAGCCTATAAATCTCAGAAGTCCTATGGTAATCATTTAAAACAAGTGAAAAACCAAGAAATCTGCACCCTAGAGAAGGTCACTGCCATCTTTCAAAAGCATCTGTCTGGACGTGGCAGCCACCACCTCTCTGTATCTGACTAGAAAGAGAACAGAGAAGGGCTGCTGGTGATATCAGTTGGCACGACTTTCCAGTGGCTCTATTATCTAATGAAAAGGAAATCACAGGTGTCCCAAAACTGCCTCTAAGTAGTAGAAGGTAGCACAGTACTCCCTTTTAGAGACAGTCAATAGCTTTTCTTTCCCAGTACTAAAGATAGTCTTCAAGCCAGCCATGTTGTTAGCAAGAATACAGTAAGTCCCCTACGTACGAACGAGTCCTGTTCCGAGAGCACGTTCATTAAGTCCAATTTGTTCTTAAGTCCAACAGAGTTAGCCTAGGTACCCAAATAACACAATCGGCTCTATATACTGTACTGTAATTGGTTTATAATACTTTTCACACAAACAACACGTAAAAAAACAAACACAAAAAATAAAGAAAACATTTTTAATCTTACAATACAATACCTTGAAAAGTACAGTAGTACAGTACAACAGCTGGCATACAGGGGCTGACATCAAGTAAACAGGCAAGAAGAGTTACTGACTGGAGGAGGGAGAGGAGGTGGGAGATGGTAGAGCTGAAGCATCGTCAGCAGTAGGAGACGGAGGGCAAGCTGCAATTTCACTCACACCTGACGTTGATGGAATGCATGTTCGCATCTTTCAAAATTCGCAACTTGAAGGTTCATATGTAGGGGACTTACTGTACTCTAGTCTTCTCTCTTACTAATCATAACCACCATTCTTTTAAGCACTTACTTTGCTAAGCCATTCCATAGAGTACCTCTGTAATCCTTCTGGTAACCCTGTGAGGCAGGTATGCATATCCCATTTCACAGATGAAGAGACTGAGACCCAGAAGTTAAGGAAACTGCCCAAGAGAACAGCACAGCGCCAGTAGCAGAGCCAGATTTGCAAGGCAGTTGTCGGACGCCATTCTGTCAACCACGGTGCTGTGCTACACTGTGCTTTTGATCAGCAGTCACTGCACAGGAGAGAAGACTGGGTAGCACGTTTAAGAAGCAGAGATGGGTGACGGTTGGTGTAGACATGCTCAGTGCTGCTCGTCCTGGCTCGCAGGACAGTGGGGAGGCTGAGGGCCTAGGTCTAATGTCAGGCATACAGACTTGGGTGCTAGTCACTGCATTCATACCACGTGCTGGTTGTTTGACTCTGGACAAGTTATTTAACCTCTAGGCTTGGTTTCTTCATCTGTAGTATAGAGGTGACAAAAGGTTGCACCTACGACTTTACGTGTACAATCTCACATGAATCCGAAGTACTTTGTAAGCATTAGCTGTTATCATCATCTATTACACTAACATGAAAAGAAGAGGAAGGAAAGGAAAAGGTGCCCAGCCCTTAGAATGACTTACAAGCTCCTGTGGCCACAGTTAACTAGACTCTGTAGTATTTAACAGTCCCCCCTCGTATGGGATTGGATGACAATTTATGGAAATTCCATGATAGTGTTAGTGTTTGCACCAAAATTCTATGGCAGTCTTATGGGAGCAAAGTTATACCGACGTGTGTCTGTGGGTTTACTTCCATGCAAAAAGATAAACCTAGAATATTTTTTTTTACCAAAATGTATAACTGGAGGAAGAGAACATCTTCATTTTTAGATCATCACCTCTTGGCATTAGGTGTAGGGCATTGCCACCTACCTCATTATGCAAAACGCCCCAGGTCTGGAGTTTCTCAGAGCACATGCCTGACGATGATTAAGCACAAAGCAGCTGACCCATGAGCACGGCAGCAAAAGCTTCCTCAGCATTTCCTTGCTTTCAGAGTAGTTTTTCTCAACCTGGATATTATAGTAATGTAGGTCTTTTTGTGTGTTTATTTTGGAACATGGTTTGTGTCCCTCTGCCATAGAGCTAATAAATTGTAGGATTTGCAAAGGAAATATACTGAGACTGAAAACTAAGAAAGCACATATTTTTGCCCACCAGCAACAATCGCTCAAAGAACAGATTTAGAATCTCAGGATCTGGGAGGGGAGCAATTGGGCAAAGTTGCTCTGAAATTAACATGTAATGTCATGGTACAAAGAGTGTATTACTCAACAAAATATTTTTGTAAAAGAAGCAGATGAGGTCAGGGAAGAGAGAAGTTTAAAGGAAGGTTTCAGAATTAAACAACATAACAGACATCAGTTAATTTATCATGAAATGTGCTAGAGGTCAGGTGTGAGAATATATACATGAAATGATCTCAGCTACCTCCCTCTCAGACCCCAGGCTGCAGTAGACCCTTTTCCTATCACATCAACTCAGTAGTTTACAGAAAGCTTCCTAAATCTGTAAGCACGTTTGCTCCTTGATTTGTCTTCTTACCTAAGACCAATTTTGGGAGTTTGTTTACGTAGCATTTGCCTTTTAACAGACTTCTTTCATCTTTACATTTCTATACTAAATATATAGAGAGATTTATGTATATAATATATAATACTTATGGAAAATAAATATGTACATAAATATGTTATCAATTACTATAATCCATTTTAATTTATTTGTTGGTAGTATTCGCCAATTGACGTTTAGTTTTGTTTTGTTTTGTTTTTAAAGTCTGAAAGTCTGCAATTATGTTGAACTATCCTAATATCAAAGTGGCCAGAACTGAGGACATTTTGAAAAACGGGGTCACTGTCTAGAAATTAAATCATCTTTGGAAAGCTATTTATTGAGACCATTCTGTAATGTGTTATAATGAGAAAAGTTCGAGAACATCTTTTTCTAAATCATGTCATTTTCTATCCCAGCTTGTCTTTGTGATACTAGGTGACAGTACGTATGGCCACAGTGGCTTTTGGGAATTACCATCCAAAAGGAGTAAAATTTGACTCTTTTTCCTAGTGAATTTTCATTTTACTCTATCTGGGCATGTTGTATACAACTAACTTTAAATTCATCCATTTACTCATTTTAAAATGTTGTGCAGTTCCACAGGCCTAAATTTCAAGTCACAGAAAATCTGTAAAAAATAATTATTTGTTTAAGACAAAAAATATGAGCTAATTATTCTATCATACATATATGTAGTAGCACAAAAACAAAAAAAAACCATCAATAAATTTGATCTAAACTAATACCATGATTGCTTGCGGTTGACATTATATTTAATCTGCTTGTACAACTGAACCCAATAAGCTGAAACTAATATGAAAATAAAGCATGATGACAAAGGATCTTAAAGGTTTATATATTGTCACAAAATTCTTGAGAAAAGAATATTCCTTCCAAATATTCAAATATTGAACATTCTGGCTTTCTCTTTAAAAGTAACTAAATTCTGTACTTTAAAAAAAAAATTCTAATAAGCTGTTTCCAAACCAACCTCTTATCCTAAAGTACCTTTGATCCAAATGGATCACACAGTTAAATAAAATGACATCTGTCCTCAGGCTATTTCTAGATAGGGAAAACACATCTGTTCTAAAAACTCTTAGCCAACAGTTTGAAACTGTTCAGAAGAATTCCTTAAAAAAAGAAAAGACTATGTACAGAGAGCAAAGAGAAGATGCTTGAGGTTGGAAAAAATTAGGACAGCACTAACCCTTAAGAGGATAAAAAGATAACCCAATGTAATTCCCATTAAATTCTTAGCCTTTCTATGAAAGATTTGGTGATGAGATTCCCACAGTGCAAACATCTTTGTGGATGGATGTGAACACACCTGTTCAGGAAAAGGGAAACAAAACTTGAACTGACTCCCTTCCCACACAGGTCACCAAACATCTGTCATAAGTTATCAATTACTAGCCTAGACTGGACTCAAGCCTGTGACCTGAGGTTGAAAAAGCCACGTAGCTCATTCTGTCTCTTACCTAGTCTGTGGTTTTACCCTGTACCACTGGTAAAGCTTCTGTTTAAATCTCCAGGGGTTTGGAAGACCAGGTTGACCCCGTGACATTCATAATGTATTTACTCCCAGGGTTTCCACGCACACCACCCTGGGGCTGATCTTAGTTAGGATTGTGTGACTTGCAGTAATGTAGGCAGCTCCAAAAAGATTTACCCAATAGTTGGCATAGTTCTTTAATTGCATAAGTTCCTTAATTGCAACCTAAAGACAATGTCTTCTTGTCCAAGGAAGGTTGTGTGTGTGTGCACGCGTGTGTGTGTGTGTATTTTAAGATTTTGACTTTGATTAAATGTCAATACATATAAAACTTCTGCATAAAAGCAGAGAAACGAAACAAAGAAAGAAAACCAAAAAAGGCTTATGGGCATGACTAACTAGGTGAGCTTCTTCCCTTGTAATTATTAAAACTTTGGGCGACAGCATCAAATTGTCAATGCTTTTGATCCCTCCTGTGTCTCTTTCCTGTAATATCCCACCTCAGTTGGGTACATGTGAGAACTAATCTCTGAGTGGCTATGGCGCTCATCCACGGAGTTTGCCAGTGGTTGTGTGATTTGGAGCAATCTGCTTAACCTTCTGTGATTCTCTACGTCCTCATCTTCGAAATCAGAGGACTAGGCTAAATGATACCTTAGGTCTTTTCTAGCTCTAAAATTCTGTGAAATAGAAAGCAGTGTAAGTCTCGAACATTTTCCAAGAAAATTATGGTAAAGAGAAGTGGTCAGTGTGGCTCCGACATTGGCAACTCCACCATTGCCCAGGCTCAGAGAGCATGGGGCTCACTTTGCTTTATTCTGATTTTTTGCCTTTGCACTGATATAGAAACACAGGCAGTGTCTCCCAGTGCAGAGCCCACCGGGCACCCTACCACACTGACAGATAGGTGCACTCACCTTTCCGGAAGGTCACCATCACTCCAGTTAATTTTTAAAAGCTGCATAACTCAGCATGAAGTGAGACTTCAGGTTTCAGTTAATGGAAGCATGATGTCTTTAATGTGTAGGAATAATAGGGTGGTAAGTTTTCAAACCTGGGTTCGAAGGTAAAGATACACCATGACCTTGAAGTGAGCAGTACTTGGTGTGCTGGGGAGGACACACTATGGAGCTGAGTGACAGAAGAGGAGAGTCCTCATAGGAGATAAGATTGCAGAGCACCTATGTAGTGCTGGCAGGGTGGAAGTTGTGCATCAGATAATGCAGGGTCTCACATGCTCTCCTAAGGTCTTTGGCTTTTCCTGTGAGTGAAAGGGGGAATCACTGGAGGATTTTGAACAGAAGACTGACACGGTCTGACTTAAGCCTTTTTTTATATATATATAGATTTATTTATTTTTGGCTGCGTTGGGTCTTCGTTGCTGTGCGCGGTCTTTCTCTAGCTGCAACGAGCAGTGGCCATTCTTTGTTGCGGTGCGCGGGCCTCTCATTGGTGGTGCAGTGGTTAAGAATCCGCCTGCCAATGCAGGGGACACGGGTTCAAGCCCTGGTCCGGGAAAATCCCACATTGCCGCGGAGCAACTAAGCCCATGCGCCACAACTACTGAGCCTGCGCTCTGGAGCCCACGAGCCACAACTCCTGAGCCTGTGAGCCACAACTACTGAAGCCCGCGCGCCTAGAGCCCATGCTCCGCAACAAGAGAAGCTGCCGCAATGGCTTAAGCCTTTTTAAACAAGATCAATAGCAGTGGTGTAGAGATAGCCGGCGAGGCAGGGCAGGAGTGGAAGGAGGGACACAGGGAAGAATATCGACTCCTGGTACTAGTTCTGCTCTGAAAGTGCCTTGTGCCAACGGGCAAGTCATTGACCACTTGAGCCTCGATTTTTCTCTGTAAAGGAGCGAATCAGTAATAGCTGAGCTTCCTTTCATTTCCAACTTTCAGTGCATCAACACTTGGAGAAATATTTAGACATTTACCCTATTAAAGGTAAGCATTTTTACACATGGTGTTTACCGAATGTATACCTTCTTTCCCATAGTTTTAAAGTGCAGATTTTAAAACTCAATACCTTAACAACATAGGACATTTAATTGGTTCCGGTGAAAGGTTGTGAATTACAGGAAAATATCAGTTATGGTATTTTATATAAAGAAGAGGGCTCACTCTATACCAGTCGTAAATGTTAATTCATGAAAATGGTAACCACAACTAAAGACTATCTGTGTACTCACACACACGTTCCTCCTCGGGAAATGTACATTTACATAGAGGAAGGGGGTCAGGTGATTATTTTTTAAAAGGGTAATTATAATTGGATTTAGTGTATAAGAGGCCAAAATCCAGGTATCCTTAAGTCAGAGAATATTAAAATAATGATGGAATACAAAACTATGGCCTTCTAATAAGGAGGATACACAAATATTATTGTAGGGAATTTCTAACTATTTAAATTATAAAATAATTACCTAAAAAATAAAAATAAAATAATGACTTGACTTCTAAAATATCCATAATTCACTCTCCAAAGTAGAATATTCCCACATATAGTCAGTGAGTTTCTTTTTTGTTTATGCCAATGGAACCTTATTTAACTAATCAGTCTTTCGTGCTGTAAATTAAGATGGCAAAAAACAAAACAAACTGGCTCCTTTTCTACCTGCGTGTGAATCTACAAAAGTTAATTTGGTTGTGCACAGAGTAACTAGATGTGAAAAACTGAAAAGGGAAAGAGGGTACGCTCCATCATTTTACTTGCACGTGTAAGGATTTCAGTGCTCTGTGTTTTCCTTGAACGAAATCCCATGGTGCCAATTAACCTAACGTATTCAAAAACAATTCTCTATTTAGAAAGAATAATTTTCATTGTGGGTGTTCCTTGAAATCGTATGCCTCATCCCCTGTTATTACCAAGATGTGTGCTGGGCGATTCAAAGTACCAGCTTCACTTCCACGCACTGCATAGATTAGAGCTGTATCCCACACACAGTGTCAGATAATCTGTTTTGATTTTGTCCAATGCACACATATTTTCACCTTTAGTAATTTTTTTAATGTGGAAAAGCCCTCTCTACCTAATATTAAACCAAATATTTCATGTCAAAATTATCAAAAACACTCAAAGCAGGAGATTTGGTTTAATCGGGAAATCGCTTTTTCTTGCAAAAACTTTGCAATAAGTCAACTTTCCTGGCTTGGTTTAAATAGCATCTTCATTTTTCTTTGAAATAACGTGAATACATTTTTCCTCCAGTGTGAGACAAAACTGGACTAGAAAAGACTGAAAAGGATTTAACTAACTTGGTAAATACATTCTCCATTTTATTAGGCTGTGTTGTCTATTTGGATTTCTGGAGTATTTATTTTAAACCTAATAAATCAATTAACCAGTATTCATTCTAAGATTTAATTTGGTGAATAGAATATATGTGCTTTTCATCAGGGCACACATCATTTTTAAGTCTGAAACCACCACACACAAAGGATTTAATTCCGACAGACATTTGTTCTCAGCATAAATACTTTAGGCCAATAGTTGTCCCCACTTAATCATGCTTCTTAAAAGTGAATTCCAGAAGACTTGAGGCCCCAAATGACCCCTGGTAAGGTGAGTTGTCAGTAAATTACTTTTATGATGTGCCCTAGGGAAGCAAGTCTGCTAGAAACTTGGTAGGGAGCTGGCCCCCTCTTGCCTGTAGGGGGATGACCTTTAACTTTATCTAACCTTTGCATTTCTAATTCTAAATTTCTAGGAGGCATTTAGTCACATTGTTGGATATCTTATGAAAAGGGAGGCCTCTCCTGTGCCCATAAGATAGTGTTAACCACACATTTGTTGCTAAACTTCCCAATGAAGCATGCCAGGACGCTTTTTTATTTCTACAATTGACTTTTAAATACCAAACATTTAATGAGTTGAAATATAAATGAGTTCAAAACGGACTCATAGTTAAATTATGACTGCCTTGGGTGACATTTGGGAAACACTGCAGAAAATTTAATCCCTGTAATTTTGCTAATTTGAATTTATCGTGGCACTTGAAAATTTATAAGAGCCATTAAGGATGATTGAAGATATTGCATCAGAATACATTTTTTTTCACGATATATTTAGTTATTGAAAACAAGTCTTGTCGATTTTTGTGTTGTCTCCATTATGAGAAAGTTTTTATTGTGCTTTGGGAGGATAATTACATCAAAATTATCAAATGGAGGAATTTAGATTCAGTTTTAGATGAAAAAATATATACCCTTCTTTGGCTGTCTTATACTGAAAACATTGGAAAATAATGCTCATTTACAGGATATAAAATACAAAGTGATCATTAATTTCTTGTTAATGATCAGGGCTTAAGTTAGGTAGACCCAGATGTCTATGTTTTAGTTCCATGAATGTCTAATTTTTCTTCTTTTCCCATTAGTTTTGGATGACATTGAAGAGACCAGTATTTTTAATTCTTTCCTAAAGCAAAGTATTTCATTGCTCAGTTTTATTGTTTATAAGTGTGTTATACATACATGTAAGTATGTATGTATATACATACATGCATATATAATAGAACACTGTGTGGCTGAATGAAATATTGCTAAAGACAAGCTTCTTCCAAAAAATTATACACCTAATTTTTAATCAGACAATGTTTAGGTATTTAAATACGTAGACTAAATGTAGAATATTTCTATAATCTCTCTGACTTACATGTCAGATTGTAACATAAGCAAAGCCAAGTGGTCTAAGCTTTGCATGTGATGTCAGCCCTTTGAGGAGTTCAGCGATATGCAGTCATAGAAGCAATTAGTGTAACTTCAGTAGTTTTTTAGTGGGGAAGGAAAGAGATCAGCAAATTCTTTCCCGTAAACCAAAGGTTCTGGCTCAAGAGCATATATAAACAAGATGTAAGTTTTAAATATAGTTTAAATGCCACCCAGGAGAAAAATTCAGCGGTAAAGAAGTTGTCAAGAGACAGGGAGCAATCTTTAAATGGTGAAGAAAATATCAAACTGGTGACAATACTTTAGGAATACATAGGCACGTGCTTCCAAACACTTCAGCCCAGAAGGTCCTCTTCCTCCTACCCCACCCCAGTTGTTTATCTTTGGATGTGGAAGGAGTAGCAACAGTAAAGTAACAGTCAAGCAGGATATAGATGTAACTTGTTGATAACCCTAAGAAGAGTTTAGCTGAGAAAATGACCATCAAACTCACAATTTTGAAATGAATTTGGAAGCAATAGTTAGAATACAATACATGGCACATTATGACACTAAAATTCAAACTATCTTAGGCTATTTGCTCGTTTTAATCCTACCAAAAGCATTTGTTTGTCATCATGTATGCTCCTACTGAGATATGGCCGGGCATTTTTTTCTTTGTGTGTGTGCTTGTTTTTGTTTTTTGTCAAAAATTCTGCGCGAAGTATCTTGACGGTTTTGACCGTTACAGCCTGGTCTGCTTTATTTTTGCCTGGAGACTTGCTGTTCGATTACCATTGAACATGGACCAGAAGACACATTCATGTGTTAGGTACTGAACAGGGCCCATCTCTGGAACCCGACCAAAAAACACAGGACCTGGTGTGTGGAAGGTAATTCCGCAAAGGAAAATCAGAGTGCTCTGACCAAAAGGACTGGATGTTGGGCGGGAAAAGCAATAGAGATCTGAGAAACTCAAGTTAACAGGGGAGAGGAAACAGAAAAAATTACCTGGTACGTGCTATAACGAAAGTCTGAGCTGAGTATGGGAGATCCTCCATCCATCTGAGGATGGTGGCCCCTCACGGAAGGAATGACTCTTTAAGGGTATGGGCAGGAAAGAGGGCTGAGGCTTTCATGCAGGAAACATCGTGAAAGGATTGAGATGGGGCTAGACATGTAAACTGAGGCAAGAGACAGCCCCCATAAAGGGTCTTGTATACTCAGGGATTCTGAGTTTCTTCCTAGAGTAGACAGCAAGGACAGTTCTGGCCAGCCCCCAGTGATGTATTAGGCTCTCGTGTAACCGGCTGCCTTCCTTAGGCTGCTGTGACTGCCCTACCTCCCCTTGTAGGGGATCTGGGAGCTTCTCCTTTTCCTGGAGGGCAAGGCAGCTCAAGAACTGAATCTAGAAAGAACTTAAAAATGAATGCAAAGGGAGAAGATTCTAGGGAAAACAAACTCAATTCAAATGGGCTTAATCAAAAAACAAAGCGAAACAAAACAACTCCTGGCTTTGCTTTCCCCGTGTTAGCTTCATTCTTTGCCAGGCTTTCTTCCTGTGGCACAGATTGTGGTAGTTCCAGGCTCACGTGCTTCCAGTTTAGCAAATGCAGGGGAACAAGAGCTGCTTTCCCATAAGAGTTCCATCAGAAGTTCCCTAAATGATGCTCCAGTCTTAGGACCTACACCCACCCTGGGGTGAGTCATGTGCTACCATGGTTGGCCTGGCCTGGGGTCATGTGCCCGTCTCTGGAGCCAGGGGCAGAGATCAGGACAGTCCAAAGCACTACGCCCCAAGTGTGGAAGGGGTAATACCCCAAAGGAAAATCGGAGTATTGTTACCAGAGGAGGAGGGAGTGGATTCTGGGCTGTCTACACAACAGACATCCACTACTCATTGGGCAGAGAAGGCTACTGTGAATCAGAGTCCAGGCTTCTAATATTCAATCCTGCCTTCCTTCCTCCCCATGCTTCTGATTACTGGGCTTACCTCTGGGTCATATTTCAAGGACATTCAAGGGTTGTAAAGCAGCCCAACTAAAGCGTTCTGTTGGTACAAGATACGTAAGTAGGTGGTATTTTCTTTTTGTTCACATAATACTAGTTTCTTGCTTATGTCTATGATTATTTTTAAGACATGTAGATCAAGATACCTTGGTTCGATATACCAATAAAATATGCATCAGGAAGCATTGCTAAATCAGCAGAAACAATGAGGCCAAAAAGACTGACTTAATAGCTTTTAAATCACAGAAAATGACCCATCTGCAAAACAGGGTAGCTGAGGCCCCATAAGAAACACATCTATACAACCCACGGTCCTGTCCTTATTTTGAAAGGCTTTTGTGAAATTTCTATTTCAGTTTCATCCATTAATCATATTTATTAGTGAGTCACTGTAGAGTTTGCATCCAAGCCTGCAAGAATTCCAGAAGCGTGTAGGGAACTGCCTTCAAAATGCTTAAATAGAGAATATGAAACATTTGATGATAATGTTTTGTATTTTGGCAACATGTAATTTTGGAATATTTTGCACCCTATGGCTCTAAAGTTCACGTTTTCTTTCCAATGATGTTGAGCTCATTTTGTGCAATTTAATTAATTTTGGTAAACAAGTATGACATGTTTTAATTTGTCTTTAGTCATAATGGTGTGATTAATGTGCTGTAGACTACTTAAAGAGTAATATTGTCATTCCCTTTTTTATACTCTGAATATTCTCATGAGTCTGTTAGTATGCCTTTGCTAGGTATTTAATAAGCACATTAAAATCTGTTCTTGTTTACTCACTTAAATGAAAGCAAGAGAAAGTTCGAAAAACACAAATCCTGACTACCCAAGAATGTGCATAGTTTTATCTCTAACATTAGGAAAATCTTTAAATTAGTTATTTGTTTTCTTATTGAAAGCCTTTGTCACATCTAAACATGTTCTTCAAATTAATGCTAACTACATGCAATAAGCATTCAAAAATTAAAAGTTAATTTCTTTTTAATGGAAAAAAACTAGTTTATGTCTTATATATCTGAATTTTAAATAGGAATAGTATTACATAAGTATATGACAGACTTTTCTCTGCCTAAAAACATGCCTATGCACTCATTATCCCTCACTAAAAAAATTAACTTGTTTTCCTTAGCATATATTATACCATTGTCTGTCATATCCATGCTTTCTAAAACCAGTGTTTAATTTGCTTATGTAGAAAGTGGCAATGACTTGACCCTTCTGCTTTATTTCATCACCCTGACCCCTTGTCAGACTTTTCATTCTGCCATTTGATTATGTCAAATGATTGGGAAGGTATTTTTCTTTGAAACTGGCTTTTCACCCATGGAAGGTTCAGGTGGAATCCAGCTAGAGGACTGTTACCCGGAGATGGTAATAAAGCTACCTACTGTTTGATCCAAAGGGCGACAGAGTTGTGGAATTCAGCTCAAAGGAATAATCTGTTTTTCGAAGTTCTCTGTGTAGGAACTTACTGAATGTTTTCCCTGTGTTTTATGGATCTGCAAAAATAACATGGCTCTGCTCCACATGGGGGAGATGGCTGTAGGTGTGTCATCCATTCATTGACCGATTCATTCATCGAGTTAATGTTTATTGGATTTCTTCTATTTGAGCCAGGGGAACTGGGGAAAGTCCAGAAATTCTGTCTTTATATGTTGATGGAATACAATGAATTGATTGTAAATATGAAGATAGAGATTTATAGAATTAGAAGGAGAGAAAGATGGAGGAAATGAGGGCCTTTGGATTTGCATTCCGGGGTTACTTTCGAAGCAAGTTCAAACATCTCCCCATTTACTTGTTCACTTATTTCTTATGAGATATTCCTAATATTGACCTGAAAAATACTAAAATACATAAAATTTCTATTTATAACAGGGAATGAGGACTTCTTATTAACTGAATACTTTTAACTTTATTTTATTGAAGTATCATTGATTTACAATGTTGTATTAGTTTCTTACCTGAATATTTTGACTAATAATTTAAAAGATACATGGTGAAAATGATCAGTTTTCAAAGAATGTACATGAACGTATCACAAAAAGCATGTAAATAATGCCAAGGACCATTTATTCTTAGATGCAGAATTTGAAATATTGTAGATTTCAGGTCATCATTAGAAGTACATCAGGTTCATCATCTCTCATAACCCTTTACACGAAACCCTTGAAACTAGATAAGTTTCAGAATTCAGGGATTTCCAGATTTATACTTAGTCAATATGGTTCACATATTACATTTGATCTATTTTATCTAACAACTCTGATGGGGTCTGGGATAGCACCATGTAAAAAATATATTAATATATATGCAGAAAAATCTGAATATTCAAACTGAGTGGACTAAAGAAAGACTCTAAACTTCTTCCCAACAGTTCAGATCTAGTTTTGCGGACAAATAAATTTTACACAAAACTTATAAAAGAGCTTTTGCTTATCAAAGCTTTTTGGATTTCAGAACTGCCTAGGAGAAATCCTGGACCCCTTAGATAACAGCACTGTGATTTAGCATCTCATTTGTCTGGCGGTGAGTTCAACATCGACTTTTAGGGACAGAGCTGGGAAAGCATAATTAAGCAAAAATGGCTTCTGAGCTTCCAAGAAAATAGCTGTCACTGAGTGTCATGTGCTTTAGTCATAAAATCATAAAACTTTCGAAGTCGAAGGAACCTTTGGAATCATTCAACCTAGCTCTTTCATTTCACAGTTGAGGAAACGAGAGCCTGGAAAAACAAAATCATTTGTTTGAGTTTGGTTAGCTACATGGAGCCATGTTGACATTGAATTATAATACAAAATTAATCTTCATTAGTCAAAAAGGCTGGTGTTTTGCTGTTAGTTTTCCCAGAATGTTCAAGTTTCTGAGTGACAGTGGACAGTGGATTAGATACGAAGGACACACAGGGCACCCTAGAGGCTGATTTACTGAGAAGTGGAGACTGAGAGCAGGATAGGAAAGCAGCACATTTGCAGGGCAGAAAAAACTTTATACATTCCCTGAAGGCTAGACAGCGTGACCAGCAGATTCATGTCAGGGTGGCGATACCTGTCTCTTGTTCAGGTGCTCTTAAAGGAAATGCGGTGTCTCTCCATGAATGCAAGGTGAAGTTCTACATGGCAGTTCTTGTTGCCAAACTATTCACCTTGGGTTAGACTTATCTCTTTCGAAACATCCCCCAATATCAAAGTGTAAAAAGAGAATTGCATTGTCTTCTCGATGATATTTCAATTAAATGGAGTTTCCTAAGGAAAGAGAGACGTGGAACGACAGCATTAGCATTGTTGATAATTAGAGTTATCGTCAGGAAAACAATCTCAATGTGTGAAAACAGAATACAGAGGAGATCATTTTTTAAAAAGAGAACATTAAGACGTTAAGAAAATGTTATAACTGTATTTACAAAAGCAAGGATGTGTGAAATACATTTTTTAAAGATTATCAGTCAGATTTTTACTAGCTTGATTTTTGTTAAAATTCAGATGTCCCTGAGAAAGCTGACTGTTATCCTTACCAGTCTTTTTGGTTTAGTGGGAACAAATTTCAGCTCTTTTCTCAAATGCAGGTTTTGGTGGTGACAAAGCTTGGGAATCTTTGGGTTCAGAGAAGAAAAAATAGTTTTAAAGAGAGAAAAAGAAAGGGAGAACCTGAGAGAGTTTAGACACTGAAAACAAATTTCTGATTTTGTAATCTGTCCCACATTAAAGTAGTAACTTCCAGAATCAAGCTCCATTGTCAGATCATAGGATTTTATGTTCCTGTCCAAGAATTTTGAAAGCTTCTTAATTTGCTTAGACGATTGATAGGCAATCCAATGTTTCTCACTTTCTTTTTAAAATCAAGAACCTCGGATCAGAATGACCAGAGCAAGTGCCATTTACTTTAGTCTTAATTTTTGTAGAAGAAATAAAGAATAAGTGTGATTATATTTATGAGGAGTTTAAGTATAAAAGTTGATCCATGGTTAAAAGGGACAGGCGCTAATTACATCATTTTCTTTTTGTTTTAGTAATGTTAAAGAATTAACAAAAGATCACTGTGGTTGTAATGGTTGGCATTTGGAAATTAAGATTATAGTTAAATAATTGAATTTAAAGCATTAATAAATTATACCAACTTCCTTTACATATGTGGATATTACACCACTGGCGGGCCAGAGTAAAGTGTACTTAAGACATACTATGTGGTAATGACTTAGATTAGGGGTCGGCAAACTACAGACCAAATCTGGCCTGCTGCCTGCTTTTATAAATAAAGTTTTATGGGAATAGCCACACCATTTCTTTATGTAGTGCCCATGGCTACCTTTGTGCTACAACTTCAGACTTGAGTAATTGCCACAGAGAGACTAGACGGCTCTCAAAGGCTTAAATATTTACTATCTGACCCATTAAGAAAAAGTTGGCTGACCCCAGATTTAGGTGGTCAATTCGTTATTCTCAATACACTCTTCTCTTATAAGTTAAGCTGCTTTCAATCTTTGAAGACACTACATTCATTTACACAATTATGTTTTAACAAAATTAGGGATATCTTGAAAAACCACGTTTCTCTAAATGCACATTTTAGTCTTATCTCAAATCCCAAATTTTTTGTGTGGTTTATATTTCCAGGCTTTGATTTTTTAGGATGTCATTACAAAGAACTATTTTTTGAGAGTTCTGTATTTGGAACTAGTGAAAAGAAAATGGTATAGGTGTTTTTGATTGCCTTCCGTAGCTTTCTACTCTAAATGACTTAGGCAGGATTCCCATTAGTCATTGGCACACCTGGGGCTTGTATATATACCTCAAATCCCAACCCATTATCTTGACTCCCTGGGTATCCTGCTGCTTCCTACCATTAACGGTGCAACCTTGCCTATACAGGCACAACTCATTTTATTTCACTTCGCTTTATTGCGTTTAACAAATAACAGCGTTTTTATCAAATTGAAGGTTTGTGGCAGCCCTGCGTGGAGCAGTTCTCTCGGCCGCATCTTTCCAATAGCATTTGCTCACTTCGTGTCTCTCTGTCACATTTTGGTAATGCTTATAATACTTCCAACTTTCTCCTTTTGATTATATTTGTTATAGTGATCTGTGATTAGTGATCTTTGATGTTATTTCTACGACTGACTGAAGGCTAAGATGATGGTTAGCACTCTTTAGCAATAAAATATTTTAAAATTAAGGTATGTACATTGTTGTTTAAGACAGAATGCTATTGCACACTTAATAGATTCTAGTATAGTGTGCACATAACTTTTATACACACAGGGAAACCAAAAAAACTGTGTAACTGGCTTTATTGTGATTTTTGCTTTATTGTGGTGGTCTGGAACCGAGCCTGCAGTATCTCTGAGGTCTGCCTGTATATAACTGCAGCCTTCTGCCCTATGCAGAATAGCCCAAGAGCACTCTTCGTAAGTTACACCCTTTACTGTAGCACTAACTACCTTTCACTGACATTGTCCTCCTGAGGGACAGGGACTCTGCTGATAACATCTTCCCGCCTACCATTTGCAGGACACCATTTGCAGGACAAAGAGCTGATGTTTTCATCTAAAAGTATACTTTCCAAATTTTCCTCGTCCGCACATGCTCAATAATTGAAGTACGTATTAAATGAAGCGTGACCATTTAATTTATCATCCAAACTGGGATACCTCTGCGAGTGAAAGGAGAGTTTTATTAGAACATAGACCAGAACTGTGTCCAGGCAAACTAGGACATATAGTCACCCTAGGCTTTATAAATCTTAAAATTACCAAATTTCCTTAATTATACCATGGTTGATCATTAACTCACTCATTATCATAAAAATGACCTTGATGATGGCAACAAAATAACTAAAAACACAATGTTTTAAAAATTGAGGGATATCAGTTAACTTGAACTTGATATTTTGTGCCTGATATAAGCAACATGATGACCAAGCCTCCTTCTTTTTCTCTTCTACTTCCATAGTATCTTCTCCTCCATTCAGTCCTCTTCTTTTATTGTCACTTTGTCACTATAGACAAAGGCCAATAAAAGAAGAAGAAAAAAAAATGAAAACAGGAGTAAGAAGGGGGCTGATCAAGGGTTGTGTCCAGGATTTGGAAGCAATATCTTGCACAAGCCATCTTGTTTCATTTTTATTCCTTTTTAATCACTTTTTTTTTCAAAGAAAAAGCATAACGGAGCATGCATTGATCTTACAATAAGCTTTACTTAAACAGTAACATTTGAGCCCATGGTAAATTATGCAGTTCACTATATTAAGCCAGGACTTTCCAGTCCACCCAAAGTTTCCAGTAAAGTTCTGTTTGACCTTTGTATAAAAGACCACCTTTGCTAGGTGACTTATTTTTGCTGCCCTCTTGGGTGGTCGAATGAGGCAGATTTCCCTGTTGAACAACATACAACCTTCTTTTTTGCCAACTGAACATTACACTGGGATGTGGCTTGGAGGAACAGTTTCTCAATACTATAAACAACGGCTTTCTTGGAACAGCCTGTTGCTGAAGCATAAAGAGAGGTTACTCTTGGTTTTGCCTTCGGTAGCATATGAATTGGTTAAGAAATAAGTGTGGCTGAGCCACCAAAGTACAGTGGCCATAATATAATTAAGTTCCGTATCCTCCCTGGAGGCTCGGAGCAGTATTATTATGACACCGAGCTTAAAGAAAAGGAATTTTTTCAGAGCCAGGAAATTAGTGAGAAGCAGTCCTTGGGGAAATGTTGCAAAGTCAAAAAAAAAAACTGAAAGAAATCAGTAGAAACAGCATCAAAGTTACTCAAGGAAAAGGGCTGGTTAAAATACAATATTTTGTTATCTTGTGAGCCTGAGTATATTAAGTCATTATCTTTCAAAAGAGTAGTGTTTTGGGGATTAAACATGCTATTGGAGTTAGGATGGGGAAGAAATGGAGGATTAAAGATGTGTTTGAAATATTGAAAACAAAGGGAAAATATGAAATGTTTCTAGAAGGAATTATCGGGAAGACTTTTGCTCTCTGCTTATCCATGATAAATTGTATTTAGAAATAAAGTTTTTAATAACAACTTAGACTATTAAGGTGTAGACTTAATATAGACTACTAAAAATTTATTACAGATGTGAGTGACTCTGAGTGGAAAGAAGAGGACAAAGAAATGAGAATGTAGAGCTATTTGGCTATTTGCTGCCTCGCCCTAAGGCCACAACACTCAGCAAAGCAGCTCATGTAGTTGTCAGAGCTTCCCTAGAAGACCTTAGTCGGGCCTCAGCAGTCACAGGGACAAAAAGTTTCTCAGAATACGTATGAAAGCATAAACACTGAAAAGAAAGATACTTAGCCTGGATTTCTTTCCAAATCATTCCTGTTCAAGGCATCACTCTTTATCTTTTAGGCTCCATGACAGATTGGCTTAAGATAAGCGATCAAGTCTTCAGGGCAAGGGTGATTTATTCTTTGGTAATATACCACAGCTTTGTCACTCTATAGATTGTTATATTCAGTCAGTCCTTTTATCATTCATTGGTTTTGACTGAATAATGTAGCGGGTAATCCTGCTTGTGTCTGTCTGTCTAGGCATCAGCCATCCATGCAATAACTCCTTGGATAGCCTAATAATATTCTCTTCATGTGTCCTGCCCAGGAAAGCTACCTTGTAATAAGCATTGCTTTCATAGAAGTAGAGTGCTTTGGGGTGGAGGAGAAGGGCTGCTGCTCACTATAAAGTCCAATCCCACACATGGTACTGGTCAGACAAATCAAGGGCCTGAATGTGGAGCAAATCCATCTCTTATACAACCAGTCTTCTACCTAGAAGTAGAAGAGTTTAGAGTAAACATTAGTGCGTTGACTGTAAACAAGTACAAACTTAATGCTTAATTTCTGCCAACCTCAAGGAGGATAGTTCAGTCGCCTACAAGTAGGAACCAAGAAAATGTATTAGATATGCTCAAGAATCAGTGAGCATCTTCCAGTTCTTTGGCTCTAGATGTGGAGTAGCCCTAGATTAAACTGATGCTTTGATGTCTTCCTTCTTCACACAATCGGGAATTATCTCCCGACCATAAAGCTATAAAAGTCATTTGATCTGCTGAGTGCTTTTGGTGTTCCAGGTGCCTAGTAACTTTTTGAAATCTTTTTGCTATTGGTCTATAGGCCACTTTAGCATTATCAAAGTTGAATATGATACCTTATACTCTATTTACATGCACCTTTCAACTTGATAGGCAAAGGGATGTACCGTTTTGAAGTTTCACTCTATTTCAGAGACTTTTTAAGGTACACCTTCTTTAATTCTGGGTGTTATTAATAGTCCTATAATCTGGGTATTTCGATTCCTATTTTATAGGTAAGAAACTCATGTTCAGAAAAGTTAATAATCTTCTCAATGATATATATCTAGAAACTGGCAGAACTAAGATTCAAATTCCTGTCTGTCTGACTCTAGTAATTGTGCAATAACCATCCAAAAACCAACCTGTGAACATTTGAAGAAATTTTGTTCCAGAATCAGCACTGATTTGCAGCTCTGCTCGTCCACTGAGCATTCCATAATAAACTAACACAAAGCTAAAACTCAGATCATATTCCTGCTCCCATCAGCCTCTGTTCCCAAGTATGGGTCAACCCTGGAACATCTTGTTGAAGCAGAAAAAGAAGCTAAGCTTGATTTGGCCTGGAGCAATATGATTGTAAAGGAAGTTAAGCGTGGCTTGCTAGAAGAGTCCGTTTGATGTTGGTTGACAGAATGTCCTTCTGTAGAATTAATTGGAGATTCTTTTTTTGAAGTCCCAAGCAGCCAACAGGTGAAAATGCATTATTCATGCAAATCTTGGGGAAAAGGCTCACCTGTGGTGAGATAAGGCTTTCCCTATCTTAGATGAATGGGAAGTTTGATTCTTCTGCCAAAACAAATTGGGAGTCTAAACATTAGAACTTATGGAGAAGGGTTATGCCCGTCTGATGTATTTGAAGAAACCTGAGGCTCTTTTGTTCTGTTGTTTCTCCAAGTCAATTTCGCACACCAAAGACACATGTCATGGGGAGCATGTTAAATGTCAAAGAGACTGTGTCAAGTGGGTAGACATTAATTAACTCTGCCAGATGAAACAGTTGCAGAATGGGAGAAATGAGGAAATGCATCTTCTACGAAGCTGTATGCAGAAGTGGAAGAGTTGGGAATTCTTTCTCATATACACGAAACTTCTCAATTCTCCTGTGTCTCCTATTCTGTATAAGTTGTCCTTACTCGTAAATTGGATGTGGTTAAAGGCCATAGACACTTTATGGGTTTAAAGTAAGAGCACCAAAAACTATAACTATAAATGTCATTGGCGCACTTATTTCTCCAACAAGTTTGGTATGTTATAAATGTCATCTAGAGCCCATGCCATACCAGTAGGCAGATATAATTTAGGAGCTTCTTTTAGATACTTAAACCATTTCAATGACAGATAAATATCTTCCAGCGAATTAGGATCACAAAAATGAAAAAAATATTTTTATAAATTGTTGGATTAGGTCATACAGTTTAAGCTTAGTCCATAGCGTTTAAGCCACTCCTGCACATGTGCAATTCACAAAGATAGTTGACTTCAGAGGGCTTTTAGTAATGTATTTTGTTTCATCTAGAAGATGTTCTTTATAACAAACAGGAAACCTCACTAAATATAACCCAAAGTTTAAGCAGTGGAAAGGCACATAGATGATGTCGTACATTATAAATATTTTTTGTACTTGCTGGTTTATTTCTAAGGAAATTATGAGAATGACATCATAATGATGACTGACTTTTATTAGTGTTTTTGCTCTGAAGCTCTAAAGCTCTAGACCAGTAGTTATAAAGAAAAACAAATTGTCTGGCATTATCCCTTAATACTTTACCTGATGTTTTCTAGTGGCATTAATTCTAGGAAGTAGTTCTAGGACCACTATATTATCATCAGTTCTCTTTTACACATTTATCATGAAAACCAGCATGATAGTAAAGCACACAGTTTCTTAAACTCAAAATGGGAAATAATTACCTTGTATTTTTGGCTGAACTACTGCTTGGATAAGTCTACAACTCGAAGAACAATTTTGGAGTAATATTTTATAGACCATTACTAGTTGCAGTTAGAGAAAGGCTTTTCATAACCATCCAATGTAAATTTTAGCAACATGCTCCTTTGTTCTACTAATACCAAGCGGAAGTTAACTTTCTATTTTTACTGAGGCTTTACTCTAATGCCTTTTCTAGATAAATCCTCTTAAATGATTTATTTGATAAAATTGAGCCTTAGAAGAGCATGGGGCAAAGATATATATAATACATGAGATGGAGCTATAGGTCTTATAGTCTTTTATTCATACAGCCAACTATTTGAGTGCCTATTAGGTGTCAGCCATTGGGTTGAGTGCTGGGATACAGTCAAAGAATAATCAGATTTGATTTCCATTCAAGATTTCTTCTTTATGGAGTAGGGAGACTGGTAAGTACAATCAACACAACATAATAGGCTAGTGATATGGTGTCCTAGCAATATGTAGAAAGTGCTAGGAAGAAAAAGAGAGAGGCATGCTCTGGGATCAGAGTAGACTGCAGAAGAGCTGGAGCTGGGTCCTAAAAGATCTATAAGTTCTTCCCCAGCAACTAGATGGGGATGGTCTTCCAAGCAGAGGAAATAACCACGTGCAAAGGCATCAGGATGTGAAAACCTAGGTAGCATTGAGATAGTATGGCAGAGCTGAGGCTGGAAAAAGAGGTTAGGGCTGTCTTTAAAAGGGTCTTGTGTTCCTTGTCTAATCCCTTGAACTTATTTTTTAGGTAATGAGAGTCAGAAAGTTTTGTTTTGTTATTGTTTTAAGGAAGCAAAATTAAATGATCAGATGAGCTTTTTACAAACCTGTGTGTAGGAAGTGGGGTAAGGCTCTTCTTATCATCAGACACAGCCAACAGAAACAAAAACCTCTCACAGCCAAAGAAGAAAAATGAGCTGTCCTTTATCCTGTCCATGGTTTTCTTACCTCCGTTTAGATTTATATCAGGAAATTACTTGATTCAAAGAAAACTTAGCTTGATCTGTGTTTTCAGCAGCTCAACAGCAAAGGATGGATGCCAAAGGCACTCCGGCATCAGTAAGGGCAGTTCTGTCTTGGGCCATTTCCTGCTTCTAGACTACTCTAGGATCATGTGTGGTATTATACCAAAGAATGTTCCTTGTATATTTGAGAGTTCTCCGGACAATCTCACATGTATCTGTGAGAGTCTTCTGTTTATCACACAATGAAAAGAGTACCCATTTTCCAATAAAAGAAATGACTTCCTTTATCATTTTTACAGTGATAAAATGTGGGTTTCTGGATACTTGGATTTCTAATACTCACATCAACATGGCCTTACATTTTGGCTATAAGTGTAAGAAAAAAAATCCTTAAAAGGTTTTATATTATGCATATTAATTTTGATTGGTAATTTCACATTTCCTGATTCCCACTCTCCAGGCTTATAGGTGTAACATAAAAGGCAAGATATTTTGTGTCTGGAAATATTTAAGAACGAGCAGAACAAGGCAGTTTGTGGATATTGCTGACATTTGTGTCCATAATTCGGCTGATGAACTGCTGCTTCTGGAAATTTGCTTTTTTAACCATATGATGATCCTTAAAGTATCTATGTAGTTTTTGCTAATGTGTTTGTGTTTATATTTTCTTTTTTTATATTCACACGTTATGTATAAATACAAACATTAAGTATCTTTATTTATGTAATTAAATAAGTATGTAGATTTAGATTTCCTATATAAAGATGGCCTTTTAAAGTTGGTTCCTTAATTTGATTTCACATAATTACAAATATACAGTAAAACAAGCAGCTTTACTGCAGATGCCACACATGAGAAAACCAAAGGCCATCAACAATGCCCTTTCCAAGGTCCTCACCCTGAAAGTCACTTTGTCACACAAGCCATCAAATGAGAAACAAATCAAATATTTTACCCATCCGTAGTTTTCCACTTGAAACCATCAAGACAGAAAAGATATTTTCCCTATCAAGATGAAAAAAACTATGAGTGCTTAGGAAGAATAATCGAATTATCATTTCTTTTACAGCTGATCTTATAGTGTACATTTTGGTTTGAGGTTATAGCTCTCTTAGAATAATTGATGAATGAATAAATGATTATTCATCCCTGGATATAATCCTAAACTCTCAATCCTTCCTTACATTTAAGGATAGCACTCTGTTGCCTACTGTCATGTACATGAGCTACAAACCCATCGCTCCATCCCTCACGGTGAGGAAGAAAAGAGCTAATTAGTGAGCAGCTAATATGGACCAGTTGAGTGTTAGTAACTTAAAATTTTTATTGTATTTTTCATTAAAAAAGGAAACCTGATGAAGTAGAAGTTATAATTCATTTACAATAGAAAAAAAAAAAACACAAAAATAACCCTGAAGTTCAAGTGTGTTAAATTACTTCCCCAAAGTCAAACAGCTTGTAAGTCACAAAGCAGGGATTCAAACCCAGCTCTCATATTAAAGACCCACCTTTATTTCACTCTATTCATCCGTGACCTCAGACCCCTAAAACTCTTCACGGTCAGAGAGCAGGAATGGAAGAGTGTGTGTACTTTTGTACTCTTTCCTTACATTTCTCTTTTCCCAAAGAATTATACCCAATATTAATGAAGTGTCTCTCTGGGAGATGCTATTCTTTCTTTCCTTGGAATTTTCTTCCCTTTCATTGTCTGGCTCCTGAAGTCTCAACTTGAATGCATGTCTTCAGAGAGGCCTTCCCTGACCCCCCCAGCCTAAATTGGATTCCCCCTGATATGCATTCCAATAACACCCTATTCTTTTCTTTTTAGTCCTCTCCAACATTTAATTATGCATTTGTTTGTAGGCTTACTTGTCTCAAGACTCTTCCCCCAACTAGCATACAATAGCTGGCCGTGGCATATAGTAACATTGGATGACTTTTGATGAACATCATCTTGTGTCAGGGCCCACTCTACACTCTTTCAATTAACTACCGCCCCCCAACAACTTTTGAGATAGCAAATGTCCCTGTTTTGAAGGTGAGTCAACTGAGTAACTTTCTCACGTAAAAAGCTAACAAGTGGAAGAGCCAAGTTGCAAACATAGGCTGTCTAAACCCCTGGGCCCATCCTCGACACCAATGAATAGGAATTTGATGCCTAATGACCTGGGAGCAACTGGCTCACCATATTTGCCCCCTGATGACTGAGTGGAGTGCTGGAATCTGAGAGCAAAGCTGTGCAGTGAGTGAGGATAAATGGTAACCATGCTATGGATGATGGTGGAGGGGGGGCGCTGGCGGTTGGGAAAGTGGAACCTTTATAAACACTTCATTTGCCCCATGTTTGAGAACCAGGAACTAGTCTCTGCATGGTGATTCTGTGAATGAAAACGGGGCAATTAGTGTGTCATCAGTTTTGTCCACATTGCTACAAATGTTGAATTATAAACATATTAGAAAACTCTGCTCTTTTTCCTCAGTTCACTAAGAACACTAATTCAGGCAATTTGAATAACAGAAGTTTCCTCAAATTTTGCCTTTTGGTCCAAAATTATATTATCCCTAAATATGTAAAGCAACTTTTCCATTATATTAAGAATTATAGGGAACAGAGCTTCTTTTGCACTGAAAACTGTCCTACTGGTGAAACTTCCCTGGAAAAGGTGAACAGCTACACACTGTCCTCCTTAAAATAAATCTTCATGTATTTGAAGCAAGTTATGTGCACTCAGATTTTTTTCTTTTGTGAACTTAAGAAATACCAGCCCTCCCTTTAGTCTTTCTTCATAAATCCTATTCTGATTTTATAATTACTTTCATATCTTTAATCTGGACTTCAGATTTTTCAGATATCTGTAATATACAGTTCCCACACTTAATGCCATATAGTATCATACTTTCCTGATTGTGGAACAGCAAAAATTTATGTTTTAAATTGTTACCTAATTTAATATTCAAGATGCATTTTTCCAGAAATATATATTAATTACTTTTATTCAGAATTACTATAAATATGTAATATATCAAATTTCAAAAAGAGTTGCTTAATTTGGATATCTGAGGCATAGCAAATGTTTGTTTACTAAACGTTGGTTTGTAACTAATGATATTTTGGAGTAAGAATGATTTTTTAATGTAAAAATGAAGGTTTGGAGTGATCGTCTTTTAATGTTGCTCTGTTGCTAGAATTTGATCATTTTGTAAAATAGTGATTAATGAAAATATCAGATTCAAAGAATTTCATTTTATTATTTTGGTAAATTGCAAGTTTAATTGACATCTAAATCATGTAAATGCAAACTCTACTCAGAAAGTAATTTCAAAAGTACCATAATTTTTATATGACCTTGAAGTTGAAGCAATCTATTGCATAACTTTTCAAGAGAAGTCACATAGAGGAAACCTCATATTTTCTTAAATTTATTAGTGCTCCTTGGTGGTCTAAACTCTTGGGGGTTTTTTCAAGGTTTCTTTTCAAAGCAATAATCTTACTTAATTGTTTAATGTTTGTTCTCATATAAGTCAATTTGAGTTCTTTTGAGTAACAATAGGAAATACATAATGGCAAAGAGCAGTGAAACATGACTAGGAAACTCAAGTATCCTAGTGTTGTATTTCTATATAATGATGTGAAGATAATGCTTTTAGCTGCATGACCATCGTATTAGCCACACGTCATAAAAAACAAACTTTATAAAAGCAAGGGGTCAAATTAATTTAAAACAATTTTGTACCCTTACCTAGAGTGAGGCATTTATCCTTAATATTGTGATTTTTTTTTTCTTTCATTGAAAGGACCCTGAATCTTCCATTTTCTGACAGGAGACAAAAGATTTTTCAGACTACGACGGTATAAATCAGATGAAAATATTAAGGAAACATGCTTTATAGCCTTGGGTTTAATATTTAAAATAAAATGGTCAGACTTTATGCCACAAAGATTTTAGCTTTAAAGATGGTAAATGAAATCATATGAGTCCATTTTATTTCTTTAGCTTTTCAGTATGAAAATTTAATATTTCTAATAATTTCATTAAAATTTTTACTCTTTTTCTGATAAAAGTTAATAATCCTTACTTCAGTTAGACCTTTATTAATAAACTATGAAAGGGCTTCCCTGGTGGCGCAGTGGTTGAGAGTCCGCCTGCCGATGCAGGGGACACGGGTTCGTGCCCCGGTCCAGGAGGATCCCACATGCCGTGGGGTGGCTGGGCCCGTGAGCCATGGCCGCTGAGCCTGCGCGTCCGGAGCCTGTGCTCCGCAACGGGAGAGGCCACAACCGTGAGAGGCCCACATACCGCAAAAAAAAAAAAAAAAATTTGAAAATAAACTATGAAAAATTATTTTTCTTTATGACAGACCAAGTCATTCTAAGAAAGATATTTCCAAGCTGTGAGACGATAGAATGACACTTCTTCTTACCCATTAAGTAAGTTACAGCTTTGGGGTTTGAAGGAGTTAAGGTATTTTCTAAATCGTTTTCCTTGTTCCAGAGGAATTAGTTGCTTTTCTAACAAGGCTTGCCCAATATTTGTCAACTTAATAATTTTTTTAAAATATTTACTCTTTAAGAATAATGTTAAGAAGGAAATCCTTGAGGGAGTGAGATAAGTAAAAATTGAAACTCCCCAAATATAAACAAATACTTCTATCTGTAGCATAATCAAATCTTTGGGGATATGTATATTTTAATATTTTTATATGTATTTTTTTAATGGATGTACATACTCTCACATACTGTTTGAATAATTTTAGATTCTTAGGTCATAACTGGATATTCAAACTTGCGTCCAAATTTAGTGTCTTTAATCTGTAATATTGCTCTGAGGTAATTTTCCCAGCTGTTTGCCAATATCAAGAATGCATATTTTTCTATCATAAATCTTGAAAGTGCATTTTGACATAGAGTTTGTTTTTAGAGGGGAGAAAATATTGTGACTTGCCATCTGTATTATTAGAGAACAAATATTGGGGTTAATTTGTTTCTCCCATTCCTTTTGCTTGTTTACTAATTAATTTCAGAATATACAAACACTATATATATTTTTAACTGAAAAAAAAAAAAAAGTAGGATTCCTACAGTAGCCAAGTATGTATGTTTCAATGCTAGGATAAAAATTCAGATTACCCCGAGTCTTGCAAATCATTCATTAATAAGCCACTGGTAACACATACCATCTAAATCTTCTAAAGAGATATAGACAGATCTTTATCAAAACTATGTGGTAAGCCTGGTGCTAAATATAAGTATAACTGTGCCTTTCCATGCCTGCAATTTTCTGAAGTCCAAAAGTTCTTCACATGGTAGCTGGCAAGATAATACCCCTCTACATAATTTAAATGCATTCCTCATCTGATTCAAATGTAGGGCTACACATTCTCTACTTCAAAATCACATTCCCTTCCAATATCTGATTGTTTTATGGATCAATTGAGTTTGAGGATGGCTCTTACCTCTCTGTCCATTGTAAATAGCTGTATCTTCCATTCAAATTGCACATTGGAATTTACAAAATGATTTTGCATTTATTGTCTTCTTTGATTATCTGAGCAACTTTATGAGAGGGAGGAGAGATTTTTACCAAGGAGTTTTCCTTTGCCTTTCTTGCCCCTGAAACAACCAAGTAAACTCCTTGAAAGGACTGTTGAGCATTCTACTCTATTTTTTGATGGTATGCTAGTTTTTACGTACAGTTTCATCTAAAATCCAGTAAAAAAAAAAGTACCTCCTCCCCTCATCTTAAATTAATGATTTATTTAATATTTTGAACCCCGTTTCAATTCACAAAAAGATTTGAGTGCTTCGCATTGAAAGGAATAGGTTTGATAAAATTGTAAAGCAGGAGATAAAAGATAAGAGCACAATACTAATGGGGAAAAGAATAAAAGAGGCTTGAAGGAGAATAGAAGTGTCCTACAGTGGTGGTCCAGGGTTTACCAGAGCTAATTGTGCTCACCTCTTCACACACCACAGTCAGACATCAAGTTGCCAGTTTGAAATTGGCCATGGCAAGAGTATTTACACCATGGAAATGTACATAAGTCAGGATTTTTTTCCCAGATAGTTGGCTTATCAGCACATTGCCTTAAGCCGAAATTAACCTTTGTGTTAACATAACTGATATATGTTTCATTTTATTCTCCTGCACAGCTTTGTAAACTTAAGTAAGACTGTTTCAGTACTGCCTCGGTCTGTGAACAATGGGTGCTGATGAGGGAATACTATCTATTTTGTATTTGTTCATGTTTTCATTTAGGAAATATTTGGTGAAGTGGTAGAACATAACAGTTTACATTATTTCTTCTCCAATCAGATAATCTCTGCTTTGCCTCTTCTAGTTGCACATTTGGAGCAAGTTACTCAAATCCTCATGCCTCTGTGTCCCTATCCAGAAAATAAAGATAATAATAAAATAGTATTAAACTCTAGAATTGTTATAAAGTTTAAACAAGATAATGCTTGCAAATTACTTAGCGTGGTTTCTGGCACATAGTAAGAGCTCGATACATGTTACCTTTTATGACAAGGCTTCCACTGTAAGACACTTTGTCTTACTTTGTAAGACACTAGAAATACCAAGAGGAAGTCCCTGCCTTTAAGAAGCTTACAGTCTAGTGGAGAATTGGTCTAGCTCCTAATTTACCTATCTGACATTTTGCTGTGACTAATAATGTAGCTGCCCAATATTTTACTCATTTATAATTCAGTCTAAAAATGTGTGTTTTAAAAATATTTATTTATTTGAAGTGTAGTTGATTTACATATAGTGTTAGCTTAAGGTATACAGCAAGGTGATTCAGTTATATACATATAATTTTTATATCTATATATATAATATTTTTCAGAATATTTTCCATTTTAGTTTATTACAAGATATTTGAATACCCTGTTTTATACAGGAAATGTGTACTTTTAAAAATCTAAGGTCCAGCAAGTATTAAACCTGTAGGTTGCAATAGAAGAGTTTAAGGTAGCTACAGTCTTCTTTAATTATCATTTTTATTCATTTTTAATTCCATGAAGATTCTTGTAGTTTCTCTCAAACTTCTGCTCATTTGTTTTCAGGTACCTAAACATACAGCATAAGAGCTTTGCTTTCTTTACGTGTTGCCAACGTCTCTATACATTTCCTTCTTCAGAAAAGTGTTTAGTGCTAGGATTTTGGTTTTGTTTTTGCTTTGAATTTTATTTATTGTTTTATACAGTAGGTTCTTATTAGTTATCCATTTTATGCATATTAGTGTATCTATGTCAATCCCAATCTCCCAATTCATCCCACCACCCCCACCCCCCAACCCCGCTTTCCCCCCTTGGTGTCCATACGTTTGTTCTCTACATCTGTGTCTCTATTTCTGCCTTGCAAACTGGTTTAGGATTTTGTTTTCAAGAAGAGTTTATTATACTTTTTGTAGCTTTAGTATTTTGTAATCATTTCAAATAGATGTTCCACACATTTAGTTTTATTGAAGCATTGTTTTCTTTTAGAGAAGATGTTTTGGAGAACTGAACTTTGGAACATGACAGATATTATTAACACTTGACATATAGTGAGCCAAATAGTCCTTCGTGCTCAAGCCATTCCCTGATACTATATTGGATTCATTGGACAGCATATATTAAAGGTTCTACAGCAGCTAATTGCTGCCTGGAACAATGTAAAGGGACAGGTCAGTCCACTCTCTAATGTGCCATCCTGTATCAAACATCACAGTTCAAATGGTAAAAAGCCTAGGGAAAAATAGAAACACGAAAGTTGATTCAATTTGACAAATATAAAGTTTGTATAAAATAAATCATGTACACCCATACATAAATTACTGTGACCATAACAGTTTTTACATATGTAACTGAATGTGTATATACTTTTTTCCCCATAGGCATGAGATGTCAAAAGAATATTAGTACCTGGAATAAGAAGCAGCTGGGAAGCTGTAAATTCTAGAAAATAACCGCTTCTAGTATCTTCCCTCTGTGTAGGTCATAACTTAAACCCTATGTGACTGATTTATTTTGTCTATGCTTGAAAAGAGTGGGGAAGAGAATTGTTGAAGAGGGTACTGTGACTTTGGGATAGCTGGTCTCCATCTAGGATGTCTTTTATCCTCTCATTTGTACTTTTCTAGTCTGTTTTTGCATTTGCTACCTTCAGAAGATAAATTGTACAATCCTAAATGTAGATTTGACATGGACCAATTGCTGCATACCAGAAGTTATACACCCCATAAAACACTTCCTAAAAGCTCTGAATTGCTGGGTATCTCCTAGCAGCTCTCCAAATTCATTTGAAGCAGGACAGACCTCTTTGTCAGGTGGGTATGGTTGAGGTAAGCATGGGTCCTGCCAATATATGAAAATTATAAATACTTTCCTTAAAGAACTAGAATTGTATTGGATAAATACAATTAAGCAGAGAATAGGCCTTAAAGAGACAAGACAGGGCTTCCCTAGTGGCGCAGTGGTTGAGAGTCCGCCTGCCGATGCAGGGGACACGGGTTCGTGCTCTGGTCTGGGAAGATCCCACATACCGCAGAGCAGCTAGGCCCATGAACCATGGTTGCTGGGCCTGTGCATCTGGAGCCTGTGCTCCGCAATGGGAGAGGCCACAACAGTGAGAGGCCCGTGTACCGCAAAAAAAAAAAAAAAAGAGACAAGACAATGCCGTGAAGAGCGTTCAGTTATCAGGAAACCAAAAGAGTAATTACAATAAGTTACAGACTTATTTAAAAGAAAAGCCAAATGTGGAAAAATATAGGAAATGTTAAAGAAAAGGGGAGAATTAGTACTATGAGTGATAGGTCCTCAGTATTTTGTGGCTGGTTTCATGCTCAGAGAATAGTGAAGGTAAGAAAAGCCAAAAGAGTGAGTAATAAAATGGCACAAGATATTTTATAAAAACGTTCATTTCCAAAGTAAAATTTGTATGGCAGGAAGACTACCAAATTATTCCAAGTCTAACTTCAACTTCTTCGATAGAGTTGATCATGACCTCCTTCTCCCTAGAAAGGAGGATGGGCTAAAGAACCTCTTGGATTTTTTTCTGGAGTGTTTTCTGACACCAAATGACAGAGGTGTTTTGTTTTGTTTTGTTTTTCTCACATCAACCAATTCTCCAGTACCAACTGGGTGTCCAACAACTCAGTTCAGTTCTGACACTATCCGAGTTAGCCCAGACTCCACAGATTATGGACTCAGTCCTACAAGACTGTCTCCCTTACAGGTACCAGCTACAAACGGGGTGCCCACGCTACCCACATTTCTGCTTCCCACAAGCTCCCCGTCAGCTTCAATAACTCATAGAAAGACTCACAGAACTCAGCAAACTGCTTTACTTACTATTACAGGTTTGTTATAAAAGCTATAACTCTGGAGCAGTTGGATGGAAGAGATGCACAGGGAAAGGTAGGGGAGTTAGGGGGATATGGAGCTTCTGTGCCCTCTCTGGGCACTTCCAGCACTCCCACGCCCTCCAGCACCTCAATGTGTTGACCAACCTGGGAGCTCTCCGGACTCCATTGTTTAAGGTTTTATGGCGGCTTCTTAGGCAGCTATGATTGATGAAATCATGGCCATTCATTGATGATTGAATTCTACCTCCCGTCCATCTCCCCTCCCTGGAGGTTGGTGGGTAGGACTGAAAGCTCCAATCCTTCAATCACATTTTTTGGTTCCTCTGGCTACCAACCCCCATTCTGAAGCTATCTGGGGGCCCACCAAGAGTCCCTTCATTAGCATAAACTCAGGTAAGGTTGACAGGGCTCATTATGAAGTACAAAAGACACTCCTTTCACTCAGGAAATTCCAATGGTTTTAGGAGCTCTGTGCCAAGATCCAGGGCCAAAGACCAAGTACATTTTTTGGTATAGCACAGACCACATCATGCAGTCCCTCCCATAAACTAAGTCAGGGGCCTCAGGGGATTGACTCCTTTCTGAGACCAAATTAGACTTTTGGAGCTATTGAAAAGCAATGCTTCTCATCTTTTCCAGGAGTTGTTGGAGAAATGAATACCCTACAGTGTGTTTCAAAACTTACGAACAAAGCAAAATAACACAGTTTTAGTGAGTTTAAAATCCTCCATTGCATGGAAATGGTTTGCCCACATTGAATTTTACCTTCTTTGCATCCTGTGATTAACACAGGAGTTTGCTCTTGACTGAATTCATCTATGCCCGCATGTTAACGGATGGTCTCTGCCTTCTCCTCCTCCATTCTGAAAAGTGCTTTCACTTCACGCTGAAGGGTGTTGGTTGTTCTTGCAATACTCACAGCTGAGGGAGAGTGCTTGCTGTGAAAGCGCTCTCCTTAGGTATCTCTCTGTGAACGTATAGGTGAATTTCACCAGCCTCCTGTTTCAGGGTACTCACAGCAGGGCACGGCCAGGATGGCTCAAGTCATCAATGCTTTGGATCCTTTCAAAAAATAGATTAAAATAGCCATGTGGTAGGCAGGAAATGCCCCTCCCCCAAAGATGTCCTCATCCTAACCTCCAGAACCTGTGCATATGTTACTTTACATGGCAAAGGGGAATTGAGGTGGCACTGGAATTAAGATTATACTGAATTATCTGGGTGGGTTCAATGTCATCACAAATCCTTAAAAGTGGAAGGGGGAGCAGAGGTCAAAGGGATGAGATATGAGAAGGATTCATCCTGCTGTTATTGGCTTTGAAGATGGAGGGAGGAGGACATCAACCAAGGAATGCCTGATGGCTTCTAGAAGCTGGAAGGGACAGGAAATGGATTCTCCCCTAGAGCCTCCAGAAAGAAACACAGCCCTGCAGACACATTTATTTTAGCCCAGTAAGACCCATGTTTGATTCTGACTTACAAATTTTAAAATAATATATTTGGATCGTTTCGAGCCACTAAGTTCATGGTCATTTTTTATATCAGCAAGAGAAAACCAATACAGCTGCTATTGTATCTGAGCTAATAATTCTCAGATAAACCTATTTGTCATTTCTAAACAGCAAAAGGTTCCAGTCTAAGAAGTACAGGTTTGCACGAGGAGGGGCCCACATTGGTCTCCAAGTCCCCTTGTTCCTTTCCTGAGACTGTGCCCGCGAAACATAGACGTGCAAATGACAATTAATAAATGACAATTAATAATTTATCTGTTATAAAACCAAGATGTTTTTTCTTTTTCTTACCAAGTTTTAGAGTGGAGAAACCTCAGTGATACTGTGTCAGAAGTTACCCAGAGTAGGTATTTACTCTCCTTAATACTTGTGTTTGGGCCATACATATTTCTAATAGTGTAGCACTGTTTAAATACCCTCACCCCCAATCAGCATCATAAAGAAGTTATGGGAGGAATGAAACAACTGAAACTTACTTTGTTATCTGCTTCCATGGGTAAGTTCCCGGAGGGCAGGAATTGGTTCTCACTGATTGTCTTATCCCTGGTGTCAAGTACAATGCCTAACACGTAGTAGGTATTCAATAAATATTTGTCGAATGAATGTTAAATACACAATTGTTTTGACAAGGGGGTAACAAGGAATATCTTGAATTTAGCAGTGCATTATTTACTTTAATCTATGTTTCCTTGCTTTCTCTATACCATAAGGCTGTTGTATAGATCACTGAACTTGAAGCCAGTCACTTGCCAAAGGGTCACTAAGCAAACTATGGAAAAATGAGAAATGATGCTCCCAGCTCAGTGCTGCCCAGTCCTGTTTCCTAAAATACACAAGTCGATTGCCAAATATGAAATATGAAGGCACAGGAATGAAAAAGCATATATATATTAAGGCAAATTTTAAAGAAGTTGGAAGTCAGAAAAAAATTAACCACATTGAGAGTATGAACACACTGGAGTGTTTTCTTTAAAATATCATAATGAAAGGCCATGCCCCACAATTTCTCTTAAAAAAGAAAAACATACTTCTTGTTAGAATCACCTTATGATTCTCTGTGTTTTTCAATAGATGCTTCATTTTCTTCAAAGAGGAATATTCATAGTCAATTGGTTAGAACTTCTGTGTGTTCACCAGGGAAGAGTTTATCTCAAAACTATAGGACTAGATCTGATCTTGTACTTACGTGAAAGTCATCAATACTCTTTGTTTGGGGTTTTTGTCTCTTTTCTGCTGACCCTGTGAAATTGTTCCTGAGAGCTGAATGAGAATTAGAATGGCAGTTAACTACTTATTAAAAGTCTCTAAGGAGGGTTTTATGATTTACTCTGAAACATGGGTTAATCTCAAGGTTCCAAAGTGTATAGGGACATTCTTTTCAAATCATTCAGCTACCTGATTTTGAGGAGTCATTGGTGCTTGGTGAGGGGCAGTCCAGAAGTTCATGTATTGAGAGGACTGAGCACGGGGAGGACAGGGGCTCATGGTAGCCTACGATGATGCTTGGTTGAGGCTTCAGTCAGTGAGCTTGGGAAAAAAAAGAAAAAAAGCATTACGCAAACAGAGGAAACCCTAAAGCATTGCTTGTAAATTACTTGTTGCCCATTTAGTTCAGGCAGTGATGTATACTCCCAGAAGCACGATGTGCACACAAAGCTATCGGTATTAGTAACGAAGTACAAACTATAATGTGACTATTTGGTCACATTGCTGCTTCTCACATGACTAAGGACAACATTTTGGACATTGGGTTAATAGTTTTCAAAAGTATGATGTCAGAAGTCAGTGTCTTTTTGAAAGGTGTGGCTCCCCACCCTGCAGATCTTCCATTTGCCATTCTACAAACGTGTCTGTCTCCCTTTTAAGACAGATTGGCTGAACTAATTAAATTCACTAGAGGTTCATTCTCTCCAAATGCTCAGCAGAAACAATTGAGTCATTTGACATTTCTGGAAGGAGGGCATGGTTTCAAATCCATAAAGCTACACATAACGAGGGGAAAGGATGGGAAGGAATAAGAAGACAGTCTAACATTGACACAAGGGCTTTCTGCTGAGCCTGGGAGAGCTGGGCTGCTGGTCCAATCCTGACTGCAGGGGCAGCACTCGGGCTGTCAGGCGGCAATGTTCCGGTGAAGACTATGGTTGAAGCAACCACAGAGGGTCTGGAAGCCTCAAATGTCTAGTGGTGGTTCTGGCATGATGGCCTCTGACCCTGGTCCAAAGTTAAACCTTCTTTGGAAAAAAAAGAAAAAAAAGCATTACCCAAACAGAGGAAACCCTAAAGTATTGCTTGTAAATTACTTGTTGCCTGTTTGTTTCAGGCAGTGATGTATACTCCCAGAAGCACGATGTGCACACAAAGCTATTGGTATTAGTAACAAAGTACAAAGTATAATGTGAATATTTGGACACATTGCTGCTTCTCACATGACTAAGGAAAACATTTTGGACATACTTCTCCATCTTTATGATTTGTCAGTAACATACTTTAAATGGACAGCATAACTCTGCAGGCTAATTGAAGCTAAATCTCCTGACAGCAGTCATATATCCTTCCTTCCCAATCTCTGAGCATTTAAGAGTTGTGCTATACGATATAATTTTAAAAGCTAGTTTCGAGAGACACTCTAGAATATTTACATAGAATGTTAAATTTTTTCATCAACATAGTTACGAAAGTGAGTATTTCTCTGAAATAACTTGAGTCATTAGTCATGTTTCTAAACCACCCAGAACACTACTTCGCACCTGGAAGTTGACTTTAAAAACATGAAATCACATGTAATGATTACACAAATATAAATCCTATAACCTGAAAAATTCAGGACATTTTAAAATGACTTTTTTGATTTATATTCTTGTCATTCAGATGTCTCATTCTGTTTCCATATTTGGCCCTTTAATAAAAGTCAGTCATGCCCCTCTACATTCATTCGTGTGATAGGTGAATCTTTAACGTAAACGACTGTCTTCTATCACTTGTGGATTTATTTCAATCTCTTTTCCCATCTGTCTCTCTACAATGCATGAATTCTATGTTCCTAATTCCCAAAAAGCAACCAGCACGGTTTTAAACTATGTTGCTAGCCAGCTCAAGTTGTCTTTCAGATGATTTGATTAAAAACTACAAAAGAACTACTTTCAACAAAAGCTTCTTATAGTGGAACGCAAACATTTGTGAAGTGGGTTTGCAGTACTTACCCTGCATTCACAGCTTTAGAGGGAAATATATGCGGAGAGGAATTAATCACAAACTAAATCCCACCCCTAGGCCTCCTCATACATCTATCAAGGAGGTTTACATGTGCAGTGGCTTTTCTACAATCGAATCTTAGTTACACATCCCTGTTTTCAATATCTCATAAGAAAGGCAAGAGATGTTTATTTACTGAAGATATAAGAAGAAAAACAGCAATGTTGAGTCAATATTAAAATCATCATAACAAGATAACCCCAAAAAACAAGGCTTATTCATAAATCCTAGTCATAGAGACTTACCCTTCTGCGAGCTTGTTCTTAAAATTAATCATATTGTGATATGCAAATGAAGAGGCTGCCCTTTTTTGACATTTGAATAATAATTTGGTAGGTCTGGGATATTTGCATCCACTTTATTATTTACACACTCTTAAAGTTTGGATGTTTTCCGCTTTGGATGGCATAGCTCTGAAAGCAGTTTTTCTCTAATCTGGGAAATAAAACAAACGGTGCTTATTAAAAGTGAACTTTTATGCCTAAAGCTTTAAATTCACAAATCCTTGTAGCACACAAACTACAAACAGTTCTGGGCTTTGTTAGTAACACATGCTATCCTGGGGGACAGAGGCAGGAGAGCGCTTCCGTGATTGAGCACAGCCTTGTGAAGAAATGGCGGTATTAGAGACTTTTTTTCCTCTAACACTTCTAAGGAGTAACTTACAGCTTTTTGCCATAAGAATGTTGTGCTGTTGAATGAAACAGCGTGTATAAGGTGATGTCCTAGCGGCAGTCGCCACGTTCAGTTTCTGCCACGTTTTTCGCCGTTGTGCATAACTCAGCAGAGTACAGAGGAAGTGCTCCCTGGCTTACCAGAATTTGAACTTGAATTCTCTGATCTAGATAATTTTAGATACTTTGATTTCATTATAGAAATTCCTAGACTACTTGTGGGATAAAACAAATGCTAAGACCATATTGAGTTTCATCGAGCTGAATTAGCAGAAAATAAAGATAAAATGCCTTTCTATTTAAGCACACGATGATGTTTTAATTGTTACAGCATTTGGCATGCCTAATGTATACAATTCTTGACATTCATACAATAACAAAAGAAGGTTGTTTGGGATTTTTCTTTTATTTCCTAGTGTCTCCTTTCCTCTCTAGGATTTCTCCCACCCCCATCCCAGCCCTGGCTTTTAGCTCTCCTTTCATTTCTCCATTTTTCTATAAGGAAAAAAAACTCTAGGCAGCAAAGGGATATATGTAAAAATACCTCATTTCGATGTAGAGAGGCCAAGGCTGCTTATTACCTAGCTATGATGAACAGACCACCACGGTTGTGACAACTGATGTAGATGCCTCCAGGGTAAAACAAAGGTTTACATATTACACAAGCAATTTAACTGTTTTCTAAACAGATTGCCAAGACAGTGGGAGTTGGCAGCCCACACTGTGTTTTAGGTTTTGGAGACTTGGATTAGAAGTCACTGCTGATTACGAACCTTTTTATTTGTCTTCTGTGAACTACAAGCAACCTAGTAACCCAGCAAAGAATTCTTCACAGCACTTAAACTTGTCTTCCTAGCTTCCCCAGATTACATACACAAATCACTTGACAAAAGTGGTGTAAGGGTCTTGCGTATAGATAACCACACAAGACAATTGTCTTGTTCTAACCCTTAAAGAGTTCCGCAAAGTGAAATGTTTTATAATCCTTTTTGTGCAGTAGGCAAGGAAGAAAAGAAAAGAGTTTGGGCAAAGATTATCCAGGAGAAAGAAAGAGACTCTTTTGGGGGTTCCAGTTGAAACACAATAAAGAACATAATTAACTTCACAATTCTTTGTGTTTTTCATTTGACTGCAGGGAGGAGATGAAAGAGGACTGCTAAGCCTTGCATTCCATCCCAATTACAAGAAAAATGGAAAGCTCTATGTGTCTTATACCACCAACCAAGAACGGTGGGCTATGGGGCCTCATGACCATATTCTCAGAGTTGTGGAATACACAGTATCCAGGTACCACTAAAAGACATTTCATCTTATTTTCTCATTATCTCTTTATAATTTTTTGTTTAAAAGTTACAAATAATTAACCATCAGGTGGCAATAATTAAACCCCAATCTCCATCTGGCTTAAAATCCTGTGTGTGTCTTTAAGGAAAATTGCGAAAAATGGTAGCTTTGCACTTCTCCACAATTCTCTTTCAACTTAAAGGCTACACTTTGGAAACCTGGAGACTAACACAATTTTTCAGTAATTTCTATTGGCTACATTTTTCAGTATGTTTGCTTATTTACGTGCCACGTGTTTTCTTCCCCCTTTGTGCCCTATTTACTTTCCGTGGGTTCACCTTACGTCTTTCTCAATCATGGTTTGTTTCCTCCCCACCACCTAGAAAAAATCCCCACCAAGTTGATTTGAGAACGGCCAGAGTATTTCTTGAGGTCGCAGAACTCCACAGAAAGCATCTGGGAGGACAGCTGCTCTTCGGTCCTGACAGCTTTCTGTACATCATCCTCGGTGACGGGATGATCACGCTGGATGACATGGAAGAAATGGATGGGTTAAGGTAAAAAAATCCAACAAAACAACAGATGCCCCTTGATGGTAAAATGTTTTAAGTGAGTTATATCACTTATGTCTTTGAATGATATCACCTCAGTTAAATATTCAACTTTTATTATCAGCATCTGCCTTTATAACATGAAGAGGAATTCAAATACATATGCTGTTATAGTATTTTTGAAAGTCGCTCTACTGAGATGTCCTGAAACGAGTTCCTGCTGTGGGGTTTGTGCAGTAGCTGCCCTGCACATCCCTGCTGCCTTCGACACTCTACCTAATGGACCAGCATTGTCCAGCGGAGCTTCCTGCGGGACGTTAAATATGTGGTTTGGCAAAAAAAAAAACCATTTTAGAGGACGTATACCAAAAGCAGCGCACCACCAAGGCTGCAGCCTTCAGCCACCGTCGAGCTGTGTCTCGGTGCTGCCACGTGTCTGAAGCCAAACTGCCCCTGGTTTCATTTCCCACGATATGGAATTTGGAACTTTAATAATTTTGTCTCAAATAGGGGGCGGGGGGGTGGTTTTTTAGCCATAGGGCAACTTCCCTGAATTGAGTGTAGGCGCAATACGTAACAAAAACGGAAAGCACTTACGTTGTCCTCCGATTCCTCAGCGACTTCACAGGTTCCGTGCTCCGTCTGGACGTGGATACTGCCATGTGCCACGTGCCTTATTCCATACCCAGGAGCAACCCGCACTTCAACAGCACCAACCAGCCCCCGGAAGTGTTTGCCCACGGCCTCCACGATCCAGGCAGGTGAGAACACAAGCCCGTCCTCTCTCCTGCCTTACAGCAGGGCCGGGATTCGCAAAGTGGGGAAAGAAGGAGGGTTTCCGGGCGCGGAGCAGCTAAGAGTGGTATCCAAGGTTATGTCTCTAAAATTACACTGGTTCATTATCTTACCCAGTATTTTGCCCTCTTTCTTCTATTAATGTGTGAAGCAGATGGAGAAGGCAGATTAGACAAGGCAGAGGACAAGTTCACAGAGAAATATCGCCTTAACATTTTGGAGAGTTATTATTGGATAAACACTGGTGGACAGATGTCATGATGAAGACTTTAATCTGAACAGTTCAGACAGATAATAAACTTGGTCTCCTTAAACCGCTCTAAATGTTAATTTCCTTATAAATACCTTAAATGAGGATGGTAATAGCCACCTTGCAAGGATGCTGTAATGATTAAATACAGATCTATAAGTGAAGAATCAAATAGAGTATCTGACACACGTGATGGATTTTAAATAAATTATTGTTCTTATTATCATAGCTTCACTTAACAGGTGATGACACAGTGTCATTTGGAAGGAATTGAGCTAAATGTTAACATTTCTTTACTTGCAAGAAATTACAAATACTGAAGGAATTCAGACTGACTGTTTACTACAATGAACCATAAAGAAAGGACCGCTAAGAAGAATGTAGAATGAGACATTTGGGGTATACTTGAAAAATGCTAGGAAGTGTAATATAGCAATTCTATGATGAAAGCTTTATCTAATCTGTGGTCTGTTACTCATACTAAGGGGTATCTGGCCACATTTATTCGTTTACTAGTTATTATTGCTATTTAATATTTATTGAGTGTTCACTACATGCAAGGTGAGTATTTCTCGAACTTCTTCTTTTTATAATCCCTCCTGCCCTTCATCTCCTTTCCATCAAAGTCCAAGTCTACAGTTCATTTCCTTTTTGGCATCTCAGCAGATCTTAAAATCTGGGCGACAGGGACTACTTAAGGTGGGTTCAGGAAGTGGATGAAACTGTCACATTCCATTCCTAGAGCTCAGAACCCGGCAGATACCACCACAAAGCAGCACTTTGAAGTCGAGCAGCCTGAGTCACCACAATCCCACTGGAGCCTTCATGCAACCTTCCCGGGGGGTCCCGACCCTCAGTGTGAAAACACAGGGCGAGGTGCCTTACAGACCTTACGTGTGGCAGGACGCCTGTGCGGTGGAGTCTCACCTCTTCCCGTGATAGAGGGCTGAACAGTCTGCCTCCCTCCAAGAGTATTTCAAGCAAAGGAGGATTTAATAAAGCAGAAAGGGAGCTAAAATCATTATTGGCTAAAAGTAAAGCTGGCTCTTATTAAGCACCTTGGTGCAGAGTAGCAAACCACGTGTCATGTGCCCATCATCTGATCAATAACTGTCAGCCACCACTCTGAGGTAGCTGGCATCAGGCGCCTCCCCCTGCCTTTTTTTAAAGACTTTAATCTTTAGATCAGTTTTCAGTTCACAGCAAAATGGAGCAGAAAGCACAGAGATTTCCCTTCCTCCTCACATACATAACCTCCCCCACCCAAGTGGTACATTTGTTACAATTGATGACCCTACACTGACACATCATTACCACCCAAAGACCATAGTTTACGTAGGGTTCCCGCCTAGGGTTGTACATCCTATAGGTTTGGACACAGGTATAATGACATGGATCCACCCTTACAGTATCACACTGAGAAGTTTCACTGTCTGCGCTCTAGTTTATATGAGACTAAAGTTTAAAAAGGCCAAGTGGTTCTTGGTGGATTTGATATTCAGTCAGAGCTAGACCTCATGGTCTCCAGCAACTCCACCTTTGGGAGACCTGGCCAAAGGTCTCTTTGCTCTTTCTTTGTTAGAAACACAAAGCTTTTTTGGTCAGAGTTTCTCCATTTTCAAAAGAAAAGCGGTACAGGAAAAATTTCTCACCCTGCATGGACTTGGTTCCACCTTAAGTCACAGCAGGCCTGTGTCAGGATCCCTGCCAGACGTTGTATTCTGCGAATCATTGAATTAATGAGGACAAGAGAGTGACTGCGGCCACAGAACCACTAACCCACCTTCGGCAGGTCAGGCTAATATGAATAGGATCATTTGGAGTCAACGGGTTTTGTTTCACTGTTGTTGTTGCTTAAGTAATTGCTGCATGTGACTCTTATGTCTCTTAAGCCCCAGAATCTACTCTCAGATTTTCTTTTTAATTTTGTAATTTATTTAATAGCCCCAATGAATTTGTTTTTGTCATTAGTGTATGTTATTGGCCTAAAACAGTGATTCTCAATGGGATGACTTTGCCCCCAGAGGACATTTGGCAATATCTAGAAGCATTTTTGGGTTTCACAAATTGGAAGGAGGAGATCATGCTACTGACACCGAGTGTATGGAGATCAGAGATGCCGCTAAATATCCTATAGTGCTCAGAACAACCCCCTCTTCCCCCCCAAAAGAGAGAACTATCTGGCCCCAAAGGTCAATAATGCCAAGCTTGAGAAACCTAAATACAGTGCAAGACTGTTTTCCAAATTTGTGAGAACTTCAAAAATGTTATTCAACTTCATTCTTCCCCCAACCCAAACTCCCCATACCTAGTCACTCATTGACTTCAACATTCAACAAATATTGAGCCCCTCTTATATTCCTGGGTTTGAACTAAGGAGTAGAAATACAGTGATAAAGAGGTCGGAAGTGGTTCCTGTCCCCATGGACTTTACAGTCAGTGGCTTAAGTCACAGAAATATTCTGGCCCCAGACTGGGGGGTGAATACAAAGTCAGAGTCCACGTGAAAGACTCAATGGTTGTGGAGATCAGCTTTATCTTATTCCTTGAACTGGAGTGCATGCTTTCCTTCATTAGAGCAGTCCACACTTTAGAACGTAGTGATTCTATGTAAGAAACACAAAACTAATACTATAACTATTACAGGTTATCCGTGACTTATGATGGGGTTAAGTCCCGATGAAGCCATCATCAGTTGAAAATACCGTTAAGTCGAAAATGCACTTAATGGTCCTCACCTACCGAACATCATAGCTTAGTCTAGCCCACCTTAAACGTGCTCAGAACACTCATACCGGCCTACAGTTGGGCAGAATCTTCTAACACAGAGCCTATCTGATGTTGAATATCTCATGTCATTTATTGAGTACTGTACTGAAAGTGGAAAGCAGAATTGTTGCAGGGGTGCGGAATCAGTGTCAGTGTATCGTTGTTTCCCCTCGTGATGCAGTGGCTGACCGGGAGCTGCAGCTGCCGCTGCCCAGCATCACGAGAGAGTATTGTACCACATGTCATTAGCCCGGGAAAAGATGAAAATTCACAATTGGAAGTATAGTGTCTACTGCATGTGTACCACTTTCACAGCATCATAAGCTGAATCATCATTAAGTTGGGGACCAAGTGTTCTTGGTGTCGCACGTGTTGCAGATGTGAATTGATGGTGCTGCCATTCTTACCCTTATACTTTACCAGTGTATTATACATGTGCTATTCCTTAACAACAGACTAACAAGTGTTCTGAGTCAGTGTGCACATTCATAATGGAGGTAGATACCAAGAGAAATTAAGAAATACACTCCAGAGATCATTAAACTTCAGCAGAGTAAGCAAACAGGATGTTTCCTTCGGTGGTTTTTAGAGGTTCCAAACTAAATCGCCCGTAGGATCCTTGCCAGCCCACAAAGGATTCCTATGTCAGGAATCTCTGGTCTGAGCTTAGAAGATACCCCGGTTGGAATTCATGGGTATCACCCCCATTTTGTCGCAGATGTGCTGTGGATCGACACCCCACTGACATAAACATCAATTTAACAATACTTTGCTCAGACTCCAATGGAAAGAACAGATCATCCGCCAGAATCCTACAGATAATTAAGGGAAAAGATTATGGTAAGTAGAGCATAATTTGTTGATTTGGCTTTCGTTTGGGCTTTGTTTTATTTTAATATATTAATTGAAGAGAAAAGGATTTCTGCAAAATGAGCATTTGGGAAAGCATCAAAATACTGGCCTAACCATGGTGAGGGCGTCAATTGCTCACTTTTTAAAGGTCCAGTGACTCTTACAAGCTCTAGGGGTTCCATGTGGGTAATTACCTTTCCCATGGATTGAATGGTGCTCTGTAGGTCCAAAAAATTTAATGGACCTTCAAAAGTTAGCAGTTTATATTTTGCTCATCTGAGAATCGAGATGAATACCTTCTATTTATTTAATATATAAGGGAGAACTTGTCTTAACATCTTATATACAGAGGGAAAAAAACAAGTGTTGAAGGTAAGAAATTTCTCAATACCCAACGTACTAGTCTCAGCAATTAGGAAAATTATAAGTGTTTCAAATAAGAATGTATTTTTTAAAGGTGTTTATTTTAGAGAAAACAAAGTAATAGACTTATAAAAACATGGCTTATTTACCCAAGTCATGAAGATGGAATGTTTAGATCTTATTTTTAATAACATGATTACTAGAGTATTTAGAGATACATATTAAAATATAAGGTTAATATTTTTCAGTGTTTTGTATATGCTCCTTTTAGAGGAAACAATATATCAAATATGATTATGATTCAGGGAATATAGTAGATGAAGATTATTAAATTGTTGGCTTCTTCTGTTTATTCATTCAATACGGATATTTACTTAGTACCAGGAATGAAGCAGCTGTGTTGGTTCATGTGGTATTCAGTTATTTTACTTTTTTTTTTTCAGGTATTCATGTATGTGTGTGTGCATCTTATAACAGCCAAACCAAAGAATAATGTGGTTAGAAAAAAAATCTAATGAGTCACTAGCTTGTGGGAATTTTGGTTATATTTGTAGATTAAATTCTGCAATCACATTAATTGGGATTCAGCTGAAACTGGTTATAATATTGATGGCCTTACATTTATGTATTAAACACACAGCCACAGAATCCTTTAACAGTGTGTATATATATAGATATATATACACACACACACATATATGCACATACATGTATAATTTTATTTGTTAATTATACCTCGATAAATCAGGAAAAAAAAAAAGCAAACAGCCACATCCACAACACTTACTACCTGCCAGCTCCCGCAGTAAGCACTTTGCAAACTTCACTCATTTCATTTACAGAGAAACCCTATGTGGTAGGCACTCTTAGTGGCCACATTGTACAAATGAGGGAACTGAGACACAGAAAGGTTCACTGTCACACCACGTAAAGTGACAGGATCTGGATTTGAACCTGACTCCAGAGTTCATGACCTCAGTCTTTCAGTTATGCTGCCTCTCAGTATCCTGGTTATTTAAAACATATCTGTTCTACTTTTTATAATATCGTATTCACCATAATCACATGGGGTGGGGGAAGGACTTTAGAATGACTGTCTTTACACAGAAGTTTTTGCCTAAAATACTTCCTGTTGATAGTGACTTATTTAAGTACGTAATAAGTAATTTTCAGATTAATTTGCAGCTGACTTTGTATCTTTTCCATTGCAACTGGCATCCCTGTATTCAAGTACATAACGACATGCCTGGAAAGACTGAGATACATGTCTATCCACATGTAATTCTGAAGGAATGACTGAAATAGACTTTGCTAACCACATAACTCTATAAACAGAACTCTTAAGACATTTTAAATGAAGATATTACTTGACTAAGTGACAGTGTTTTAAAATATGCAACAAATGTGGTTTTGAAGACCTTTTATGTACCATACCTTTATTTTCTTTAAAGTTTGAACTTTTAAACATTTTATAAAATTTGAGAGGCCTGGCTCAGTTTAGTAGGCATATGCAAAAGCATTTCTACAAAAAATTCAATATTCAAAAAATTAAGTATTTTTTTAAGTATTTTAGTTCTAAAGTCCATGATTTTGCAAAATACCAGATTCTAATGTCATTGAAAATTTTATACATCTTGGCAGTTATAATAACAACAAGCATTTGCAGAGCATTTTTATTTCATTCCGCTATGCGTAGAAGCCCTTTACATTATATTTAATTACATTATATTTAAGAAAACGGGGTAATTATTTTCACTAAATATCTACAACAAGTATCCATCTTACGCATCATGGAACACATTTCAGAGTTAAATTACTGCAATAATTGTGGTGTGGCCTACATGACTTTTCCTTTATGAAAATACATTTCATTTGATCTAATGTTATGTTTATTTATTTCCAGAAAGTGAGCCATCACTTTTAGAATTCAAGCCATTCAGTAATGGTCCTTTGGTTGGTGGATTTGTTTACCGAGGCTGCCAGTCGGAAAGACTCTATGGAAGCTACGTGTTTGGAGATCGTAATGGGTAGGTTTCCTGATACCACAGTTTGATAGATCAAATGACATATCCATTGATTATTGGGCAAACCATCATAAAATATTTAAATGATTGCCTCCTTTTAGAAGTCAGGTGTGGGACACACATAAATATTATTATTTACTTTTAGTTCCACCATGTTTGGTGGGATAATTCAAGAACTTCTTAAAAGATGCTTTTTAAACAGACTTGATCAAATTCATAAAATAATTTTTAAGAGCAGAGAGGTCTTCAGATAGACATTTCATATTATTTAGAGTCTTCCCTTCATCCTTAACATAAATTCACCATGATCATGAGTAAATTGAAAACTGTGGTTTTATGTGAGTTGTATAAATATTTTAAAAATTATCTGGAAGGCTAAGAATTTTTGCTTTTGCCAAACTTTTGGGACTTTTGGCAACAGACCTTAATTTGTCTCTATTCATAGGAATGCTACAAAATTAAATTTTAGCCTAAAGTTTAGAGGTCACATTGTTGATAATTATAAGAAACTCTGTGATGAAACCCAAAATAATCTTGTTCCCCAAGTCACTGGCATTCAGGCCATATGGCAGAGCTGATATGCTTGGTCGCTGAAAGGAACTAAAAAAGAGTACTGACCCCATGATCTTCCCCCATCCCTCTCTCTGATTAATAGCACAGCATGGAGTCTAGTCCTGGAGAGGAAGTATCATTCTCTGGATGAAGGGGAGGGCTTTTCTCAGACTCAGGTACTTTTAGTACCCCGCCTCCAAACAAAATATTATCTTAAGTACTTTCTCTTCACATGGGAATTTCGGCGTATTCACACAGATTATGGGCTATATTATTTTTCCCTTTAGAAGCCAGGTCTGTGGCACAACAATTATTTATTATGAGTTTTATTTTAAACATTTTATTGTGTTTTTCAGGCAAAAGCACATTTTCATCATAGGTTTCTGGTATGTTTTGTTGTAGGAATTTCTTAACCCTCCAGCAAAGTCCTGTGACCAAGCAATGGCAAGAAAAACCACTCTGTCTTGGCAACGGTGGTTCCTGTAGAGGTTACTTTTCAGGTCACATTTTGGGATTTGGAGAAGACGAATTAGGTACTGTACAAACTATTTCTGTTAAGTTCCATTCTCAATCTTTGCCCAAGAGGCTCTGTTCTGCTCTGAAAAATAAGTATAACAATCTCATCCTCCATTTGTTGGAAAAGTAACCTACAGCAAAGAGGACCAACTCAGTATTCTCTTCCAATAAACTTTCTCTGGGGGTCTTTAAACCTTATTCCCACCCACGCCACCAGAAATATGAAAGTAATAAAGCAGAAAACTGGGAGTCGGGAACAAAAGAGAATTTTTGAGTCTTAAAGACATAAAATTTTAAATGTCTACTGATATTTTTGATGCAGCTAAGTCATCTGTTTATATTCTTTATCTGAACCTTTGCACTTATCCATGTCTCTTGGAATAAATTAAAATTTGTTGTAATCTGAATCTCAATTTTTATTTATTTATTTTTTTTTGCGGCACGCGGGCCTCTCACTGTTGTGGCCTCTCCCGTTGCGGAGCACAGGCTCCGGACGTGCAGGCCCAGCGGCCATGGCTCACGGGCCCAGCCGCTCCGCGGCATGTGGGATCCTCCCAGACCGGGGCACGAACCCGTGTCCCCTGCGTCGGCAGGCGGACTCTCAACCACTGCACCACCAGGGAAGCCCCTGAATCTCACTTTATCCCTTATTATTTTGCCCATCGAGGCATGAAATTTGTGCAAGATAATCTGACTTTGTAGATCTGCTTTCCAACAGAATGGAAATTATCTTCTCATTGATAATCTCCAGGATAACATACAATTTATTTGTTGGTATGTTATCAAAATGTATGCAGCTTAACAAGCAAAAAGAAGTTGATATTGGAATGTTACCCATCAAAGGGTGAAATGCTACCAATTTTAAATTTCAGAGATAAATGTAGTTTTCATAATGATTCCCTTTAAAGAATAATATCCAAATAAACTATGGCTACCATGCTCCTTTAGCCTTGGAGATAAATTTCTAGGTGTTAAGAAAGAAAAGTTGTTTCTATCTAAATCAGAATTATTAATCATTTTTAAATGTTTTTTTATAAATTTATTTATTTGTTTATATTTTTGGCTGTGTTGGGTCTTTGTTACTGCACGCGGGCTTTCTCTAGTTGTGGCGAGCAGGGGCTACTCTTCGTTGCGGTGCGCGGGCTTCTCATTGCGGTGGCTTCTCTTGTTGCGGAGCATGGGCTCTAGGCTCACAGGCTCAGTAGTTGTGGCTTGCGGGCTCTAGAGCGCAGGCTCCGTAGTTGTGGTGCACAGGCTTAGTAGCTCCGTGGCATGTGGGATCTTCCTGGACCAGGGCTCGAACTCGTGTCCCCTGCACTGGCAGGCAGATTCTTAACCACTGCGCCACCAGGGAAGTCCCTAAATCAGAATTATTTACTCTAAACACGCAGATTTGGTTTTCCTACATCAAACAGAGAATTCATCAGAAATACATCCATGCCATTCACTTAGGTTACCAAGGGACTCAGACAAGTTTCCTGAAACACAACACACAGATTTCAAAGCCGCAGGAATATAAGGATTCAAAGAAAAGAAGTCCAATCTATCTTTCTCTTCTTCTAGCATTGAAAGCATCTTGCATTTAATTTTCCCTTGAAATTCTCCTACCCCATTCAAATGAACCAGAAAGATACCTTTTCTCGCTTAAATCTTCTGTAATTGTAATTTAAATGTCATTGGCAAACTCTGATTTTAAAATATAAATTAGGATCACATTGTTTGTGGCAGAGTTAGAGATGAGTATTTAGAATCATTTTGATGAATCATTTTGATTTCCCCAGACCTTACTGCCAGTGACTCACCATCATTCATCCTATTAGCATCACCCCCATTAAAATATCCAAATATCTGTCCACACTTAATACAGTGTTGGGAGGAGAACCAAGAAATGAAGCACATACAGTTCTTACTGTCCAAAAGCAACAACATAGTGTATATTTCATAATTAAAAATAAATATACTTTCACTCTTTAATGCAAAACTCTTTGGTTTTTAATTAAGAGCCATATATGAAAGTGAGTTAGAGCTTTCTTTTTTTTTTTTTTTTTTTGCGGTACGCGGGCCTCTCACTGTTGTGGCCTCTCCCGTTGCGGAGCACAGGCTCCGGACGCGCAGGCTCAGCGGCCATGGCTCACGGGCCCAGCGGCTCCGCGGCATGTGGGATACTCCCAGACCAGGGCACGAACCTGTGTCCCCTGCATCGGCAGGCGGACTCTCAACCACTGCACCACCAGGGAAGCCCTGAGAGCTTTCATTTTTTGAAACAAAAAGTGTTGAGAGTCTTTTTCTATGTGTGTGTGTGTTTTTAACTATAAAATTAGGATGGGTTTGTTGTAAGGAGTAAATGCAGTAAACTACATAAAGTACTTGAAATAAATATGATTTTTTTTACTTATATTCCTTTGCCTTTTAATGTCATTTTAATTTTTTCTGTTGTGTCTGTGTTTTTAATGTAAATCCCATAACATCCTTTCCAGAAGTGAGAAAGTAGTAGGGTGTGCTTAACACAATAATAAAGTAGAAGAGACATATAGACTAAATCAAGACCTATTTCATGAGTGAGAACCAAATATAAATTTTAAAGCCTTATAAACATATAATCATAAATACAGCTTCTAATTCCCTATTCATGTGATCAGTTCTATATATTGAATTATATGGAAGGAGTGGTAATAAACGAGAGCGGTTCTCTCCTAAGAGGGTACTCCATCTGTTGTAGTTCATTTTCAGGAACACAGCCTGGTGTCAGGAATCAGAGACATGGAGCTGGGATTGAGCAGAAGGGTCTCTCTCTCTCTCCCCCCCAGCTATTTATTTAAATGTATTTTGTTTAAAAAGCTAAAAATTAAAAAGGAGTACCCAATGCCATCTGGCCTCAAATTATCAATTAACAGTAACAACTTGGTAACCAAACCTTTGAATCTTGGGTGGAATAAATAAAGATAAAACTTGCCATTCTACACTCATTCTACAACTATTTATTGAGCACCTATTCTGCACAAAGCTCTGTTCTAGGAGTTGGGGATACAGGAGCAGATAAAGAGATAACAATCTAAACTGTTTTCATGAAATTTACATCCTAAAGGAGGACAATAAAAATAATTCTTAAAAAATATATTGTACACTAGTTGGTAATAAGTGCTTAGGAGGAAAATCTAGTTGTAAAGAGGGATAGAGATGGCTAGGAGTTGGGACAAATGTACTTTTAAATAGAACAGTCAAGAAAGATGATATCTAAGCACAGACATGAAAGGGGAACAATGCATCTAGTGGTGGTCTACTGACAGGAGCCTGAGATAGGACTTGGGACAGATGCTGAGGTGGGAGGAGCCTGGGACACCAGGGGCCTGAGACAGGAGGCTGGGACAGGAACCTGCCTTGCATGTCCAAAGTCAGGAGGTGAGGCTAGAACCATTGCAGATGGGGTCAGAGCAGTAAGGGGGGGACATTGTAGGCCACTGTCAGGACTTACCTTTGCTGGGAGAGAGATTAGATGCCATTGGAGGGTATTGAAACAGAGGAGTGTGATCCAATTTATATGATCTAACTTGCCTTTTAAGGAATCCCTGCGACTGGTATGTTGAGAATAAACATAGAAGAATAAGAGTAGGAACAGGGAGATCAATTAGGAGGCTGTTGCCATCTTCCAGGTGAGAGATGAATATCTGCTCGCACTGGAGTAATAGTGAGATGTGGGGAGAAGTGACCAGAATTTGGATGCACTCAGGCAAGTGATCTTCTGAGGATGTATGAATATATAATATATGTATATTCGTACACATACCTACATACGCATACATATATACATACGTATTATATATATATATAATAATCTGCTAGGCAAAAGAAGGTAAGGCTTTGTAATACTGTGAATTAACATTGTATTTCTCTCTTCATAGGTGAAGTTTACATTCTATCAAGTAGTAAAAGTATGACCCAGACTCACAATGGAAAACTCTACAAAATTGTAGATCCCAAAAGGTGAGGTTTTTTTTAATATTCCGTTAAGTCAAGTAATATTCTCTCAGTTATTCCAGTGCATTCAAATTAGTGATGGAATCGCAATTAGCCCTCAACAAAGATGAACATTTCCGCCCCGCCCATCTGCTAAGTGCTCTCCTGAGAGACCCTCAGTTCCAGTCTCTGAGGCCTAGACTTGAACACCCTGAACTTTAAACTATATTTCGATCACGTTCATGGCATCTTTGCTGTCCTCTGAAAGCAGCATTATATCTGTGGAATCAGGATCCTCACTTAAATGCCCGAGGAGGACCCCGATGTATGAGGCAGCGGCTTCCGCTCTCTTGTTGGAAGCAATAAACCCTCCTTTCCTTTCGAGAAAACCAGGAGCATTCTGGTAGACCTTAGTATGACTTTTGTTAGGTAATCAGGATAAGTTATTTCGGCAGCTCAACACTGGAGCCTCATTTTATAACTCGATGCTCACAGCTTCTGTGACTAAACAAATGAAAACTGAAGAAATATTTTGTTATTTATTTCAGCAAAAGGAAGATGTGAACGTTTTAATCCTTTAGAGAATATAATTATCCGTCTCCAGCTCTTCTCTACCCACCCACCCAACTTCAACACACACACAACTTTCAAATTATCTTGAGTCATCATTCGTCAGTTGTTAATTTCATGGATAAAATCAGAACTCTCAGAAGCTGCTAAAATTATATACTGTCAAATAGATATTAGCCATAATTTTAGAAACAATTATTATAGGACTTCGGTATCTTCACAAATACGACTACTGTGGAACGCCAGTAGTGGTCAGACCCTAGCTTTGCCGTGCTGTGAATTTCCAATTCTTTCTATGCTAACTTAGCTTCATGAGCCCATTTGGAAATTTAAATTTCAAGTCCCTTTTAGGAGAAAAAATTCCAAAAATCTGCAAAGTTTACTAAGAGCATTCATTTAATTCCACTTTAAAAATATTTGTAGGTTATAAATTGTGTATGTTTTTCTGAAAAATTCACTGACTAACAAATGGAGATTCTTGTCCTTTTTCCATACCCTAAAACACTATCTTTCCTGAGAAAAATATAGGTTGACATTGGTGCTGCAGAACAAAAAGAGACCAAAAACGATCTCTCTGTGATAGAAGGCATCACATACACCCATCTATCACACAGTGATAATGACAGCTTTCCTTCCCTATTTAACAGTACACATTTTCTTTCACAGTAAGAGAAGTACCCATCTACACACTGTAAGTGTTCTTTTCTTCCTTGAGTGTGAAACCAGTGTCCTTCTGTGAGAAGCAAAGTAATGAATGAAAAATAAAATAGACACTCCGGTGCTTGTTGAAGGTGGCAATATTAAGAACAAAAATCAAACCAGTGTTAATTCATAAAATAGCATTCTAACGATTCAGAATGAGGGCTACGATTTCACTCAGATCTATTGCCATTAGTTTCAAAATAGCCATTGTTATTCCATTATATTTGTCAAAGTTGATGTGCTTTTGCAAGCTTTCTGGTAGTGTTATTAATTCTCACTGCTTCTCACAGAAATGTTTCTCTCTTCCTCTGGATTGTTTAGTCTGTTGGTGGTGAGTTGAGGTGAATTTTACACCTTCAGTCCATTATTAGTGTCTAATTACCAGGGCTGCCATGAGGGACCTTGGCTTTGTGATCATGGGGCCTCCTCTCGTAGGGTGGTCTCAGAGTGACATACCTGAAAGGCCTGACTTCTCATTATGGTGTCTGTTTCTGGTGAGTCGTGTCATGCGTGCGGCCAGGGTTAAGATGTGTGTTTGGTTTTCAGAAGGTGGGGGGATTAACAGAGTCCCAGAGACACAGTCCTTGTACACAGGCCCAGGCATACATTTCAAAATTAAACTGACTATAAGAAAACAAATGTTTTCATAAACATTTGTTGGGAGCCTCATGCTGTTTCGATTTGGAAGCCAACGTTTGTTATTATAGTAGTTCTCCCCAGATGAGTGGAAGTTCTATATAAGCAGACACTTTTTAGTATATGTGAACGGGATTATTTTGGAAACACGAGCTAATTACTAACCTAGCTGTGTTCAGGATGTCTGCTTCAGAGCACAACTGTTTTCCTAAAATGTTTGAGGGAGAAATTGAAGAAAGAGCCTCATCAACGGAAAAAAATTATACACAGACATTTCTTGTTACATCAAAAAACCTAACTCGAATTAAAATCTTAGTTTAACTGTATTCTTGTGGAAGAGCCCCAGACTTGTCAGAATAATGTTTTCAGAATGAATTTCAAACATTCAGTTGACTCATGACTCTAAAAGAGAATAACTACAAATCATAAAATTTTTATATTCTGTATTGTGTGTCATGGAAGTTACATTCCTATACACCATAAGATTTATGTTTTTTCTCTTTTTTCCTACACACACACACTCACATATAAGAAAAATGAGGGAGTTTTGAAACGATATGTAATATTCTTTGGTCATTTTGACAAAGGTAGACGAGGTCCCGGCATTACCAGCTCAGTCTGTAAGGGCAATCTGGTCTCAGGCTATATGTTACATAATCATTTACATAAGTTTAAAATCATTTACGGTGGGCATCCTTCTCAGAAAAGGATGGCAAGATAACCTGTTATAAAAAAACAAATTCTATTGTTTGCAATCAAAAAAACAAAAATTCTATGAGAATACAACCAGCTTTCTCTATGGCTTCACTAGAACTCAGGAGTTTTTAAAGGAAAAGCAGAAAAGGGAGGAATTTTGCCTCCCTGTTAGAACAGGGATACCTTCAGAAGTGGAAGAGTCTCATTTCATGGCAGAGTGGAGTTAGAGGCGAATCAGTACAGTCAATCATTCAGCTTGCTGGGCCACTTTGCTGGGTCCCCCAAAGCCTCAAGTACTGGGTTCTGCATGCCCTGGTCTGGGATGCTGCTTCAGCCAGCAGATGTCAAGGCATTGAGGACAAGAGCTGGACACTCATTTCAGTCTCACTTAGTAGAGCCATCTGAAGCCTGTCAACATGAGGAAGTCTATCCTGGCAGGATAGGCAGTCAAACGGTCTTGTCTCTGAATCTTCCTTAGTGTGGACGCTGCATTGTGGCACCATACTGTGCTCCTTCGCCTGTCAGTAAAGTACAGGTCATCATTCTGCCTCTGCTACTTTTCTGTAGAGCGCTGTGAAGATAATTAAATATTGTATTTAAAGCATATGCAATTCTTTAGTACCATTGGTGTTCATTCCATGCATTCAAGAATTATTTGCGGGTGATCTCTCAACTTTTGAGATAGTGTTAGTTTCAAAATTGAGGTCAAGGTGTCCACGGAGTTTTAAAGAGCCCTGAGTACCTAGTTTTCGAATATCCAAGTCATGTCTTAGAGGCTTGGTCTTTGTTAAATCTTTTCAGAATCACACAAACGCTCCTGAGGGATGGAGATGAAAGAATTCTAACAGAGTTTTGAACTTGCCAAGCTTTAGTTTTATTTTATAGAACACAAATATTTTCACACTATTGAAAAAGATTCTTTAATTTTTGTTTCAGATGGACTTAAACTAAATGACCTTTTCTGACCTGGAAATGTTTCCAGGGTTATTTCTCCAGGAGTTCGTAAAATAAAATCATTCTTAAACATGTCGATTTAATTCCTGTGTACCCAGTCTTACACTATTTTAACACGTTGCTTATCTGTTAACCCCCTAAGTCACACAACCCAGTCCCTTAAGAGGTCTATAAATTAACAGTGCAAATTCCCAGCTTCAGAGGTCATTTTGCAGAAACGTCCTGTCCCCAGACTCTTGTGTGACCAACATCAAAAACTGCCCTCCTGTCTCCTCCCTGCCCCTCCTGTGATGACCCCACTTACTGCTCTTTGTTTATTTATTTGTTTATTTAATATCTTCATCCTACTCCTTAGTCTACTGGATGCTGAAGTGTGCTTTTTTTTTTTTCTTCTCAAAAATCACTTCATGAGAGGAAATTGGTTCTGTTTATCCTTCACATATGTCTCAGGGAGCCGGCAGGCAGCTCTGCCATCCTAAAGAAAGCCATGCATAATGGAGAAGGTTTAGCCCAATAAGCCAGTCTAGTCCCAATTCATCAGTCAAAGTTTTATGCAAGTGGCCTCCCTAGGTTGATAAATCCCCACAGTGCCTGTTGACCCAGCTGCCAAGTCCTCTTGCTGCAGGCGGTGTTTTCATGGCCACCCTGACAGTAATACAAACTGTTTAGCAGCTCCATTGACCTTTCAGCTATTAACAGGGACACAGGCTCGACGAGGGACTAGTTTTCAAACATGACAGAATTTCTTAACACTAGAGGTCATGAACAAGTATATGCCCTATAAAAATTCATTCAGCATGGTGGATGTGAAGTCTAAAAGACAAGGAAGCATGGTCCACATTTTTGCTATAATTTTTCCACATTTCCAGTAACTAAAAAGAGTATACACTCAGGTGCCAGCTTATATTTTATTCTTAATATGCTATAGTTTACGTGGTAGTGCACAACATTTTCAGTGAACAGATCCTTCCTATGCTGTCAGATACCATCTGAAATTTTAAAGATATATTGCAGAAGAATGAGATAAGATCAAAGTCAAAACTTCGAATGAGTGGATGAGTATGCATACATGATACATGGTAATGGCCTAAGTGTAACTGGAATCTTATTCATATTTTACCAAGATTTGTGTGTTTCTGTATATACGCACACAAACACACTTGAACATACTCAGGTATTCCATACAAGGCTACGTAGAGCCATCGCCTATCTCAAAATATACACAAAATATGATACCATCATTTATGAAAAAATTTTCTCTAAACGCCCATGCTATTTTAAAAGTCTGTACTATAAAGCTTCTTATGTTTCTATCCTATTTTCTGAAGATGTGACGTATGACCACAGCATTCAAGGGAATTTTCTGCTTTATACTAATTATAGTCCTTCTTAAATTATCAATTTTAAATGTTGAAATATCAGTTCCTAGAGTAATTGTACAGATTGCTATGAAAACTTGATTGATCTGCCACTTACAAATGGCATTTGTTAAAAAGGCATAAAATGGAGAATATGAATAATTAAAAATATATTCTTCAAAAAGAGCCTCATTTGTTAAGAGCCTCTTAAAAGCATTTCTTTTCAATACCCATGTTTCTCCCCCACCTGGGACAGTGGTGGAAATCTGATATTATTAGACCTTCTGAATATCTTCTACTTTTATTGTGACAGTGGATCATCAGATGTTACAGCTCTCGAGATAAAGGCAGATTTAATCTTGCATAAAACAGCCACACAAATTTGCAAAGAGATGGTTTCTAGAGGAAGATATACTTTTTAAAGAAAAAAAACTACCTTAGCATCATTTTTTTACTAATTCATTTTAGTTGAGCTAAAAAAAATCTGTTGCTTAAATGACTCGTTTTTGTCAACATTGACAAGTGAATCAAAAGGTGTAACATCAAAATTTGTGAACGTGTCATCCTAATAGTCTTCAAAGAGAATTTAAACTGACATTTTTGTGCTATTTTAAGGGACAGAAAATCATTTCAAATTTTACTTCCCATTTAAAACATTTAGTGATATTTAAAATTTCTGCCTTCATAGAATACAAAATTAAAACACTAGTAGTCTACAGTTTTTTAAGTGAGAAAAAGATTTATTTTTTAGATGGCTTCTAAAAGAAAAATACTATATAGGCTTTAAGACTTTTGAATTATGTTGTAATCAAAGTGTTACTTAAAATGTCTATTTTCCCAGTCGCAGACATTTCTTATTAAGTGTCTAACATTTTCATCAATTATGGCTTATGAATCAAGTTTTTAAGTTAAAAAAAAATTGGTTTTAGACGTAAAATTCTGAACAGAATGTGGTTCCTTCTTTATATTAGGAAGCAATGGCATTGGCTTTTTATTGTACCCTAATTTTTCAGTTTTTATTTTTCTATCATATCAAAGTACAGTTATACAAGATTAAGACATGAGATTGAATCAGTCTGCAGGTATCTTTGGCTTGTCTCCTGTGTTCAAGATATTGTATTATGTGCTATGGAGGGGGAATATACGTGAGAATTTAGTCCTTTCCTCTAAGGAGCTTATTTTTATCTTAAATCAGGAGATTGCACACATTACCTAAAACATGAACAATATTATCTGAGATAAATATTGCCACTTTGGGACAACAAAATTATGCCAGAACATTGTACATTACAAGTTGCCAGATAACGGTCCAGAAGGTGATGGGTAAAACTCACCATGAGTTGGCTTCTTGGTCCAGTCTGTTCTACCAGGGGGAACAAGGCCTCAGCCCGGCTGCTGTACAGGCAGAAGGCGCCTTCTCAGTTGACTGTTAAAATGAGAAATAAGTGCCCGCAATGAGTTTCCCTCCCCCAGGAGACATTCCTCCAGCTTTGCATGGCTCTCTGCAGGTTTCACTCCCTCCTGAGTTCAAAGCGTCACGTCCATCACCATTTTGGTTTTGTGTGCTCCAATCTCCCCTGAGCAAATCTCTCCTCCAGCTACTGCCGACCTGCTCCCTGGGCTGCCCTCTCCCAAGGTACCAAGCTTTATTTTTGCTAGTGCTTTAGTTACGAAGTTGCATGGATCTCGAGGGGTCTGCCCCAACTCTATTTTTCCCATAAGCCTTATTTTTAGTATGCGATTTTGTAGAATACAAGATTCTTCGGGAACAAGTCCACTGAATTAAAGTGCAAATGCCTATTTTTCTAATAATTGTAGTGGACCCGTTTCTGAATTAAGGACATTGCAAACATAATACAAGAAACACCTAAGGCAATTTAATAAAATTGGACTTTGTCCTTTTTTCCCTAAAAGCAGACAGCCTCATCATCCAGTTTCATTAGTCATTTCTCCTAGGTTTTCCTTTTAAGGAAATACATAACTTTTCATTTCCTAATCTTCGCCTGGAAATATATAAACTGAGGTAAGCTGATAAGGTTGAATGAAGGCGATCCACACACCCTTTTAGATACCTGTGTACAGTGGTAGTGATGTTTGGATAGGGAGATTAATAAGGCCTGAAACACAGGTGCCTAGCTCCCTTTTTCCTAAAAAGGACCAGTTGAGTAGAAAGCTGTGCTAGAAAAGAGTTCCATCCAGATTATCTGGAATTAGCTGTATGAAAGCTATTTCATATCTTCATCCATGTTCTCTGATCTTCTAAATTTGGGAATAGCAAGGTTGGCCCCGTCTCGTGAGGATAAAGTTTAATATGAAATTACTGGAAAGTGTAAGTGGCTTCATTATCTGCTTTCATTCTGGTTGCATCTTTAACCATAGAACAAAATTGAGCAGGTATTTGTGAAAGTTCTAATAATTTCATTAACACTAGGCGGTCCAACTCACAGCTCCACCAAGTTGCCACTACCTTTGTCCTCTTTGAGTTTAGCACCTACTCAATCCCAAACTGCCATATTAAAGCCAGTCGACAGTATTTCTGAGTGAGCATGTGCTCAGCATTTAAATCACAGACCTCAAAATGAAGGCAACCTTGGTCACAGAGAAAAGAGCTGAGGCCCAGCCGCACTGTTCAGCGCATTTCAGAAGAGAGAAATGCAGCGGTTTGAGAAATAAGATAGAGCACTGCCTTTCCCATTCTAAATTTGAATTCTAGAAATATACAGTACAAATTTAAAATGCTTAATATGACCCATAATGTATACAAGTTCAGAGGTAGTCTTGAACTTGTTTTCTTTTCCTTCACTTTATATATGTTACTGAGGACATATGTAAAAAGATTTTTCGAAGCAGCTTACATATGATATAATGTCAAAGAAGGCATTCCTTAAGAATGAAATGAAAGCAAGTAGTTCTTAAAACGATTAATTTTTTTGGTATATCTCAAATGGTACTTGAAAAATATTCTTAGGAAAATGTGTGTTGCTATCTCTACAGCCACGAAGTCCTGTGAGACCGATATTGCGTGGTTACACAGAAGCAGATTCCATTTTCTCTGTTCTCCAACCTGGAATAGGATTGTATTATGAATGTATAAGATTCCTCAGAGCAAAATTGAATTTGTATGATGTATTATCGTTTTACCAGGTACTACAAAATGGTTATATGTAGTCGGAATCCAAAATTCTACTCCTCATGGGTAAACTGACCCTGAAAAGAGAACTGTCAACATGAGTAAGAAGCATTTAGTGAACACCCAGACTGAAGAAAATTATCCAGACTAAAAAAAAAAAAAAAAAGAAAGAAAAAGTAGTTTGTATGTTGACCTTGGAGAAAGGCACTAAAATGAATAATTTAAAAGATGACATAGCACTACTGCACTAGTGCTCATTCCTATGCCTCAAGCTATACAAATGGGAGAAATTTCCCATTTTCTTACTTTTTTTGAGGCAAAAGTGCTGAGTAATGGTTTTAGGAACAATGAGTGGTTATGGGTTATGGCTTGTATATCGAATGCTTACCGAGTGAGGAAATCCATGAAACCACAGAATCGGTGGTGGCACAGGAAGGCTGCCCCCTCGTGTAGAGGCCGTACTCCATCCAATCACAAGATCCCAGAATATTCTGTACTTGGAAGCTCCTGACCACACTTATTCATGGCCCCATTAACCACTTTCGGCTGGGCATGGCCCTAATTAAGAAAGGGGCCTCTCAGACTTGAACATGCATGGGAGTCACTTGACAAACTGAAGTGCAGATTCTGATTCTGTACGTCTGGGGAGGGCCTGGGAGTCTGCATTTCAGATGACCTCCTGCTGGGGCTGCTGCTCTGGGACCACACTGAGTGATGAGGATTTAGATTTATCAGTTTTTCTTACCTCATGACAATAGGAAAAAGCATGGAAGAAAAATCGTTTTGCAAAGGTTACAGTTGCAAGGGAACACTTTTCCATGTGTCCCAATGTGACTATGGATAAGGGAATTCCCTGGTGGTGCAGTGGTTAGGACTCCAAGCTCTCACTGCTGAGGGCCTGGGTTCAATCCCTGGTCAGGGAACTAAGATCCCACAAGACAAAAAAAAAGAATAAGACAGTTCTTACATCACGTCCTTAATCACCTCAAGCAGACTGTTGTCTATGAGAAGCTATAGAATTAGCACATCTTCTGAAATTTCCAATGAGTCAGGATTTTTATAAAAGAGTATTACTAAAAAAAAACAAAAAAAAAGGAGTATTACTCATGATCGATGTACCTTGTTTTACAATAACATGAATTTAAAGTCTGAACCCCTAACAAAAATTTCAGAATGAACCCCTCTACTTTTCATAAAGGACACAATAGATCGAGTTCTGTAACACTCACTCCAAAGATCAGGCCTGCTAAGACAGAATTTATCCCTGTGCTTCCATGCAAATGCACAGAAGACTTCTCATTTATTGATTGATTCATTCACTTACGAAGTATCATAAAATTAAAACCATTCTTTAATCCCACTACCCAGAGACATTCGCTGTTGGCCTTAGCTATTCACAAAAAGTCATCACAGTATAATGTGTGTTATAAATTACTCAGGCTTCTCAACTTCCTCCTTTATTTCAAGAAAGTATCTAAAGCTTTATGCTACTACACAGAACCAGCCAACGTAGGTTTCTAAGAGAATGTCTTATGTTTCTGAAAACAATGCTTATACGTTAAAAAATGTTGGGCAGTTTTCTACACTATCCCTTTAGTGCTTCATTATTTGTCATATATAAAGGGGTTAGAAAATGTGTTTTTCTAATTTAAATTAAGTTTGAGAACTATGGGGATAACTGTCAACAAATGAGCACCATATATTCTTTATTAAAAATCTGAATATCCTCTTGCATAAGTTTTCTATTTTGAAAGCTATCTCAGACTTCATTCAGTAGACCTAAGAGTCCAAAAGTTTAAAAAGTAATTGTTTAAAAGGAGAGCAAGACCATTTAAGTAATTTTTATTAGGCCTACATTAAGATGCTCAATTTCCCAGTGTAATAAAAATAAGAATGAAAAATGAGTTCATCTATCACAAGTATATACCCTAGATTTTTGTTTAGATCCCATCTAGGTGTGTATATGTAGTAATTAGGAACATACAAGATGGTTTATTTCAAGGTGACAATAATAATAAAGCTCAAGTTTACTTGTTTTATTCCCTTTTCTTTCTCCTCATTCCATGTAAAGGAACCTTACTCTTTTCAATGGAAAGAAGAAATGTCCCTAGAACAAAGAATGAGTGGAGAGGAAAGAGATGGTTGGGATCACCAAAAATCTTTGTCAAACTTTAACAAATGTTTTACTAGAAAAATGAATGTTGATATGTTGACTTAATTCCCAGCTGGAGGAGAAAGTAATCCCATCTCTTTATGTCATGGTTACTTCTTTGCCTGTTGTTTATTTATTATGATTATAATTAGTGTAAAAATGCTTTATTTAAAATGAATTTAACTATGCCTTGGAAGAATTTTGTAATACAATATTACAAATTTGTAATTTGTAATTACAAATACTTGTAATTAATACAAGTTAATTTAGCCAATAGAGAGAAATACAGTGAGTGTTTTTAGTTTTATGCTTATGATATAAAAGTATAGTGATTCGATTTTAATGATATCCCTCCCCTAAATAGTCCATATATTCCTAATATTGTCACTCAGTAGCATTTTAAAGAAACAAACACCCTTTTAAAATTCCACTCGTTTCATTCATTCAACAGATTTTTAAGAAGGATCTTCCATGTGCTGTACACTCTTCTGGGTCTTGGAAAGACACAAGAGAAGAGAGGGGAATATTTGTCTTCATGGAATTTATATTCCAGATTTGAAAAAAGTTTCTACTATGTGCATTCAATTCAATAAACATTTATTGAATGCCTATGGTATTTTCCTACCTCCTATGACTATAAGTAGTTGAGGAGATAAAATACTTTGGTAGCTTAAATATCATCTTTCTATAACATCCCTCAATCCTAAATTAATTGCACCTTCATCTGTATTCCTGTGATACTTCATATGCACCTGTATCATAGCAAAGATCATACTGCCTTATACTTTTGTGTTTGCTTGTCTGTCTTCTCCACAGTGGTCTCCAAGAAGATTAGGACCCCGTTTTGTTTCTGTCTTATCCCCATGAAGAGCACAGTACCTGGCAGAGTCAATGACTAGACTTGAAGAGGATTGAATATATAGTTTTTGCCCTCAGAAAGCTTTTATTTCAATGGGAAAGGGAAAGGGGAAATAAGATTACTCATTCCTTAAGAGAAATGAAGTCCTATAGGTGATGGGCTATGTTTTATGTGCATTTTCATGTTCAAGGCTCCCCAATAGAATAACAGAGACAGAGAGAGGATTTATTTAACATGCTAAGTGAGGAATGTTGGTTGTCAACTTCATAAAAGAAAAAATAAATATTTTCCTAGGTAATGAAATAAAAATTTAAGGGCATCATAATGTTTATATATGACAGCCACACAGTTTTATATAAGCTAAACAAGCCCAAGCATGAAGCAGTGACATCCACCGATAGATAAGCATTTGCTCAAGCCTAGGCAAAAAAACCCAACAACTTATAATTCCCTCCCTAACCTGAGTTTCCACACATTTGAATGTTTGGTGAAAATCAGACAAAGTGTCTAATTGGAGGATCATCCAGGAAAAAAGGATCAGATACCCTGCCCTGAAGAACTGAACTTCCACATAAATCTCTATTCGTCATACCCCCTTATCTGTTCCCAGTGTCGTCACACCCACCTTATCTGTTCCCAGTGCACATGAGTCAATGTCCCTACACTTTGCCTCAAACAGGCAACATCTTCCGGTGGTAGTTGTTTGATGGAAGTCACCTACGTTCTTAATCCACATGGTGTCTTCTCCTCTTTATATTCATCTGCTCAGGCATGAACCATATCATCAAGTAGCATGTGAGCTATGTGCCTGCCTTTTTTTGCATTGCATATAACACGTAACATATTCTTGACACATTCTGCTTCTGGGCCTCTTTTCTTGAATGAATCAGAAAGAGCGTGAACGAGTGAGTAACAAATAGAATTGGGTAAACAGAATCTCAGTTACCTGTAAAATGGAAACAATACCTGTTTACCGATCATCACTCAGTAAATGGTGGTGGCCTGTGACTCAGAAGAGCATCATGGCTACGGAGAAACTGCTCTCCTGATGGTCACAAATGCCACCATCATCTCACAAACAAAATAAGAATTTTATATGAGGAAGAAATAGGCAGACTTGGGCTATTCAACAATAAGAAGGCCAAGGTAATGCCCTCACTTTCCTTGGCATATCTGTTTAACATCTTCACCTTATCACACTCTGCCATTACTCTCAGAAAGACTCCCTTGGGGGCACATAGGAAATACTTGATGGTATGTTCTGAGTGAAAATATGGAATGCCTTAAGTACCTTTCACATAAGCTGACCATTTCTAGATTTAAATAAGAGGTTGAATGGATTTAAGGGAGTTTTCTGAATTGTCACGTTAGTTGCAAAACAATACTTTTATTTCTTTCAGTTTTTATTTTATATTGGAGTATGGTTGATCAACAATGTTACGTTAGTTTCAGGTGTACAGCGAAATGATTCAGTTATGCATATGCGTGTATCTGTTTTTTTTCAAATTCTTTTCCCATTTAGGTTATCACAGAATATTGAGCAGAGTTCCCTGTGCTATACAGTAGGTCCTTGTTGGTTATCTATGTCAAATATCATAGTGTGTACATGTCAATCCCAAACAATGCTTTCAACAGAGAATGGGATCTTATTGGAGAGAGGAACTAAAGAAGTCATTAGATATTTTAAATATGGTTTTGAGTCATTGTAGAAACAGCCTGAGGCCAAGCTCCAAATTATTATCACTGTTCATATTGCTACAGGGGCATAACAAGAAAACTGAGTCTGCAGGGCCTAATTATTTGCTTCTCTCGGAAAGCTATATCATTCACCTCTGTGGTGGTTCTGACCTATAATTATCACCTTCTTTGTTATGGTACTTAAGGACTCCCAACTGATTTGCCCATCCTCCTGGTGGTGATCTGACTGGTGATGAAGTGTTTACTTACATTCCTTCACTGAAAAGAGCTTTCTCACCACACTGAGGCACAGGTTGCAGTGACTGATAGCAAAGTACCACTGCACATTTTTTCCCAAAGATTAGGTAACGAGCAGGTGTGATCATGATTCCAGCGTGAAACAACTTGAAAGACACCCTCTTATTCAAAAACATTAAGAGCTATAACAACCATCTTCTGAAGGCATCTTGGTCCCTCTCTAAATGATGGCAATTGTAGAGCAATTAAAACAAAGTCTATGACTTTTAACATGACAGATAAGATGTTTTTGTTTGCTCCTATGAGCATTCTTTTTCTTCACAGCGGGACAAAATCTAATTATAAAAATATATATGTATGTATATAAAATCTCTCTATGTAGATCATTCTTTGCATAAAGAGTTTAAACTTTGAGTCAGTAGTAAACACACACGTGTTATGATGTCCTTTTAAGAACAGTCATTCTGGAAAAAGTATTTCAAAAGGAATGTAAAAATGAAATAAAAAATGATTCCCAAGCTTTTTAGGCTACAACCGTTCATTCTGATGAATGCCTTCAGCCTCGTGATGTTGCCAAATACGCCAGTAACAAGTGAAACCTATCTCAGGTGCTATTCCTAAAAACTTTTGGCGTTTTGAGGGGAAAAAAAAAAAGCTTTAAAATATCTATTCATCTTTATTTTTTAAATTGTAATTGCTAGGAATTCTTAGCTACCAAAATACTGATGTAACGTAATTACATTTTTAATCAATGAATTTTGATCATGATAAAGTTTCTTACCATGTTTGATTTGTTCCCTTTGGTTCGAAACTGGTTAGTTTGTTTCCTCATGGGTGTGTATTTTCTCCTCGTAGAAAGTTGTCGACCTTTCTGTCTGAGTGGCGTAAAAGAAAGGTCTCTTTGGAAAGCAAGAGACGTGCTCTGCAAGCTACGAAATCACTAGATTTCATTCCAATATTGATTTGCAACCGAAATGCACTTTTGACGGTTGTCTTTTGATGCAGACCTCTGATGCCTGAGGAATGCAGGGCCACGGTCCAGCCTGCCCAGACCCTGACCTCTGAGTGCTGCCGGCTCTGTCGGAACGGCTACTGCGCGCCCACAGGAAAGTGCTGCTGCAGTCCAGGATGGGAAGGAGACTGGTGTAGAGTCGGTTAGTTTTCCTTCTGTTCCGGGGAGATTGGGCCTGCAAGAACTTAACGTTCGTTACTTCCTCTAGAATGACCTAGTGTTCAAAACTGTAGCCGTTTACAATAGTAATGCTCAGTCTGTTTCTGAACTTGCACCTGAAATCGTTGCCATTTTCCTAATGGAAACAGTTCACGTATATGAGTTAATCATAAACATAATCGAGTTCTTTCACAAAGTCACACATGAAAACAGCCCAACTAGATCATCCCTGTGGACTCTCAGTCCTGGGTTTGAGCTTTCACACCAGCCAGTGACCTGGTGCTTGCAAAGCCCCTTTCTGAGTGCCAGCATTTTCCAGACACTCCATAAAGACCCTCCCTAAATTTGCTGCTTGCTTTCTTGCTGCAGCGTGCTAAAAACAGGGGTTTTCAGTGGGTGTTTTTATAGAAAAGGGGAAAATGCAGTTATCTAGAGGCATATAATGAGATTTTTCCATTCTTTTTGCCACTGCCTTGTGGACCATCAGGTGGGTGTGCAGCTGCTCAGAGAGCAAATGAGATTCATTCCAAGGTTATTCTATCCTTTAACTTGTGACTTCCGCAGATACGTGTAATCGCGTTTAAATTCTACTTGGTGTGAAGTAAGACAATTAGATTAATTTAGGTACCTAGAGTTTAAGATGTGTATACTGAAAGTATGTTTTCAACAACCGGCATATACATATTACTTGCAAAAGATTTTGATCTCTGCTATTTCAAATATTAAAGTATCTCTTGCCAAAGAAAATTCAAGTCCCGTATTAATATTTAACAGTATCCTTAACTCATAAATGCCTTCTTTCTTTATTCTAAACATGTATTTGTTTCAAAAAATTATAACCATACCTCGTTTACCTCAAATAAAGTAGACATTTAAAGTCACAGAGACAGTATCCATTTTAAGCTTAAATTGCTTCAACACTAATAATATTACGTGATTGATTGATATCATGGTTACATATCTAGGAAAAAGCTATCATAACTGAAACTCAACAGAAATTAAGTAATTACATTATTTTTTAAAAATGCTTACATTCTATTGACCCATTCTGTCTCGTTTCTCATTAGTTGGCCAAAAAATGAGAATCAGTGTTTAAATGCAATAATATTCTAATTCCTGATGATAGATCTTCCTTCTGCTTCCTTCTATGCTTGACAATATCTACTCTCCCTGCTTTTACGGGGTGTCCATTCTGTCTTATTCCTTACTTATATTTTGCCTAACCTTTTAAGTCACCTCAAGTCATCAGATAACAAATATTTATTGAGTGCCTGCTAGTAAAGTATGTTAAACTGAGGGTAAACATAATTTTGAATCTAGGCAGCTTAATACATACCATAATAGATATTAATAATGATATATGATATAAATGAAAGTTTATAAGCAGGGGTCCCCAACCTCCGGGCCACAGACTGGTACCGGTACCGGTCTGTGGCCTGTTAGGAACCAGGCCACACAGTAGGAGGTGAGCAGCGGGTGAGCAAGACGCTTCATCTGTATTTACAGCCGCTCCCCATCGCTCGTATTACCGCCTGAGCTCCACCTCCTGTCAGATCAGCGGCGGCATTAGATTCTCATAGGAGCGTGAACCCTACTGTGAACTGTGCATGGGAGGGATCTAGGTTGCACGCTCCTTATGAGGATCTAATGCCTGATGATCTGAGGTGGGGCTGAGGGGGTGATGCTAGCGCTGGGGAGTGGCTGCAAATACAGATTATCATCAGCAGAGAGGTTTGACTGCACAGAGTCCATAATAAATCAATTGCTTGCAGACTCATATCAAAACCCTATCAGTGAGTGGCAAGTGAAAACAAGCTCAGGGCTCCCACTGATTCTGCATTATGGTGAGCTGTATAATTATTTCATTATATATTACAATGTAATAATAATAGAAATAAAGTGCACAATAAATGTAAGGCACTTGAATCATCCCGAAAACATCCCCCACCCACCCCACCCCCGGTCTGTGGAGAAATTGCCTTCCACGAAACTGGTCCCTGGTGCCAAAAAGGTTGGGATGGCTGTCATAAAGTACTTTAATCTTTCCACTAAATCAAGTAAATACTTTGAATATATAAAGGAAACCAGAACCGTTTTATTAAAGTAATATATTTGTGGTATTTTTGACCCAAGTAAGAACTTTTGACCCAAGTAAGAACTTTATTCATATACTCACAGAGTTTGCTCATCTCCTACAAATTTAAAAGACTATTTTGGTCTATTTTCTCCCTGTTCTTTCTTTCCCATATATCAGCCAGAGACCCCTGGATTTTGATTAACGCCCTGGAAAAGGTTAAAATAACTCTGTCCCCTAAAAGTATAAGGACATGTATTCAAGGAATTTGATTCTGTCTACAGTGGCTGCACACGTCAGATTCATCCTATCAGTAAGAGACAATTAAGTTATATACCAGATTTTATGCTCCATCTCATTTTAGCAATAAATCTTTACATTCCCTACCTATATTATAGTGGTAAACATTCTTTTCTGAAGCAATCCTGCTCTGTAGAGCAGCCCTGTAAAGGATTGCTCAGAACGTCTTTCTCTGGGCAACTGCACTGACCCCAAGAAGGGGCTTCAGGGTGTAATCAGAAAGGGGCATATGCACTACACCCCCTGGGAACAAGGAAAGGAGAGGAATCCAAGGGAATCCACGTGGCGGATCCTCCCTCCAACCAAAATCAGAAACTGACCATTTCTTTTCTTTTTTTTTAAACCCTAGTGTTTTTTTTTTAATTAATTAATTTACATATTTATTTTTGGCTGCATTGGATCTTTGCTGCTGCAGGCGGGCCCTCTCCAGTTGCGGCAAGCGGGGGTCACTCCCTGCCGCGGTGCACAGGCCTCCCATCTCGGTGGCCTCTCCCGTTGTGGAGCACAGGCCCCAGGCATGCAGGCCTCAGCAGTTGTGGCACGTGGGCTTAGCAGCTGTGGCTCGCAGGCTCCAGAGTGCAGGCTCAGCAGCCGTGGCGCACGGGCCCAGCTGCTCCGCAGCATGTGGGATCCTCCCGGACCAGGGCTCGAACCCTGCATTGGCAGGCGGATTCTTAACCACTGCACCACAAGGGAAGCCCAAAAAACTGCCCATTTCTTGATGTTACATTGGTGATGCTCTAGCCACTGGGCCTTTCTCTCTGGCCGCGCCCTTCCCACTGTGAGGTCCTACCCCAGAGGGACGGAAACAGAGCGGTACTTGGCAGGCCCTGTGTTGCAGATGCCCTAGGGAAGCAGAGGTTTTAAAGAACTGAAATCCTTGTTTTACATAAAGTCAGTTCTGCAAGGGATTGAAATTGTTTCCCATGATCTGGACGATCCGCTTCTCTCGAAATGTCTCCCACTGTCTGTTGCGTTCTGGCCCCCAAATAACTAGAAGTCTGAAAGCCTTCTTCCTTTGTACTTATTAACTTTGGGATCATTTTGGGACTGGCCTCCCCCTCCTTTCCCTCCGTTCCCTTACTCGTCAGATATCTATTGGCCTCACACTCGGTGCTGTTTCCGACTTACAGAATGGAGTGTGATTTCATTGCTCTTTTTTCTTCTCCCAGCGAAATGTGAGCCAGCGTGTCGCCACGGCGGTGTCTGTGTTAGACCCAACAAGTGCCTCTGTAAAAAAGGATATCTTGGTCCTCAGTGTGAACAAGTGGACAGAAACCTCCGCAGAGAGACCAGGGCAGGTATTCTTGATCAGATCATTGACATGACATCTTATTTGCTGGATCTAACAAGTTACATTGTATAGTTTCTGGGACTGTTTGACTATTCCTTTCCAATGGGCATTTATTTTTTATCCTGTCATTAAAAAGAACGACTGTTATCCTGCTACACACTCCTGTGATTTCATTTTCTTTGATTAATTTAAAAGTCATTTCCAGAACTGTGCAGACCCTGTGTGTGTATATAGGCACGTTTGTTCACATATGCACACACACTCACAACCCCCGTGAGTGTGGTTGCGTAACAGATGGGTTTTTTAAATATATATTTCCTTGTGCGGAGTAATTTCCCCAGAAATTCCATTGTAAATTGATAACAGAATTTTTATGTCACCAGAAGAGATTATTTGCCTTCCCAGGAATTTTCTGTCTGTAATCACTAAAGTCAACTTCAATGGAGTTTTAAAACATTACTGTGCAATCTGATGGATTGAATTTTAAAAGGCCATATTTTTATATTAAAGGACTATAATATGAGAGAATGTTTCAGAGCTCCCTGATGAATTTATAAGAGGGCAACTTGATATAAAATTGTAATCTTCGGTTTTATCAATGTATCCAATTGCAGAAAGTTAACGCACTTACCTCTTTATTGGCAGAGAAATCTGGTTACTCTAGCTTAATTTCAAGATTGTTTTCAAATTAAATCATAATGGCAAAGTCTAAAACCAATCTTCCTAAAAGGTCTGCTTTTATTGTATAGTCTATTTAACAATAGGCACTGGGTTTGTGTTACATATTTATATTTTTCATTTTATTTTTATAATATAGACATCACCTAGATGAAACACCTTTACCCTGTCCTGTAAAATACTAAAGTTACATTTTTCACCAACTTAATTGGAAAGAAGGGGAGTGAGAAAGCAAACAGTCTTTAATGTGCTGAGGATCTAATCTAGCAATGTATCCTTGTGCCAACATGTAACCATTACCGACGGATGAAAAAGCAAGAAAACAGCCACTCCTTATAAAATTCCAGCATTAAACATTTGTAAAGTGCTTTTCACCATAGCAAGACTGTCAGAGTATATGTGATGAGAATGTTGCAGGTTTCACACTGAATCGCCTCACTGGAAAAGAGTTCACTCATTTTTAACAATCTTGCCTGTGTAAGCTGTCACTTGTACAAATTTTTAATATGATCATTCTTGCCAAATATGACTTTTAATGTATACGTTCCTTCGGAACTCAGTGAAAATCCTCTCTGGTTCATTTATGAATAAATTTCCTGTAAATGTTCTGTTCGGGTTTTTCAAGAAATGCCACTTTCTAACTTAAACTGCAAAAAGTCTGGTACACGTTTTTCTTCATGGTTTTTGAGACAATCCTGCCACGTTTGGATTATAACAAAATGATCAGGCCTCTTTGCCCCACTGAGAAAACATCGACTCATGACATGTGGGCACCTACTATAGGTTGCCCTTCTCTAAACATCTGCTCCTCCAGAATCTAAATTGTAGAGTAGGACAGATTATACGGCACAGACTGACTTCCCAAACCCGCTCCTTACCTTTACGAAAGGGAGCCTCAATTTCAAAAAGAAACAAAATCTTGTAACTAATATTTGTCTATTGTTTTAAAGTGAGAGATCTGCAAATAAAGCACAGTGAGAAACCACAACACAGAAAGGTTGGTTAAGTACTCTGCTCTTGTCTTCCATATACGATTACTTAAGTTTCAAGTGACCTCATGCCCAATGGAAATGGGTTGACAAATCTTGGTGCAGTGCTTAGTGAACAATAGCCTGCATTAAAAAGTGCATATGCATAATTTTGCACAATTTAGATTTCAATTGACAGTCTATTCAAAGAAGTCTCAGGATTAAATGAGCATGGAGACCAAATTGCCCTCTTACCCCAGAAAAGGGGTGGTCCCTTCTAGTCACACGAACACTTCATTGGCCCAACAGTGTGACAAATCTTGCAGTGAACCCTGTACTAGCCCACATCTGTAGGTTAATAGCAGTCTTTTGTCCTCTTTGCTTTCTCTTCGTAGCCCTTTTACTGAATTCCATCACAGAAAGTTTTACAATTAAAAAAAAAAAAGTCCTGACAACCATTTTTGTAAATGGACCTTAACCATCTCATCGTCTCTTATTCAACGTGGGTGACATTCACAAAATGTGAACTTCTTGTGAGGGAGCCAGCTGTCTAAATCTGTCAAATTGTGCAGTTTTATTACACATTCTCCTGTACATAGTTTCACTGAAAACAATAAGGATACTGCTATATATTCAGCCAAATCTGAAAACGCCCAGCATTTCTTCTTACATCTTTAATCTTTCCATCTTTTCCAAAAGAGTCTTTCCAAAAGAAATGGTGTTCTATTGCCATTTGTTCTTCTATTTAAAAATATCTAGATTAAATTGATCAGACCCAGCTTTTTTTATACAGCCCTTTCACAAGTGAAAGAGTTTCAAATGACTTAGAAAAACATATGTACCCCAGGTATCATTGCCTTTTCTATTGTGAGTCATTAGAATAACAGATCAAAATCTTTGAAAAAGAAAATCACAAGATCCAGGGATATTAGACCCCAGCAAAGACAGTCATTGGAGTCATTTCTCTCTGTTCTTAGGAGAGAAGTAAATAGCAATGGCTAATTAATAGCTACCTTTTAAAAACTCAGTGGTCATTTCAAAACATCTTTTGACCTTTCCTTTCAAGTAGATTTTTTAAATACGTGACTGGAGAACGATCTTAAATAATTCATGATGAGAGGCAAGTAAGAATTGGTTAAAAAGTATGAGCTAGGGAAAAATGATTGTTTCATCACACGAATGGTAACATCTACTCGGTTCAAAAAGCACATAATCAAAATGGAAGAAAATGTCCTTGGTATGGATACAAATGTGTGAGATAAAGATAAAATAAAGAAACAGAAAAATGTAGATTATTATCCCTTTTTCCATTCTAGAGCTTAAGCTTTGGGTATCAATTTAATGTGAAAGGCTGTTACGGTAGTTATAAAGAGTTGGGAAAAAACTTTCTGCCACTGCTTCTGCCAAACTCTTGTTCTGATTAATAGAACTTCGTTTTCTTGCTAGTTATTTAAGGTAATGAGAAGATAACTGAATAGGCACATCATTAAAGTGGAAAGAAGGGAAGATTTAAGAAACTTGAGTGATGATAAAAAGTGCTTCCATTCATACCTTTCTTCTTGGAATTTCCTTTCAATGTGGCTATTGTGAAATATATCTTTTATTTTATCACAAAGAACACTCAGAAGTTTTCTCAGGTTAACAGACTATCTCGTAAAGAAAGAGCAAAGAAACCTACCTACACATGCAACATATACATACAACCTAAATAGAAAATCATTCTCTTTTTCATTTACATACTTCAGAGCAGTCACTTCTTCTCTATTTATTTCTTTGAAAATAATTACATGATAATGTACTAATAATTTTTAACATTTTTGTGATGTTGTTTTTATCTCCAAATCATAAACTATACAAGAAGCTGACTAGGTTTAGGACTTAAGGTTAGATGCTACATCTAGGGACTTTTAAAGAACACATTAATTTAAACTTTTATTAGTCTAACTTTTTTAGCTTAGAAACATAAAAGAGAAACCAAACCTACATTTTTAAGAGGAAACTAAGGTGTATCATAGGCATTTGTAGTTGGCTGATCAATAAGTTAGAGTTTCTGGATGTCTCTATAGAACGTTATCTGAGATATCTATCTTTCTTTTTCTCTGTTTCTCTGTCTTTTTGCCTCCCCACCCCCATGTACCCCTCTTCCTCTTAACAGCTCTCTTCTCTGTTTCTATTGGTTCTGACTAAACAGACATGTCTTCAGTACACCCATAATAAACATACCCTGGGGCAGGTTGCTATTGATTTTGCTGGCTATGATCTTTTCTTTATTTTTCTGAAAACACCTTCTCCTAGTACCACATTTGCTCAGATGCTGTATCATAAAGAACAGTAGACAAATATGAACATACTAGACTGACCTATTCATATCGTTGAAAGAAGTAACAAAAAGCGTAAATGACTCCCAGCCTGGATGTCCCAGCTCAGCTAGGGTTCCATCTTGGATGCTGAAAAGAGTATCCCCAGTCAACAGCGCAAGTTAACAGTAGGGAAAGTCAGTAGCTATTTCCTGTTCAAGCAACCACCATCTCAGTGGAGTCTATTTTAAATAAGATTATCCGAAATTGATGAGGAAAAAATAAGTAGTTCCTCAATGGAAACTTCAGAATCTTCTTTCCCCACCCTTGAGCCTTGAACTTGCAGAGAACTCAGACCAAAGTTCCATGCCCAGAAAATGTACCTATTTCTTTATTACCCACAGGAAGTTAGTGGGCCTGTTACTGTGACTGCTGGCAATACGTTTAGAAAGTTCTCCATTAGAATATCCTAAAGAAATAGATGTTTGCTCTCTTACTTTCTTTCTCGTCATCACACCAACACAAATCAGTCATACCTCTAATAATTAATATGATGACAAAGAAAGTGGGAAACCTAAGAATAGAAGCATTTTGATATTAAAAACAAAACCGTAAAACCTGCCAAACACTAGTCCTAGCCAACTTCAACACTTCGTTCCCTTAAATAGCTACTCATATATAAGTTTTGAAAGTTGTCTTAAAAGAACTATTTCAGGGAGTATGATGTACTCATGAGAGTGTGAGAAGGTGTTGTGTTGTTTTCTTCTCAATCATAGTTGTTGTTTCCCTAGAGGCTATGAAGAGATCTACTCACTTATCAGGTTAGCTCTTTTCTTCAATTCTTCATTAAGTGAGAGCCCGAGATACACCCATCATTTACCTTGCTTTCTTTTGTTTAGGTCATCTATAAGTTGGTTGAAAAAAAAATAAAAAATAAATAATGATCCCTTGTATTAACATAAAGCCTTAGGCCTAAATCTTATCACTGCTTTTTTAAACCAGAATACAGAGAGACATACCGGAAAAAAAAAAAAAAGGTACCAACTCAACATGAATTCTAAAGTTACATCTCATGTATATCACAAACACAGACCTCACATTTCAGTCAGGATTTTTTTTTTGCATATGTAGATTCTGTATTACTTAAAATACATGTATACATATGTAAGCAAATTAACAAACATGTTTGGTGAGTTATCTCAATTGACTATAATCTTTTAAGTTAAAAAAAACATTTTTAGCACATGGGATAGAAAAAATGGAACATTAACAGTGATGGGAAATTCATAATGGCTAAATAGAAAATACGCTTCGTCTTCACAGTTAGAAACTAACTGTTGTACGTTTCCCTTTGCACTAAAAATTAACTAGCCAAAAGTTTCCATTCACGTGAACACCGTGTGATCAGATTTGGTAGTCTGTGCCCCAAATGTACGTTGGATATTTCTTTACTTCATGTTCTTAAAATCAGAAGCATGATTTTCATAGAATAAATTAGGAGTTCATGTACTGTAGAACCCAATACTATTAACACATTAATACATTCTGTTCATAATACTATTATTGAGAAATCGAATTGACAACCTTATAAGATATCAGGTATTTCCCACATCTCATTATATTCATAGGACATTTTTGGACGTGCATCTCACCAAGAACCATGTGGTAACAAGATAAATGATACTGAGGTACTAAGGAATTTTTGGAGCTTAATTCGCTAGGACATGCTAAAGAAGACTATTTAAAAGAAACCCATCTAATTAAAATGAAAAAATTATCAAATCATTATAATTAAGAAGCAGAAAACAAATCAGCACAGAAACCCCTGTGTCTTTCCTGGCTTTATCTGTGATTAATTTTATCCAGTTTTAAAGTATGGTTAACTTTTTCATTCTTCTAACACGTTTTGCTTTTCCTAGTTGTTCATTTTCCTTTAGATTGTTGACAGTTTGGGCAATTTGTCCATAACCTTATTCACAGAGGATACCTTGCTTGGATTTCTATTAATAAGAAGCACAAGTAATTAAAGCAGGTACACGTTTAAGGGAGCAGAGTTAATATATGTACTAGTTGGAATTTCTGTAAATGTTCTTCTGAAAAGTAACATGCAAAGTCATTGGCTCAGATAATCCTTCTAAATTTGAATTAGTCTGACTTACTTAACCAAGTTATTATAATATTCAGTACTCTTTGCTTGATCTATTATTCAGCCATCCATCCATTCAATAATTCAACAAAGATTTATTGAAGTGCCCAGCACGGTTATGTACTATGGAAAAGGCAAGGATGTTTATAATGGGGGATTGTGAGCCCCATGGGTATGATGAACACATTTGAAGCAAAAGATAATAATCACACCCATCCAGCTCCGATTCAGTTTAACATCAAAATCCAGCAATAATAGTACAGATGGCCTAAAGTACATCTGTGTGTATCTGTATGTGTGCACACACCCGTGTATATATATTTATCTATCTGTACAAACACTACATATGTATACACACTATCTATGTAATATATAATATATGTATAATGCATATAAATTCTAACAAGTGTATTTGTGTTATCTTTAAAATAGAACAATTGTATCTTGAAGTGATAAATGCAGAGAATTGGTTTTTATTGTTGATCTGTGGATTTAATGATTTTTAGGTGAAAAGGATGTTTAAGTGTATAATTTCTTTTCTTAATTTAATATATTTATGTAAATGCATGCCTGAAATTTGGTTAGATTGGCTGTGTTTTGTGTCCTTTAACATGATCAAATGTATTAAACTTTATCTTATGACCTGATGTACATGTGCTATTTTAAAATTCTTTTTTATTTTGGAATTTTTTAAAGTTTTCCCTAAGTATCCATACTGACTATATAAACACTAATTTTTAAATATTCCGTACCCAAACTACTTGTTCAAAATATTCTTGCCTTTTGTCATTTTTCATGTTCTAATTTTTAAATTTACTCCCCAAAATACAGGCCAATGTTAAGGGTCAGTTTCACTGTGTACAAATAGTGACTTAAATTTATTCTAAGTTGTAAATGACTTAAATCTGATCCTTTCAAGTAAGTAAGAATTAATAAGTGAAGAATGCAAAAGAGCGGGTGAGAGTCCTAAGTGCCCACATTGAAGGAAAGAAGCACGTAGAAGGGGAGAGACATGAAAAAAGTGATTGCAGATACCATACAACCTGGTTGACCTTGCCATTTTGCTTCCAGTTAACTGTATCAAGAGTATTTGTACAAGGTCAACTATGCTGTTTTGAACATGAATTTTAAATCTGCCAACATTCTTTAGAAGAGCAAAGTGCTTTCATCTAGATCTCCTCCCTTCCTGAACAAATACGTCTCTTTGACTCATTGAGAGGAAAAGCTGTTTCCCTAGAAGAGATGATTGTTCTAAGACAATAAAACGTGTTACAGATGCTTATTCACAGAGTCCCTAAACTCAGGTTACTCTCTGGAGTGTTAAGTTAGGCAAAGTGACACCATGAAAAGTGTCCCTTAGCACATTCCTCAATGGCCCAGGAAGCACCAAAGGTCTCTCTGCCTCAGCGACTGCCTTTCCAGTTCTGAGACTCTGTCCCTGTGGTTTAGCGCTTAATCACAATCTGTTTTCTGTGCGTGCCTAGTCTCTCCGACCAGATTATAAATCTCCTGAGGACATACCTTCTGCTTAGAATCCCTGACAGGTCTAGAGCAGCTCCTGCCTACTTGCCATAAGGAAAATAATAATATGTATATAACAGCCTAGAGATGGAAGTGGTTTTTTTTCCTGATGCTAATAATCTCTCTGGGTTTCTTCACTGTCCCTTGATTGGCTTCTCAGCTCTGCCATCACCAGTACAATCAGTCCCCTGCATTAAATTCCCTTTGTTGTAAACAGGAAAGTGGTTTCTGTTTTCTTTTTTTAGATTCTGATTGATACATATGTTAATGAGTGACTTAGATGAGAAGAGAGATAACAGGGTGGCATTACAAAGGGACTTGATGAGATCTCCTTTAGGAGAACACCTTAAGGAACCACTGCCTAGAATCCCAACGTGATTATAGCAAGTTGTAGTCAGAGGGATCCTACTGCCAAACCTGATATATAACCCTTCAATTACTGAGGCAGCTACCAATGGAAAAGGCCATTATTCCCACAGTTGTCACTAAGAATTTTCATAATGCACATTTGTACTATTAAACCTATCAGCTTCCAGTTTGTCCAGGAGTCTGACGGCTAATATGAGAGGGAATTCTATGAACTTGCTTCTTTACACTCAGTTTTTTCTTTTTTTAGAATTGTGTAGACTAATGTATTATTTCCAATGGAAGAACAACTTAAAATGGCAGCCACATTGAGTATCTCATCAGAAAAAAATACACTTTTTTCTATATGGAGGTCTGAAAAGTTCTCTCTGGAGATTAAATTCTGCCATCATTCAAAGGAATGAAAGGATCAAAGAAAGAAAAACAATTTGGATGCAATACTTCTTATGTATTTTCATAATTTGATTTATGCTTGATTTCTCTATAACATTTTCTATGATTAAAACAAACAGAATTTAAAAGGGGAAAAGAGGGGGCCAGGAGAGGCGGAGAGAAGCCTGGGTAGCCCTTGACTAGAAAACTCATTCTTCTTGGGACTATGCCCACATCAGAAACTACTTGAGCTCACTCTTGTAATTTAATAAGATGTCATCAGATCCCTTTGACATAGCCTTATAATTAAAACTACTTGATGCAAAATCCATGTGCTTCATGTAAAGCAATTTAGATTATCATAGATGCCCTGTTCTATGATCTACAGCCACCAAAAGTCACGTACACCAGGTGTGCTGGCAGGAGCCCTGGGCTACGGCTGTGAGATGAGGATCCTGGGCTTGTTTCTCCAGCTAATTAGCTGGACTCAGTTTCCTTATGTGTAAAATGAGAGACAGGTTCTTTCCAGCTGTAACAGGTATTGTTATTAGATATTCATAACCCAGGATCCATGTGAGTTGCAGACTGGAAATTGCAAATCTGAGACAGGACTCCATTAACTACTCCATTGCATGAATTTGAGGTGTCTAAATGATTAGAAAAGACACTCTCATTTTTTTCCAGTCTCCCAGCCTCCTCTCCTCCTGCCCTCTGTGGTTCTTTGTTGCTTTCTCTGATGTATTCTCCAAATCACCTTTTTCTGTTCTTCCCATCCCAGTATGGTTCATTCTTGAATAATCCTTTCATGTCTCCTGCAGCTCTTGCTCTAAATATCTAAAGCACTCTCTGATCTATGGCCATGATTTTCTTCATGCTGAAGAAGCGCACTGTTAAAGGGTTAAAGGGAGGCTGCCATTCCTTCCAGGGCCCTTAATATCTAGTTTTGCAACTGTTAGAAACATAATTGTCTCTTCCATGATCTGTTTTCCCAAGAGGACTGTTGTAGGCACCCTACCTGACTGATAGATATCACATTCTGGGCAGATACAAGAGGGCAAATGCCTGGTAGACGTCATCTAAAAGGCAGACAATTCATGATACAAAAGAAGGAGTAACCATGTGTCCACTAGGGTTGCCCTCAGAAATTACCACAAACTGGGTGGCTTAAACAACAGAAATTTATTGTCTCATAATCCTGGAGGCTAGAAGTCTGAAATCAAGGTGTTGGCAGAGCTGGTTCCTTCTGAGGGCTGGAAGGGAAGGACCCCTTCCAAGGCCTCTCTCCTTGGCTTGTAGACGGCCGTCTTCTCCCTGTGTCTTCACACAGTCTTCTTTTCATACATGTTTCTGTGCCCGAGTTCCCCCTTTTATATAAGGACACCAGTCATATTGGATTAGGACTCACCCTAATGACCTCATTTTAACTCAATTACTTCATATAAGGACACCAGTCATATTGGATTAGAACTCGCCCTAACGACCTAATTTTAACTCCATTACCTCTGTAAAGACCTTGTCTCCAAATAAGAACACATTCTGAGGTACAGGGGGTTAGGGCTCCAACACAGGCATTTTGAGGGGAGACAAAATTCAATCCATAACACTGTGCCTCAGAAATGGCATCAAATGTACTGAGGTCTCATTTTCGGTGTCTAAAGCAGTGCTTCTCAAACTTCAGTGTACCTCCCACCACCTGGGGAATTTGCTAAAACCCAGGATCTGATTCAGTAGGTCTGGGGGTGCCTGAGATTCCATATCTCTAACAAACTCCCAAGTGATGCTAATGCTGGTTCCTGGGCCACATTTTGAAGAGCAAAGATCTAAAGGATGGTTTATAGGCTGTTCTCACTTTAAGGACAGATCAGTAATATTGGAAAAACTTGATGGAAATAATGGCTTTCTGTCACCAAAAAGGAAAAACTGATACGTCCCATATCTTCATATCAGGCTTGTGCTTAGTTGAGTAGAATGTACACAACACAGGGTAAATACTTGTTCCTGGCAGTCAGTTATTCTTGTGATGCTGGGGCTGCTCGCTGTTGTTACTCAGCTGCTGTGATTTTCAGCAGTAGCATCGTAATCACACAAACAAGCACAATATTTTTAGGTACATTGCAATTCATGTATCTGTTCAGAGTAAACTTAAATTGGATTGCTAAAGCAGTATGCACCATAAATAAAATACATGCTAGTTTTAAGCTGTGTAAATTGTGCCAAGATGGTATGTAGCCATAACAAAACTGTGGAAGATTTCGGGCAAGAGAAAACATTTAAAAAGGAAAATATCACTATGAGCAAATAGATTTAAATGAAGATATAACCCTCGACACAATAGCAAATGAATTCTGTGTTGTGTTGAATTTTTTCATAGCTAAAGTTTCATGCCTTTATCTTAAAACCAAGATATAATCACATTACTTAGAGTTGTAAACATATCTAGAATTATGTCTAAGATATCTTGGACGCAACTTTTAATGCTGTTTGCTAAAGAACAATACTTACCATCTGATTCCAACATTCATGTAATTTGAGAGCAGGAATCCTCAATGGTACTTTCTGTGATAGAAATGTACTAGATCTGCGCTGTCCAATATGGTAACCATGAGCCACATACAGCTATCAAGCTGAGGAACTGAATGTTTAATTTTAGTTAAATTTAAATTTCTGTTGCCAATATAAAAATAAGGTGTCTTTTTATATTATACAAAGTAGGTATCTACTTTAAAAAACCAGAGCTAAAGGCAATTCAGAGAGTTCAGTTAAAACGTTTTAGCAATGCGTTTGTGTGATAATCCCTTATACATAATTCACAATGAAATGTTTCACATTCCCTTTAACTTTGTTCTGTTTTGATCCTGTAGCTTATTCCAAATAGCATAACGTACATACTCTGCTCTGAAATTTTTTACATTGGCCTTTGACGGAAACCAATAAAATTGTTAACTCTAGGTATATTTTTATAGTACAGTCAAAATCTATTATGCCTATGTGGAAACTACACACTGTGATCGTGTGTCTGCACGTCTCTGAGTGTAAACAAGCGAAGAAGTAGCACTAGACACATGGAATTGTTGGTAGAGAGAAGTGGTGGTGGCTGACACTTGTCATGTGCCAAACTGTCCTCTGTATTAGAGGAAGTACAGTCAGAGGAACAGAAGGCATAAGTTGCCACTCTGTGTCTTAATACTTATTTCTAGAAAGTTCTCCTGGAAGAGAAGAATTTTGGAGCAATAAGAAACAATATTTGGAGAGGGAAAATCAAATCCATTAGGCTGATCTATAAGATTCAGCTCTAACAATTTGACCACATGCAACCTGACATCACCATGAGGGGTAAGTGATAAGGTACAGCCAATGGGAATGCCAGAGGTCCAAAGAGAGAGTGCGGAAATCTCTCTCCCTAAGTGGAAGCAGACACAAAAGGCAGAAGATGGTAGTGATTCAACTAAACTAAATGGAAGTAAGAGGGGGTAATAAAATAGTAATAGTAAAATAGTAATAAAATCTAACACTTACACGGTGCTGTGTGCCCGGCACCTATTCCAAGTACTGTCCAAAACTGTGAAGGGTCTGAGTTTCGGTTGTCTTTTTTAATTTTTATTTCATATTGGAGTATAGTCGATTAACAATGTTGTGTTAGTTTCACTCTACTTAGTGGACTATAGGTGACTAACAATGTTATGTTAGTTTCAGGTGTCAATTTCACTCTACTTGGTGATGTAGACAAGTCAGACTGCCACAATTTCATGGATGCCAGCAGAAGACTGGAGACTCCTGGTTCAGAGACAATGGGCAGTTTATCATTCACAGCAATAGCCACGATCGGTAACTGGTTCTCTGAGCTCCAGTTCCCACAGGGTGACGCAGAAAGGCCCAGATGGTACCTGCTCGTGCAGTGGGTTGAGTTTCAGAAGAGGAACTTTGCGCTTAGGATGACCAAATCTTTTATCATAGACAGCAGGCAAACGCACCTGATCTTTGCGTTAGAGGGAGAAGCTACCATCTATTTTCCAAGGCCGTTTGCTATGCAAGCATCCTTGATAAGATAGTTTAGAACAAAGGCCTTCAGGGCTTCTGCTTACCAGGGGTGCAGAAACACAAAAGGCCCATGGAGAATTGTCACCCAGTGAGCACTTTACATACTGAGTCATAACCATCTCAACGACCATGTGAGGTAGGTACTTTTACACCATTTTACAAATGAAATGGGAAGCCACAGAGTTCCCACAGCTATTAAGCAGTAGAGTAAGGGTTTGAACCCAATAATCTGGCTCTGGAGCAGCAGTGTCCAACAGAAAGATTACGTGAGCCACATGCATCGTTTCAAACGTTTTAGTAGCCACGTTAAAAAAGTAAAAAGCAACAGGTGAAACTAACTTTAATAATATATTTTATATAACTCCACATACCCAGAATATGATCATTTCAATGTGTAATCAGTATATGAATTATTAATGAAATATTAATAAATACATTCCTTTTGTATACTGTCTTTGAAAACCAGTGTGTATGACACACTTACAGCACATCTTCATTTGGACACAAATTTGTTTTAATCTTTTTTCTCTTTTTATTGAAGTATAGTTAATTTACAACATTGTGTTAGTTTCCGGTGTACAGCAATGTACAGTTATACGTTTTTTATATATGTGTATTCTTTTTCAGATTCTTTTCCATTAAGGTTATTACAAGATACTGAATATAGTTCCCTGTGCTATACAGTAGGTCCTTATACAGTGGTTGCTTATCTGTTTTATGTATAGTACTGTGTATATGTTAATCAACCTCCTAATTTGAGATACAAAATTTTTAACGAACAAACTTGACAGTTGAAAAAGTAGATTCACACACCCAAGCTGTTCCAAACATACTTAGAAGCTTTCCAGTAATCAAGCATCGGATTTTAAAGGTAAGCTAATGAAAATTAAGCAAATTAAATATTCGTTTCTTCCATCACAGCAGCCACATTTCAAGTGCTCAATAACCATCCCTAGCCAGTGGCTTTTATAACAGACTGAATAACTTTAGAGCCTGTGGAATAACCTTTGTGCTCTCCTGCCTCACAGCGAAAGTTCATTAAAAATGTACAGCATTTGTATTTAATTCCTTGTTCTTCTATTTCAGTTGTTTAAAGGGATCACCATTGGTTACTGTGATGCCTGCCCTGGAGGGCTGTTGAGAGGAGTAAAGAGAAGGCAGTGCAGGGTGAAGGATCAGACCTCAGGCTCACGGTCAGACAGACAGACCCAGCCTGATCCATGCCCCATCACTTCCTTTCACTTCTCAGCTGTGTGACCATGAACGTGACCTCCTGAAACCCTAATTTCTTCATCTTTAAAGTAGGTCAACAATAGTACCTCTGAGGATTCAATGAGGCCATTCATGTAAACGCCCTGGCACAGTGCTTAGCACATAGTTCATGCTAAATACATGTCAATCATTATTTGGTAACTGGACTAAATTTAATATGAGAGACCAAAAAAAAAATTTAATTGTACATCATTTCAAGATACCCATCTCAAGATACTTCCTGGAGAGAGGCCCTGCTCACTTAGCCATGCAGCCCAATGTCACCCTCTAGTGCCCAAAACCTTGAACATCAGGCATCACCAACCGAAACCACCAGAACACCGAACATCTGAAAGGAGGATGTGCGTACTTCTACCTCAGATACTGTGTCCGACCCGGATCGCCAATCCCCAGCACTGTTAAGTAGTACCCTGTCTTTCAGGGCAGTGCTTCTCAAACCTTTAATGTCCTTTCTTACCAGGTATCTGGGGAATCTTGGCAAAATCAGTTTATGATTCACTGAATATGAAGTGTAGCCTGAGAGTCTGCACTTCTAATCAGCTCCCAGGTCACTCCAAAGTTACTGCCCCCACAGACCCCTCTTTGAGTAGCAAAATTTTAGGAAATTCTATTATCATTCCAACTCCTCCCAAAGTAACCTCCAAATTGGTAGAATAAGAAATTACAGGATAAGCTAAATGTTGTCTTCTTTTTCCGGTGGACATGAGCAAGAGGAAAAGCCCTAAGTGGATACTGAGGTTGAAACATACCTGAGTTTGAAGGATGGCCTCAAAGAGAGCAGCAGCGTTCTTCCAGGAAGAGCCTCAACCAGAGAATATGGGAAAGATGGGCCAACACAGCCATTCTTATATCCCTTTGACCTCATAATGTAACTCAAGGTCGTGTGCTATTCTAACTAGACATCTATGAATTAACAATGACTATGTAAATTAATCTGTGTTCATAGTTTGAGGCCCAAGATAATTTGGGCTGGATAATATCATGTTGGTTGGGTTGCAGGACCAGCAGTGAAACTGAGTCCGAAACCCAGCAGTCACTGATCAGTGGTCTTTCCGATGTCACATTCAACAGACACCAGAAGGCTAACATTTGGAAGAAATCATCATCTATACATATTTCATATCTGACAAAATGAACATAGGGATAACTGCCACATTTTTACAAACGTCAGAGATAACGGAGCGAAAGTGCTTTGAAAATGGTGCTTCCTGGATGTAAATACAACTTATTAGCAGGCTGATAGACCACACTGGCCTGGTATCTCTTTGGAATAACAGGACCACATTGGTGGTTTCTAGTAAAGAGAAAAGGGGAAGGAGGACATGGAGATAATTGCCATTTGTCTATCCGCTTTTTTGGGAAAAAAACCTAAGATTCCTGTGACCTAATCACTCCACACTTCTAGGTATTTGGGTTGCCTCCCACAATGTGACTACCAAGTTAATAATAATATTTATTTTCATCTTGTTTTCAAACATTTATTTCTGATGATGAGTTTAATACACTACAGTGCAATCGTGCTTTGTTGGTAAGTTTGCTCATCATCTAGCTTGACTCACTACGTTACCAACTTTGGTAAAAAGAAAGTCCACAGGGTTTTTCAAAGGCGTGCTGAATATTCAACACAGCAGGTGTGGAGGGTCTATGCCTTTACCTCATAAAAAGCATTGTGATATCATTTTTTTTTTACCGCTTTCTGTCCCAGCACGGATATATGTGAAGACTGGCCTCTATAGTCCGTTGTCTTACTGTGAGAAATGACTTGATTTGTTTCTAAGAAGTTTGTTTTAAAGTAGTAGTTCACCTCTGCTTGTTTTGACTTAGGAGCTCATAGGGATGTGCTTCCCCTGATTGACTCCCCTACAATATTAGATTTCAAAAAAAGATTCGTATCAATGTACTATACCGACTGCAAGTGGAAAGGGAGATAGGGAAGTCTGATCACCAGAGTCTGAGAAAAAACAAAAACAAAATAAACTTAGCCCTACATTTCTATAATGAGAGAAAAATCAAAGAATGAAGATGGAGGGAGGGAGGAAGGGAGAGAGGAGGGGCAAATCAAGAGGTTTCCTTCATACATATTCTCTCTTTTCATTTACACAATAAAACCTGACAGTAGGACCAGGAGACACTGATTTGTCAAGGACAGTGTTGAGAACACAGCAATCCACCAATCCATTGATAAGTAATTACTGAAGACTAGTCCAGGCCCTGTTGGGAGCACAGGAAGAGCTCAGAATGTCTGTGTCTTTCAAACGAGAACTAAATAGCATGGGAGAAATGTCAGCTGAAAAGGAAGAAGGGGTAGGGGAGACTTCTTACTGCTGCTGTGTAGTTACTACTACATCCTTTAGAAAGTGGGTGGGTCAAAGGGGAAAGACCATTTCACAAAGGACGTGTTTTAGTTTCATGAAAGAGTTGAGTTGAAGCATCCATTTATCCTGACATTTGGGCATTCATTCAACTTTCAGCTAAACAATGAATGCACACCCACTTTGGGCTAGTGGTGCAAGAATAACCAAACCCCGTAGAGAAGAGGGTGCGTGGGCTGTGGCAGTATGAGCAGAAACTCATGATGGGGGTTGTGGATGTATGGTCTCTAGATGTCACTTAATTTTGGTTTCCAATGGACGCGGAAGCTTATTATTTGGATTAACGGTCATGCATGAAGGGAGTTGTGGCCTGTGGGGAGAGAGCCTTGGAACCAAGGCAGCTGGAGTAATGGGTATGGATTGGGGTTAGCTAGTGGCCTTAAGTCACCCCAGGACTTTCCAATGCACTTAACATAAAACCCAAATTTCTTATCAGTGCCTCCAAGACCTTGCATAACTGTCTCCTGCCTACATTTCCAACCTCATTCCTCGCCTTGCTTCCAATACTCCAGCCCATCTGGCCTCCGTGACCATGACCAGACCTTTCCCCCATTCAGGTCTTGGTGTTTTCTTCTGTCTGTGATGCCCTCTTCCAAACTCTTCACATCTTCCTCCTGAGGTGGAATTTCTGTGCCCCTCCCCACCCCGTTTAAAGTAGCTCTGGTTCCCGGTTACTCTCTAGGCCATCAACCTGTTCATTTCCTTCTTGACTTCTGTTTCCCAATGACTAGGCAACAAATCACTCCAAAGCTTAGTGGTATAAAGCAAAAGCAATCATTTTATTATATCTCTAAGTTCCTTTAGGACAGGAATTGAGGAAAGGCTTGGCTGTGTGGTTTCTGCTCAGAGGCTCTTGTGCAGTTGCAGTCAGGAGGTGACGAGAGCTTCCCCGGCAGGCCTGGCTAAACATCACTCTTCTTCCTGTATTCCTCGTGGTCTCTCCACAGAGGCTAGGTTTAGCTTTTTCACAGCATATTGGCACCAGGGTGGTCCAACTGCTTCCATGGTGGCTGGAAATTTGGTTTCCATTGGAAATCAAAATGGAGTGACCTCAAGAGACAGTACATCCACAACCAAAGTCACCAGTTTCTGCTCATACTGCCATGACCCACGTCTCCTTTATCTCAGAGATTTGTACCCTATGATTCTCTCCCACCCCGTGAGATTCTCTGCTGGGTTTCCTGAACCCTCTCAACCTTGCATTCTACTTTTTTATCTTCACATCTATTTCCCCTACAAGGAGCTGCATTTTCGTATTTCCCCATAGGCCCTACCACTGAGTATATACTTCTTGAATGAATGACTTGCTAGAACAAACCCATGACATATGCACCAAATGTCTGACTGAGTAGCCCAATCTGCCCATTTAGTCAACTGTAATCTGCCACCCGTGTCCTTCACTGCATAGGCTGATGGGTTCTTCTGCCTGAAGTCCTTTGTGCCCAGGACCTTCAATTCATCTGCCCTGATTTCTGAGGTTTGTGAAACTTGTTTTTTCAAACAGCATTTGAAATTATGAAGACACTCCTGTCATTTCATCTCTGTGAGCAAAGAAGGGAGGTGGGGGGTGGAGGGGATGAGTTGGGGGCAGGGTGGACCGGGTGGTCGACTGGCTCTTATCATAACTGTTTAGTTTCATTTACATTTCTCTCTGGGCTGCTCAGGTCCCGGGCAGTGTTATTTGATGTGGAACACCTGTCTTCACACAGGGAGAGCTGCGGCTAGCCCTGCCAAGAGAGGCATTGACATTTCTGCTCTATAGAATTGTGGGACAGCTAAAAGGTGAACACCCATGAGCTCCCGTCTGGTTCGGGGGAGTCTGGCTCAAAAGGAGTCACCCCATTGATGATTTCAGAAGTACAACGTCTCTCCTTGGGCTTTGGTGCCTGCAGTAAAAGCAAGTTGTCTGTGTCCTGAACTCATTTGAATTTGTTCATTGGCCATTTTTATATGTAACATGAGTGCGAGATGAGTTTTCTTTCTATTGTGCTAAGCTGATTCTCCTAAAGTCCTTGGTCATGCTCAAGCACAGCTGTATTCAAATGGAAAGCTACGTGGCCCGGAGAGATTTCTGTCCCGAGAATGCAGAACAATTCACAGGTTACTGGATAGTAACAAATACATATGGGGAGCTTGAGAGTCGCGCTTCTCATGTCCATACTAATTACCTGGACATCTTATAAAATGCAGGTTCAGATACAATAGGTCTGGAGTGGGGCCTCAGACTGCATTTCTAACAAGCTTCTATGTGATGTTGACACCCTGGTCCAAGACCATACATAGTGTAGTAAGAGTCTAGTTTAGACTCCAGATTCTATAGCCCGGGCCCAAAGCATGGTCCCCAGACCAGCGGCACCCAGCATCACCTGGGAACTTGTGAAAAATGCAAATTCTCAGCTCTCACTCCAGACCTACTAGATCAGAAATTTCTGCAGTGATGCTCAGCACTGAACGTCTTAATTTCCTCCAGGAAATTCAGACGCATCCTGAAGTCTCAGAAGGAAGGCACTCTCAAGATTCACTTAGGTGAACGAAAGAATTTTAGCCACTGTCTCCAAACTTAGATCTAACAATCAACAAGTCTAGAATCAATACGTTTGATGTATTTAACACAAATCTAGACTTTAGCACTTAAATTCATTTCAAAAATGTTTCACTCTCATCAAGTTGCAACTGCCATATAAAAATCCTCAGCCTTTTTTCACATTTAAAAAGATTAATCCTTTCAACCTTCGTTTAAAGATCTTCCGATTCAATAATATGATTCTTGGCCAAGTTCAAAACCCTGAAAGTCAAGCTCTTAATACCCTGGTATGGACACCAGGCCCAGGAGCACCGGAGTTCCTGAAGTCTAGGCACGTTTTTTGTTGTTGTTGTTGTTGCAGGCTCCGGACGCGCAGGCTCGGCGGCCATGGCTCACGGGCCCAGCCGCTCCGCGGCATGTGGGATCTTCCCAGACCGGGGCACGAACCCGTGTCCCCTGCATCGGCAGGTGGACTCTCAACCACTGCGCCACCAGGGAAGCCCTAGGCACGTCTTTGAACATTTCCAGTGGCCTTGGGGTTATCCCTAAAGGGAGGAGGATGGATGACTCGGTAATATGTCAGACTGAAAAAGGGTGGACTCAAGACTCATTTCTTCTATTTGAATGCAGTCAGCCAAACGGAGGACCTCCTGAAATGATTGGCAGCATCAGTAGGCTGGTAAGAATTAGCCTACCTTCCCAGAATAGGCTGGAAAAACATCTATGACCTCAGACCTTGAGGCAAAATTTCCAGGGCTGCCAGGACTCTGTTAACTGTCTATCACCTCTGAAAGGGCAAAAGGGCAGGCAGGCTGCCCCTCAGGTCACCAGAGAAGGTAGAACCTGGAGCCTGTCCAGGCCACAAAGCACTGCCCCGGATGCCTGTGAATCAGGCCTAGAGCCTTCGTTACCTGCTCTGGTTTCGACTTTCACAACTGGGACCACTTTGCAATTTCAGTTTTAAGAGTGATCTTGGGGAGAAATACATAAAGCCCCGACTAATACCTTCTTGACTGTAACTATGCTAGTACGAGAATGTACAGCAATTGAAGAAAGCTGACTACTAATATGTTGGCCTCCTATAGCCCTTTTCATCTGAAGACCTCAAAGCACTACCCATATGACCTCGCTAATCCTTAAAATAACGTCTGAGAAATATATGGGAAATATTATTGTCTCCATTTCTCAGGCGGAAAAAAGAGGGCATCAGTGAATTCCCCAGGTCTCACTCTGAGCTCATAACTGGGCTCAAGATTGAGAGCCGGTAGAGAGATTCGGGGCATTGAGGGGTCCGGGAAGAAAGGGGGTGGAATGTGGCAATCCGGAGAGAAAACAACTTTGGTTGTAATGTAAGCAACATGAATCACAGAATCAATAAAAGTACTAGGAAACAGAAAGGGGGGTGGCTTGGGGAATTTTATTTTGTCATTGTTTTGTTTCACAATACATATTTTTCTATCTCCATGCTTTGCTTGAGTCTTTCCTCGGGTCAATGTAGGTTTGGGAGGGACAGGGCTGAAGGGAGGTCATTGCTCTATCTCTCTCCACATTACTCAAGTTCATCTTCTGAGGTTCTGCCCAAAGGTCAGTGGCTAAGCTTCCACTTAAGATGCTGATCCTTAGTTTCCTGATGGTTCCCTTGACTCCAACTTCTTTTTCCCAATACTGTTTTTGTAATCCACATTGTATTCATGCAACAATTGCAAAAATTTCCCAAAGGGATCATTGAGAATATTATCAAAGTATCTCAGATTTCCTGAACCGTTAAGTGAATATTTAAAACTTTTTTAGAATGGTGCAACTGCCTTTTTTCTTTCTTCCTTCCTTTCTTTCTTCCTTCCTTTCCTTCTTTCTTTCTTTTTCTTTCTCTCTCTCTCTGTTTCTCTCTCTTTCTTTCTTTCTTTTTTCCTATTTTAAAATGTCAAAGTCTTCCTGACATGCTTTGGCCATGGAAATGGAAGATATTTTCTCATTAGGTTAATTAATGGCTCTGCTTGGGTGGCATAATTTGGTGTAAGTTTCCTTTTAGAATTCTGTCATAACTAAAAAGGATCTTATTTTTGTTATGTTTTGTGGTGTCTTTAAATTTTTATGACTTCTACTTTGTTTAGTCTGTGTGTAATCCTTCTTTTGAAACCTAATGTCCTAGAAAATTTACAGTTTTCTCTCAAAACTGGCACTTTTTACATTTTACGGTGATTCCTGTTTCTTTGGTTCTCACTAGAACTTCATTTAAGTCCTTAAGGTGTAATTCGCAGCTCAGGGAATTTATGATTACGTCGTCAAAGTAAACTGCCCAAGTGCAATATATTAAACCTGACAAGACGCTGTTCATTAATCTTTAAAATATAGCCAGGTGTGATGTAGTGAAGTGAGCCTTCCAACTCAGAACCGCTGAAGAACTCGGAGCTGCCCCCCACAGGGGAGGATTCCTTCCTCCTCTCTGCCAAGGCTGCCTGGGTGGGGACCGAGAGGGCCAAATGCCCTTCCTTTGCCAACTGTGGTGTTCCCTGTCTCTGCTGGTGTTCTTTCAGCTCTGCAGCTTCTTACCTTCTCATGCATTTGTTCATTCAACAAGTATTTATTAAGAGCTTACTTTGGGTCAGGCACAAGATGGACCTGGAAAGCCTGTAGTAACCGAAACAGAAACAATCCCTTACTTCATGGGGCTTATAGTTTGAGGCTCTAGCCATAAGCAAAGGTCTCAAGACTCCTTTACTCAATGCCACCAAAGCCGTGTGAAACAAACTACATTATCTGAACAGGCAGCATTTCTTCTCAGCCTCAGGTGTAGTTTTAATGCTAAATAACTCCCAGTATCTGCCAGTGAGATTGCAGTCCAGCCTGATGAGTGCTCCGATAGAGGTTTGCAAATGGCACTATCAAGGAAGAACAACCAAAGCCACCTTGGGATCAATCAGTGCTTGGTCAGAAAAGCAGAGTCTACAGAGACATAGAGGACAGGCTTGTGGCTGCCAAGGGGGAGAGGGGTGAGGGAAAGATGGAGTGGGAGTTTGAGATTAGCAGGTGCAAACTATTATATACGGAATGGATAAACAACAGGGTCCTATTGTATAGCACAGGGAACTATATTCAATAGCCTGTGATAAACCATAATGGAAAAGAATATGAAAAAGAATGTATATATGTATGTATAACTGAATCACTTTGCTGTACAGCAGAAATTAACACAACATTGTAAATCAACTCTACTTCAATAAAATAAATTAAAAAAAGAAACAGCAGAGTCTAGCTAATCACTGTGCAACAGCACATCCAGAACAATGGGGAAAATCCGGATAAAAGGCAATACCTCTTAAACGCATTGTGGGTCTTCCCCAGACCCTTCTGTTTGTCTCTATAAAACATGGCGGGCTAAATTCCTTGTGGGATTCTGGATTGGATTCTGAAACAGAAATAGGACATGAGTGGAAAAACAGGTGAAATCTATAGAGTCTAGAATTTAGTTAACATTAATATCCCAATATTTATTTCTTAGTTTTGTCTAATGTACCATGGCAATGTAGACATTAACACTAGGGAAACAGGGTGAGGGATGTTTAGGAAATCTTTGTGTTTTCTAAATATTTAGAAATCTTTTCTATAATTCTAAAACTACTCCAAAATAAAAATTTACTTGAAAAATGTTTGCTTATGAAACAGAATCCTTAAAATGAACAATAAAAAGCTACTTTTGAAAAAAAAACATAGTAGGTGTGGGAAAAAAAGATACAGCTCCCAATGACAAGCTACAAATTTTTCCTGAAACTAAGGAGAAATAGATCTAGAAACGCCCAACTCAGAAACTGGTATTCTACTAAAGACAATATTCTCATTGGATTTTCCCTTCTTTCTCTCATGCTGCAGTGAGTGTGCTCTCACTGGTTTTAAGATCTCCTTTGAAGGCGTATGTGAAGAGGACAAGTGTGCAGAAGAATCATATGCCCCAAGTTAAGGAAGCAAGATTCCTATCGTTTTAAGTTTAAACCCTCTGAATTTATAACACTCATTCTTTCAATCATTACCACCTTCCCTAATTCACACACACACACACACACACACACACACACACACTCCAGATCATTGCTGAAAAACAGCTAACTTGTCCTTTCCTTTCCTTGTCTGCATGCTCGCTCTTCATTTTCCTGTATTTGCCTGGCTGTATAGAAACTTCTTTTTAAGTAACACAACAAGGATTCATATGTGCAGACTGAAGACCTTTCTGACTTAGAATTACATTCAGGAAGAGTTGGCTTAAAGGGCAAAGACGGGGGGAGGGTAAATTAGGAGTTTCGGATTAACATATACACACTACTATATATAAAATAGATAACCAACAAGGACCTACTGTGTAGCACAGGGAGCTCTACTCAATATTTTGTAACTACTTATAGGGGAAAATAATCTGAGAAAGAATAAATATCTATATATGTATGACTGAATCACTGTGCTATACACCTGAAACTAACACAATATTGTAAATCAACTATACTTCAATAAAAATATTAAACAGAAAAAGAACTGTATTAAGATACTTTTAAAAAAGAGCTGGCTTATTGGCATCCAATAAGGGATTCTTGCTTTTGTTAGACTTGCGGCACTGTGAGGTCATTACACAATATGTACCAGACACACTCCCATTTACATTTTTTCAGGGAGAATTTTTCATTTCAGAATAGAAATGGTGGTGATGAAAGCTCTAATTTTTTTTTAAGCTAGCTGCATGCTTAAAAAGATCATGGTTTTGTAAACCATGTGTAAACCTTTGGACAGACTTCTGGCTGCAGTAAGGGACTTCCTCAAAGAGAAGAGTGAGCCTTGGAACATTCAAATGGTGCCTTGTTTAAGATGAAATTTTCTCCCCACCCAGAGAAATGGCTCGTAGAATTAGAATATTAGTGCTGGGAGGATTCCTAGACATCATCTACTATAATTTTATCATATTAAAGATGAGAAAAACAGGCCTGGGGACTCACGCCTTATCCAAGGCTTTAATGTCTCCGCTGAGAAAAACCATACACCGGGTGCCAGGTCCACCGTTTCCTCCTCTGTGCCGCACTGGCCCATCATCCTGGGGCCCAAGCTCTCGGGGTTTTACTACGAATCTTCAAAAATTTTGCTTTGTGTTCCAGACTTTCTTTGTTTAAATGAAATAATGTGTGCAAAAAGTCATCTGTAAGCTGGGGCGTACCACACATGTGTCATTTGTAATTGATGCTTTTGTTATTGTCATTATTAGCTACAACGGGCTACGAGATAGACTGGACCCATGCAAATTCTACAAATTAGGTGCTGGAAAGAAAGGCAGTTTCTACATGCTGACGATCGGCTTCTGCTCCAACCCTTCTGTTGCCCCTGCTTTCCCATGGGGTCCCATTCTCTTTAAGAATCTGCTTTTTAAAATTCCTTTCCTCCTTTCGCATTTTCATTCTCTTTTTTTAATATATATAAGCCCACAAGGAGGACTCACCGGAGAACAGAGCCCAGGTTTCTAGAAAGGCTCTGCAAATAGGAAGTAAAGCCACATCACACCATTCATCTGCCAAAAGTAATAAACCCAGCCAGCCTCAGCGCCCTCTCAACTTCGTCAGCAACTAAGGAAAGGAAAAAAAAAAAAAAAAAATGCAGGCAAAGAATGCCAGGCAAATCAAACCATGGGAAAAATAACACCTTCAAACTCAGGGCAAAACGCTCCTTTCCAATCCTTGCTGCCGATGCTGCGTCCGGTATGCTTGGCGGGGTGTGCCGTGCTTGGAACAAGATGCGGAACACAGGTTAGGGAGAAGATTTTGGCCAGAGAGACTGGTTGTTAATTTTTAATTCATGGTTGTAAAGCCTGAGAAATCTCACTATGATTTAGTTTCATACAACAATCAACACAAATCCGTATAAGATGGTTCCTTCCACAGCTTTAAGAAACACTCCTCTGATTTCCCACAAATCATATAAATTCATTGCTCTTCAAATCAGTGTGCTGATCATTAATGAGTAGAATCAATAATAAACTCAAGGTTCAACATTCCAATATTTGCCCCAAACAGAAACTGCTGTGGGGATTCCAACCTGGAAAGGCCATTCTTGATTCTTTCCTTTTTTCCAACCTGAATCCACCTGCCTTTTCTCTCTCAAATCACGTAGAAGATCATTTGTAGGTGAGTAAAAAAGCCCACCTTCTTAATATCGGCTTGCTTCTTTCCAGTTAACCAAGAGCAGCGACTGAGAGAAAAAACAGTTATGATGAAGCCCGGAAATATAGGGCTTTGCATTAAAAATCCAATAATCTGGATTTTAATCCTTTCTCTACCACGAACTCACCGTGTGGCATCTCTAGGTTCTCAAATCCCTTCTGGGTCCATCGACATTCTGTTTTAATAACAGGGATAATTTCTTCCAGCTCTAATCTTATTTTATTATCCCTGAAATTAGATTTCTATCACACAGGCAAAAATATCTTCACAAATGGCTGACACATGGGTGGAGAAAAGCCATGATTATATCTCTAGAGATGGGTTTAATGAGGAAAACCAAAGTTCTGAGAACAGGGAAAAAAAGTCTTCCTGATTAGGACACTTCTCCTGTTTCTATCCATTTCCCATTCACCAAACATTGTCTTTAACTGTTGCTTTCTGTACTCAGCATTTCTTCCAGGAGACAGTGAAAACATCAGAAAACTCAGGTGCATCCAGGGAAGTTCTTTTCTACAGTGATTAAAAAATCAACCAAGGAGATAACCTTTTGGAGTCATTGCTTCACAGTTAATCCTTGTTTTAAAACAGGTTCTATCATGAATTGTTAGAGGAGGGAGCTAGCACGCACCGAGGCACCCTCTGCGTCAGAATGACTGCTCCGTGGGTAATGTTCATGGACTCATCTATCACAGCACTTAAAGACAGACAGTAGGGTATAACCCATCTTATAGAGGTAGGAAACTAAGGCACAAAGTATAACAACTTGTCCAAAGTCATTTATATGTAATAGAAGCTGGAACAGAAATTTAAACCAATTGTGTCTAATTATCAAACCTTTCCTCTACAACATATGAGCTTGTTTACACAGTGCTTTGCCACTTAGAAAAGATTAGCTTACAAGGACCTACTGTACAGCACAGGAAACTATATTCAATATCTTATAATAATCTATAATAGAAAAGAACCTGAAAAAAAAAAGAACCTGAAAAAGAATATATATGCACATATATATAAAACGGAATCGTTTTGCTGTAAACCTGAAACATTGTATATCAACTATACTTCAATCTTTTTAATTTGAAAATTAAAAATTTTAAAAAATTTTAGAAGAAAAAATTTTAAAAAAGATTAGCTTATTAATGGTACCTAAGTTAAGTTTCCTTTCTTAAGACAAACTGCACACAGAGTTATGTCATTATAATGCTTTACTTAAACCGTCAAGCACCACTTCTTGGATTCGAGGAGTACTAACATAAATTCAAAACAAAAAAGAGTATTTTGTATTTTACAAGCACGGAAACCAATGGGTGATGGATCGCCCTTGTGAAAGATCCAACAGATGTTTCAAAGGCCACCCAAGGGATTACCCAGCAGACTGAGAAGACTTCACACTGGCTGTTCTTTCAAGTATTTCCCTACCTCACCCTGCATTCAACCCGGAGAGTTTCAAGGGGCAAAAGAAGCAGGAAGGAGCAGCATGGCGGGCAGGGTAGTAGGTCAAAGGCATGCCTTGTAGCATGGAGGGGCCACCCCAGTGAAAATCAAAGAACCACCCCTGAGAGCTTTGTTTTCAGCCGTGAGAGGCATTTTGAAGTTCACTGGTTGGGATTAAACTCCCCAAACATCCTTCATCCCATCCCCCCCTCTATTTGTTTACTTCTCACCACCTCCCGTATCTGACAAAACCCAAGGCTATTAGGGGGACCTGGCAGGAGGAGCTTCCAGGTGTCCTGCCCCGAGGGATTAGAAGAGCTCAGGTTTCAACTCAGGACTGTCCCACCCATTTTCTCCTCAGTACTGCACCCATCACTCACCCTGACAGGCACATCTCATACCTTTGGCTGTCTTCACAGGAGGAGTTTATAAATAAGGTCACCTGTCTGTGAAAGCCAGACATTCATAGGCAGAGCAAGGAGACAATAGATTACATGTTTGGGGAGTTTCTGTGCCTGAACTTTCCCAACAGCTGGATCTGCACTACAGAGGCTTTTGTGAGGTTTTGTGTTACAGGAGAAAGAGAGAAACAGGTTCCTTATCTTAGTATTAGAAACACATCTGCAAACCTGTCACATTCTCCAGCAAGTGAAACAAAGGTAAACATTTCATAGTACTTGGAACTCTACCCCTTCTCTGTTAAGGAAGGTTAAAACATGCTGGTTAAATGAAAAGTTTGGCTGAAACTAGATTCTTCGCCAAACACCAAAGGAGGTTGCAATTTCAAGAATTTTTCTCCTTGGACGTAATCATGAATATTAAGTATTGGTACCCAAGTGCTAGAGTAACACACTAAAGACCACCCATCAACTTAATTCCAAAGGCTTATTGCATGTAACTCAAGCTCCAGTTATCTGAGAGTAAGTGATGCTATTCGCAACTGCCCATAACAAAAGCCAAAGGTCAAATTATAGCAATTTGACCTTTTCATTTTTCACTGGTTTATTTTTCAGATAGCTGGGAAAATATTTTCCACTTCTATTTGATGACATGATCTCTAAAGCATGTTGACTAGCTTAATTAGCCAGGATCACCCCAAATGCCACTTACAATGAATCATGGGCCCAAAAGGCCCTTGTTCAGTGATGAAATTAAAGCAAAACATAATTTGAACCCAATATTCCACAAGGTTCTAATTCATATAAGCGATGGACTTTCTCTTACAGTTGTAGTGTTTGCTACATCCTAGTATCATTCCTTTCATTTCTTTTCATGCATTTTCATTCTATTCAGGCTCCAACACTCCAACTTTCTTCCACCAGTCCCAGCACTGCGTCCTCCACCCTTGCCATTTTAGATGGCAATGAAAGATTCTATCCCTTGTCATTTCAAAGTCCAAAGTGCATTCCTCTTTCTTCCCCAAAACAGGAAACCACAGATGGTTCAGTCGATGATCTGTGACTAAATCATTCCGCAACTGAGACATGATGCCAAAAGAAAAACACATTCTTAACGCATTGTTTGCCTGGAAAAATAAACTGCATAACAGGGAGAAATGTAGAGCAAGGTAATCATAGAAACCCAGAGGCATAATCCAGTTAGGTCCCTTGACCTGCATTGGATGTTGACAATTGTAATTTCTCTGTTCCAAGAGAACTTTCTGGGACACATTTGCAACAGTGCTTGAAAGTCCTGCCACTTAGGGCTTCCCTAGTGGTGCAGTGGTTGAGAATCCAACTGCCAATGCAGGGGACACAGGTTAGAGCCCTGGTCCAGGAAGATCCCACATGCCACAGAGCAACAAAGCCCATGCGCCACAACTACTGAAGACTGCATGCTGCAACTACTGAAGCTCGTGCCCCTAGAGCCCATGCTCTGCAACAAGAGAAGCCACCACAATCAGAAGCCCATGCACCGCAACAAAGAGCAGCCCCCGCTCGCCACAACTAGAGGAAGCCCACACGCAGCAGCGAAGACCCAACGCAGCCAAAAATTAGTTAATTATTTATTTTTTAAAAAAGTCCTACCACTACTTAGTGGAAGAATTAAATAAAACAGACCTCAGAAAAAAAAAATTAAAAAAAAAAAAAAAACAGACCTCAGGTAACCTGCTAGATGGAGAGACCTTGGGAAAAAAATAACTCCTCTATCAATAAGTCTTCCCTTAAAAAAAAAAAACCATACCATGTTAGCATTAGACCTGATTTTAATAAAGTGTCAAGATGCACCAAAATGGGTCATTTTACTCCTCACTGTTCAAATGCATGACATTCAAGCTAAGAAAGACTTGAGTTCAAGCCCTCAGAACTATGGGTGAAATCCACAAAATAGCTTATGGTAATCGCTCTGTTAATCTGCTTTGGTTGACAGTTTTCAGAATGGATTCCACAGAACTAAGAAATAAACCAAATCCATTCCACTTTCCCCTGGTAGAGGGCACTCAACTAGGCACTTAATCCTGCAAAAGCTCAGCAGGAGGACTCTTTATAAAAGGGATTTCTTTAGTTGGCTAAGGGAAAATATCCTGTCTGAATAGGCAGGTAGATCATTAGTGGCCAGACCTCCCAGATAGCCCCTAAGTTTCTGAGAAAACTTCCTGATGAGTCATGCTAAGAAGGAACACTCCAGAAAGGCTTGGAGCAAAGTACTATTCTCAAGTAAGATCTACAATGCATGCTTGGCCCCAGTGATAGCAAAGGATGTGGTATGACAGCAATCAATTCCTCAGTGACTTGAAGGGGTAGACTTGCCCTCTCCCTACCTGGCCAAGGAAACATGAGAGCTGTGATGGACAGGATCAGAAATAGTGTGTGATTACAGCACACTACAGATAGATGTGTTTCTATGATGTAAGGCCACTAAACACACTTTCCACGTGCCAAGGCCTACTCTAGATTCTACTTTGTCTGTGATTAAATGGAAATGCTATTAGGAAAATGCCTACTAGTTCTTTCCAAACGTCCAGGGCTATTTGGAGGGAAGCAACATTTGCTTCTGGTAAGAAAATTATGACTCCAGACTTCATTAGTTGTATCTTCGATTCCATCTCCTATCTCTGGGATAAATAATCTACTGGCCAACACTTGTAGGTAAATGATCTACCAGTGAACACTTGTGAGGTTTAAATTAATATGTATAAAACACTTTGAAAGGAGTTATGAAAGATAATCCTACCACTCAATATTCAAGAATTATGTTCTGTGCCTTTACCCAAGTTTTCCATTATTTGTTCAGTTTTGGGGGTTTTATTTTGGTTGTTGTTGTTTTTTGGGTTTTTTTTGCTGCGTTGAGTCTTCGTTGCTGCATGCGGGCTTTCTCCAGTTGCGGCGAGCAGGGGCTATTCTTCATTGCGGTGCGCGTGCTTCTCATTGCGGTGGCTTCTCTTTGCTGTGGAGCACAGGCTTTAGGCACGTGGGCTCAGTAGTTGTGGCTCACGGGCTCTAGAGCACAAGCTCAGTAGTTGTGGTGCACGGGCGTTGTTGCTCCATGGCATGTGGGACCTTCCCGGACCAGGGCTCGAACCCATGTCCCCTGCATTGGCAGGTGGATTCTTAACCACTGCACCACCAGGTAAGTCCCTTGTTCAGTTTTTTAAACAAACACCATTGTTTGCAGATCCAGATTTGATTTCAGAAAGAATTTATTTCATAATTTAAACTGAAGTGCTTTTCATAATTTAATTATTAGTATTGCTACATTCAGGAAGGGTTTTTTCCATCACTCTTACGGAAAAGTTTTTTTCTTCAGTTTTAAAAACAAGAGGACTTTTTAAACTGGTTTAAAATAAAAGGACTACAGTATTTTCCAGAGAACATGAAATATTTTCATAATAAAGAGTCATTATTGTTTTATCATTTTATCAGTCATTTCTAATGATTTTCATAGCCACTCAGATGGTTACATGGTCTTCTTTCTGAAAGAAATAAATGAGAAACCAAAATGAACCTGAGACCTGCCATACAAGAAATACTAAAGAGTATACTAAAATGAAATTAAAAGACAAAGTAGTGGCAAATCTATATGAGAAAAATAAGTGCCAGTAGAGGTAACGACATAGGTAAAAATAAAAGACCGAATAAATAAAATTTTGTTTATAACTCATTTTTTTCCTATCTGATTCAAAAGACAACTGCACCTAACAACGGCACACCAAAATACATGACACAACAACTGTCAAGATTGAAGGGAGATAGACAGTTCAACAGCAGTTGGGGATTTCATACTCCACTTACAGTAAGAGATAGGACAACTAGACAAAACATCAGCAAGTAAATCAAAGACTGGAATAGCATTATAAGCCAACTACACCTAACAGAGATCTATAGAACACTCCACCCAACAACAGGACAATGAACATTCTCCTCAATTGTACCTGAAACATTCTCCAGGTGAGACCATATGTTAGGACATAAAATAAGTATCAATAAATTTAAAAGGATTGAAATCATACAAAGTATGTTCTCTGACCACAACAGAATGAAATGAGAAATCAATAACAGAAGAAAATTGGAAAAATTCACAAGTATGTGAAAATCAAACAACACATTCTTAAAAAAAAACAATGTTTCAAGGAAGAAATCATGAGGAAATTAGAAAATGCTTTGAGATGAATGAATACAGCATACCCAAACTTATGGAAGTAGTTAAAGCAGTTGTTAGAGGGAAATTTATAGCTATAAGTGCCTATATTAAGAAAAAAGAAACGTCTCAGATCTATAACCCATCCTTCCACCTTTAGAGGAACAAACTAAATGCAAAGAAAGTTTTCCTTTTGATGAAACTAACAAGTTGATCCTAAAATTCATACGGAATTGCAAGAAACTCAAAATAGCCAAAATAATCTTGCAAAAGAACAAAGTTGGAGGATTTATGCTTCCCAATTTCAAATTTACTATAAAGCTACAGTAATCAAGACTTTGTGGTGCTTGCATAAAGATAGACATAGATCAATCATCTGGAATTGAGAGTCCAAAAATATACCCATACATCTATGGTCAGTTGATTTAGAAAAGGGTGCCAAGACCATTCAATGAGGAAAAGAATAGTCTTTTCAACAAATGGTATACAGAACACAATGAATTCTTACAATTAAACAATAAAAAGACAAATAACCCCATTAAAAATTTAACAAAGGATTTGAATAGATATTGCTCCAAAGAAAATATATAAATGGTCAATAAGCACATGAAAAGATGTGCAACATCATTACTCATTAGAGAAATGCAAATAAAAACCACAAGATATCACTTTTCAACCACTAGGATGACTATAACAAAAGACTGATAATATCAAATATTGATGAGGATGTGGAGTATTAAAACCTTCAGACATTGCTAGTGGGTGTTTAAAGTGATGCAGCCTCTGTGGAATACAGTAAGTCCCCTACATACGAACCTTCAAGTTTCGAACCTTCAAAAATGTGAACATGGGTTCACATGTCCAATCACGTGAGTTAGTTCACGTCTGGAGTACATTGTCACGTGTGTGTACCCTCTACCAGTGGCTGTGTTTTTGTGTACTTTGCCATATAGTACTGTATAGAGTACAGTGGTACAGTATTTTTATTTCAAGCCCAGGATGTCCAGAAGCAAGTGTAAAAGCAGCGGTGATGTAGTTGGTACTACTATACTTTTCAAGGTACTGTACTGTAAGATTAAAAATGTTTTCTTTATTTTTTGCATTTGTTTTTTATGTATCATTTGTGTGAAAAGAACTATAAACCTATTACAGTACAGTACTATATAGCTGATTGTGTTAGTTGGGTACCTAGGCTAACTTTGTTGGACGTACAAACAAATTGGACTTAAGGATGTGTTCTAAGAACCGAACTCGACTGTATGTAGGGGATTTACTGTATAGTTTGGCGCTTCCTCAAAATGTTAAACAAGGATTTAACACGTAACCCAGCAATTTTACTCTTAGATATATGGCTTCAAGAGTGACACCTCTAAGGCTTGTTCTGTACCCTCTCCCAGGGGTCTCTTGTGGGAATGCGCCCCAGTTAGTTGCTTACAATGGTAGCCTGCTTCCTAACACAAGTTTTCTGTTTCACTTCTCTACTCCCCTACTATTTATCCAGAAAAACACATCAAGCTGTATATGGGTGTATTAGTCTGCTAGGGCTGCCATAACAAACTACCACCAACTGGGTGGCTTAAACAACAAAAATGTATTAGCTCACAGTTCTGGAGGTTAGAAGTCTGAGATCAAAGTGTTGGCAGCATTGGTTTTTCTCTGAGGCCTTGTTCCTTGGCTTGCAGATGGCCATCTCTCTGTATGTCTTCATATTATCTTCCCTCTGTGTCCTAATCTTCTCTTCTTAAAAGGACACCAGTCATGTTGTATTAGGGCCCACCTTAATGGCCTCATTTTAACTTAATTACTTCTTTAAAGGTCCTACTCCAAACACAATCACATTCTGAGGTACTGGGAGTTACGAATTTGGGGTGGACGGATTCAACCCATGATAGTAGGTGTCTGTGTACTGTGTCATTTTTTGTCTTTAGAGGCAAAATGCTTTCCAAATAGATTTCCCCACCTTCCTCTTCTCCACAGATTAGTATAATAGGGACTACAGAATAGCATCCTTTCTTTAAGATTCAAGGCTTGGCGTTGTAGAGTGGGCCAAGCTTCCTCTCCCAAAAGAACTAAAGGAAAGAGATTGCTAACAAAGGAGAATGAAAATACCACAATAGGAAGAAATCTGTAAGCTTCCTGAGAAACATGACCATGTTCTTGACAAAGAATCCTACCACAGTCCTAACAGAGAAGGGAATTACGTCCTAGTTTTGAGTCTCCATGAGAAACACCAGCTAGCAGCTCTGGTGGTCCTCACCTCATCGTCCCTGGAGATTTGATATGACAGACTCACTTTGTATATGAAGATTGCATTACCCACTCATTCCTTCGTGACTTAAATGAGGACACTGAGGTCCAGTGAATAATGCTGGGCTCTCTTCATTCTTCAGATGGACAGGGAGAACGTGATTGGCTCTGTATGAGGGGAAACTGTGATGATAGCGTGATTTATGACCAGCAGAGCTGATGTGGTTATTATTCATTGTTATGTTATAAACACACAGAGAAATACACATATGCCACATCACGAGCCAGTGTCATCTGAGCTATTTGGTGATATTGTGATCCAGGACTCAAGAAAACATTTCATTGAGGAGATTGATGGAATGCAGTGATCAAAGAGGCAACGAAATTTGCTTATTTCTGCCTAACAGATGACCTGTTAGCTACAGAGACGATCTCCACTCAACTCTGCACCTTTTGTGTTCTGCCACAGCAGTGCCATCTTTCCTTACCACTGGGATTTATGGCTCTTCTGGGCTTCCTTCCTGTACATATTTCATAACTCAGGAAGCATGCTGAGATACAAATAGAGATTTCTTGGTCAGGAAGCCAAGCCAAGTGTGTTTGCTTCCTGCTGCATGGCCACAGGGTCTTTTTTTTTTTTTTTAATAGAACTTTCTCTGCTCTCCTGATCTTTCCAGATCCATGGCAATCTGGGTCCTGTTTTCTCTTCCCCAGATGCACTTTCTTCAGTTGTTGCCTTTTTTCAATCAATTTCCAGATGTTGTTGCATATTCTTTTTATTTTCAGCACAGTTTGTCCTTTCCTGAACTTCTGCATAGTTCCCTTCTATACCACCTTCGCTCCCCTCCAGATGAATTCCAGAAGCCTGCTGCAATTACACCAAATTTACTTGGCTCTTCCATGCACCAGCTGAGGGTGCCCCAGCCCTGAAGGTGAAAGGGATGATGGGTCTGCAGGAGAAGCCCCTTCTGAGTGAGTTCCCAGCTGATAGCCAGCTGCGGTTGAGGTCCGGGCCCACTATTGTGTAAAGGTCTCTATAGAGAGGAAGAAAGTTCACTGGGGCCCTGCTGTCCAAACTGCGGTTTGTTTTAGAACTTCTTTCTTTTTTTAATACTCTCTTTGTGCAAATATCAAACCAGTAAGCCAGAAATGTTTTTTAAATTATCGTTGAACAATATAAAAATTGTAACGAGGTCTTGCCTTTCTGTAATTGTTCTTGCATTTGGCACGATTTGTAAATGACAGCTTCCACATAAATTAATTTTTTAGACAACTGAAACATGCCTTTAAGTCCCAAATCATTGCAAATCTTAACCATTTTTACATAAATCTTTCTAGACTGCATTACATTTTAGAGTGTGCTGATCATAATCTAATGTTTCCCTAATGATTCAAGGTCAAGGTTATGAATATCAGCAGCCATGCCCCAAGGTTTAGGAGCTGTTAGTCTACTTTCCCTTACACCAGGGTTTCTCAGATTGGTGTTGTTGACATTGGACCGGATAATCCTTTGTTGTGGGAATATGGTCCATGCATTGTAGGATGTTTAGTAGCATCTCTGGCCTCTACCCTCTAGATGCCAGTAGCACACCCTTACCCCCAGTGGTGAAAACCAATAATGTCTTAAGGACAAAAAATACACCATTATCAAATATTTTCAACATTGTTCTGGAGGCTCTAGTCAAGTGCAATAGGAAAGGAAAGGAAGGAAAAGGTATGAGGATTGGAAAAGAAGAAAAATGTTCTACTTTTATTTACAGAAAACATGACTATATACATGGAATAATCAAAAACAATCTGCAGGGCTTCCCTGGTGGCGCAGTGGTTGAGAGTCCGCCTGCCGATGCAGGGGACATAGGTTCGTGCCCCAGTCCAGGAAGATCCCACATGTCGCGGAGCAGCTAGGCCCGTGAGCCATGGCCGCTGAGCCTGCATGCCCGGAGCCTGTGCTCCGCAATGGGAGAGGCCACAACAATGAGAGGCCCATGTACCGCAAAAAAAAAAAAAACAATCTGCAAACTATGAGAATAAGTGAATTTAAAGTGTCACTAAAAACAAAATCGATACACAAAAATTAATTGTATTTTTAGGACGTAACAAACAACCAGTAAGTGAAATTTTTGAAAATACTATATACAATTTTATTCAAAAATCAAATAACTAGAAATGAATCTATCAAAAGATGTGTATGACCATTACACTGAAAACTACAAAATATTAAAGAGAAATTAAAGACCTAAATAAATTGAGAGACACAACATGTCAATAGATTGGAAGAATTCAAGGTCATTAAGATATTAATTCTCCCCAAATTTATCTATAGATTCAATGAAATCCAAAACCAAATTCCATCAGGGATCTTTTTTTGTTTTTGAAATTGACAAATGAATCTAAAATTTATATGGAAATTTAAAGAACTTAGTAAAACAATCTTGAAGTAGAGCAAATTTGGAGGAATAATACTACCAGACTGTAAGACCTAGTATAAAGCTACAGTAATTAAGACAGTGTAACATTGGACAATGGAACAAAAAACCAGAATCACATTTAAACCCACCCACATACAATCAAATGATTTACCCAAAAAATGCCACTGAAATTCTGTAGGGAAAAGATGAAAATTTTAGTAAATAATGCTGGAGTAATTAGATATCCATATTAAAAAAAAAAGTAAAGCTTGATGCCTACTTCATTCCATACACCAAAATTAATTTGGTGTTCTTCATGGACAAAAATATAAAAAGTAAAAGCATTAAAAAAACTTTTGAAGAAAATATAGAATATCGTCATGACCTTGGAGTAAGCAAAGATTTCTTAAGCAGGATGCAAAAGGCACTAACTATAAAGGAAAAAAAATTGTTAAATTAGATTTAATTAATCTTAAGCATTTATATTCATCAGAAGACATCAGTAAGAGATGAAAAGACAGATCATAGAGTGGAAGAAGATACCTACAATACAAAAATCCAACAAGGGACTTTTATGCAGAATGTGCTTTTAAAAAGCAATTTAAAATAGAGCAAAAAAAAAAAAAGAGACCAGATATGTTATAAAAGAAGATACACAAATGGCCAATGAATATATGAAAAGGTGCCCCAATTCATTACTCATCAGCACAAGCAAATTTAAACCACAAAGAGAGACATCACACATCCAGCAAAATGGCAAAATTGAAAAGACGGATAAACCAAGAGTTAACAAGAATGTGGAACAACTGCATTGTTGGTGAAGTATAAATTGGTAAAACCTCCTTGGAAAACTGGCAGTATCTCCTAAAGCAAAATATCTACCCAATGCATGACCCAGCAATTACACTTCCAAGTGTGTACCCAAAAGAAATAAATATATATGTTATTAAAAAGATATGAACAACACTGCTCATAGCAGCTTGATTCATAATAGGTAAAAACTAGAAATAACATAAATGTCCATCAACAAGATAGTGAATAAGTTACATAGCATAGTCATATAATAGAATACTACACAGCAATAAAAAAAAAACTACTGCAGTGATATGCTCAAAAACATTTAACAACTGGCTCCCCAAGGAGAAGAAAAGTCCTGACTGGTAGTTTATTCTAATTTTTGTGGTATAAATACTCCCAACATGGCCAATTTCAAGTTATCAACATGAAGTCACAGAATTCAGAAGGAAAGGCACACACACAATTGCAAGTTGGTATGAGTCAGCTTCAGCCCTCTGCTGCTTTACTGGTACATGTAACAACATTGATGAATCCCTCAGAGGCTATGTTGAGTGAAATAAGCCAGAAACAAAAGACTGCATAATAATTATCTTTCTATTAATCAAAAGAACAAGCAAATTATTTGATGATGATAGAAATCAGAAGAGATCACTATCGGAAATTGGCATTGGCATGGAAGGAAAACTTCTTTCTGGGATGCTAGATATATTCTACACCTTGATTTATCTAATGATTAGATAGATGTATAGACATATCTAGGGATGTAAGGAGGTAGGTAAGTAGACGGGTAGATAGATGTAAAAATTCATCAAGCTGTAAACTTAAAATTAGTGTTTTACACACTTTAAATATGTTATACATCCATTTAAAATGCTTTAAAAACAGGATACTGCTGGGTAAACATGGAAAATTGAGCACACACATCTCTTTTTGGTTCATTCTGAAACCTAATTAAAGGAATAGCTTTTAAGGCAACAATCTACAAGCATGGGGAGAATATGAAAAGACACTATAAAATATCTGAAGCTAGAAAGCCACTGGACAAGAGTTAAATAACTGTACCGAGAAGAATAAATCCTAAGCCACCAGTAGAGAAAGCCAATACTAACCTAGTGTACACCACGGAATCTCCAAGAAGTTCATGAATTAGTGCAGAAGCTACTATTGAAAATGGAAACAGGTGAATGGTGCCAAACTAAGGAAGGTTTGTTGACAGATTCCCAGGAGGAAAAACAGGTCAAATATAAAAATTCAGGAATCAGAATGTCCTCCATGTTTTTATAAGCAACACTGGAATCTAGAGGACAATTGAGAAATGTTTTTTAAAATTATTAAGAAAAGCATTTATAACTAGGCATATATATGCAAAGAAACTAACAATAAAGTGTGATGTAGAAGAAAAGAATATTTTAGACATGCAAGATCTCATAAATCTATCTCCCACAGATCCTTTCTCAGGAAGTTATTAGAGGCTATATTCCACCAAACTGAAGAGGTACACAAAGAAAGAGTAAAACATAGGATTCTGAAGACAGGAAATTCAGAGCCAAAAGGAATTCTGAACTGATGGTGCTGGTGATCCTAGAATGACCTCTCTTCAGTAACAGAGGACAACCTGTCCATATTAGAACTCCTAAAAGGATTGAAATTCCTTCAAAAATGTGAAATTGTACCATAAGTACCTGTTATATCTAACATCAGGAGATGCTCAGTTGGCAGTGTTTGGAGCTGGAAATATACCTAGAAAACTAAGCAAATGATCTCCCATCCCAAAGAAAATTAACTCCCAGAAAACATAAAACACAAGTAGTTGTCTGTCATAGGCTATTTCATAGCCTTTGTAAATTCATAAAGACAAAAGCAATAAAGACTGCTCTCAACAAAATAAATATACAACTATTATGAGAAGGTATGCTGAGGATAGAAAGTATGCATGTATGTTTGACACAGGGAAAAGATAGTCAAAGCTTCATTCTCCCTTAAGAAAGATGAATAGTAATGCCTACAACTGGGGATCAAGAGGTAGCAGTACAGCATATTATTTAGACACATACAAATTAAACAACAAAAAAAAATAGCTAAAAGAAATTAGTTCCCTTTGGGTAGGAGGAATGTAAACCAGAAGGCAGGATCTGTTGTTGTTTTTCTTTAACCATCTTTGTAGAACTATTTGATTCTTTAAACTACATAAATGTAAAATTTTGAAGGAAATGTTTTTTAAAAATGGTAAAAAGATTTGAAAAAGTAATGTGCAGATACAGAATATGAGGCAGACATAAAAAAATTGGAAATCTTAGAAATTAAATATAAATTATTTAAATAAAAAACTCTATAAGTGCCCCCACATATACAGACAACTAATTTTCAACAAAGGTACAAAGGCTATTGACTGGAGAAAAGATAGTCTTCTTGACAACAGATGCAAAAAAAAAAAAGAACTTTGATCTATACCTGTACCACATGCAAAAATTAAGTCAAAATGGATCATAGCCCCAAAGATAAAAACTTAAAACTATAAAACTTCTTGAAGAAATCATAGGAGAAATTCCATGCTCTTGGGTTAGGTAAAGTGTTTTTTTAATATGTGACACCAAAAACATGATCCATAAATAAATAAATTGATAAGTTGGATTTCATCACAATTTAAAAGTTCTGCTCTTTGGAAAACACTCTTAGCAGAATGAAAAAATAAGCCAGAGACTGGGATAAAGTATTTACAAAATATATAACTAAGAATAGACTTGAATACAGAATAAATAAGGAACTCTCAAAACTGAATAATAGAAAAACAAACACAACAAAAACAACAGCAAAAATGAACAAAATGTTTGAATAGACACTTAATCAAAGAAGATATGCAGATGGCAAATAAACACCTTCAGAGGTGCTCGACATCATTAGTCATTTGGAAAATGTAAATTAAAACTACAATAATATACCACTATGCATCTATTATAAAGGCTAAAATTTATTATTATTATTTTTTAAAATTTATTTATTTATTTATGGCTGTGTTGGGTCTTTGTTTTTGTGTGAGGGCTTTCTCTAGTTGTGGCAAGCGGGGGTCACTCTTCATCGCGGTGCGCAGGCCTCTCACTATCGCGGCCTCTCTTGTTCTCTGCGGAGCACAGGCTCTAGACACGCAGGCTCAGTAATTGTGGCTCACGGGCCCAGTTGCTCCGCGGCATGTGGGATCTTCCCAGACCAGGGCTCGAACCTGTGTCCCCTGCATTGGCAGGCAGACTCTCAACCACTGCGCCACCAGGGAAGGGCTAAAATTTAAAAGGCTGATCATGTCAAATGTTGGTGAAGATGTGGAAAAAGGGGAAATCTCATAAACTGCTAGAGGGAATCTGAAATAGTACAACCACTTTCAAAACAGTTTGGCAGTTTTCTTAAATAATTAAACACACATCTATCTATCACTCAATCACCATATTCCACTCCTATCTATTGACTCAACAGAAATGTAAGCATATGCCCATACAAAAATTTGTACAGGAATGTCCATAGGAACTTTATTTTTAATAACCAAAAATGGGAAACAACCCCAAATGTCCATCTACAGGTGAATATATAACTGTGGTGTATCAATACAATGAAATGTTCTTTAGTTATGAAAAGGAATGAACTATTGATACACACTACAACATGGATGAACTTAAGAATAATTATGCTGAGAGAAAGAAACTAGACAAAAGAAAAAAAGAGTATACATCATAATGCATTATTTCATTTATATAAATTTCTATAAAATTAACACTAATTTTAATTTGGTCAGTTAATTATTTATTAATCTGGTCAATCTACAACAAAGGAGGCAAGGATATACAATGGAGAAAAGACAGTCTCTTCAAAAAATGATACTGGGAAAACTAGACAGCTACATGTAAAAGAACAAAATTAGAACATTCTCTAACACTGTATACAAAAATAAACTCAAAATGGATTAAAGACCTAAATGTAAGACTATACTATAAAATTCCTAAAGGAAAACATAGGCAGAACACTCTTTGACATAAATTGCAGCAAGAATTTTTGGATCCATTTCCTAAAGTAAAGGAAATAAAAGCAAAAATAAGCAAATGGGACTTAACTAAACTTAAAGGCTTTTGCACAGCAAAGGAAACCACTGACAGAATGAAAACAACCTACTTAATGCAAGAAAATATTTGCAAATGATATGACTGATAAGGGATTAATATTCAACATATATAAACAACTCACACAAATCACCATCAAAAAAACAAACAATTCGATTTAAAAATGGGCAGAGCTGAATAGACATTTTTCCAAAGAGGAAATGCAGATGGCCAACAGACACATGAAAAGATGAGCAACATTGTTAATCACTAGGGAAATGCAAATCAAAATCATAATGAAATATCACCTCACACCTGTCAGAATAGCTATCATCAAAAAGAACACAAATAACAAATGTTGGGAGAAAAAGGAACTCTCCTCACTGTTGATGGGAATGTGAATTGGTGCAGCCACTGTGGAAAAAGGTATGGAGGTGTCTTGAAAAACTAAAAATAGAACTACCATATGACTCAGCAATTCCACTTCTGGGTATGTATCTGGAAAAACCAAAAACACTAATTTGAAAAAGATACATGCACCCCAATGTTCATAGCAGCATTATTTACAATTGCCAAGATATGGAATCAACGTAAGTGTCCACCAACAGATGAATGGATAAACAACATGTGGTATATATATATACGAATACTACTCAGCCATAAAAAAATAAAAAATTTTGCCATTAGCAGCAATATGGGTGGACTTGGAGGGCATTATGTTAAGTGAAATAAGTCAGATAGAGAGAGACAAATACTGTATGATATCACTTATATGTGGAATCTAAAAAAATACAACAAACTAGTGAATATAACAAAAAAGAAGCAGACTCAGATATAGAGAACAAACTAGTGGCTACCAGTGGGGTGGGGGGGAAGGGCAATATGGGGTGGGGGAGGGGGAGGTGCAAACTGCTGGGTGTAAGATAGGCTCAAGGATGTATTGTAGAACATGGGGAATAGAACCAATATTTTGTAATAACTTTAAATGAAGTGTAACCTTTAAAAAATAAAAAGTAAATTTTTAAAACCTAAAGCAAGGTCACAGGAGGTGGTTGCAAGGTCACAGGAGGTGAAGGAAGGCGATAGGGAAGGATTCTGACATGGCACAAGGAAGTTTTGGAATTCAAAAATAATGGATGTGTTCATTATTTTGATTGTGGTGATGGTTTCATAGGTGTATACATATGCAAAAATATTAAATTACCCATTTTAAATATGTGCAATTTACTATATGTCAATTATACCTCAACAAAGCTATTTTTAAAAGTGCCAAGGTCATGGAAGATAACAAAAGACTGAAGAACTATCACCGTTTGGAAGAGAATAAGGAGACATGACAACTAAGTGCAATGTGACATACTGAGCTGGATCCTGAAACACAACACAAAAAAGGACACCAGTGGAAAAGTAAAGTCTAAATTTAATTAATACTGTTGTACCAATGTTAATGTCCTAGTTTTGATAATTGTACAATGATTATGTAAGATGTTAACATTAAGGGAAACTGGGTGAAAATGTATGGCAACTCTATTTTTACAATACTTCTTTAAGCCTAAAATCATTTCAAAATAAGAATTTTTTTAAAAAATCTATAGATAATTCTCAATAGGACAAGGTTAAAGAACTATTGAAATGGAAAATGTGGCTGAAGAGTTCTAGCACACAACAACAAAATAAAATAAAAGGTTTTTTTAATGAAAAATATTTGAATGACAAGAATAGATTTAAAAGTACCAACATTTGTTTAGTAGTACTTTCAAAAGGAGAGACTAGAGATTGTAGGACAGGCAACAAATAAAGTAATAATGGCAAAAAATTTTCTCAGAACTTAACATCATGAGTCCTCAAATAGAAAAAAACAACAGATTGCCAAGCAGAAACAAGTGTTTTAAAATCTATACTTTGAGTACTGGCACTGAAATTCTAGAATATCAAGGATAAATAGAAAATCCTAAAAGCTACCAGAAACACAGATAATCTAAAATGGAAGGAAAATCAGATTTATACCCAACATCTCAAAAGTAACATAGGAGACTATTTTTTTTAATGGAGTGGTATCTTTAAATATCTGAAGAGAGATAACTTTGAACATAAAATTCTATATCCAGAAAAACTATCATTCAACAGTAAGAAAAAAATAAAAATATGATCACATATAAAAAGATCCTAATGTATACCAGCTGTAATGTAACACAAGTACATGTCAATGATTTTCCCTGGAGTCATTAAGTGCACAGCCTGGTCAGTGTATGTGGTAACCCTGATCCAAGATCCTTGTTGAAAGAACTCTAAATTCAAGGGTAACCACTAGAAGACCAATATAATAAAATTATGGAACAAAGAAAACTTAATTGCTTCAAAAGAAGGAAAGAACAATACAATTTTTAAATGTGGTTAATAGAAAACAAAAATATCATGGAAGGGTTAAGAGAATTACCCTCCCACTGAATATAACAAGAAAACTGGACAAAATATATGAAACAACTCTTTTCAGACATTGGGAAACAGGCAGCATTTGCCTATGATCCTTGGGAAGAGGGAAGCAAATAAGATAAGCCATATGATTTTCTTGGCTTTCTGTCACGTGGCAGTTTCTAGGCAGCTCAAGGAGGGAACTATACACACCCCAGTATCTTCAGTATATTAACAGAGTTAAGAGGACAGAGATTATAGTTCAGGGAGGTCAAGGTGACTAGAACTTACAGAGCAGAGTACCAGAGACAAGGAAACTGTAGAGACAGTTCTAAAGATCTGCAAATAGTCCTCTGGAGCAGCAGTCCCCAACCTTTTTGGCACCAGGGACCAGGTATCATGGAAGACAAGTTTTCTACAGACTGGTGGGGAGGGGGAATTGTTCAGGTGGTAATGCAAGCGATGGGGAGTAGCAGATGCACCTTTGCTGGCTCACCCGCCACTCACCTCCTGCCGTGCGGCCTGGATCCTAACAGGCCCAGGGGTGAGGAACCCCTGCTCTGGAGCATTTGGCAGAATACCAATCTCCACGTCCAAGGGAAAAAACTCTTGAGGCTGCAAGTAGAAAATCAGTGGGCTGAAGCATTCCCGGAATGCGGCTAGTTCAACAGTCAGAGCAGAGAAACTTTGTGATATGAAGAGCATTTAGTAGGGACCTCAGAAAGATCAGACTTTATACTGGGGCTAAACTAGCACTAGAGTAAAGATTCTTCTAAACCGACCTTAGCAAATCTAAAAGAACCAAAAAGAGCAAACAGTACTGCATAACTTCACTGCTTGCTGGAACAAAGTACAATGCTTGTTAAAGGAAGACAGCAAAATCAGGAGTTCAACAATGTAAATTTTAGTGTGTGGAATCCAATAAGAAAATAGTCAGGCCCACAAAGAAGCATGAAAATGTCATTACATAGTCAGGAGAAAAATCCATAGATTAAAAATAGAAAAAGAACTGATGAATATGACACAATTATCAGACACTGAGTTATCTATTTTATTTTATTTAATTAATTAATTAATTAATTTAATTTTTTTGGCTGTGCTGTGCAGCTTGTGGGACCTTAGTTCCCAAACCAGGGATTGAAGAACCCATGTCCCCTGCAGTGGAACTGCAGAGTCCTAACCACTGGACTGCCAGGGAATTCCCAGACATTGACTTTAAAACACCAATTATTAATATTACAAACATACTCAAAGATTTAAAGGAAAAATAAATATAATGAGAAGAATGAAAGATATAAAAATAACCCAAATGGAACCGTTGGAGATGGAAAATAAAACACAAAGGCAAAAAGATTAGTGAACAAAAAAAGAGAAACTACCCAAAATAATGCACAAAAAGAAAAAAAATTTTAATGAACAGAGCCTCAGTGACTAGTAGGACAATATCAAGCAGACCAATACACACATAACTATAGTCTTAGTAGGAGGGGCTGTGAAGCAATGCAAAGGCAGAGAAAATATTTGAAGAGCTATTAGATGAATATTTTTCAAATTTGATAAAAATTATAAACACAAAAATCCAAGAAGTTCAACAAACATCAAACAAAATAAACATGAAGACAACCACACCAAACAACATCATGTTAGTATTATTGAAAAACAGTGATAAAGAGAAAATCTGAAATGAAACAAGATAAAAGGACATATTACATACAAAGTTACAAAGATAAGAATTTTAACAAACTTCTTGCCGAAACTTCAAAGTTAGACAACAGTGAAGTGACATATTTAAAGTATATATGTAAAAAACAAAAATGTCAATCTAGAATTCTATACCTAGCAAAAATACATTTCAAAAATGAAGGCAAAATAGACTTTTCAGACAAATAGGAGCTTAGAAAATACATCACCAGCACACCTGCACTGGAAGGAAATCTGTTCCTCAAACGGGAAGAAAATGATACCTAATAAAAATCTGTAACTAAACAAAGGAGTAATCAGCATCAGAAATTGTAAATGTGGGGGTAAAAATGAAAGACAATTTTTTTGATTTTTTCATTTCTTTCAAAGATCATTGACTGCTTACGTACAGTAACAATGATACAGGAACTATTATCTCCATTTTATAGATGAGGAAACTGAAGCACACAGTGGTTATTTTCCTAAGGTCATACAAGGTGGTAGAGCTTGCATTTGAATGCAGACCATCTGCACATTTGGCCTCTACATTAAACAGTAAATAAAATATCGAATATATATATATATATATGTATACAATGAAATATTATAGACTAACTACATGAAATAAACATGATCTTCATGTATTAATATGGATGAATATCAAATTCATATTGTTGAGTAAAATTAGCAAGTTATAGAAGTCATCATACAGTATGATACAATTTATGATAAAAACACATGCAAACTCACAAAAACAATATTGTGAATTTCACAAGGGCATACACATTTATAAAAAATGTTTTTAAAAATCTGAAAAAGATCCATTCCAAATTGAAAGTGCTGACCAAAGGGGATCTTAGTTTTATCTATAATGTCTTAAATTTTTAAAAAGGAGAATGTACTCATGTAATACTTATGTAATCAAAATATTTTTAAAATGTAAGTAGGGCACACACATAGAAGGAAAATGTTATATATCAATAGAGAGAACAGAACAGAAGAAAAAGATTAGTATCCATAACAAAGTATTAGCTTGGTAATAGCCGCACAAAGGGGATGGTCTATTGTAAGTACACATAATCATGTGCAGATAATGAAAATATTTTGTATGTGTCCCTTAGGAGGAGCATCATAGAAGAGACTACCATTCTTACAAATAAACTTGAAACGTAGAACAGATAACAGTAACTAGCATTTATATATCATTCTACAGATTAGTATGAGTTTGTGAATATATGTAAAACTCCCTGAGGCTGGAGATACAGGTCATTAGCAAGTCTACTTTTTATTGATAACAGAATGTGTTAGAGGATAATATTTTTCTATATTAACATACACTGTTTTTCTCCCTCAGAATTCTCTTTTACCCTATAACCCTCTGCCATTCAGGCAATAAGACTTTACCATAAGACATTAAGAAAACATTGCATACCATTTGCATTAAGAAAACAAACAGGGCTTCCCTGGTGGCACAGTGGTTGAGAGTCCGCCTGCCGATGCTGGGCACACGGGTTCGTGCCCCGGTCCGAGGAGATCCCACATGCCGCGGAGCAGCTGGGCCCGTGAGCCATGGCCGTTGAGCCTGAGCGTCTGTAGCCTGTGCTCCGCAACGGAAGAGGCCACAACAGTGGGAGGCCCGCGCACCGCAAAAAAAAAAAAAAAAAAAAAGAAAACAAACAAAAATGTCAAGTTTCTAGAATTCTAAGTGAAAGCTTTTAAGAACTAAAGGCCTAAATTTTACATCATGAACAACAGATTCAGAAGAATGCATAATCAGTCAGAATTCATTTTTTTGCCCCAAGAAAGATAAAAGGTTTGAGGGATGAGGTAGAAAAGAGTTGAAGTGACAGACATTAGACTTCGGTTGTTTCTCTGATAGAGAGGCCTATTCCTCACCCTCCACCTCTACCAACCCTGGGCTGAGTCTTGGGGGAGGAAGAGAAAATAACAGAAGCCTCAGATAGGTTAGGGGGTGAAATATCAGAGGAAACTGTGCCTCAGTCCTTGTGTGGAGCCCAGAGAAGCAACATGTCTTTCAGAGTTGCCTCAACATAGCACAGAGTAACTAAGGCTGGCAAAGCAGGGGAAAATCACAGTAGTTGCTGAGAGACAGGAGAGCTGGACTCCAGAGATAATTGGGTCAATATGAGAAAAACATGACCATGATTACAATGCATTGATGATCAAAGAGCAGATGGGAACAAGGATGTATCAAAGAATCTTACTAAGATGCCACTCTCTTGACTGTAATTTATATAATATATCATTTAGCTCTTGCTGGAAAAATGCTGCATAACAAACTATCCCAAAACTCAGTGGTTTAAAATAATAACCATTGAGTTAGCTTATGTGTTTGCAGGTCAGCTGGGAGTTTGCTGATCTAGGCTGGTGCGACTAGGGGTAAATTCTGCTTAATATGTCTCTCACACTTTTCCTGGGGCTGGTGGGCTAGTTCAGGCTTTTCCTTCTCATGGTGACAGTGAAGACTCAAGAGTGAGTAAACACAACTCTACATACAAGTTTCAAGCCTTTGATCACATCACGCTTGCTAATATCCCACTGACTAAAGTGAGTCCCACAGTCAAGGGCAACACAAAGTTACATGACAAGGGAAAGGTGAAGAATGAGGGCCACCAATTCTGTCTCTATCACGTTCAATCTTAGATGAAACCCCTGGAAGAGGGGAAAGAAAAACAATGATTTGATTGCAAGAAGATAAAAATTAGTAATTAAAAATAATATCACATTGCTTGCACATCTAGGATTTTGAATTGAAATTCGTACCTGTGATAGTTAGAAATATTACAATTGGGAGATATACAAAATGCAAAGGAAATCCATCAACTCATTCTGACATCAGAATCACATCACTCATAAGGTGTATGTGATCTGTGCTATAAAAGATGAGGTTAAGTGAAAGCCCAAATTTACAAAAATTAGTTTTTGAAATGGCAGAGATTTCTGTAGCTGCATTGACTGAGTAGAGGGGAACGATTCTCTTCAAGAGACCAGAAACTTGTAAACAATAGGAGTCCACAGCAGTTTTTGTTATCTTTCTGTTTTTTCATTGCTCAGAAGGAAACGATGAGAGGAACACTGCTTGCATGAGATACTTACTGTAGGTCAGGAACTGTGCAAAAGGAAGGCTATGTGTGGAGGTCTGGAATAGATAATTTGTTCCCAAATAAAAAGCAGAGAGAAGACATAGTGGAAGCAAAGAGAAACCAGTAAAGCTGGAAAAAGAGAAAAGTCACAGGGGGACACAGTTAACCCTAATTTCTGTGGCTTTTCTGATGAAGATGTGGTGCTAATAGTTTCAGAGTTAATCAGAGAGCCATGTATCTTAAACCTCAGCTCTAAGCCAGATGAAAACAGACATCCCACTTAAGTGGTGTTTTAGTGGCACAAAGGCTGAAAGGAAAAAAAAAAAAAAGATTTGCATAGTAATGACTCTATCTTTGCCCTAAAGCTCCACAGTACTTTCAGAGCCCCTAACAACCACCAAATCAGGAATTCAAACCACACCCTGGGAAGGCTGGGCTTCCTTTTGTTAAAAAGAAAAACCGAGGATCTCTGAGGTCAGTTACCCAGGCAGTGAAAATCAAAAGTCCTGCCTCCCTTCTAACCACTGGAATATTTGCCATGTGGACCCACACTCACCTATGACACTGCCGCAAGTACCGTGACTAAGATCCATGTCTTTTTCTGGGTACTATTTCTACAGAAAGCTTCTGATGTCTCTTCCCTGACATTTTACAAAATAGAGAAAAAGGAGAGGAAAAGTATGCCCTAGAAAAAGCCAAGTGTGAAGAAAAATTGGACTGTTGGCATCCCATTTAGAAGGTTCTACTTATATCCTCAACCCACGTAAGGTTTATTGTTGAACCAACACCATAAAGAGAAGACAGCTTCAGCTTCTATAAACGACGACACCATAAGCAAAAGCATTGATTTAATGGATAAATATAATAGCTATAATTATTAAACTCCTACTATGGGCCAAGCACCGTACTAAGATCTTTACATGTAAAACTCATAAGGTCCTGACAATTATTTTATAAAGTTGATACTTTTATTATCGCCATTTTACACATGGGAAAGCTGAGGAACAAACTGGTTATATAAATTCCCCAAGGTCAACATGATAAGAAAGCAGAAAGCCAAGATTCAATCTTAGTAGTCTGATTCCAGGGCCCATAAGCTTAAGCACTATGTATACTGACTCTTAGAGAAGAAATTAGAAATAACACCCCTCTTACAATAAATTTTCCCATATATATAGAATTGATAAACAACAAGGTCTTACTGTATAGCACAGGGAAGTATATTTAATATCCTGTGATAAACCATAATGGAAAAGAATGTGAAAAAGAATGTATATGTATATACATATATATGTATAACTGAATCACTTTGCTGTACAGCAGAAATTAACACAACATTGTAAATCAACTGTACTTCAATAAAATAAATTAAAAATAAACTTTTCCAGAGAATAAAGAACATTTTTCAACTCATCAGAATAACCTTTACTCAAAACCTGACAAAGATATAACAAAAAAAGAATTAGAAGCCAATCTCTCTTGGGAAGATAGAAGCAAAACACAGTATAAAATATTAGCAAATTGACTTCAGAGAATTCTTACAAATAGATAAGAAAAAGGCCATCTGATAGAAAAATGAGATTTCACAAAAGATATCCAAATGGTAAATAAACATATTTTTAAGTGTTCAATGTCATTAGTCATCAGGGAAAGGCAAATTAAAGCCAAAACATATCCACCTGAATTACTAAGATTAAAAAGACTGACAATATCAGGAGTTGGTGAGGATGCAAAATAAGAACTCTCATGCACCACTGATGGGGACACAAATTAGTACAATCACTCTGAAGAAAAGTCTAGAAGCATCTGCCAAAAGTGAATGTACACATACTCTGTGGCCCAGAAATTCCACTCTTAGGTTTATACTCAATAGAAATTCCTATATGCACAGCAAAAAGACGCAAATAAAAATATCATAATACCTTTTTCATGAGTCAAAAACTGGAAACAAACTACATATCTATTGACAGGGGAATGGATAAATAAACTGTGTTATATTTATGCCAAGGAGTGCTAAGCAGCAGTGAAAATGAACAACTGCTGTTCACAATAGCTTGAAGGAATCTCACAAATTATAATGTTGACCAAAAGAAGCCAGACACAAAAGTGCACCTGTGATTCCATTCAGGTATTGTTTTAAAATAGGCAAAACAAACAAAAAAACAAAAACAAAACAAAACAAAAACAAAAACAAAAAAATAGGCAAAACAGGGACTTCCTTGGTGGTGCAGTGGTTAAGAATCCGCCTGCCAAAGCAGGGGACACGGGCTCGAGTCCTGGTCTGGGAAGATCCCACATGCTGCAGAGCAACTAAGTCCGCGCACCACAACTACTGAGCCCGCGCGCCTAGAGCCTGTGCTCCGCAACAAGAGAAGCCACCGCAATAAGCCTGTGCACCACAACGAAGAGTAGCCCCCGCTCGCCACAACTAGAGAAAGCCAGCACACAGCAACAAAGACCCAATGCAGCCAAAAATAAAATAAATAAATAAATTTATTTTTGAAAAATAGGCAAAACAAATCTATGGTGTTAGAAGTCAGAACAGTGCTTATCTCTGCCAAGAGGTTGTAGTGATTCAGTAAGAGAAGAAGGAGGGGTGCTAGGGATGCTGCATTTCTTGACCTGGTCATTGGGTACGTGAGAGTGTTCATTCGCTGTTTCAAGTGTAGTTTGAGAAGTAGCATCTTGGTGAGAAAGATGGGATAATCAAATTCATGCTATACATTCAGCGTAAGTGGTTCAACCAGATGAGAGAGACATTATGCAGATTCAACTTCAAAATCCACTAAACATTCATTGCTTCATTTATTGCTAAGTCCTGAGAGTAAAAAGATGAAAAGAGGGCTTCCCTGGTGGCGCAGTGGTTGAGAGTCCGCCTGCCGATGCAGGGGATGCGGGTTCGTGCCCCAGTCTGGGAAGATCCCACATGCCGCGGAGCGGCTGGGCCCGTGAGCCATGGCCGCTGAGCCTGCGCGTCCGGAGCCTGTGCTCCGCAACGGGAGAGGCCACAGCAGTGAGAGGCCCGCGTACCAAAAAAAAAAAAAAAAAAAAAAAAAAAAAAAAAGATGAAAAGAGAAACTTCCTATTAGCAAATTGTTCACAATCTAACTGAAAGAGAGGTATAAAAATAATCTATTTCAAAACAACTTATGCTATCATGGAATTGTACAAATTGTTTTGAGAGTTTCGAGAAGCCAGGGAAGATGCCCAGAAGGTAGCAACACTGAAAACTTATAAGGGCTTTGCAGGTAAAAATGCTGGATTGGGGGTGGGGGTAGTAGAAGGAGAGCGGTCAGGGAGAGGTATTTGGCTCGAATTGACAGCATTTGCAAAAGAGAATACAGAGAGACAAATACAGTTCAAATATGTGAAATCACTGGAACATTAGATCGTGAGGCATGGCTGGAGTTTAAAATGCCAGACAGAGAAAAGTGGGAGGTGAGCCTGAGCAGGTAAGTCTTTTATTCCTTCTTGGATGTTTATCCTGCAGGACATGGGACCTACTGAAGAATTTTTATTTAATCCAATGTGAAGGGTAGGTGGGAGGAAGATATGACCAGAGACTGGAAGATTAGAAAGGAGGTTTTGCAAACATTCAGACATATGTGTCAGGTTTTACCACAGTAATAAACGATCCAAAATCTCAGTGGTTTACAAAAACAAATATTCATTTCCTCCAAAACTTTGGTGTCTTATAACCACAAACATTTATTTTTTACTCATTGGGTCTGTGGGTCAACTGTGGGTTGATTTGAACTCAGCTGGGCTTGGTTGCAGGCTCCGGGTGGATTCACATGTGCTCCATGGGTCTTTCACTTCAGGACCCAGGATGAAGGAGCAGCAGCTTCTCTACACCACGTCCTCCTATGGACGGATGGCAGGAGTACAGACTGGTGGGCAGAAGCATGCAACGTCTCCTGAAGCCTCTGCTCAGAGCTAGCACACTCTCCCTTCTGCCCACATTACACTAGCCAAAGTTGCACAGCCAAGCTCAGTGTCTATAGGGCACAGGATTTCTCCACCCATAGGGTGAGGAAGGGGAGAGTAAATATTCGCCAAACGTATTAACTCAATCTACCATACCAGGCTAAAGATTATGAACACCCAAACTAAGGTAAACAGAGTAATAACGGACAAGAGGGGATCAGGAAAGCTAGGACCATAGCCAGAGTCTGATGTCACTGCTAGTTGGGCTGGGTGGAGATGGACTGCCACGTGGGGACACTAGCAAACTAAGCCAGAAGCTTTAACTCAGGGAAGGGCCAGATAGAGCTGGGTAGTCAATCGAGAACTATTCACTGATTTGAAAACATTTGGCCAAGATTAGAAACTCAAGGACACATCTCTCAAAGGGAATTAATGAAAGGGAAGAATTGAAATGAGGGGGAGGGTACACGGTCAGTGACAGTATGGAGCTGAGCTCAGGTCTGTGGCAGTGAGCTTCCTGGGAGCTCTCAAAAGACAGCCCCAGAACAGAGAGGAAGGATAGAACTGAAGCAGGAGGAAAGGGACAGGAGAGACTTTAGGATCCCTCCCGGTTTTCTAGTCTAAGAAAATGGGTAGTTACTGGTGTCACCTGCTGGATTCCGGAACACAAAAGGAGAGAGGGTTTCAGAGAGAAGATGGTAAGTTCAATTTGGTTTGGTTTTTAGACTGGGGCCATCTAGGTGGACATGCCTAGTAGAGAACTGAATATCTGGCTCTTGAGGCACCTCCCTTTTACATTGTTTTCACATCCCCAAATGCCCCATCTCTCCTCTCTTACCTAGCCTAAGTCTTAAATTTTCATGATCATTTACATTTCCATGTTGTCTTTTTTCTCTGAGCTGCTTGCATTTAGAATCAGCGTGCCTCTGGGAGTTTGGGATTGACATGTACACACTGCTATGTTTAAAATAGATAACCAGGGAATTCTCTGGCGGTCCAGTGGTTAGAACTCTGGGCTCTCACTGCCGAGAGACTGGGTTCAGACCTTGGTTGGGAAACTAAGATTCCACAAGCTGCGAGGCGCGTCCAAAAAAAAAAAAAAAAGCCAGAAGTTAGGGGCCGCCACCTCGTCGCTGCAGCAATATTCTATAAAGCTCCCAAATAAGGACTAGTTAACACTATCTGAACAATTCGAGATGTCCTCAGCTCCTCACAGCTCCCATTCACATGAGCAATTTCTCTAAACTGGAAACTATGCTTCATGACTATCTTTGCACTTAGAGACTTAATAGGTGTCCAACGAAGTACCTATAAATATTTACTTAAAAAATAATAATATAAAACAGATAACCAACAAGGACCTACCATATAGCACAGGGAACTCTGCTAAATATTCTGCAATAACCTAAATGGGAAAAGAATTTGAAAAAGAATAGATACATGCATATGCATAACTGAATCACTTTGCTATACACCTGAAACTAACACAACATTGTTAATCAACTCTGCTCCAATATAAAATAAAACATTTTTTTAAAAAAAAGAATCAGTGTGCCTCATTTAACACCGATCATTTGTGTTATACCCCCCGCAAACACACTGATCTTGCGCCATACACTAAACTGTAAACTGCATGAGAATAAGAACCTTACATGTCTTTAATGTCTCCTATGGAACTTAGCATAGTTATAGGCAAAAACCTAAATTTTAAAAAACTTAAATGATTTTTTAAAAAAGTAAAAATGCATTGGATGATTAACCACCTCAGTGAAGAACAATAATTAACAGCTATTGTCTTAACTCTTTTAAAAGGTATCTCTATTTATTTGGAGAGTGCCTCATTAATTTGCTTTCAAATAGCACTTTTTTTTTTTTTTGCGGTACGCGGGCCTCTCACTGCTGCGGCCTCTCCCGTTGCGGAGCAACAGGCGCCGGACGCGCAGGCCCAGCGGCCATGGCTCACGGGCGCAGCTTCGCCGCGGCATGCGGGATCCTCCCAGACCGGGGCACGAACCCGCGTCCCCTGCATCGGCAGGCGGACTCTCAACCACTGCGCCACCAGGGAAGCCCCAAAATAGCACATTTTTAAACTGTTTCAACATTTAAGATAATTCTTATTCTTTTTAACATCTTTATTGGAGTATAATTGTTTTACCATGTTATGTTAGTTTCTGCTGTATAACAAAGTGAATCAGTTATATGCATACATATATTCCCATATCCCCTCCTTCTTGCGTCTCCCTGCCACCCTCCCTATCCCACCCCACCAGGTGGTCACAAAGCACCGAGCTGATCTCCCTGTGCTATATGGCTGCTTCCCACCAGCCATCCATTTTACATTTGGTAGTGTATATATGTCCATGACACTCTCTCACTTCGTCCCAGCTTATCCTTCCCCCTCCCCGTGTCCTCAAGTCCATTGTCTGCATCTTTATTCTTGTCTTGCCCCTAGGTTCACCAGAACCTTTTTTTTTTTTTTTTTTAGATTTCATATATATGTGTTAGCATAATGGTATTTGTTTTTCTCTTTCTGACTTACTTCACTCTGTATCACAGACTCTAGGTCCATCCACCTCACTACAAATAACTCAATTTCATTTCTTTTTATGGCAGAGTAATATTCCATTGTATATATGTGCCACATCTTCTTTATCCATTTATCTGTCGATGGACATTTAGGTTGGTTCCATGTCCTAGCTATTGTAAATAGTGCTGCAATGAACATTGTGGTACCTGACTCTTTTTGAGATAATTCTTATTTTTTAAGCACTTATCTCCTGGGGTACATCACCATGACTATATATTTGTTCAATAAACATTGTTAAAACCTTAAGCTAGATGTCAAGTGGCACTGGTTTAAAAATTATGCCATAATAATCAAGAGTGTAAGGAGTTCACAGTTTAGATGGTCAATTATTTCATGGTTTCTTTCCAAGAAGATACCAATCAAAAAAAAAAGAAGAATACATGTTACAAATGTAAAAAAAAACAGCAGAAACCCTATTTTCCAATGACATGATTATGATTCTTTACATAAAGTCACTGTTCAGTTTATAAGATGACAAGCAAAAGGGCAGTGTGATAAGCTCAGACTAACACTATTTTTTGAATTGGAGGCAAGAATGGAAAACAGGTCTCTGACTTCCCGAGCAGGGCTCTAAGACCAACTAAGTAAAAACTCCGAACTAACTGCTGGATCCCAGTAGGGCAAGAATAAAAGATAGAGTTGGGGCAGCTAAAATTAAAGGGAATGTTTTTAAATCTTTTAGCTCCTTTTTTAAAGGTAGGCTGTGTAAAACTCCATTTTGTGAGGTATTCAATGGGGACCTGGAAAACTGCTCTTAGCATTTTAACATAAATTAAAAATCATTTAAGCAGACCTCTATTCAGCTCTTGCCAACTACACAGTTATTTTTCTGGTCAAGGAGGCTTTGCCGTTGTAAATGAAGGGGAAATGAAGGCATTAGAGCTTGGGTATATCAGTTAAAAAAAAAAAAAAAGTGAATGTGGATGCTGGATTAACTTTGCCTGTAGTCGCGATTCCATTTATCTGGGCAAGGAATTCGCCCCACCCTGACCCCATACACACTACTCTTGAAAACATTTTCTGAAAACTTAGGTGGCTGTGTAGAATCTGGAATTGCTGCAGGTGTTTCTTAAAAGCTCGTTAGCCCTCTGGAGAGCTATGAAAATAAAACAGCTCCGGACCTAATGAGCTCAGTAAGCAAGGCGGTCAGTTGGAAGAGCTAAGTTGGGAGGGAGCTGTTTCCACTGCACCTGTATTAAGAGATGGGTGACCTCCAAGGAGCCTGGAAGCTTAGTTCCATTTTGGATAAGCAACCTCAAGAGTGGGGGAAATGGGCAATGGGGAAATGAAGGATAAAACATTACTTGCTAATTCTAAACGTATGTAGGCTGCACATTGGTGAACTGAGGTTGGCAGAGGGTAAAACAAAATCTCCCTGAACTGCTTTCCTCAGTGACAGCTCGACCTGTTGATTTTTCCACTGGCACCCATTTTCCTAGTTCGGGAACAACAGAGACCAGTCATTGCTCATGTCTGAATATAACATTTGACATCCATGTTTTCACAGAGAGAAGATCATCTTCTGTGAACCTGCAAAACATCCGTCTCACTCAGGCAGAGACTGGAGAAATTTATATACCCACAGTCTGGTGGATTCAAAGTCACCACAGACTGTACCTCTCCCTTTCCTTCTTGGCTTCCTACATTTCCCAAGCACAACCAGTAGCTGAATAGAATATGGCATAATAAGTTTATTCTCCACCCATTTTCCCTTCTTAATAGAATATGGCAGAAGAAAAACCCTGTGACTGTCAGGTCAACAGCTAACTCAGTTGAAGATGGCCCCAAAATGGAGTCAAAATCAATCCGGAGTCTCTTCCATCAGAAGGAGGAAGGGGAGCTGGGGAGGGATGTCGCCAGTTAATTGTCATGGAACTTGAGAATAACACACACCAGGAAGTTGCACGTACTGCAGGAACTGAGAAGACAGAGTACATCCTATCATAACTAATATATCCAAAAAGCTTCTTTTTCACCATGTTTAAGCTAGGACTGGCTAGAAAGTAAAGCAAATTTGTGACTATTTTATTAACTCTTTCTTATGGTTCAACTACTTCTTACAGCAAAGTCTTATTCATGAAAAATAAGCTTGAAGGAAATAAGTTCATTTACTTATCCCCACACTTCTATTGATCTTGCCCCAGTAAGTTGTGAAGAATGCAACTCACTAATTGTAGCCCCATTTAAAATATTATAAACTTTGTCCTCTTTGAAGGTACAGCGCTGAGATACTCTTCAACTTGAGCAGTCTACAAACTCCTTAAAGTGTACCATACATATTCATCTTGATATTTAGCACAATATCTACTAGAGTGTTACTGGATGTATTTCAATTGGTCAACAAATATTTATTGGGCATACAAGTCTAAAATATGTTATCAGTGGGAATTCCCTGGCGGTCCAGTGGTTAGGACTCCGTGCTCTCACTGCTGAGGGCCCGGGTTCAATCCCTAGTCAGGGAACTAAGATCCCACAAGCCACGCAGTGTGGCCAAAATAAAAAAATAAAATAAAATACTTTATTAGTATTACATGAGATATAAAGGTGACTAAGAAATGATCCCTATTCCCAAGATCTTTGTACTGTAGAAGAAGGTGATTAGTGATGTACAAATATTACAACAATGTCAGGTGAAGTAAGAGGAGTATCATGAGAAAAGTACAAAACGTGAAGGAATTTTACAGAAGGAAGGAAGCATCTCCTTCTGGAGGTATACTTAAAGCCTAACCTAGAGGAAATGATGTTTGAGACAGCCCTGATAGATCAACAGGATTGCAACAGGCAAAACTTTAAGCTGTGTACCTAGTTCTTCACTTTGCCTGAAGGAGAGCTAGAGAGAGGTATTGATTCTCCAGCCATTCATAGGCAAGAGAATGTGGTTTAGGCCAGATGGTCATGGATGGAAAAGGAACAAAATTAGAGAATTTGTTATGAAAAGATCTGGAGAAAAGGCCTATGGGTAGACTCCTCAAAATGGCAGAGAATGGAACAATATCTGTGTTCCACTAAATGTTCACCAAACATTCAATGGGAACCTACTTAGGAGAAGCCTACCTAGTCAGGCGGATGAAACCTGTTCTGTGAATTTCAGTCAGGCTCTTTCCCTGGCTACCCTAGGGCTTGACTGGATCCAATAGAAGAGGTGGAAGTGATGCTCGGCTCAGCAATGTGGACTTTCTCACCAGGGGAGATGCAGAAACTGCTACTGCTGAATGCCTGCTTGCCTCAAGGAAACATGAGAAAACTTTTTTGTAATGCATATATATGTATATATACACATGTATATCAGAATATGTATATATTCTCAGAGTGATTTGAAAATATTGCATCAATAAAAGATGTATGAAAAATAATATGAGGGGCTTCCCTGGTGGCGCAGTGGTTGAGAGTCTGCCTGCTGATGCAGGGGACATGGGTTCGTGCCCCGGTCCGGGAAGATCCCACATGCCGCGGAGCAGATGCGCCCGTGGACCATGGCGGCTGGGCCTGCGTGTCCGGAGCCTCTGCTCCGCGACGGGAGAGGCCACAGCAGTGGAAGGCCCACGTACCGCAAAAAAAAAAAATAATAATAATATGAAACTATTTTAGAAATAATTGGAAATTTAAGATGTAACGATTCATTTAAATAATATATAGACTGAATAGGAGTATGGACATAGAAAAACATCAAATATTTTAGCTGGAAGATTGAAATGAAAGTTTATCCCAAAACACAGTACTATAGCACTGTACTATACATGAGCAGACATGGAAAATAGATGTAGGAGTTCTAACACTTGTCAAATAGGAATTCCAGAGAAAGAAAGAATGGAAATAATTAAGTTATTAAAAATAAAAGAAGAAAATTACCCAAAGTAATGAAATCATAGTTTTTAAAGTTTTAGAAGTAATGGAGAAAAAAATACCTAAATACATTCTGGTGAAATTTCAGAACTCCAAGAGTAAAGAACAAATCCTAAAAATGTCCAGAGTAGAATAAGGAGTTGCTCACAAAGAAATAAGAATCAGATTGGTATCCATTTTCTCACCACCAACACTGGATGCTGGAAGCCAATGGCAGGAAATCAGAAAGAAAAAGAAAAAAATGCATAGTAAATATAATAGAAAAAATAAATCCAAACATATCATTAATCATAATATAAAAATACAGCAAAACTCAGAGTGAAGAGACAGGATGCAGGAACCAGCTATATGATGATTATAACAGATATTTGTAAAATAATATGACAGAAAATTTTACTGCAAAGAACTAGAAAGATAAATACTAGAAAAATAATTCTGTATAGTATTAATATCAGAAAAAACAGGAAGAAGATAAAAATAATTAAGAAGAACATTTATATTGATGTTGGCATAAACTATATTGATACATTTGCAGAATCTACCAATGATGCAAATAGTGTACAGATCAAAACCTATATTTTGGAGTAGGGGGAAGATCCTGAGACTAAATGAACTAAGTACTAACTCAAGAAGCTAAAGAGAGAGAGAAAGATGGGGGGTAGGAGTGGGGGGAAGAACAAATAATTGAATAACTAAAAAATAAATTAATATATATGAAAGTAATAAACAAAAATAAGTAGATGACTAATCAAATGAAAAGCTAGTTCTAGAGCAATTAAATAAACAGATTTTGTCCAATGTGATAATGATAAAAGAAGGAAGACATATAAGTAACCTTAGGATTGAGAAAGAAAGATGTGGGAAAAGATATTAATTATAAGCAAATCAAATACAAATTTATACCAAACAAATTTGAAAATTAGTTGAAATCAATTATTCTGTAGGAAAAACTGAGTAACCAAAATTGACTCATAAAGGAACTGAAATCCTGAAAAGGCTATAAAAGAAATTTAAGGGGAAATAAAAACCCTGAAAAGGGCATAATGCCCAGACAATCTTCTGGGCACATTGTATTAAACCTGCAAAGAACAGATAATTCCTGTATTATTTACACTGTTAAAGAACATAAAAAGAGATGGAAAGTTTTCAGTTCATTCTACAAATATAGTATAACACTGAATCATAAGCAGATAAAAATAGAGGGGAAAAAACCACCCACAAACAAAACAAGAAAGACAAATAGAGGCAAAAATGCCAAATAAAATACTAGGAAATTTAACTCAACACTACATTAAGAGAATTACATCATGGATTAGTAGTCTTTTTCACAGAAATGCTAGGATAGTTTAACATTAGCCTGTTTTTTTACTGTAATTCACTACACTAAGAGCTTAAAAGAGAAAACTTGTATCATTCTCTCAGTACATATGAAAAGACGTTTGCTAGAATTATCAATTATTCCTGATAAGAAAAGTTTTCTTAGGCAACTTGATAGAAGATACTACCAGAAACTTACATGATGCCTTAGATGAATCATAAAGAGCATTCCCACTAAAGTGAAGGGTTCCGCCACTCTTGTAACCCTTCAGTAGCAACTATTCTACTGCAAGGTTGCAAATCAAGAAACAGGAAGACATATGATCCAGGAAACAGGCGATTCAACACAGGAGAAAGGCAAAGGAGAGCCCCAGAAATACGGTGAAAAAAAAAATCTAGGCTGACAGATGTGCAGCAGATCTAGAGAGTAAAGGTAGGAGGTTGAATGGCTACAGGAAGGATAATTCCAAGAAAAAGAAAAGAAGAAACTGACAGAACAGTATTAGAATGTATTGAGAAGACATGGAGACTTCAGGCAGAGTTTTCATGTGAATTAGTAATAGGAATCTAGAAAATTAAGCAAAGAAAAAAATTAGTTAACTATTAACTCTGGGGAGGGAGAGTTATTTAAGAAAAATAGTTGAATTATAGTACACTATATGACTCAGCTGCAAATAATATATGTCATCACAATAATGTAAAATGTAAACTCTGAATATTGATTTAGCCAAAATTGTGATATAACCCGTTTGGGAGAATGGGGTGAGGGGAGGGATTGTTCATATATGAAAGCTAATTCCTTATCTTCCATAATAGGAAGTCAGTAGATAATACCTAAAATTTTAAAAAAAATAGTAGCATAAGCATGTTATTTAGAAATATTTATATTTAGAAATATAAATGTGAAAACCAGAAGAAGCTCTAAGAATTGATAGTGGTGCCACTGAGGTGAGGCAGCAGTGGAGAGGGATGTGGCCAGGACTGCAGGGTTTTGTTGTAAGTCTTCTAAAATGCATTCACTTATTTAAATATATTACTTTGATTAAAAATTAATGTTAAATTCAGATTTTAAAAAAGAAAGAATGACAATACCCAGTAAGGATTGGAGAGATGTATATTGTGTACACTCTGTCAGTGTATACTCTGACACTACAGGGAGAGAATACAGTACAGTAAATTATTATGAGCTTTCTAGAGAGCATGTTGGCAGTAAATATCAAAATTTCCAATGCTCCTATGACAGCCCAACAGTTCCTCCTCCTACAAATGATTTTGAGGAAAACAACAGGGCAAATATGCAAAGATTTACCTGAAAGGATGTTCACAGCATCGTTCTTTAAAATATTGGGACACTCTCACTATTCATGTACATTAATAAGGGAATGATTAAGTAGATTATGTTCTTCCATACAATGGAACACCTGCAGGCTTTTAAAATAATAGTATAAAGCAGTAATTTTCAAATCATGATTTTGGGAGTCTGCATTAGTTTTTCAAGGCTGCCACAGCAAAGTACCAAAAACCAGGTGGCTTAGAACAACAGAAATATATTGTCTCACGGTTCTATAGACTAGAAATCTTAGCTAAAGGTGTCCACAGGGTTAGTTTCTTCTCAGGGCTGGGAGGGAGAATCTCTTCCATGCTTGTCTCCTAGCTTCTTGTGTTGCTGGCAATCTTTGGTGTTCCTTGGCTTGTCACCGTGATCTCTGCCTCCATCTCCATATGGTGTCCTCTGTGTATGTGTGTGTGTGTCTCTGTGTTCAAATTTTCCTTTTTTATAAGGACACTTGTCATATTGGATTAGAGCCTATCCTAATGACCTCATCTCAACTTAATCACCTGCAAAGTTTATTTTCAAATAAGGTCACATTCACAGGTGCTGGGGGTTAGGACTTCAGCATCTTTGGGCGTGATACAATTTAACCTACGACAGAGTCTTAGGGTTTCTGAGGAGTGTCTCAGAAACCACTATAGAGGAACTGTCGTTCCTGCGATGGTGAATACTGCAATTCTCTTGCCCACTTCAACTAGAAACTTTCCATTTTTTATAAATCAGTATTCTGAGCGTTCCTATGAAGGAAGGGTCCACGACTTTAAAATATTTAAAAGCCACCAAAATAAAACTATATTTATTTATGTCCCCAATATATTGCTAATTGAGGAAAGCAGTTTTCAAGCGTGTGAACCTGTTCCCAGTTCTTTAAAATCACAAAAATCCCTATTTATATTTATATCTACAATGCTTATAATATTTAGATTTACATAATTTTTGATATAACATACCCCAAAATATTCACAGTGCCAACAGGCTACAATTTTATGTGTCCTTTATATTTGTCTTCATACTTTTCTGTATGTCTTTTTTTTTTTTTACAATGACATATCTTTGGAATAATAAAAGACTATTTTTTCAAGAGCGAAAGAGGTCACGTAACGACATTTGGTAAATACATGTTGGTAAATTGATTGATATAGTTTTATTCACCTAGCTTGGCTTACAAGAATTTCAAACGAAGATAATTTGGATGGCTATTCAGTTCTCTCCAAAAGATCAGTTCTTGCCATTCAAACCCAGCTGAAAAAAATTGAGTCTGTAAACCCAAGTGTCTACCGATGGATGAATAGATAAACAAAGCATGGCATTTATATATATATATATATACACACAATGAAGTATTGTTCAGCCTTTAAAAAGAAGGAAATTCTGACACATGTTACAACTTGGATGAGCCTTGAAGACATTATGCTAAGTGAAATAAGCCAGTCAAAAAAGGGACAAATACTGTATGATCCCACTCATCTGAGGTACTTAGAGCTCAAATTCAAAGAGACAGAAAGCAGAATGGTGGTTGCCAGGGGCTGGGGAGAGGGATGAATGGGGAGTTATTGTTTAATGGGTACAGAGCTTCAGTTTTGCAAGATGAAAAATAGCTCTGGAGGTGGATGGGGGTGATCGTTGCACAACCATGTGAATGTACTTAATACCACTGAACTGTACTCTTAAAAATGGTAAAATGAAAAATTTTATGCTATGTATATTTTGTCACAATTTTTAAAATAAACAATAAAAAAACTAAATATAAAAGAAGTTGAATCTTTAAACACTTCAAGGTAGTGTGTACCTATCTGACATTCGTTTTAAATTTCTTAAGCTCATTTATTTCTTATTTTTAATTAATGAATTATTATAATCATAATCAACATTTTCATCATGACTATCATCATCAGACAGGTCTAGGACACCAGTTGTATGCCTTACTCTAAAGATGGTTTTTCATTTTATCATATAAGCAGCAGACATATTTTTTGGTGAAAACACTAGAAGAGCACTGAGAAAGTCCTTATTTGGAATCCTTAGATGGACTCACCTAAACTCAACATTCCCTCCCTTCCCCCACCCAGCACCCTCCACCTCCCAGCCAGAAGAAGACTGAAAGAGAGAGATAATCAGAAAAACCACCCAAGAAAAGAAGAAGGGAGAATCAGTTACATATTCAGCAAGGCAGGGAACAAGAAAACGCAAATCTGTTCCAGTTCTCCAGTTTCACCTTAAAGGCATAGAACTGTAGATGCTTGTGAAGAGCTCTTCAAAGCCTAAATTCACAGCCTCTCCACGCGGGAGGGTACCAGCATCTGAAGAAAAACAACCACTACCAGAAAAGCTCCTCTTTGTTTTCATTCTTTGCAGTCCTTCAGGAAACTCTTGATAATGTGAAATGTTATTACTGCAAATGTTGGCCCAGGCAAGTTTACTCTAGAGTCTGACTATCACTGACTGTTCACAAAATAAAATCATTTTTAAAGCCTGCGAGGAGAGCCAAGTGCAAACCACAAATCAGAAAACCACCAAGGCGGGCTGGCCTCACTGCCAGAGTTTAATGTGATCTAATGGGAGGACAACAAGATGTGAGAATTTGATTTTACGATGCTTCATGTAACATTTGGCAATACAAAGGGGTTGGGCCCAACTTCCCCATCCTTAAGCAAACATTTGAAGTAATGTTTTACTTTCTCATCAGCTTTAATTCTGTCAACCAGGGCATAGAGATTCTGCCTGCCCTACTCATTTTAAAAGTGCCATCTACTTTGGGTGGTTACAGATTTGCTTAATAGCAATTCGTATAAATTGAAGATGGGCAGGTGGGGAAGGGGCCAGGAAAACAGGATGAAGCTATTTAGTGGCAGTGTATCAACTGGAGAGCAGCTCTCTTCTGCATTTGTGATTTATTCCACGGGTGGGAGGGCAGGGGATAGGGTTTATTGAAGAACATTTTTTCACAAGCAAAAACTAACCCCAGTGAGAGAGAGTCAGATCTGGACTGGATCAAGTTGCCCAGTCTCACACCAAATGGAATTGGAACTCATGTGTAGCTCTATTTCCCATCACTCAATTAAAAAAAGAAAGAAAGAGAGAAAGAAAAGCAAAAAAGAAATAAAATGGTAGCAACATTGAAACTCTTCACACATGGCAAATTAACAACCAATGGATCTATGGAGTAAGGAGGGTCAGTCACGAAATCCCATATAAGGCATATAAACGATGAAAAATAAATGAAAGTCACATTTCATGCTGCTCTTATTTCTGTTGCCAGGACAATAGAATGAGAATCAGATCTCTTTCCCTGTTCTTAAGAATAATGCATTCCTAACAATGCCAAACTCTTACTTACATTGTCATTTTGCAGCAATTACAACGTTGACCCAGTGAAGAAACGTGAAACCCACAGAGTCAAGTTTCTTAATGTAATAGTTTGCTAAGTGAAATGCAACATATCCCAGGATGCAGGAAGAAAAATTAGAACTTCTATTTCTATTGACATTTCATCTAAACAATAAGAAAGTAAGCCTCACTAACAGTTAAAATAAGAATGACAACAGGTATCGTCACTTGGTGCAGATATAGACAGACGGTCCCGTATCACCCAGGGGCTGTGAGTCTTCCTGAAGGAAGGCTGAGAGTTCAGCAGTGCTGAGGGTGTGGCAAAGAGTGCCTCAGTTCAGGGAGGCTGGGCTGCAGTAATAACGATGAAACACGCAACGGCTCAGCACAACAGACGTTTATTTCTAGCTCAGGTAGCCGGTTGGTGATCAGATCAGCAGAATAGCTCAAGTCACTTGGGCGCTCAGGTTAATGAAACTCTGCCAACTTCTGCTCAAGGTCAGCATGGCCATCTGCACCTCTCCCAGCCAGAAGGACAGGACATGGAGAACCAGTCCTAGGAATGTTTTTTATGGGCCCAGCCTAGAAGAGGCACACATTGCTTCAGCTCACCTTCCATGGGCTGGAACTTAGTCTCACAGCCATGCCTAACCACAAGAAGGGCCAGGAAATGTATTTGATTATGGGCGCAAGAAGAGGAAAATGGATCCTGACAAACAGCCCGAAGCGTCCACCACAGGTGCCCTCGTCCACTCAGTGTATTACAATATATCACAATCTACATGTTCCTCTTACACAGATTTAAGCATTTTAATGAAATTTAATCTCATAAAATGAACAGGTGGGTTACAAAGATTCCTACCAAAAGCCACAAATTGAAAATAGTACTAATAATCCAAGCACAAGCCAATAATAAGAAAAGGCCAGACCCGAAGCATCTTATATTTTTACCTCTTTATCAGCCATAGTCTGAGGTTTAAAAAAAAAAAAGACTATTAAATTACTTCTGAAAAGAAGCAGATCAAAAATTTTCAAAGAAAGTAAGTTTATTTAAAATGCATGTTTACATCCACTTTTATGATAAGGAACCTCACTATATATATTTATATATATATATACATTATACATATATATAACATTGCTTATAAGAATGTGAACATATCATAATTAGCAAAATATTTAAGTAACTGTAAAATAAACTAGAGACAAGCTTCTATAATTTTATCTGCAGTTTAAAGTCATGCTATACCCGATCTCTTACTTTGAAAAACTTTATTAACCTTGTTGATAGATGTTTAGAAGCCTCTTTCAAGATTTCTGATTAATAACAAAATACAAAAAGCCGCATACTATTGCGTTCTCATTTTTTCTTTCCCCTGTATTAAAATGGCAAAATAATATATGTATAACAATCTGGCAACAAATAAAGGTATATTCCTTTGTCACATAGAAAAAAAAATAAAGTTTTAAGAAATAAGAATTAAAGTGTGTTGTGCAACGTTGGACTTTGATTTATAGATGAATGGGAGTACTGGTGTTTCTACATATCTCAGGTTATGGTACTTGCTAGATCTTTTTCAATAGTTAAATATACAATGATTTGTGTGTATGAGTGTGTGCATCAGTGCACAGGCACCACAAAATATATATATATACTAGGGGATGTATAGCAGTCATTCAACCAATATTTATTGAGTACCTACTCTTACACTCATGGAGCTTTCGTTAGTGTCAATAGTAGATTTAGCAAAAACATTTTAAGAGAAAACTGTGTAGTGTATCCACTGATGGAACAGCTACTTTGGAATGTTTTAAAAGATTTCTGGGATGAGTTTACTGAGGTAGCACAAAGGTATTTGCTCCACCATTCATAGGCAAGCTACTGCAAAAAACTGCTAACTTTTAGAGAAATTTATGGAGCCTAGAGCTCACAAAAATGGTAAAGATTTGGGATTTAGTGACTATAATTTCTGAGGAATTTGAAGAGTCTACAGGGGAAGTACAGCATATATGAGAAAATTGAGGGTTATACATATGTTCTAACCATGAAATGTTGAGGTCATTTTAGGAATTCATACCTTGGTCAAAGGGTGCTTGAAGACTCACCAGTCTTTTCTCAGTACCTAGAGCGAAAGTGGTGTCCTTGATAGCCAAGTCCTGTGAGCCGAAGCTGGGGTTGAGGGCAGTACTCTGCCACAGGGACTACAAATGCATGTGTCTCCATTCCATGCTGTCAACATCCTGCACATGCTTCTTGCACACCAGCTCCACACAGATCAGTGCTACTTCATTTCAGTTATTGTATTCTTCAACTCTGTTTGCTTGTTCTTTATATTTTCTAACTCTTTGTTTAAAACTTCTTGTAACTTCTTGCTCTGTGCATCCATTCTTTTCCTGCGTTCTTGGATCATCTTTACAATCATTACTCTGAACTCTCTCTCGGGTAGATTGCCTTTCACCACTTCACTTAGCTGTTCTTCTGGGGTTTTATCTTGTTCCTTTGTCTGGAACATATTCTTTTGCTGTCTCATGTTGTTTAAATTTCTATTTGTATTTTTATGTATGTAGTAGGTTAGTCATGTTTCTCATGGAGAAGTGGCCCCCTGTAGGTGATGTCCCATGTGTCCCAGCAGTACACTCCCCTCTCATCACCCAAGGGCCAGGGACCAGTTGGTCCCAGGGTAGGTTCTGACCTGTTTTTGCAGACTCAGTTCCGCAGGCTGCAGGATCATAGTTTTCTTGCTTCTGGTGTCTGCCCCCTGGTGGGTGAGGCTGGTCTAGGTGCTTGTGTAGGCTTCCTGGTGGGAGGCGCTGGTGCCTGCCCACTGGTTGGTGGAGCTGGGCCTTGGCCCTCTGGTGGGCAGGGCCATGTCAAGGGGTGTGTCTAGAGGTGGCTGAGGGCTCAGGAAGTCTTTAGGCAGCCTGCCTACAGATGGGTGGAGCTGTGTTCCCATTCTGTTGGTTGTTTGGCCTGAAGCATTCCAGCACTGGAGCCTTATAGGCTGTTGGGGGTGGGGGCAGGTCTTGGTGCGAATGACCCTAGCAAAATGTCTGCCTCTGGCAAGGGTTCATGCAGATGAACACTCCCCGATATGTCTGCCAACAGCTTTTATGACCCCAGAGAGAGCCACGGCTGCCCCCCACCCACACTACCTCCCCAGTAGACCCTCCAAGACCAGCAGGAAGGTCTGGCCCAGGCTCCTACAAAGTCACTGCTTTTGCCCTGGGTCCCAGTGCACACAAGACCTTGTGTGTGCCCTCCAGGAGTGGAGTCTCTGCTTTCCCCCAGTCCCACGGAGCTCCTGCAATCAAGCCCCACTGGCCTTCAAAGCCAAATGCTCTGGGGGCTCCTCATCCCAATGCCAGACCCCCAGGCTGGGGAGCCTGATGTGGGGCTCAGAATTCTTACTCCTATAGGAGAACTTCTGTGATATAATCATTCTCCAGTTTGTGGGTCGCCCACCCGGAGGGTATGGGATTTGATTATATCGCAAGTGCGTCCCTGCTACCATCTCGTTGTGGTTTCTTCCTTGTTTTTGGATATAGAGTACCATTTTTAGTAGGTTCCAGTCTTTATTGATGGTTGTTCCGCAGTCAGTTGTGACTCTGGTGTGCTTGCGAAAGGAGGTGAGCGCAAGGTCCCTCTACTCTGCCGTCTTGTCCTCCTCCAGATCAACGCTACTTGATTCAACACCTTGTCCAAGCAGGAAGGAAAACAGTGGCGAGCCTAAGAGATACCCTCAAAAGCTACCCAAGCAGGATCAGCTAGCACCAATGGCTATCAAGACATATCTAATTTGTAAGCTATAGAGATATAAGCTATAAATTATAGGCATATAAGCTATAGCCCATAGGAATGGATGAGGTCAACCCAAAGACAGGGAGAAAAGCAGAGGTCACAGATGGCAGCCTGTTTTTGGCGGAGCCAACACATGAGTTTTATTTGCTCTGGACAGTGTTTTTAAAAACAGTGTTATCTAACTGCATGTAAAAATTGGGAGATTTCATCCAACAAAATCGATTTCCAGCTTCTCTTGAAAAAATTGGAAATTATGATAACACTGGGCTCATGTTTCCACTTGGCAATAATTAGAGGGAACTCAGAGCAATGGCTGCCTTTACAATGACCATGTGGCCCTCAGCTAGCCACTGGTCTCACTGGTTTCACTAATTTTATTTACCTGTCTGCTCCCTGTAGGCATCTGAATTTATGACCCTCTGGGTAAAATCAGAGAAGAGGTCTAGAAATGGAAGAATTTGCCTCCTGCTACAGCTCCTTATAAGCCAATATCTTTTCCCCACTAAAGCTTTATTCATCTTTTTATTCTCACAGTACCCTACTCTTCCCTGGGCTCTGCACATAATGGGTATCCCCTACGCATTTTCTGAAGGGGTTTGTTTGTTTGTTTGGGTTTGGTGTTTCTTTTTGGCTTCGGATAAGTCAGTGTTTGTATATAATTGTACCTTTTAAAACCTGAATTTAATGTTAATTTACCCAATGGCATGTTCATAGTTCATTCCCCCTGTTCACTGTCATCACCTTAAACATCTGCTATGATCAGAGTAATAAAACAGTAATGGCCTATTACATGTCTAATTTCCTTAAAATTGGAAGATTTTATAGAATCTTTATTACCTCCTGCTGTGAGTAGCAAGAATTTGCATACCCAGAGTTAATACAGGGAGCTCTGTGTCATGCAAAGAATATAATAAAACCCCAAAAAATTATGAAAAGAAATTTCCTTTTCAGTTGATTGGGCTTTTCCTTAATTTTCCCTACCAGCCTTCGCTTGGAAAGATACTAGAGAAGAACTGAGATCATATGTTTTGATGATTGGAGAGGTAAGGGAGGTAGAAAGGGGAGAAATTTCCATTCTCAAAGAGAACAAAAACTGCTACCTCATGGACTCTATGGCATCAGAATCTGACAAAGTTCCACTGGTTTTGGCAGTAAGTTCTTCTTGCAATTTGGAAATACAAAAGAACTATATAATCGAGATCATAGAAATGCCAGAGCCACTTGTCTGCACATCCTCAATCACTGTACTTTAATTTTCTCACTTTTTTCTTGCTAACTGAAGAAAGCCAGAAATGAGCTCATATTAGAAATAAGATACAGCAAGTCTGATATGGAAGTTAGGAGATCAATATAAAACTTACAGTCGCAAGTTTCCTCTCACTTTCAAGGATTCCCTCAAACCAAAAATAATATAAATTTTATTTAGTCATATTAGCTCATTCATCACATAAAGGTCTGACTGTTGACACTTCACCTTTCCCAATGGAGCTGAGAAAGTCAATAAACTAATAAAATAAAATGAAGTCTCTGTCACAATTTTTTTCTAAAAAAACCCTTTATTAATGATTAAGAATAATGTACCCTTGAGATTCAAGTCAATTTCTCCAAATTTCATTTTAAAAAATCAGGAATGTTAGCTGTACCAAACAAACGGGATTTTTTTGCACTCTCTTGTTAAAAGTAAGAGAGATTTTAACGAGCTTCCCTGTTCACCTTGATTAAATCAGAATTTTAAAAAAAGTAACCGAGCAGAACTTCAGAAATGTGAAGTTCAAGTTCAACTAATGAAGGGACAAAGACTTTAATTTTAGCTGAATGGTCCTCCCATTTCTGTGTCAGCTTCGCACTCTATTAGATCCTTCGGAACAAAAGGCTCAGACCCTCCCACTGGGAATCTTTAGCTGAAGCCCTGGGCACTATTGTTGATTTTATCCTAAAGGGCTTGGGAACACATTTTATAAACATGAAAATAAAGAGCAAATAAGTGTGAGAAACATTCAGTGAAAGAAGGTCAATGAGAATAGCTCACATGCTGTCAAAGCCCCACGGGACTTCTTTTAAAATGATGTAGGTAGATGCATTTCTGGTTGGTGTGTTTAGTCAGATAGAGGTTTGAAAATGATATTCATTTGTCTCTTTCCTTACATGTGAAAATAATCACAATTTTTCAGGGAAGAATCTCCTGCTGGGTTACCAGCTGCTGGGCTCATCCTCTCACACAACCAAATACCTTATTTTCAGCCTGAGACTCCAGGATGCTTTCTTTGGACAAATCACCATTAGCTTCACGTACAGAAATTCTCTTTTCTAGGGTTACCCAGTGCAAGCGAACACTGGAATTCCATGACACCTGAAACATTTCTGCTTTTCTGAGTGGATTTGGCACAGTGAAGCATGGAATCCGAACTAGGAAGCCAGGGACCTACTTGCCAAAAGAATGCTACTTCAGCATGTCTTTGATGTTATTTTCCTTTTAAGTAAAAATGAAATGAGTCATGTGATAACACCTCGATGAACTTTGCATGTGCTACAATATAAAAGAGAGGACATTGTTTCTTGGCTTTCGAGGATACGTGAAACATTTTGAACTGGAACAAACAGCTTGAAAATGTATTACATTCACAAATGGCATCTGAATAGAACAGTTGCTTATGTGACTGTGAAAAAGAGAAACCCCATCCACTGATAGAGGGCTGCCAGAAATGGATACTAAAAAACACAAAAGCTTTCTCAGTTTAAGCTAAGGAATAAAATTAGTCTCCTACAACTCCTACCCCTAATCGAAAGATGAAAATCACCCAGCTTTATTATGCAGACCTTTCCAACTAACCATACGAATAATTCAGCCTAAGAAAGCCACTATTATCCAGCATGGAATCTCTAATATGCAACTGAAAGTTTTCTTAGGATCTCAGAGGAGTTCCACGATTGCATTTTTCATGACGAATGGTGGTTATGACTAACTAAAATTCTACCACAAGATATAAAGTGGGCAGTAGACTAGAAATCTATTGAGTCGTGAAGCATTTGGTAACTAGGAGCCAGACGGAAAAGACACACCCAGTGCAAACCTATATCTGTTCCGTCATTGACTCAATACATATTTATTGAGGGCCTACCACATGCTGGGCATCATGCTGGAAGCTGGGGTGTGAACGAGATAGACATGGGTTCTTCTTGTGGAGAGGGAAAAGGGTTTGAGTCTGTCATCCTGGACTTGCCAAGCTATACATGGTAGTGATATCTCAGATTGATGAAGGTGCTACTATCATTGGTGTCAGAATGAGAGAACTCTTAGTTCCATTACTCTTAAGACCAAACGATTGATGGGGTACAGAGAAAAAATTTGTTCAAATCACTTTTATTAGTCAAAAAAAATTTACATGGAGTTTGCTATAGACTGAATGTTTGTGTCTCCCCACCAAATATATATGTTAAATCCCCACCTCTCATAAAGAAGATGTGGTACATATAATAATGGAATACTACTCAGCCATAAAAAAGAATGAAATAATGACACCATTTGCAGCAACATGGATGGACCAAGAGATTATCATACTAAGTGAAGTAAGTCTGACAGAGAAAGACAAATATCATATGATATCACTTATTATGTGGAATCTAAAACAAATGATCTTATTTCTAAAACAGAAACAGACTCACAGACATGGAAAACAAACTTATGGTTACCAAAGGGGAAAAGGTAGGGGGAGGGATAAATTAGGAATTTGGTATTAACATATACACATTACTATATATAAAATAGATAAACAATAAGGACCTACTGTATAGCACAGGGAACTATATTCAATATCTTATAATAGTCTATAATGGAAAAGAATCTGAAAAAGAATACATATATATAACTAAATCACTTTGCTGTACACCTGAAACTAACACAACACTGTAAATCAACTACACTTCAATTTTATAGAGGTACTGTGGGACTTCCCTGGTGGTCTAGTGGGTAAGACTCCACTCTCCCAATACCGGGGGCCTGGGTTCTATCCTGCACGCATGCCGCAACTAAGAGCCCGTGTGCGGCAACTAAGACCTGGCGCAGCCAAAATAAATAAATAATTTTTTTTTAGAAAAAAGGTATTGTGATTCATGTTTTCAAGTCTTCCAGTAGTATACTATATGTGTTCTTCTATAACTTTCTTTTTTGCACATTATTCTGTTTGAAAATTTCATTCGTGTTTATCCATGATGCTATAGCTTGTTTTCACTGCTGCACAGTGTTCCACTAATGTGAGTAAACCACAATGGTGGATATTTAAAAACAAAACCAAAAAGCCCTTACCTCCCGCACTGATGGTATTAGGAGGTGAGGCCTTTGAGAGTTAATTAGAATTAGATGAGTTCATGAAGGTGAATCCTTTGTGAATGGGATTAGCGCTCTTAAAAGAGTCTCAAGAGAGCTTTCTTCCTCTCTCTGCTCTCCTCCATGTGAGGATACAAGGAGAAGTCAGCAGTCTGTACCCTGAAGAGGCTTCTCCCCAGAACCCACCCATTCTGGCACCTCAATCTTGGACTTCTTTTTTTTTTTTTTTTTTTAAACATCTTTATTGGAGCATAATTGCTTTACAATGGTATGTTAGTTTCAGCTTCACAACAAAATGAATCAGTTATATATATACATATGTTCCCATATCTCTTCCCGCTTGCGTCACCCTCCCTCCCACCCTCCCTATCCCACCCCTCCAGGCGGTCACACAGCACCGAGCTGATCTCCCTGTGCTATGCGGCTGCTTCCCACTAGCTATCTACCTTACGTTTGGTAGTGTATACATGTCCATGCCTCTTTATTGCTTTGTCACCGTTTACCCTTCCCCCTCCCCATAGCCTCAAGTCCATTCTCTAGTAAGTCTGTGTCTTTATTCCTGTTTCACCCCTAGGTTTTTCATGACATTTTTTTTTTCTTAAATTCCATATATATGTGTTAGCATACGGTATTTGTCTCTCTCTTTCTGACTTACTTCACTCTGTATGACAGACTCTAGGTCTATCCACCTCATTACAAATAGCTCAATTTCGTCTCTTTTTATGGCTGAGTAATATTCCATTGTATATATGTGCCACATCTTCTTTATCCATTCATCCGATGATGGACACTTAGGTTGTTTCCATCTCTGGGCTATTGTAAATAGAGCTGCAATGAACATTTTGGTACATGACTCTTTTTGAATTATGGTTTTCTCAGGGTATATGCCCAGTAGTGGGATTGCTGGGTCATATGGTAGTTCTATTTGTAGCTTTTTAAGGAACCTCCATACTGTTCTCCACAGTGGCTGTATCAATTTACATTCCCACCAACAGTGTAAGAGGGTTCCCTTTTCTCCACACCCTCTCCAGCATTTATTGTTTCTAGATTTTTCGATGATGGCCATTCTGACTGGTGTGAGATGATATCTCATTGTAGTTTTGATTTGCATTTCTCTAATGATTAGTGATGTTGAGCATTCTTTCATGTGTTTGTTGGCACTCTGTATATCTTCTTTGGAGAAATGTCTATTTAGGTCTTCTGCCCATTTTTGGATTGGGTTGTTTGTTCTTTTGTTATTAAGCTGCATGAGCTGCTTATAAATTTTGGAGATTAATCCTTTGTCAGTTGCTTCATTTGCAAATATTTTCTCCCATTCTGAGGGTTGTCTTTTGGTCTTCTTTATGGTTTCCTTTGCTGCGCAAAAGCTTTTAAGTTTCATTAGGTCCCATTTGTTTATTTTTGTTTTTATTTCCATTTCTCTAGGAGGTGGGTCAAAAAGGATCTTGCTGTGATTTATGTCATAGAGTGTTCTGCCTATGTTTTCCTCTAAGAGTTTGATAGTTTCTGGCCTTACATTTAGGTCTTTAATCCATTTTGAGCTTATTTTTGTGTATGGTGTTAGGGAGTGATCTAATCTCATACTTTTACATGTAGCTGTCCAGTTTTCCCAGCACCACTTATTGAATAGGCTGTCCTTTCTCCACTGTACATTTCTGCCTCCTTTGTCAAAGATAAGGTGACCATATGTGCGTGGGTTTATCTCTGGGCTTTCTATCCTGTTCCATTGATCTATATTTCTGTTTTTGTGCCAGTACCATACTGTCTTGATTACTGTAGCTTTGTAGTATAGTCTGAAGTCAGGAAGCCTGATTCCTCCAGCTCCATTTTTCGTTCTCAAAATTGCTTTGGCTATTCGGGGTCTTTTGTGTTTCCATACAAATTGTGAGATTTTTTGTTCTAGTTCTGTGAAAAATGCCAGGATCTTGGACTTCTAACCTCCAGAACTGTCTGCAGATTAGTCTGGACTTCAGAACCTCCCAGAACAGAGAGATAAATGTCTGCTGTTTATAAGCCACAGAGTCTGTGATATTTTTGTTATAGCAGCCTGAACTAAGGCAGAGTTGATGTGAACTGTTCTTGTTTTGTTTTATTATGTTTTTCTTGTCTTCTCTCCCTGTAGATCAATTATGAATGGATGGGAGCAGGATTAATGTTACCAACCACAGAACACTGACTCTCATTTAGAGGTTTTGGCTCCGAGCTGATCCAGACAGACATCCCTGTCATCATCATCATCATCATCATCACCAATCAGGAGGCCTGCAGTGCCTACTCTATCAATTTTATTTATTATATCCATGAAACATGTGTTAGTATCACCCAAACGGCACCAGGGACCTGGTCAGAGAACATATCTCAAGATATATCTGCATGTATTGAAGAGCTAATGGATTTGGTATTTTAGAAATTGCACCCAGTCTGGCAAACACAGATGGGCTGGAGCTGTATGAAAGTGTAATAAAAATCCAATAAAACATTTGAGCAAACTCTCACATCTGTGGGCAGATGGGAGGCATTATGTAATACAGGTCATTGCTACAGCAACCTCTAACCCCCATGGCTACTGCTGTTGGGCCAAGGTTGAGTGTAAAGGGCCTCTGTGAGTTTTCTTTCTCTGTCAACATTCAGGGAAATCATTTTTAATCTCTCTAAAATGAACTATTAAAATAGAAAAGCTTTGACCCACACCCATGAAAATGATTCACAAAATACCCCAAATCTTTGACCCAGGACCCAAGGTCTCACTGCTTGTATTTGTTTGTTTTTTGAAAACATAATATTTCCATGAATACACTTTGCTACTTGCCAGATGTTTTTCTCCCTGATAAATGCACTAGATGGGAATGTTTGAGGTGGGTTCTTCCATGTAGCTTTGGAGAGTTATTTCAGAAGTGGTCAAACAATCAGTTATACAAACCGCAAAAAGGAATGAGAGATAGGTCTGGAATTTTAAAAAGGCTATACTCACCAGACTATGTAAATAATATGAAATTAATACTCAGAAACCCTCATTTTAAAGAGAATTTAATATATGTGTGGGTGCGGTGTGCATAAATTTTAGTGAATTCCAGAGTAACATTAGAATGTCCTCTTTCTGTCTACTGCCTAATCTTCAACTTGATATTCTAGAATGACTTTCTTCCCTGGATGGAAGTTATATCTCCTAGAGTATTAAACATTTAAGGTGAATAAATCTGGAAGGTAGAGGTTAAGGGAAAGTGGGGAATCTACTTCTACAGCATCTGAGTGAAAAACTATCAAAGAGAACTTAGGAAAGTGTGTCTGAGAGATGGAGCATTTATACAAGCTTTAGGGTCAGCTATACTTGGATTCAGCCCTATCACTTTTTTGGTCATGTGACCTAGGACAAGCTCTTCAAGCTTTATTACTCAATGTTCTCATCTGTAAAATGAAGATAATAATAGCACCTACTGGGACTTCCCTGGTGGTGAAATGGTTAAGAATCTACCTGCCAATGCAGGGGACACCGGTTCGATCCCTGGTCCAGGAAGATCCCACATGCCATGGAGCAACTAAGCCCATGCGCCACAACTACTAAGCCTGTGCTCTAGAGCCCATGAGCCACAACTACTGAGCCCATGCGCCACAATTACTGAGCCTGAACTCTAGAGCACGTGAGGCACAACTACTGAGCCCACACACCACAACTACTGAAGCCCATGCACCTAGAGCCCGTGCTCCACAACAAGAGAAGCCACCGCAGTGAGAAGCCCGCACACCGCAACAAAGAGTAGCCCCCACTCGCCACAACTAGAGAAAGCCCGCATGCAGTAACGAAGGCCCAATGCAGCCAAAAATAAATAAATAAAATAAATAAATTTATTTAAAAAAATACTACCTACCTCCTAAAACTGTTGTGACATCTAAATGAATTACTGTATATAAAGCACTTACCACAGTGCCTAGCACACCAGTAAGTACTCAGTAAATGTTAGCAGTCATTATTGTTGTACTTCAGACCAAGGCAAAAAAAATTCAACTAAAAAAATTATTGTTCAACTATCAGAATCCTGAGTCCAAGCAGCAATGCCAGTGAAAATTAATGACCTCAGAATGCTTAGTAAATGTGCCATGAGTCAGTTCTTAAAAATTTTCATTAGAAGCTGGATCATTTAACACACACTGGGTTTTTCTACACAGTGATGGAAGGGGTCCTAATGTCCAGTTACTTCATGAGGTTTGAGAGGCAGGGCATCGTGTGTCCATTTTGTCAATGTGAATCAATGCAGCTCTGCTGTGGGTCTAGAACTGGCAGGGGCAGCAACTGCTTCCTGATGACATGATAGTCTTCTGATTGTGACAGTTTCTTGCTCAGGGTAGTGGGTGGTTTGCTTCTATGGCTGGCAGCTTCCTGATCATAAAAGAGATGACTTCAGTAGTCCATTCTGTAGTGTAGCTTTGGATGTCATACCTGAAAGCTCAACCGAGAGTCTATTTTTTCATCCTACTGATTTCACTGAATACCCTATCATTAGAGATGGATTTTTGTGTGTTTTTTTATAAAAACTGCAAAAGTACAATATTTTAACTACTATAAATACCATAAATTAAGGCTACTGTCTCTGTCCACTTAAACTTCCCCTCAGTGACATTTGTCTCCAGTGTTGATGGAGCGGCCTTAGGCATTTTGTGGATCTAGCTAAGAAGAAATTGAGTTGGGTACATATTTAGATTGGGTTAACAGACATAGTTTTGTATTTGTGATCTCTCCTAATGCCCAGTGTGTGGACTCATCCAGCTTTGTGACATGAGGGGACAGATCCAGAGGTCACATCACAGTCTGAAGGTGTCTTGCACCTTCAACTGGGCGGTGGGAGAGTCACAAAGTTTAAAATTGACAGAGCCAGGGGCTAATCTGAAGAAAACTTCAAATCTTACAGTTCATATAAAAAAAGAGATTTGACAGTGGTTTTCTCAGTCTGACAATAGTTCTAAAACTTTACATGGCATTATCAATAATGAGTTGGAAAGATGAAAGACATTTTCTAAACTATCAATAAAACAAAATTTCAGTTACAACAAAAAGACAGAAATATCTTATTCACTCTATAAAAGTGACACTACAAAATTATTATCAAATAAAAGCAAAAATGTAAAACAACTTTAAAGGTGCATTAAGCATTTGATTAATAAAAATACTGTATCAGTTTGCTAGATTTTGTGATGTTTGTGGTAAATGTCAGCTTTTTAGAATTCGTCATTTGTTATAATTTTCACTATGAATAACTTTTGAGTTTCATACCTAATTTGTAAAGTTGTATTTTTTTCCTAAAGAAGCTGCCAATTTTTATATTAAATTCATGCCCCCCAAACAACTAGATCCTTCTCTGTCAGTAATAGATCGATTGCTTAAACTAGCTAAAGTGAATTCTGTTCTCTGCAGTTGAATTCTACATGATTGGGTAATTAATATCAGGTAGGGTTGCATGCAACAAATTTTCAAGGAAATGAACTCTTGGAATTGGTTATCTCACCTGTGTGGATATGAAAGCCATGACAATCCCATTAACAATAGATAATAAATTATGCTTGCTGAGAATGAATTACCTATCAAATGGAAGCCTTGTATATCAGCTAGCTACTTGAATAACCACTTATGGTGAGAATGAGGGATAAAAGAAATGTGGGGTGAGTTGGCTAATTCCAACTGCGTTGGAGAGTTTAAAAAAAGATAAGAGCAATCTCCATATTTAAAATTCTTAACTCAGTGCACAGATCACAGAACTTTTATAATTACCCTAAAATAATGGTTCTCAAACTACAGCATGATTAAGAAACCCCTAAAGGGCTTGTTTAAAATACAGACTGCTGGTTCCCCAACCCCCAGAGTTTCTGATTGAGTAGATCTAAGATGGAGCCTGAGAATTTGCATTTCCGACAAGTTTCAAGGTGATGCTAATGCTGTTGGTCCAGAAACCACATTTTGAGAATCATTGGCCTCAATGAGTGCTTTACCTCTTACCTGTAGGGCAGATATAACTAACTACAGATGCAACAAGTTGCTGAAATACAACTTAAATTCACAGCCTCACTTGGCCTCTTATGTGAAAGCACGTTAATTAGGAAAGAGTGGGACACTATGAATTGGAATAAGGGTATTTGAATGGGTTTAGATGACTCTGAGTACCCGAACCTCCAAGTCCACTGAGCTTTCCATTCTAGCAAGTGTAGCCTCTCCCAATTCTATCAGATAAATCTGCCATGTTTACAGGCCCAATGTTGACTGCACCCGCAGTAATTATCTTGTAAGAAGATGCCAATTCTCCTTATGCTATACCCTTCCACACCTTATTCAATCCAGACATGGAGTCAGATCCCAGCAGACCCCAGGGGGTAAGCACAAAATCTGACAGAAGAGGAGAAATCTTACACAAAAAAATAGTCTTAAGATTTTGCTAAGTTGTATTAATAAAAACCTAGATAAATTGTTGCGGTCACTGTGGAAAACAGTATGGAGGCGCCTTAAAAAACTGAAAATAGAGCTATCATACAATCCAGCAATCCCACTCCTGGGTATATATCCAGAAAAGATGACCACTCTAACTTGAAAAGACATATGTACCCTAATGTTCATAGCAGCACTGTTTACAATAGCCAAAACACAGAAACAACCCAAGTGCCCATCTACAGATGGTTGGCTTAAGAAGATGTGGTATACATATACAATGGAATATTACTCAGCCATAAAAAAGAATGAAATACTGCCATTTGCAGCAACACGGATGGATCTGAGAATATTAAATTTAGTAAAGTAAGACAGAGAAAGACAAATATTATATGTCACTCTTATAGTATTTTTTATATAGATTCATTTGTATTATTTTGGAATCTAAAAAATAATACAAATGAATCTATTAAAAAAAAGCAGAAACAGATTCACAGACATGGAAAACAAACTTATGGTTACCAAAGGAGAAAGGGAGGAGGGAAGGGATAAATTAGGAGTATGGGAATAACAGATACAAACTACTGTACCTAAAATAGATAAGCAACTATATTCAATTATCTTGTAATAACTTCTAATGGAAAATCATCTGAAAAAATATATATATAACTGGATCACTTTTCTGTACATCTGAAACTAACGCAAAATTGGAAATCAACTATACGTCAATAAAAAATAAACTCATTAAATTTTAAAAAGTTAAATAAATAAATAAATACCTAGAGAATTCTGGGAATGAATTCTGAGAGCGATAGTTGAGGATGAATTTATCAACACGGATGCTTTTACCAGAGATTCTGGATTCAGTGTCCCAGTTCACAGAGTGGAAGTAATCTAAAGTGTTCACTCATTTGGTTAACTGAAGCTGAACTCAACAGTGGCCTACACTAAATAAAGTTAGGTACTAGAAATTCCTTGATATAAGGTAGAGAAAAGTTTTCAGACTTTGGGAAGTAGGGATGTTGGAGAAAATTTAACACGCTTGACTTACCCACCCACAGCTGTGAGCCTTGAAAGGGCTCGGAGGACCCTCTCTTTACCGAAACGTTGAAAATCACTGCAGCCTCATTTTTTGCAGGCTGGGGATCAAGGCAGCAGATATTTCCTCAGAAATAGAATCCTGAGTTAAATAAGGATGAGGCCATCCCAGAGTAGCAAAGACCATGTAGCAGCAGGTAGCAACTAGAGGTAAAGGAGTAGACTCATTACATAAAAACCGGACTTTGGGGATAGTCAGAACAGCTTGCCCTATTCTCCATACCCCCCAGCAAAGTCAAAGAGCCTCTTTGACTGATAAATGGCGGCCTGACTTGTGTCAAAATGATAGGGAACCAAGGGTGCTGGCCCAATTCCCAGATCTGAAGACCAGAGTCCCACGAATGAGGAAGTCAGGATCACCTGAAGAAGAACGCTGAGACACGGCCACAGGTCCATACTATAAATATGCCACCTAGGCTGCCCCAAAGGCACCGGCTGCTATTCACTAGTACACCTGTGCCCTGGGAAAAGGGAACTACCCAGATCTTTATCTAAAGAATTATTGGGCTCTGGCTCTGGGTAAATCCTAATCCCTGGGATCCTATATTGCTCCTGTGGTCAACTATTAAGAAGGGAAACTTACTGTGGTCAAGTGATACATGGAATTTTGATCCAAAGTCAATCTCTCACTGGACCCTGTGTGTTCTTGAACACATCTTGTGGTTATGTCCCTATTCCTGTATGCAGATTTGAAAAAAAAAATTGACAACTAGAAGAATCCTCACTTAGCTTCCTGACCTGTGGAGTGATGGCTATTACCTGGTAGGAAAGCCAAAAGGAAGCTTCCAGAACCACCAGACCTTTCCACAACAGCAAACCAAAGGTAATACCACATCTCTAAGAGGAATCACAGAGATCAGTGATTAGATATTAGTAATTTATATTCTGCCAATCAGATGAACTCAACAAGACTTGGGACATAGAAGTAAAGCAGAGCCTGCATTCTGTGCTCTGTGCTCTCTGCTGGCAAGCATGATCATGCAGTGTGTGCTGGCCAAGTCCCAGGGGCTGGTCATGAGCTTTGCAGGTGTCCAGAGCCAGGGCAAGGTATCTGTTTTGTTGGTGTGGATCGCAGCAGACATGGCTTTGATCTGGATCCAGCAGCGATAGCAGTAGCTTTCTGATCGTGACAGTTTCCTGATTACAACGGTTACTTGCTGTGACAACTTTCTGACTCTGGCAATATGATTCTGGAGCCAGCAGCTCCCTGATCATAGAAGAGGCAGCAGCTCCTTTGCTGGCCCAGTTCTGTGATATGGGGGAGTCGTTTCTTAAAGCACAACCTAGAGGTTTTAGCCTTCTCGATAATTCTAAAGCCATTAAATAATTTCTAATAAGTGCCTTTCTGCTTCATAGTTAGAATAGATTCCTTTCCTCAGAAATGAACCCTGACTGATACAGAGCACATGCATGTAAGTTTCTCCAGGGTATATACCAGGAGTGTAATTATTGGGTCATGGTATATACAGTCGGCTCTCCATATCCATGGGTTCCACATCCATGGATTCAACTAACCACAGATCGAAAATATCACCTCCCCCATTCCAGAAAATTCCAAAAAGCAAAACTTGAATTTGTCACACACCAGCAACTATTTATACAGCTTTTACATGGTATTAACAACTGTTTACATTGTATTAGGTATTACAAGTTATCTAGAGTTGATTTAAATTATACAGGAGGATGTGCATAGGTTTTATGCAAATAGTAGGCCGTTTTATATAAGGGACTTAAGTGTCCACAGATTTTGGTATCTGCTGGGGTCCTGGAACTAATCTTCACCAGAACCGAGGAACAATTGTATACATTTTAAACTTTACTAGATATTACCAAAATGTTCTCCAAACCATTGTGCCAATTTATGTACCCAACAGAAAATTCCATCAAAATTTGTCATTGTCGTTTTAATTTTTGTTAAATTGATGGATGCGAAAAATTATCTTGTTTTAATTTGCAATTACTGATTACTTATTTTTTCATATGTTGACTGGTTATTCAAAAGGGAACAAATTCACTGAACTTGTTCATTTTTGTGTTGAATTGCTTATTTCTTTATTGAGTTATGTGAGTTCTTTATATATTATGGTTACTAAATCTTGACTATGGCAAATGTCTTCTATCTAGTGGCTGCCTTTTCATTTTACTAAAGTTGTTTTTGCTATACAAAAAATTTCACATTAAATGTATCAAGCTTTTCCTTCCTTGTTCATGCTGTTTGTGTCTTATCTAAGAAATCCTTTTTTACATATCATAAAGGTATTTTCCTATGTATTCTTTTAAAGTCTTGAACTTTTTCATGTTTACCTCTGTAATAGGTCTGGAATTTATTTTTGTAGATCTATGAGACAGAAATGTGATTTTATGTTTTGCATGTGGATAACTGATTATTCCAGAACTGTTTGTTAAGTAGCTCGTCCTTATTGCACTAATTTTAATGCTACTTCTGTCCTATTCCAGGGTTCTGTATACTCATGGATCATTTTCTGGGTCCTCTAGCCTTTGATTGCTTAGTTTTCAATACTTGCAGCAGTATCACACTGCCTTAATTTTTATAAGCCTTAATATCTATCTGGTAGGGTAAGTTTCACAACACGGTTCTCAAAAATTGTTTTGGCTATTCTAGACACGCAAGAGGCTACAGTTGTGGACTGCAAAAAAATGAGAGAGATTAGAGGATATCACATGACTGACTAACGAATAAAATATTGCCTTCTAGAATCTATCAATATGTTTTCCCCTGACTAAATTTATTATTTTACTTTTTTTTTTTTTTTTTTTTGCGGTACGCAGGCCTTTCACTGTTGTGGGATCTTCCCAGACCGGGTCACGAACCCGTGTCCCCTGCATCGGCAGGCGGACTCTCAACCACTGTGCCACCAGGGAAGCCCATTTATTATTTTACGTTTTTGACCTTCAACTTAAATAGCTGTCGTTCATACTGGTTAAAAAGTAATAACTACACATAATTCAACAAGTAGATCAGTGGATACTGAAACCCATTTTTTAAACTTATGTTTTCATGACCATACCATTCTGCCTCAAAGAAAAAGCCATATTACAAAATGACGCTTTCAATCTGTTTATCTGAGTCTACTACTTTCCTTCAGTACCTAAAAGTGTACGTGTATGGACTTGTGCATATCCAATTCTTCTTTCTATTTGCTTTACCTCCAAGGAACCTATTTTAAGAGTAAGTCTGTTTTTCATTTAAATTTAAGAATGATCCCCCTTTATGCAAAGCACTCCATAGAACTGACTCATTTAATGCTCATAACATCCCTATGAAGAAGGTATAATAAATATAGATTTGGTTTTCATCCTCGGTTTCTGTCACAGAGCTCCTAAAACCTTTGTAATTTCCTGAGTGACAAGGGTGATAAGAGCATATTTTGTTATAATACTTGGGTTTTGTACAGAGTTCCTAAAACTCCTGGAATTTCCTAAGTGGTAGAAGTGTCTTTTGCTATTAATAACAAGTCCTTTGATCACACCCAAATCTACATACTTACCCTCAGGATGCGGCTGGTCACCAGAAAGCCTAAGTGAAAATGGTCAGCCTTAGCCAACAATCTTTCAGAAGGGGTGGGAGGTGAGCTGGGGCTGGAAATTAAGACCCTATAAAAAACTCTTTAATGAAGAGACTTGATGAGTTACCATGTTGGCAAACCTCAACTCCACAGGGACAGGAGCTCCTAAACTCAGGACCCTTTCAGACCTCACTTATGGACCTCTTCATCTGGCCATTCCTCTGTTTCCTTTATAATAAACTGATAAACATAAGTAAATGTTTACTGGAGTTTTGTGAGCCATCGTAGCATATTATCAAACCTGAGGAGGGGATGGTGGAAACCCCTGATTTGTAGCCAAGTCAGACAGAAGTTGTGGGTACCCTAGGGATCCACCACTTGTGACTGGTATCTGAAGTGGGGGCAGTCTTGCTAGACTGAGCCCTTAACCTGTGAAGTCAGTGCAAACTCTGGGCAGTGAGTGTCATAACTGAGTTAAATTGTAGGATACCCAGTAGATGTCCACCGGAGACATCTGAGTTGCCTTGTTATGGGAAAAAAAACCCACACATCTAGGGTCAGAAGTGATCTGTGTGAGACGGTAGAGAAACAGTGATTTCCCAGAAGTAGGTATACTATTATTTCATGCTCATTATAAAGAAGAGGAAAAGGAGACACAGAGCTTAAGTAACAGGGCCAGGCCCACCCTGTTAATAAATGGCCAGGCTGAGGCTTGAATCCACGCAACGTGGGTTCACTTTCCCTTTGTAACCAGTACAACTCTATAGCCTCTCATTAAACTAATGGTCACAGGAATTCATAGTTACAACTGAAGACGAGTATTTACAAAGAAGGCGGACAAAGAGCTAGGAGAATATTTAACAAGAGGACAGGACCTAATCTGGAGGGAGTGGACAGGTAGTTAGGAAAAGTGGCTTTGAAGAGAAACATTTAAGCTGAAATCTGAAAGGTGAGCAGGGTTTACTTCCATGAAAGCTTTTTTCTTTTTTGACAAGAGTGAGGGGACAGTGGAAAGAACTTTCTAGGAAAAGGGTAAATGCAAGAGTACAGTGGTGCCTTTGAGGAAGCCCGTGCAGCTGGAACTCAGACAGAGGCAGAGTGTGGTGTGAGCTGAAATGGGAGTGGGGGCCTAGTGGCCCAGGTCAGACTGGGCATGGGGGCCCTGGCAAGGGATCTGGACTTGATCCTTCACCTCCACCGAGTTTTAAGCCAGAAGCGATATGACAATTTGTGGTTTTTAAAAGGTGTGTTGAATACGTTAAAGAAGGCACAATACTAAAATTTCATTCAGAAAGGAAAATTTTTAGTAAAGAGCTCCCTAAATAATTAGCTTTATTAAAATTTCTCTGAGAGGCTGTAAATGTATCATCAAAATTTAAATTTCACATGGAACCACAATAACAGAGAACAAAGAGAATAGCCTTGGGAGAATTCATATCAGACTTTCATCCTAGTTGTTCAGATTACTCACTACATGATTCAAGGCAAGTTATGTCATTGCTATGGGTCTCAACGTCCTCATCAGTGAAACAGGAATAGTATTTACTTGTAGGCTTTGGTTAATACAATTTGTCTACCAACAGGAGCCCTCTAAGACTTAGAAATCTGGTTGAATTTGGCCCAGCTCTTCAGCCTGTGACCACTGAAAGCCCTTCCCACAACTTCTTGTAACTTTCCATGGCTCACGGCCATAATTATCTATACTTTGATATTTCTGCACCCACCAGGCAACCTCAGCAGGTCAATCTGGAGGGAAGCCCAGCCCCTTTGCAGGCTCACCAAGTTTCCTGACCCAGACGTTGCATCAATTTCACAAATGTACTTGAGATTTGGAGGAAAGGGCTCACAGGGAGGGCTGACTACATTGAACCCCGTGGTCTCCCACCATCTCATTGGTTCTGCCTCCTGTCTGCCTCTTTTCCTAGTCCACTTTTCTCTCTGGTTCAACAATAATGACCAAACCCAAACAAAACAAAACAAAACAAACCCTCTCTCCACTTACTAAGAGTAGTTCCGCCCCACTTACCTCTTCTCACTGTCTCACCTTACCAGTCATTGAAGTATTTTTCTAGAAAGACAGATTTTTCAGAGGAATTCTGGTGAATTACATTTTCTTAGTGAACTACATGAAAATTTCAGAATCACTAAGTATAGATGGTAGTTGCTATTATCAATATTTTTATTATGATTATTCATTGGTGCAGATATTCTGTTTCTTTTTTAAAAAATGCCTTTAATTCTTCAGTGTTTAGGTTTAGGAAACATCCTCTTCTCAGAGTCTCTCTGATGCAAACCAGAGGATGAGTGCATTAGTTAGCTTTGTTGCCTAAACAAGGAAACTCAGTTGATAATGGCTTACAAAACCAAGGTTTATTTTTTTCATTGACATTTCACGGGAACTCCAGGTCCACTGCAGCTGTGTTTTTGGCAATGGGTAGGCTGTGGCTCTGCTCCGTGAGTCCTTACATTCTGGAACCCAGGCTAAAGCAGCAGCTACTGCATCAGACATGCCAATCTCACAGCAGAGGGGAAAGAAGTCCAGAGTCAAACACACAATGACTCTCAAGCCTTCTGCTTGAACATGACGTATGCGATGCCCACTCACATCCTATTGGCTGAAGAAGTCCCATTGCTAAGCTCAATGTCAATGAGATAAAGTGGAGAGACTGAACACAGAAGTGGATAATGGCCAGACCTATGCAATAAAGCTCTGACCTCCAACCCCGGCAGCAACCAGCCCAGGAAGCCAAACCACAACATTGTAGCAATTGGCTCCACATGGACAGCACTTGGTCAACGACTGCCAGATTTTTTTTGCCCCTGCTTCCAACTCAGGATTAACCAGAGAAGCCAAATGTCCTCGCAAACCAATCACATAACTTTCCCCATTTCCGGTGAGCCTGCCTCCAGCTTCTCCCAGCCAACAACCTCAATCAGCATACCTGAAGCCTTCCCTTTCGTTCACTATAAAATAGCTCTCCTACTCCCCTGCCTGCCCTTGACTCTCTGCCAAATGCAAGTGATGGAGGCTGACTGCTTTGCTATGTAACAAACTGAATAAATAGCCTCTGTTTGTTCGTTCTCCTCTGGGTGGTCTTTGCTTATTTCCACAAAATACACCCCTCCTACGGTGGCAGGGGAGGGCAGGAAGGGTTCCTGCAAATCACACGGCAATGAGTGAGGATGAATGAATCATCTTCTTTGAGGAAACGGAGAGTAAATAGAGAGGGGACAATGGCACAGTCTGCCGCAGTTTAACCTCTGAATTACAGAGAGTTGCCTTCCTCCCTGGCACATGCACAATTCCATCCGATTGTGAAGCACACTTGAAGTCCAGAATCTCCTAATACTCTCTATTCCACACCTGGGTATGTCTCGTCTTTCTTCAGAGACATGGACCAAAACACAAGTTAACGTACATAAGACATAGTAGTAGCTCAGAAATAAGATCAGTAAGAAACCCTCTTCAGAAAGACAGGGAGATACACAGCAGTCACTTACCAGGAGCAATGCCACTATCCAGGGCAAAATGTTGCAAAGGCCTCCTCCTCCATGGGGAAGAAGCCTCCTGGACTCAGCACTAGTTCTACTTCCTGGAAGTCGTTCTCCGGTCCACTTTCTACATGGCTCTTGCCTCTGCCCTCCCAGAGGACTTTCTTTTGTCACTATCCTCCTTGACTACATCTGCAGAGGCCACCGGACAATCTGTCCCCCTTTTGTGGCTGAGCATTGCTAAAGAAAAAGTTATTCTGACACTGGTTAAAATGGTGAGGAAGACTTTATTTGGGACTATTTCGATAGTCGTCAAGCCTATTGCAGTAGGGGAGAGAAATTGGGCTCAACCTGAATACAGCAAGGACAAGTAGGGATTTATAGTCAATAAACAGAAGGAGGGGGGTCAGTGGGTGGAAAATTACTAAGAGGAAGACAGCAAGAGTAGGGGGATTCATGTTAAACCGACTTAACAGGCTTCTTGCTGAAGGCAAGCCAGGGTGATCAGATAGCAAGGGTAGGGGGATGAGGAATTATTTCATCCAGATATTGAGGGCGATCAGATATCAAAAATGGCTGGAATTCTCACTAGAGTTGCGGGTGAGGAGGGGAATCAGGCAAAAAGAGAGGCTCCTAAGGGTCTTTGTCAGCATGCTTCTCAGCCTGCTTTCTGCCTGTAGACATTCAGGGACCCAAAGGTTTGCTTTTATGTCTTGAACGGTCTTTTTAAAAAATTCAAGCTGGTGGCTCCCTTGACAATCTCTTTGTCTCTCTGTTTCTCTCTCCTCCCCGCCACACACACCACACTGTTGGCTTTATATTTATTTGATTCCAGTTAGATCCATGTGCCAGTGGCCTCACTTACAGTTTTTTTCAAGACCCCCCCCCCCACCTGCCTTTGCCAGCGGTTTGAGCTTACCGATCTTTTATTGGAGAGACATGCCCTTATCTCTTTTCTCTGATCCATTCTGTCCAGTTGAGAGGATTTATTTGCAGGGAGGGGGACGCCATAATACATTTAGAGGGTTTTTTTGGTTTGTTTGTTTGTTTGCGGTATGCGGGCCTCTCACTGTTGTGGCCTCTCCCGTTGCGGAGCACAGGCTCCGAACGCGCAGGCTCAGCAGCCACGGGCCCAGCCGCTCCGCGGCATGTGGGATCCTCCCGGACCGGGGCACGAACCCTCGTCCCCTGCATCGGCAGGCGGACTCTCAACCACTGCACCACCAAGGAAGCCCCATTTAGAGGTTTTAACAAGTGATGTGGTAGCCATGCCCCTTGATTTATTCTTTGACCCAAGATTAAGTTTTAATCGGCTGCTGTTACTACTGAAAGCATTTCTAAATTTTATTTTTATTTTTTTTATTTTTTGCGGCACGCTGGCCTCTCACTGCTGTGGCCTCTCCCGTTACGCAGCACAGGCTCCGGACGCGCAGGCTCAGCGGCCATGGCTCACGGGCCCAGCCGCCCCGCGGCACGCGGGATCCTCCCGGACCAGGGCACGAACCCGCGCCCCGTGCATCAGCAGGCGGACTCTCAACCACTGCGCCACCAGGGAAGCCCATCTAAATTTTACCTTTTACTGGTTGATGGGAGAAACAGTTACATATTTCAAGCCTGCCAGTCTCAACACTTCTAAATTCTCTTTTTCCTCTCATCCCTGTCTGGCCAATTCTTTTCTGAGCTCATTTCTTTACAGTTACTTGTCAAATATGTCTACGAGCAGCCAGGGCACTTCAGTGACATTCTGTTTCACCACATCTTAACCGAATGTCATAGGTACATTGAACGTCTGCCTTCAAATTACTGTGGATAGCCATTACACCACTCCCCATCATAGACTGCCACTGTTTTCCCTGTGTTTAATTAAAATTTCCTGGCTACACACTGGCCAGAAGCCAATGCCACAGAAGTAGAGAATGGACTTGAGGACACGGTGGGGGGAGGGGTAAGCTTGGGCAAAGTGAGAGAAGCATCGACATATATACACTACCAGATGTAACACAGACAGCTAGCGGGAAGCAGCAGCATAGCACAGGGAGATCAGCTCGGTGCTTTGTGACCACCTAGAGGGGTGGGATAGGGAGGGTGGGAGGGAGGCGCAAGAGGGAGGGGATATATGTATGCATATGGCTGATTCACTTTGTTGTGCAACAGAAACTAACACAAAATTGTGAAGCAACTATACTCCAATAAAGATGTATAAAAAAAAAAAGAAGTCAATGCCACTTCTCTTAGGATTTTTGTTAGGCAGCATTTCGTGGTTTGTACCTAGTCAGCTTTGCTATAATAACAAATGATCCCTCAAATCTCTAAAATATATTTTTATAAAATATTATAAAATAAAGGTGTATAAAATAAAGGTTTATTTAGCACTAGTGTTACATGTAGGCTGCAGATAGGTTGTGAGTCTACTCCAAAGACTTCTCATTCTGTGACCCAGGCTGGAGAAGCAGCCCCTATACAGGATATGCCATCCTCATGGTACAGGGAAGACCAAGCTATAATTGCTGACCATTTAATGACATTTAGCACATCTGCTCAAGTATAATATGAGCGGCCAAAGGAAGTCATGTGGCCAAACCTAATACCAATGGGACAAGGAAGAATATTCCTTGATGAGTGGGAACTTCAGGGTAAAAATGTACAATCTTCTCACAAGGAAAGGAGACTAAATAATTGGAGAAATCAAAAAATGTGTCACATTGGTAAAGAAGAGAATTGTTTGAGAAATGTGTTTTCTCTCTTGATATTGGCAAACCAAAAGAATTAATAAAAGAGTTAAAAATCACCACTAAAACTTTGATAAATGGGGCTTCCCTGGTGGCGCAGTGGTTGAGAGTCCGCCTGCCGATGCAGGGGACATGGGTTCGTGCCCCGGTCCGGGAAGATCCCACATACCGTGGAGTGGCTGGGCCCGTGAGCCATGGCCGCTGAGCCTGCGCGTCCGGAGCCTGTGCTCCGCAACGGGAGAGACCACGACAGTGAGAGGCCCGCATACGGCAAACAAAACAAAACAAAACAAACTAAAACAAACAAAACAAACAAACAAAAAACTTTGATAAGGAGAAGAAGAAAAGAATAGACTCTGTGATTTCCTTTTGCTCTTGATTGCTTTGTTTTCACTCCCTCCCTAGTCATACATAAAGTGTAATATGTCATATGGAGTAAAAGAAAAAATGTTCCCTATCAACTCTGCTCACTTTGCATTCCTAAGACTAATAAGACCAGGGAACACTGGGTGGCAATGGAAGGGTAAGATTATAGAGTTCATGTTTTAGGGACATAAGCCTATTCTTCCCTCCTACAACTTATTAACTTTCACCAGCAGACCAGGCCAATTCCTGGAATAGCATGCAGATAATAAGGCCATGTCTACCCTTCAAAAATAAAAGTTCTCAAAGTATAAGTGTAATCTGCCTACAGATCAGTAGCTAAGTGCCCAATTTCCCTCTGTGTTAGTCTTTTCCTATGGTCCAATTTTGGGAGTAGACTCAATCTTCTTGAACAGGGCAGCTGTTAGTTTATATGTACCTTTGTGCCAAAGAGGGGAAAAAGGTGTCTTCTCAAGGTGGACAAATTAGAAAAAGCACCATTTCTTTTTTTAAATGCCCCTCTTTCCCACCTGGTGAATTAGTAAAAGATGCCCCTGTGGGAGAGCACATGGCTTAACTGAAGAAAGTACATTTGTGGGATGAAAAAAATGCACCCCTGGCTCCCAGCAAATGCAGCCCTCAGCCAGGGTTCCGGCTTGGCAAGTGCAACGTGGCTTTGATTGCAACCCCCACTCACCTCCCAGAACAGGCGCCTTTGTTCAGTGCACAAAAACACAATTATGAGTGACAGTCCTGCATTTGACATTGAGCATGGGACGCAAAACTCTCATGTAAAACTTGTCCAAATGAACATTTTCCCCCAATAAATTTCATTCTCAGCTTCTGCAGACCAGCGTTGACTGGTTTAACTCCCCACTGACATGAGCTGGTCACTTGCGTCCATTCTCTTTTGAGAAAGGAGCCTTAGGTAACTTAGTAGTGTGGGCACGATAAGACCTTTCTCTTCCACGGAGGTAACATGTCGTGTTTAGAGCCCTCTAATGGGGGCTATATGCTTCCTTAATGCAGAAAGAAGCTGGTAAGCTGGGGTTTTTAGGTTTTCTTTTTTTCTCTCTCTCTGTCTCTCTTTCATTATCGTTTTGCATTTTCTTCTCCTTTCTGGTATGATCCTCTGTGTTCAGATCTTTACCTTTTCTTGCCAACTGCCAGCAACAGTATACTTGAAAATGTTGCAGGATTTTCTCCAGACACCTGCTTTCAAGGACCACGTGTAGACTTGTCCAGTAAACCACCTCTCATTAGAGAGATTTGCCATATGCTATTATAAAGAAGTCATTCTTCAACCCCTTTGCTTCACACAGCATCATACTCAGCAGGGCAAATGTACAGATTATTTCATGTTTCACAACACTCACAAATGGAGTTTTAACAAAAAATGATCAACAAACTCAGACTATTTACTTTTGGGAGAAGCCAGTGTCAAAGCATTGCAGCAGCCTGAACTGTAATGTGAGTTCTAATTTTTCACATTTGAACAGTATCCACTCTGGCGATGTGTGTGTTCAAAGTGCAGAAAGAGTGGCTGGTGACTTGTTTTTCTTAAAATATACCTCCACACAGTAGAAGCAGTCATGAATAATCTAGGGCCACTCATCAGAAGCCACATAAAGTATGTAAAATGGAAAATACAAATAAATACATCAATGTTTGAAAAGACTGCTCAGTTCCCAGATTTATCAGTATCATGTGAAAATTTATTTTTTAAATAATACCTTTTTGGGGAAAACTTTGTTAAAATTAAAGAAATTCATCCATTCACCTAGCGGACTAGAATCAATGTGGTTGGCTATTTCAATGTAACTAAATTGACTTTCTATGGCTTTAATAAGATAGTTATAAATTCCACTGCACTGTGATCCTTTTGAGGATTCTACGAGCAACTTAGGTAGAGACGAGCACTCTCCAGGTCTCGTCCTTCTCAACTTTATTTGGTGTGAAGATAAAAGAGAAGGACGTTTTCACTTACAAGTAACAGAGATCTCAAATCAGACTAGCCAGAATACTAAAAAATAGAAATTATTTCACATATTAACAGGTCCAGAAATCGCAAGGTCTGTAAGATTGGTTAAGTCAGTGGCTAATGACGTTATCAGTTCTCTCCATCTCTCCACTATTGTTGGCTTTATTCTCAGGCTGGTTACAAGATGACTTAGGCAGATCCGGAGTTCGATCCTCATAAAATACAGATGATGATTTTTCTCTTCTGTGGATCTCTCTTAGGAGCAAGAAAATGTGTCTTAGAAGCTTCCCCTGAAGCTTCTACACCTCATTCCTAACCCACCATTGGCAAAAGGAATGGGATTACCCTTCAATAGACCAGACACACTGTTGGAGCTGGGGAGGCACCAGTTATCCCCTGGCTCATGGCTCCATGGTTTTGGGGGCAATACTTTCACAAAATTGGGTTCTGATAGAAAAGAAGGAAGAAAATGGATGCTGCAAGTAGCTTAATTAATCTTAGTAAAAGTGCCTCCAAAACTACTACTAAAATCTGATAATGAAAACAAAAGCTCTATCTTCTCAAGAGGCTGTCTAGTTCCTTCATGAGGTTTAATACTAAAAAGAAAAAAAGAGAAAAGAAAAATCCTATAAATTCTTAGAGATGTACTTATAGAGCCCGTCAACCTCAAAACTAAGAAATTTCTCACTCGTTATCTTTAGAGTAGATATTATGGCTCCTTTTAATTGCTGGATACTCACCACAGAGAAAGCTAAGTGGATTTATGGTCAATATGAACACTTACTGAGAGTCTAAAAAATTATGGGTCTTCTCAAAAGATAAGGGAAACATTTCCAGCTTATTGTCATATACGATTTTTTCTGACGCTATATCTACAGACCCACATATTTTTGGATAAACGTGTAAGTACTCCACAAGTTTTTTAAATAGTCTAATATCTTGCTACTCAAAATATATTCCTTGGGCCAGTAGCACCAGTGTCATCTGGGAGGCTGTTTGCAATGCAAAAATCTCAGGCGCATCCCCAAACCTACAGAATCTACATCTTAACAAGATTCCCGGGAGAGTCAATGGCACATTAAAGTTTGAGAAACACGACCCCAGGCTGGGCCTAGAGTGGAAGTTACAGTATGTAGCTCTACTAGGGTAAAAAGGGTTTTGCTGAGAGGATTTCCTTTAAGGGTCTTTTATTCCTAAAGGAGATTAAAGTACTATATATATTTGGGTTGAGCTTTGAAGATTTGAGACAAACCCTCCCTTAGTGGGCAAATTCAGAAGAGCCAAAAAAGGAGACAAAGGAGATAGCAGTGTTGAAAAGGCAGAAGAAAAGCAAGAATATTTACAGATATCAAGGGAAGAGAATGCTTCGAAACAGACTTCATTAAAAGTTATAGAGAAGTCAAGAAGGGGACATTAAGAATTGATAATTAGATGACTATTTGTGACTGTAAGAATGCAATACTGGTATGGGGTGGTATAGGAATTGGATGCTACGGAGACAAACTAGACAAAGTAATAGCAATGCAGAGGTAGTTGTTTAGTGTTTATGAGAATCAGATTGTCAAGTTTTAACACTGATTTCATCCTTTAAAAGCACTGCAACTGGGACTTCCCTGGTGGTGCAATGGTTAAGAATCTGCCTGCCTCAGTGGAACAGGATAGAAAGCCCAGAGATAAACCCACGGGCATATGAGCACCTTATCATTGATAAAGGAGGCAAGAATATACAGTGGAGAAAAGACAGCCTCTTCAATAAGTGGTGCTGGGAAAACTGGACAGCTATATGTAAAAGAATGAAATTAGAATACTCCCTAACACTATACACAAAAATAAACTCAAAATGGATTAAAGACCTAAATGTAAGACCAGACACTATAAAACTCTTAGAGGAAAACATAGGAAGAACATTCTATTATGTAAATCACAGCAAGATCCTTTTTGACCCACCTCCTAGATAAATGGAAATAAAAACAAAAATAAACAAATGGGACCAAATGAAACTTAAAAGCTTTTGCACAGCAAAGAAAACCATAAACAAGACAAAAAGACAACCCTCAGAATGGGAGAAAATATTTGCAAACGAAGCAACTGACAAAGGATTAATCTCCAAAATTTATAAGCAGCTCATGCAGCTCAATATCAAAAAAACAAACAACCCAATCCAAAAATGGGCAGAAGATCTAAATAAACATTTCTCCAAAGAAGATATACAGATTGCCAACAAACACATGAAAGGATGCTCAACATCACTAATCATTAGAGAAATGTAAATCAAAACGACAATGAGGTATCACCTCACACTGGTTGGTCAGTCACTACTGGGTTACTACTGGGCATATACTCTGAGAAAACCATAATTCAAAAAGAGTCATGTACCACAATGTTCACTGAAGCACTATTTACAATAGCCAGGACATGGAAGCAACTTAGGTGTCCAATGACAGATGAATGGATAAAGAAGATGTGGCACATATATACAATGAAATATTACTCAGCCATAAAAAGAAATGAAATTGAGTTATTTGTAGTGAGGTGGATGGACCTAGAGTCTGTCATACAGAGTGAAGTAAGGCAGAAAGAGAAAAACATATACTGTATGCTAACACACATATATGGAATATAAAAAAAAAAAGGTTCTGATGAACCTGGGGCAGGAGAAGAATAAAGATGCAGACATAGAGCATGGACTTGAGGACACGGGGAGGGGGAAGGATAAGCTGGGACAAAATGAGAGAGTAGCATGGACATATATACACTACCAAATGTAAAATGGGTGGCTGAAGGGAAGCAGCTGCATAGCACAGGGAGATCAGCTCAGTGCTTTGTGACTACCTAGAGGGGTGGGATAGGGAGGGTGGGAAGGAGACGCAAGAGGGTGGGGATATGGGGATATATGGATACATACAGCTGATTCACTTTGTTATACAGCGGAAACTAGCACAACATTGTAAAGCAATTATACTCCAATAAAGATGTTTTTTTAAAAAAAAAAAAAAGAATCTGCCTGCCAACGCAGGGAACACGGTTTCGATCCCTAGTCCAGGAAGATCCCACATGCCATGGAGCAACTAAGCCCATGCGCCACAACTACTGAGCCTGTGCTCTAGAGCCCTCGAGCCACAACTTGTGCTGCAACTACTGAAGCCTGCGTGCCTAGAGCCCGTGCTCTGCAACAAGAGAAGCCACCACAATGAGAAGCCCAAGCACCGCAATGAACAGTAGCCCCCGCTCCCAACAGCTAGAGAAAGCCTGCACACAGAAACGAAGACCCAAAGCAGCCGAAAATAAATAAATTTTTTTTAAAAAAAACTTCAATATTACTTTAAAAACAAAACAAACAAAAAACAACACTGCAAGTTTGGGCAAATTGTTTAATCCTTCTGTCCCAATCAAATAAGGATAATACAATAATAACTACATTATAAGTTGTTATAAAGACAAAGTAAAGACCTTGTCACATAGTAAGTGTTCAATAAATATTAGCTATTATTAAAATCACACACAAAAAATAAAGTTTGAGAACACTGCTATAAGGTATATACAGTCACTCCCTTGCCTCCTGGTGCATAGAGGATACATATACAGAATATGAACTCTAGCAACTACAATGTACTATAACCCACATCATTTTAGCTTGAGAAACCAAGAAATGAATATCATGGACTCAGACAACAAAATTCTTGTTCATCTCTTATCTCTGTTCCATTAATCCAAGTATCAAGATTCCATTTAAACTCATTGACTTATACGTGAAAGATGCCAGAAAAATGCCTGATCCCTTCTTCTGATCACATAAACGTCTGGACATTTGGACATGGGTTTAATGGTCCACAGTGGGAAGACTAAAGATCAGAACTTGCTTGGAATCATTTATATAAATGTTGGCACTATTTCCATCAAATATGGACTCAGGGCAATATGGAGGCCAACGCATGGCTGGTGCCCAGTAAATATTCCCCTGTTAATTTTTTTAAGTGATAATAAGGCTAAAGTTACAGACTGAAGTTTGTTGCTACGGTTTGATCATTTGGACAAGCACAGCATGTTCAGAGGTTTATCTACCCCACAGTTAGCACACTCCCCTTCTTGGCATTTCTCTCATTTCCTCGAAAAGCCTTTTCTAGAGAAACTTTAGATCAGAAGCCAAAGAAAATTCAGCTCAATTTGCCCTGCTCCCCATGGAGCTCCCAATGACTGAAGGCTTTCATTCCCTTCTCTCCCACATTAATGCTGGCTGTGCCTTAGCCACTATTGGTGTTTCCCTAGGTTTCATAGTGAGAAAGCAGTGGATATGCTGGTCTGGTCTAGACTAAGTTAGTAGGCTGCTGTTTCATTTCATGGGCATTTGTTTTGCTTTTCTTTGTTTGATGTTGTAGCTGTTTTGTTTTACTGCACTCTGTTGATGAAAAATATAATCAAATATGAATAAAGGTATGGTCAAATCTACAAGTATAACATCTACAAATATGTAGTCCCCAACACCTTACCTCCCCATGCCCCTTTGCCTTTTATCTGTTCTTTGTCAACTTTTCCTCCCACATCCATGGCTTTTATAATATTACATTTTTCTCCTACCCTCAGTCCTAACCCTACTGTCTTTCCTCTGAACAATGACCTTGTCTCCTGCTTCATAGAGACATGCGAGGCTTCCAGGTGAGAATTCTTTGGGCTCTGACCCACCCACTCCAACTTCTATACATCCCTATTTAACTTCCTTTCCAGACTCATTCTTTTACCTCTACTCTTGATCGTTTCTGTAGTAGGTGGAATGGCAGCCGCCTAAAAAGATATGTCCATATCCTAATCTCTGAAGTGTGAATGTTACCTTATTTGAAAAAAAGGGTCTTCAAAGATGTGATTAAGTTAAGGACCTTAATATGCAGGTTCCTCAAAAAACTAAAAATAAAGTTGCCATATGATCCAGCAATCCCACTCCTGGGCATATATCTGGAGAAAACTCTAACTTGAAAAGATAACTGCACCCCTATGTTCATAGCAGCACTAATTACAACAGCCAAGACATGGAAGCAGCCTAAATGTCCATTGGCAGATGAATGGATAAAGATGTGGTATGTGTATATATATAAACATCACTCAGCCATAAAAAGAATGAAATAATGCCATTTGCAGCTACACAGATGGACCTAGAGATTATCATACTAAGTGAAGTAAGTCAGAAAGAGAAAGACAAATACCATATGATATCAGTTATGTGTGGAATCCAAAATATGACACAAATGAACTTATCTAGGAAATGGAAACAGACTCACAGACATAGAGAACAGACTTGTGGTTGCCAAGGGGAAAGGGGGGTGGGGGAGGGAAGGATTGGGAGTTTGGGATTAGCAGATGCAAACTATTATATATAGGAAGGATAAACAACAAGGTCCTACTGTATAGCACAGGGAACTATGTTGAATATCCTGTGATAAACCATACTGGGAAAGAATATGAAAAAGAATGTATATATACGTATAACTGAATCACTTTGCTGTACAGAAGAAATTAACACAACATTGTAAATCAACCATACTTCAATAAAATAAATTTTTTAAAAAGTTAAGGATCTCAAGATGAGGGAATCACCCTAGATTATCCAGGTGGGCCCTAATTCAATAACAAGTGTCCTTGTAAGAAAAAGGTAGAGGGAGATGTGAAACCAACAGAAGAGCAGACACAAGTGCACAGAGGAGAAGGCAATGTGAAGATGGTGGCAACGACTGGAGTGACGAGGGCACAGCCAAGGAATGCCAAGGAAAGCCCGCGACCACCAGAAGCTATTGATAGAAGAGACAAGGTAGGACTCTCCCCAGGCTCCGTCTAGAGGCACCCTGCCAACACCTTGATTTCAGACTCTTGGCTTCCAGAACTAGGAAAGAATAAGTTTCTGTTATTTTAAGCCACCAAACTTTTGGTAATTTGTTACAGCACCCACAGGAACCTAATATACATTCTTTGCCAGAGGAAGATCTTGCTGTATCAATTAGTTCTTCTTTCTCCTACATTCTCAATCCTTCTACTGCCTCTTTTCCCTTAGTCATATATCCTCGAAATTTTCTTCTTTCTTAAACAATCTCTTTTTAAAATTTATGTTTTACTCTGTACCCTTTTCTCTTTTAAGGTAAGCACTTCAAAAGTTGTCTGCATGCTTCGTTCTCTCTCCATTAGCTCGCTCTCATGTTTCATACTGCTACAGTCTAATTTCTCTACCTACCACTCCACTGAAATGCTCTTGCAAGAGTCACAAACGCTCAAGCCAATGGACTCTTTTCAACTTTCATCTTACTTGACCTTTTTGTTGTATTTGATACTATTGCTTCCTCCCTTCTTGGAATGTATCCTCTTTGGGAATTCTAAGGTGTAACTCTCTCCTAATTCTCTTTCTCCCCTCTGACCATTCCTTCTTAAACTCCTCTGTTGCTCCTGTTTTCCTATCAGGTAAACATTGCTAATTCCCAAAGTTCTTTCCACTCATGGCCTCCTTCTCAGTTATATGCTCTCTGGATAATCTCATCTTCTCTTGTGGTTTTAACTGTCACTCATATGGATGGAAATCGCATCATTTTCTTGATACAGTTCCTTTCCTGGAGCTCAAAGTACATATAGCCAACTGTTTACTGGCTATATGTTAAGGGGTATCTACCTTAACACCCATTAACACCTCAAATTTAATATTCCCTAAATTAAACTCATTGATTCCACCCTCAGAAATTGGTGGAAATGGGAGTTATTGTTGGGAAGTAATTATGCATGGCATTTTTAGCCACACATCTCAGATTATCTTTTCAAGGATATTAGTACAGCAAATAACCTTAGAAGATAAATGCAGTGCCTATCTCTGCGTCAGAAGGCAGCTAGGCTTCCTAACCAGGAAAATAAAGATAATTTCTCCCTCATGGGCCAAGGCTGGGCAGCTTTGCTAGCAGCTCCTTTAAGATTAGGGGGTTCCTTTGTGCAGAGTTCTTCATCTCTGACGGACCACTGTACGCTTGGCACTCACTGGGTCTGCTCCACATTGTCCATAATACTTGGGGAATAGAGGAACTGATGCAAACGTGAAGCTCGTACTCCTACTGTGCCATGAGTAAGCAACTGTCTAACTCGGTTTGATTCACTGTCTCCTTATCGACTGCATTTCTGGAAGTGCGGCCAGCCAGCCTAGCAGCAGCAGTAGTCCATCACTTAGAGACTGCTTGACCACGTGATAGCTGTACGCCTAGCTAGACAGAGAAGGAGAGAGGAAGTGGCCAAGATACTGAATAAAAAGTTTGGCATTGGGTTAACAAAGGCTGGAGCTGGAAATGTTTGGACAGAGTACAAGTCTGAGGGCTTCAACTGGAGGCTGGCCGAGAGCAAAGGTAGCAGAACCTACAGATCTTTGGGTACTTCAATCACTGAGGAAGTCACAAGTTCTCTATCTCAAAAGGCACAGCAGGGGCTTCCCTGGTGGCGCAGTGGTTGGGAGGCTGCCTGCTGATGCAGGGGACGCGGGTTCGCGCCCCGGTCCGGGAGGATCCCGCGTGCCGCGGAGCGGCTGGGCCCGTTAGCCATGGCCGCTGGGTCTGCGCGTCCGGAGCCTGTGCTCCACCACGGGAGAGGCCGCGGCAGTGAGAGGCCCGCGTACCAAAAAAAAAAAAAAAAAAAAAAAAAAAAAAAGGCACAGCAGGAATCTATCTACAGGGTGTGACCCAGAGACGCCTGACTCACATCCATCAGACTCACTTCCTGTTGCCATAGTGGAGGCTCTCATTATCCAACAAGGTGTACCATTTCTGTTGGGCATATGCAAACACTCAGGATCAACCAACAATAAACAAAAATGATCTTCCTCTTGTATTAAGGCACTACAGTATTTGCCATCCCCCACCAAAACCCCGGAATCACTTTAAATCCTTCTCTTCCTTTTATCTTCTCTTTTAACCTCCCACATCACATTGATGACCAAGTCCTGTCAATTCTATCTCTGTAACATCTCTCATATATGTCCCTTCATCTTCCTCTCCACTTATGGCTTTAGTTCAAGCTGTCATCACTTTGTACCAGGACTCTTGTTATAGTCATCTAACCCATCTCTCTGCCTCAAGTCTTGCTTTCTTCAATTCATTATCCACTCTGCGGCTAAGCTGATCACATCAGCCCCCTGCCTAAAACTCTTTGGGGGTTCCTGACTATCTACAAGATAAACACTGTGCTGAAATACAGTATACAAAGCCCAACACAATCTGGCTTCTACCTATATCTCTGACCCTCCTACCACACCCCCAAGGACCCCAAGATTGAAATATCTCCCTTTCACACCTCCATGCCTTTGATCATGCTGCTTCTCTGTCCAGAATGCCCTTTCTCTTTGAACATCTCACTCAGCTTCAGGAAATTCTTCAAATGTGACCTCTTCTGTGAAGTTTTCTTGACCCCCTTTCCCCCATGCGTTGGGGCTTTAACTGTAAACTGTACACAATTCAATCATAGCTTTGATAGACTTTGTTATGAGTTTCCATGTTTATTCCCCCCCCACTAGATTATTAGATAATTGAAGAAAGAATCTGTCTTCTTTCAGTACTTTACACAGTGCTGAACACAGAGGAAGCGCTCAAAATATCACTTGCTAAATATGTTAATAGATGAGTGTATAAAACTGTGAATTCTCTGCTGCCTTAAAGCCATGCTGAGTGTGCTGGAGTGGGACAGAATGAACACAGCACCTCTTCCTATTGCACCAAATTTACACAATGGTAGGTCATTTAAAACATTTTAAATTAAAATAAGCAAGGATTTGTTATGAATCATAGTATAAACATTGCATTAATATTGAAGGTAAAGTATTCAAAGAAAGTTCGAATATGATTTGGATCACTTTGGGCTAGACTTCCCCAGGGCAGACGAATTTAGAGTTCATGTTCATGTATCATTGAGGGTACTTTAGTGTAAAAGTTTCCGAAGTCATGTTAGAGGATTGTATATGTATTGTAAGTACTAAAACTCACAATACAGATATTACTAGCTGTGAGGCTGAGAGTCTGCAAAAGAGGAGTGCCTCACCTAAGCCAGCAAGAGAGGAAGGTCTGGATCTGTACCCAAAATAGATTCCAAGACAATTCTTTACAAAAAAGAAAAACAGATTCACCATAGAATTCTTTTAAATATCAAATTCTATCGCATTTAAAATATAGCTCAAATTATAACCACGTGATCTCCCAACTTTTCCTAAATGCTAACATTTTTATATCCCCGGATTTCAGATCAAATTTAGAGAGTCAGTGATGACAATTCAGAGACCTAAGTTTGTCCTGGAGACTTGGGCTCTGCCTGCACTCTTGCTTCTAAACTGTAGATAATTATCACACAAACTACGGAAGAAGCTGAGCCCTCAGGTTTCTGAAAATCCTGAGTTGAAATAAAGATTAGGTAAATTTTTAAAATGCTTGACCATATTTGTACAGCACAAAATACTTTTAAGAAAAAATTTTTAAGGTTCATCTACTATACAAACTTTTTAAAAGTTCTTTTTGCTATAAGAAAAAAATGGTTAAAACAAGTTTAGCTCTACTAGACCAACTACGGGTTCTCTTCCTGCCACCTTAGAATCCATTCAGAGATCAATTTATGTGTGAATGGATGTGGGTATATATTTTCTGTGTGTGTGCGTGTGTCAGTAATTATGAATATCTAGCAAGTAACGTTGTTGCTTTATGACACTTCTTTAACCATCAGTAAATAACTAAGTGGCCACAAGAGTTCAAAAACAAAAGCAATCCAAAAACAGAGGGTGGAGGCAGCTGAAAAATTATAAGTTATTCAAAAGACTATCTTGGGTCGATGTAAGAGGAAAATCTGAGAACAATTTCTTAAAAAGAAAAAAATAATAATAAAAGGAAACAGAGCATGGAACTTCAGAGCTCAACTTGTGCCTAATCTCTTTGTGTGGGATTTTTTCATTCCAACACGTATCTCCCAGGACAAGCACAACAGCAATCCCTAAATCATGTTCATCTTCTGTTCATCTTCTGAGGATAATAAACATGGCCTTCCCTAAGAAGACATGTGAGTCAGGGCAAAACACAGTGTGTACCTCCCATCCTGCAGATCTGAAATGTTTATACAGATAATACCTAGTGGAAATCAACTCTGATGGCCAACTTGCTGGGGAAAAGAAAGGATGCAGATGTAACCAAAGAATATGTGACTTAGGAAATGTGGAAGGAGTAAAGGGACCCTCTATAACTGCCTGCAAATTGTATAGACTTTATGTGTGGTTCATTCTCTTTTTCACTGGGTAGTAAGCACCACCTCCTTTGCCTGCTCTCATTACCTCACTGAGAAAATTCTCATGCCTGGTCCTCCCAGTGTCAGCCTAAGAACCCACCAAATGTCAAGTCCCTGTTAGAGCAACATCAGAAACTATTTTTGCAGCAAATATGGCACGTGAAGGACCCCTCAGATTTCTCTTCCTATTCCATTCTACATGTTTGGGTGACAAAATCTGTTAGAATCGGAGAGGTGCATATAGAGTAGACGATGTTGTCTTTGAAAAGAGTATTTAAATATCTAGAATAGCAACCTTTCGTAGTTTGCCTTACCTTCTTTTTATCTTTTTTAATGCATTTCCAAATATTTCAGAGCCAAAAAGAAGGGAACAAAATTATTAATATTGTGCTCTCCCTTAGAGGAGATACAAAGTACTGAAACACCTTCCAGCCACTAGGTGTTTAGAGCAGCCTTTCTGTAGTCTCTGGAAATCCTCTCTATGTGGTATGTATTTGAAGCTGTAAGGTGTAAGGGCTGGAGAAAACCCAGCTCTTTTCTTAGTGAAATGACCTGTTATTCTGTGAAAGGAAAGGAGGTGTTTCTCTGGGACCACCATTACACCTGCTATGCTTTACTGAAATTCAAACCACCCCCATCCACCCCTCCCCCATCTCTCCACTACTCACACCTGGGAGCTGGCTAGTGAAAACACGATTGGGTCAGGTGTGGGGGAAGGGTTAAAATAGAACCATCTTGGTTCCTGGGTAAAAAATTCTTGCCAATATCTATGGTTTTCTGTGTATAATTGAATTTGTGTCTAACTCTATGACAGAAGTGTGCAAACACTTGTGCTTTAATTGACACACACTAAAAAAAATTTTTTTTAAGCTATTTGGCAAGGCATTTCGTTTTTAACATTAGTGCAATGCAGCCTAACAGTGTTCTTACTGTAGTCCTACCCGAAAATGATTACTTTTCTGTACTTTTCTTATGACAAATTTATTTTCCCTATATGCTTTTGTTGGCTAGCACCTCTGGCATGACTTGACTGACAATGAGCCAGAAGATCTGAGTTTGGGGAAAAGGCACAGCTCTCAAGGCTTGGCACATGGCAGATAAGTGCAGAGCAAACGCTCGACATTCAAGCAGAGCCCTGTGTGTTGCCCTCATCAGCTCACCAAGGGCAACACAGACATCAGATGGAAAATGATATACACCACAACCTTCAGGATAGGAATCCAGTAAAAATAAAATTAGCTTTCGATGTTAAAACAATTAAACAATTGCTAAAGCCTCCATTAGCTTTATGAATTAAGCAATAGGTCATTATGTTACCAGTTTTATTGAGTTCACATAACTGCTGTTCTACACAAGAGTTGACAAAATTCCCCTCTGATTGTTTGCTTTTTCTCTGTGAAGTAGGAGGAGAGGTGACCAGCTCAAAGTGAGGATGCAAATGGATTATGAAGGTATTTTAATAGCAAATTCTTTAAAGAAAAACATATGTAACGTATGCAATCTGCAGTGTCAGTCTGATTAGGTAGAGTATTGGCATTTGATATTCATCTTTTAATCTAATACTCTAGCATTTAATTATAAGCAGTGCACAGAAGACTTAACTACTACGTATTCAATGATATCAAAGATATGTTAAGCATATATCTAGAAAAGAGATCCAAAGATTTCCAGTTCAATTGACAAAAGTGTGCATGGGCATGCACACATACACCCATGAAATGTTTTTTTGTTTGTTTTTGTTTGTTTGTTTTCTGTTTTTATTCCCACTCTAACAAAAAGTTGTCTTCGTCAGAATCCGAGTAGTTACAAGCCTCTTAGATAGCCTCTTCCACCAGAGGGCAGACAGCAAAAGCAAGAAGAGCTACAATTCTACAGCCTGTGGAAGGAAAACCACATTCACAGAAAGATAGACAAAAGGAAAAGGCTTTGTACCAGATGAAGGAACAAGACAAAACCCCAGAAAAACAACTAAATGAAGTGGAGAGAGGCAACCTTTCAGAAAAAGAATTCAGAATAATGATAGTGAAGATGATCCAGGACCTCAGAAAAAGAATGGAGGCAAAGATCAAGAAGATGCAAGAAATGTTTAACAAAGACCTAGAAGAATTAAAGAACAAACAAACAGAGATGAACAATACAATAACTGAAATGAAAAATACACTAGAAGGAATCAATAGCAAAATAACTGAGGCAGAAGAACGGATAAGTGATCTGGATGATAGAATGGTGGAATTCACTGCTGCGGAACAGAATAAAGAAAAAAGAATGAAAAGAAATGAAGACAGCCTAAGAGACCTCTGAGACAACATTAAATGCAACAATATTAGCACTATAGGGGTTCCAGAAGGAGAAGAGAGAGAGAAAGGACCAGAAAAAATATTCGAAGAGATTATAGTCAAAAACTTCCCTAAAATGGGAAAGGAAATAGCCACCCAAGTCCAGGAAGTGCAGAGAGTCCCAGGCAGGACAAACCCAAGGAAAAACACGCCGAGACACATAGTAATCAAACTGACAAAAATTAAAGACAAAGAAAAATTATTGAAAGCAACAAGGGAAAAATGACAAATAACATACAAGGGAACTCCCATAAGGTTAACAGCTGATTTCTCAGCAGAAACTCTACAGGCCAGAAGGGAGTGGCATGACATATTTAAAGTGATGAAAGGGAAGAACCTACAACCAAGATTACTCTACCCGGCAAGGATCTGATTCAGATCCTTGAATCAATGGAGAACTAAAAAGCTTTACAGACAAGCAAAACCTAAAAGAATTCAGCACCACCAAACCAGCTCTACAACAAATGCTAAAGGAACTTCTCTAAGTGGGAAACACAAGAGAAAAGGACCTACAAAAGCAAACCCATAACAATCAAGAAAATGGTAATAGGAACATACACACCAATAATTACCTTAAACACGAATGGATTAAATGCTCCAACCAAAAGACACAGGCTCGCTGAATGGATACAAAAACAAGACCCATCTATATGCTGTCTACAAGACACCCATTTCAGACCTAGGGACACATACAGACTGAAAGTGAGGGGATGGAAAAAGATATTCCATGCAAATGGAAATCAAAAGAAAGCTGGAGTAACAATACTTATATCAGATAAATAGACTTTAAAATAAAGAATGTTACAAGAGACAAGGAAGGACACTACATAATGACCAGAGGATCAATCCAAGAAGAAGATATAACAATTATAAATATATATGCACCCAACATAGGAGCACCTCAACACATAAGGCAACTGCTAACAGCTATAAAAGAGGAAATCGACAGTAATACAGTAACAGTGGGGGACTTTAACACCTCACTTACACCAATGGACAGATCATCCAGACAGAAAATTAATAAGGAAACACAAGGTTTAAATGACACAATAGACCAAATAGATTTAATTGATATTTACAGGACACTCCATCCAAAAACAGCAGATTACACTTTCCTCTCAAGTGCACATGGAACATTCCCCAGGACAGATCGTCGCATCTTGGGTCACTAATCAAGCCTTGGAAAATTTAAGAAAACTGAAATCATATCAAGCATCTTTTCCAACCATAACACTATGAGATTAGAAATCAAGTACAGGGGAAAAAACACTAAAAACCCATCCACATGGAGGCTAAACAATACGTTACTAAATAACCAAGAGATCACTGAAGAAATCAAAGAGGAAACAAAAAAATACCTAGAGACAAATTACAATGAAAACATGACGATCCAAAACCTATGGGATGCAGCAAAATCAGTTCTAAGAGGGAAGTTTATAGCAATACAAGCCTACTTCAAGAAACAATAAAAATCTTAAACAAACAATCTAACCTTAGGAACTAACCTAAAGGAACTACAGAAAGAAGAACAAACAAAACCCAAAGTTAGTAGAAGGAAAGAAATCATACAGATCACAGCAGAAATAAATGAAATAGAAACAAAGAAAACAACAGCAAAGATCAATAAAACTAAAAGCCGGTTCTTTGAGAAGATAAACAAAATTGATAAACCTTTAGCCAGACTCATCAAGAAAAAGAGGGAGAGGACTCAAATCAATAAAATTAGAAATGAAAAAGGAGAAGTTACAACAGACACCACAGAAATACAAAGCATCTTAAGAGACTACTATAAGCAACTGTATGCCAATAAAATGGACAACCTGTAGGAAATGGACAAATTCCTAGAAAGGTATAACCTTCCAAGACTGAACCAGGAAGAAATAGAAAATATGAACAGACCAATCACAAGTAATGAAATTGAAACTCATTAAAAATCTTCCACCAAACAAAAGTCCAAGACCAGATGGCTTCACAGGTGAATTCTATCAAACATTTAGAGAACATTCTAACTTCCAACCTTCTTAAACTCTTCCAAAAATTGCAGAGGAAGGAACACTCCCAAACTCATTCTATGAGGCCACCATCACCCTGATACCAAAGCCAGATAAAGATACTACAAAAAAAGAAAATTACAGATCAGTATCACTCATGAATATAGATGCAAAAATCCTCAACAAAATACTAGTAAACAGAATCCAACAACACATTAAAAGGATCACACACCATGATCAAGTGGGATTTATCCCAGGGATGCAAGGACTCTTCAATATATGCAAATCAATCAATGTGATACACCATATTGACAAATTGAATAAAAACCAAATGATCTTCTCAATAGATGCAGAAAAAGCTTTTGACAAAATTCAACACTCATTTATGATAAAAACTCTGCATAAAGTGGGCACAGAGGGTACCTACCTCAACAAAATAAAGGTCATATACGACAAACCCACAGCAAACATCATTCTCAATGGTGAAAAACTGAAAGCATTTCCTCTAGGATCAGGAATAAGACAAGGATGTCCACTCTTGCCACTAGTATTCAACATAGTTTTGGAAGTCCTAGCCAAGGCAATCAGAGAAGAAAAATAAATAAAAGGAATATAAACTGGAAAAGAAGAAGTAAAACTGTCACTGTTTGCAGATGACATAATACTATACATAGAGAATCCTAAAGATGATACCAGAAAACTACTAGAGTTAATCAATGAATTTAGTAAAGTTGCAGGATACAAAATTAATACACAGAAATCTCTTGCATGCCTATACAGTAACGATGAAAGATCAGAAAGAGAAATTAAGGAAACAATCCCATTCACCATTGCAACGAAAAGAATAAAATACCTAGGAATAAACATACCTAGGTATGCTTACCAAGGAGGTAAAAGTCCTATACTCAGAAAACTATAAGACACTGATAAGAGAAATCAAAGATGACACAAACAGATGGAGAGATATAACATGTCTTGGGCTGGAAGAGTCAATACTATGAAAATGACTATACTACCCAAAGCAATCTACAGATTCAATGCGATCCCTATCAAATTATCTGTGGCATTTTTTACAGAACTAGAACAAAAGATCTTAAAATTTGTATGGAGACACAAAAGACCCCGAATAGCCAAATCAGTCTTGAGGGAAAAAAACGGAGCTGGAGGAATCAGACTCCCTGACTTCAGACTATACTACAAAGCTACAGTAACCAAGACAATATGGTACTGGCACAACAACAGAAATATAGGTCAATGGAACAGGATAGAAAGCCCAGAGATAAACCCCCACACCTATGGTCAACTAATCTATGACAAAGGAGGCAAGGATATACAATGGAGAAAAGACCATCTCTTCAATAAGTGGTGCTGGGAAAACTGAACAGTTACATGTAAAAGAATGAAATTAGAACACTCCCTAACACCATACACAAAAATAAATTCAAAATGGATTAGAGACCTAAATGTAAATGTAAGACCAGACACTGTAAAACTCTTAGAGGAAAACAAAGGAAGAACACTCTTTGTCATAAATCACAGCAGGATCATTTTTTGATCCACCTCCTACAGTAATGGAAATAAAAACAAAAATAAACAAATGGGACCTAATGAAACTTAAAACCTTTTGCAAAGCAAAGGAAACTACAAACAAGATGAAAAGACAACCCTCAGAGTGGGAGAAAATATTTGCAAACGAAGCAACTGACAAAGGATTAATCTCTGAAATATACAAGCAGCTCATGCAGCTCAATATCAAAAAAACAAACAACCCAATCCAAAAATGGGCAGAAGACCTAAAGAGACATTTTTCCAAGGAAGACATACAGATGGCCAAGAAGCACATGGAAAGCTGCTCAACATCACTAATTAGTAGAGAAATGCAAATCAATGAGGTATCACCTCACACCAGTCAGAATGGGCATCATCAGAAAATGTACAAACAACAAATTCTGGAGAGGGTGTGGAGAAAAGGGAACCCTCTTGCACTGTTGGTGGGAATGTAAATTGATACAGCCACTAGAGAACAGTATGGAGGTTCCTTAAAAAACTAAAAATAGAATTACCATATGACCCAGCAATCCCACTACTGGGCATATACCCAGAGAAAACCATAATTCAAAAAGACACATGCACCCCAATGTTCACTGCAGCACTATTTACAATAGCCAGGACATGGAAGCAACCTAAATGTACATCAACAGAGGAATAGATAAAGAAGATGTGGTACATGTATACAATGCTATATTACTCAGCCATAACAAGGAATGAAATTGGGTAATTTGTAGAGACGTGGATGGATCTAAAGACTGTCATACAGAGTGAAGTAAGTCAGAAAGAGAAAAATAAATGTCGTATATTAACGCATATATGTGGAATCTAGAAAAATGGTACAGATGAACCAGTTTGCAGGGCAGAAATAGAGACACATATGCAGAGAACAAACGTATGGACACCCAGTGGGGAAAGTAGTGGGGGTGTGTGGTGGTGGGATGAACTGGGAGATTGGGATTTACATATATACACTAATATGTATAAAATAATTAATAAGAAACTGCTGTATAAAAAATAAATAAAATAAAAATTAAAAAAAAAGAATCCAAGTAGTTTCATGCAATAGGTGAATGGGTCTAACATCTAGTATTTGATTAAGCCTATAGCTAAACCAATAAGGAAGGCAATGATTTATAAACCTTTTCTGGACCACAACTGTCTGAGAACTGCTAAGTGCTAAAAGTTCTTCCCGGAAAAACATAAACACACACCAAATTTTACACAAAGTTTAAGTGCATTCATAGATCCCCCCATAAAACATATTACTACAGTTAGCTATTTCTGACTGTGTAACAAACCAACCTAAAGGTAATAGCTTAAGACACACTATTTACCTGAAAGTTCTTTGACAGCAATTTAGGCTGGACTCAGCTGAGCAGTCCTTCTGGTCTTGTGTGGCTTCCCCACTACCTCTTTGGTGAGCCGTAAGTCAATTATGGGTGTTGCTTATGCTTCTGGGTGCTGGCTCATAGACGTGAGGATGCCTCGGCTCCACTTCATGTGGTTTATCATCCTCAAGCAAGTTGCCTGGACTTATTCTCATAGTGAAGACAGGTGTCCAAGAGAGAATTGAAATGGTCAAGGCCTCTTAAAGCCTAATTTCATAATAGGGGCTACTGCTTCATTCTTTTGACCAAAGCAAGTCACAAGGCCAGCCCAGATTCAAGGGACTCTTGATGTAAGATGTTATAAAATCATATTGTGAAGGGTATCACTACAAGAAGGGATAGAGAATTGGGACCAATTTTTCCATCGATTTACCATATCGATCATGAACCTAGGTTAATAATTTTCTGCAATGAAAATGAAGTAATAGGGGTTAAAAGAAAAAGCAGATTATTTTTACTGTGATATATAAGTGCAGAAACCAACAACTGTTTGCCATTCCAGGAAGTGTCCTCATGTGAAGTCCAGAGCCAGTAGAATACCTTTTTCCTAGTGGCAAGCAAGAAACTGTCAATGCTTTTCTTTTCTGAAAGGTAATATCTTAGAAAATAAATATGCTCCGTTCCCACTTTGTTATTAAAACAGGATACTATGCATTTCACATATATTTAGTGGGATGAATGTTAGCAATATTGATAGACTAGTTGAGGAAAGTGACACTGGGTATTCTAAATGTCTGTGTCAGTTTTTAGGCCCAACTCTACTGAAGTGGTATAGGACTTCATATCTTTCCACGGGTGTCATTTCTTGGGAATCCTATAGTTAACACTTTTTTCCCCTAAATTACAAGAGAATTGGCGTTATGGCAGAATCCACTTAGATGAATCCTCCATCCGGTCCCAACTCCCTCTCTGTAATTCTAGATCAGTTTTCTGTTGCTATGGTAACCATTTACCACAATTGTAGTGGTCTAAAACGACACAAATTTATTATCTTAAAGTTCTGGAGGTCAGACATCTGAAATGAGTCTCACTGGGTTAAAATAAGGGTGTCTACAGGCTGCACTCCTTTCTGGAGGCTCCAAGCGAGACTCATTTTCTTGCCTTTTTGAGCTTCTCCAGTTTGCTTTTGTTCCTTGGCTCATGGCATCCTTCCACCTTCAAATCTAGCAAGGTCTGCTTGAGTCTTTCTCACGTCCCACTGCTCTGACTTCTCCTATCTCCCACTTGCACACTTAAGAGCCCTTGGGATTACATCAGACTCACCTACTTTCAGATCAGCTGAATAAGAACTTTAAAATTTGTCTTTTACCTTAATTCCTCTTTGCCCTGTAACATATTCACAGGTTCTAGAGATTAGGGCATGGACATCTTTGGGGGCCAAACTGTGCCTACACAAAACCAAGGCCATCTCACTTCTTTTTTCAGGCTACCTTAGATATTGATGCCTAATGAAATGAGCCAATTCTTCCTAAGAGAGGTTTTGCAGTACATGCTTATGATATCAAGGAGAGTTTCTTTATGACAGCAAATTGTATCTTCCCAATGCAAATTCTAGAAATATCGACTATCACTGAAATATCAATCATCACTAAAATGTACAAGAATATATCATGGCTTTCCAACTATGAGAAGGGTCATTTGAAAGAATGTAATTGGATTATTTTATATAAATAAATTACACCCAGAGTCCATTCAATGCATCATGCTTGATTATTGATAGGTTCTTTGATTTACTACAAATCCTCTGCAGGTCCACTGCGTATTTTACACAGGAGAACAGCAAGCAGAGCCTAGTCCAGTCTATAACAAGATATGGTAGGATGAAGGTAGGAGTGCTAAGGCCAGAGATAAAGAAAGAATGAATTAGAAAATGAGAAAAGAAAAAAGACGTAGGAAGAAAAGAGAGCATAGCTATTGTGAATAAATGAAAGAGAGCATTAATTTCCCTGGGATTTAAGCAGTGGTTATATACTGGCTACCTCTTTTTTCACTAGGTATGACAATTAAAAATATAGGTATAAAATAGCATAATGTGGTATTATTATCATAGGGAAATAGGGGAATAAATTAATTCTGATTCCAAAGTCAGCAGTATGTCAGGCAACAATGTTTCTGTTGATATTCCTTTAGAAAAACCATCTATGTCTCCATTAAGAAATATCCACTCAAAAATGATGTGGCAATTTTTAGATATTCCCATTACCAGTAGAAACCTGGGAGGAAAAAACAGTCATGAGCTGTGGCACTAACTATATTTATATAAATCATGGGTGGTCTATATTCAGTGTTTCCTCCTCAATTTATTTCTGATGAAAGAGGGGAATTTTCCATCTAGACTGAACCATTTGAGTTTCCCCAATCATGCCTTCTTTCATTTCACTCTTTTCACCTGGAATCTCTTTCCCACTTTTTCTCCAGAATAATTCCTACTCCACCTTAAATTCTGAATTCAGACATCACTCTGAGAAGCACTCCCTGGTACCACCTCTCCTGCATACTCCTATAATGGAATATAGGAGTGTATCACCACATATGGCACATTGTAGTATAAATAACTGTCCACTTGTCTCCCTCACCCCACTCCCCAAATTAGTCTTTCTGCTACTTGAAGGCAAGGTCCCTACTGTTTTCATCATTGTGTTCTTAATGCCTGATACATAGTGAGTAATCAGTAATTGTTAGTTGACTAAATAGGTCAATGGGCAATAAATAAATGAAGGAAGAATGGGAGGGATGAAGAAATCTGGGGGAAAAGATGCTTGACAATGCTTATTCATAGCCCAACCATAAAGGTTTTGTGTGTCTATAAGAGAAGTGCCACTTCCCACCATCTGTGATTTATAAAAAGGGTGCTTTTGACAGATGTTGGCCATCCTCAGCATACTCCATTTTCACAGAATAGCACAGACTATACAGTGCTCTCCTATGTAATTCAAGAGTGGTTCCACACAATCACTAGCAAGCAACCAATGTAACTGTGTGAAAAAGAAACTTTGAGAGACAATTATTTGTTTCTACCAAAGAGATATGGAGTAAGTAGAGATGTAATCTCTCCTGATTTTGATAAGGCATTTTGATTGTTTCACAAAACAAAGACATTTAGAAAAGTTGGCTTGGGGCCATGTGTATATTAAAGAAGTGAATGACTGATTTGGGGGTTGCATTCAAAGGGCAATTACTAGTGATACATTATCAATTCGGAGAACACTTTTAAGCTGTGTTTGACAGGGATAATCCCTACATTTCTTACCTTTACTAATGTTCAAAATAAAAAGGTTGAATATATGCAGTTGTTTGTATTCTGTTCAAAATAAATTTCAAATGACTTTGATGAAATGGGTAAATTTCTTATAATATGAGGTGAAAAATGAAGACAAAATACATCTACTTAGAAATGAAAAGAAATCATTCACATGCAGAATAAAGTACAGTTGACAGGTAAACATTAAGGACAGAAGAAAAACACCTGGGAGTAAGGGTCAATACTAGATTTGACTGTGAGCAGAATGAGTTAGCAATATAATGCCCTAAACCAGTCGTTTTCAACCAGGGATGATTTTACCCCCGCAGGATGCATTTGGCAATTTGTCTGGAGACATTTTTGACTGTCATGATTGAGGAGGGTGCTACTGGCATCTAGTGGATAGAAACCAGGGATACTACTATACATACTACACACAACAAAATCTCCCCACAACAAAGAATTATCTGGTCCAAATTTTCAATGGTGCTGAAGTTGAGGAAAAAACAAGTATAATAAAAGCATTATGTGATATAAGAATGTATTAAAATGAATGGTAATAGGCATTTAAAATTCCCCTCAACAATATTCTGTATCAAATCCTTATTAGAATATTGTGTCCTGTTTAGGATGTTACCCTTTAGAAAGTGTAGGCTATGAATGACTGGAAATAGACGGCATCATGATTGCCCAAGTCTTGCCCTTCTGCTGATGCAAGGAACATTATGCCATTACTCTGTCTCTCACCTATTAGGATATCTGGAAGTAATTCACGCCTGTTTTGAAGCTCAGTTCTGTGTCTTGGGTTAGCATAAAGAAAATCTAAGATTCCTGGATAAAAAATGCCCATAAATACACTGTCTGATAAACAGACTGAAAAAGAAAGCTGAATAAAGTTTAAGTTGAATGTTCTGGAGAATTAAGCCAGTTCTCAATTATGTGCTAAAAGAAAAATCTCTAAAAGTTAGAACACAGAAAAATATCAAATATACGAATACGAATACCACAAAAGTCTAAATGAATGAGCCAAAAATCTTACATTACCAACATCAAACTATCCCAAAAGCTTAACATGTTTTAATATGCATTTTATAGTTAGAAATGTGGTAAAAATGAAGAATGAGTGATTCCAAAGCAAAATAAACAAATCTTCAAATCACTTTAGAGTAGACAACGGTTATAAAAGGGATAAGGTGCTGGAAATGAAGTTAAAAGTGATCATTTTAAAAAGTGGGAAATGACAAGCAAGTTTTTGTGGTGAGAAGAGTTTATTTTCGTGAAGCCACATTGAACAAAATGACACAGTGGAACCGTTTTGTGTGGTCCTGTTCATATTTCCATTGGATAGGCACTGTGCTGATTCTACCATATGCTTTGCAGCCAAATATGACAAAATGTGACTTTAAGCAAAAATATGTATAAAATATTGTTTATTGTTTAAATTCCAAAACAAGTATTACATTCAGAATAAGAACCATGTATTAGTTAAGCACTGTAAAAACATCCTAAGAATGTATGGCCATAGCTTCAGTCTAAACGTTTTCTAAATTTTCTTTAAAGAGAAAGTTGAACTTAATATATTATTTAATTCATTAACCTGCTCAATAACACAAATGCACTAAATTCTACTTTGATAATGGATCGTTCAATAACTAAAAGGGCATAATTTGTATTATTGTAATATAATGCAAGTTGGAAATGGAGAAAAATGTAAGAAGGCTTCAGATAAGTCTTTTTACTTCATAGCCAGTAGTTTCAACCTCTTCCACAACAAAATCATTTCCCAGAAATACCAACACAAAATTAAGGATATTCCTTAGTGTTTCCTTACCTAGGCAAGTGGGACAAGTGTCAACTCTTGAATAATTAGGAATTAACCTAATTATTAATTAGGTTAAGTTGGCATTTTCTAAATCAATGCCTTTCTCAATTCTGAAAAAGTTTCTGCCTTTATCTCTTCACATACGGGAATTGCTAGTTCTCTCTATTCCTCCTATATTTTTTGGAGCTCCTCATGAAGCAAATGTTAGATCTCCTCATTTTAACTTTTAAATTAAAATTAAATTAATTTAAAATTAAAATTCATGTTTTAACCCCTTTCTTACTCTTTTCTTTTCTTACCTTTCCCCCATTTATCCTCTCTGTGCTGCATTATTGTTACCTTCTCAGATTGATCTTTCAGTTCACTAACTCTTTCTTCAATTGTGTCTAACATACGGCTTAATGTATCCATTGAATTTTATATTTCCAATGACTACATTTTTCTTTTATAGAAGTTCTCCTAAGTAATCTTTCAAACCTACCCTTTCTTTATTGCTAATATCTTTTTAAAATTTTGTGTTCCTTCTTTTATGCCCTTATTAATTTCTTTTAAAATATTAGTTGATGATTCTTTTTTAATTTTCTCACCATTTAAATCATGGAAGAACAAAGTCCCAGCCAACTAGCGGACTGTACTGATGTGGGACATTGCCCCCTCACTTCAAATATAAACTGGTATGCTGAATAAAATAGTATAATCAAACAAAATTAAATAGCTGAGTTATAAATTTTAAAATGAGAAATATGCAGGTGCTAGAAATGAAGAAGGAACTTGAAGAGTAGTGTTATGGGTTGAATTGTGTCCCCCCAAACACTCATACATTGAAGTCCTAACCCACAGTACCTCAGAATGTGATCTGATTTGGAAATAGTTTCATTGAAAATGTAAGTATTTAAGTTAGGATAAGGTCATAACTGGAGTACAGCAGGCCCCTAATCCAATATGACTGGTATCTTTATAAGAAGGAGAAGTTTGGACATAGACACACACATGTAAAAAGATATCATGTGAAGATGAAGGCAGAGATTAGGGTGATGGTCTCACACACTGAAGAATACCAAAGATTGCTAGCAAAGCAAACAGAAACTGGGTGAGAAGCATGAAACAGATTTTTCTTCCTAGCCCTCAGAAGGAACCAACCCTGCTAACACTTTGATCTCAGACTTCTAACCTCCAGAACTGTGAGACAATAAACTTTTGCTGTTTAAGCCACCCAATCTGTGGTACTTTGTTACAGCAGCCCTATCAAACTAATACAAGTGGTAAGCTGAAGCCAAAAATATGGGGCTCACTAGGTAATCAGGACTAGTGATGAGTCTTACTGTCTAGGAGCTAGAATTTCAAGTCTGGGAAAGAAAAGAAATTCAAGGATATACCTTTACCCAGGGAGGTAAAACTGGCATAACATCAGGGATCCAGGAGTGCTTCTTTATAAAAAAAATAAAATAAAAACTAGAGAAATTCTATTTACTGAGTTAGAGAAATAAAGTATATCGTCCTAGAGCCCTGGGCAGAAAAATAATCGACATCTACAGAGATAATCTTACTTCTTCCTTTCAAATTTGGATGCCTTTTATTTCTTTTTCTTGCTTAATTTCTCTGGCTAGGACATTACTATGTTGAATAGAAGTGGCAAAACTAGGCATGCTTACTTTTTTCCTGATCTTAGAGGAAAATAATTCAGCCTTTCATGATTGAGAATGATGTTCACTGTGGATTTTTCATATACTATTTTTATTATGCTTTAGGGTAGTTTCGTTCTGTTCCTAGTTTGTTGAATGGTTTCATCATGAAAGGGTATTGAATTTTGTCAGATGCTTTTTCTGCCTCAATTGAGATGATCATATGGATTTTTTTCCTTCATTCTGTTAATGTGGTATATTACACTGATTGATTTTCATATGTTAAATTATTCTTGCACTCCAGAAATAATCCCATTTGGTGATGGTGTATAATCCTTTTAATGTACTGTTGAATTCAGTTTATTAGTATTTTGTTGACAATTTTTGCATCAGCATTCATAAGATATTGGTCTACATTTTTTTTTTTTCTTGTAGTTTCTTTGTCTGGCTTTGTTATCAGGCTAGCTTCATAGAATGAGTTAGGAAGTATTTCTTTCTCATCAATTTTTGGAAAATTTGAGGATTGATATTAGTTCTTATTTAAATGTTTGGTAGAATTCACCAGTGTAGCCACCAGGTCCAGGGCTTCTCTTGTTAGGAAATTTTTGATTAATGATTCAATTTCATTACTAGTTATAGGTTTATTCAGATTTTCTAATTCTTCATGATTCAGTCTCGGTAGGTTTTGTGTTTCTAAGAATTTGTTCATTTCATCTAAGTATCCAATTTGTTGGCATACAATCACTCATAGTACTCTTTTATAATCCTTTTAATCCTACAGTCAGTAGTAATATTCCCACTTTCATTTCTGATTTTGGTAATTTGAGTCTTCTCTCTCTATTTTTTTAGTCAATCTATCTAACAGTTTGTCCATTTTGTTGATCATTGTGAAGAACCAACTTTTGGTTTTGTTGATTTTTCTCTATTGATTTTCTAGTTTCAATTTCATTTATCTGTGTTCTACTCTTTATTATTTCCTTCCTTCTTCTAACTTTGAGTTTAGTTTGTTCTTCTTTTTTCTAGTTCCATAAGTTGTAAAGTTAAGGTTATTGATTTAAAATATTTTTTGGGTTTTTAATGTAAGTGTTTATAACCATAAATTTCCCCCTTAGCACTGCTTTCACTGCATCCCATAAGTTTTGGTATGCTGTGCTTTCATTTTCATTTGTCGCTGTCTTAGTCTGCTTGGGATGTTGTAACAGAAAATCATGGATTGGTGGCTTAAACAACAAAAATTTATTTTCTCACAGTTCTGGAGACTGGAGATCAAGTGCCAACAGAGTTGGTATCTGGTAAGAACTTTCCCTTTGAGTTGCAGACTGCTGCCTTCTTACTGCGTGCTCTCACAAACTCTTCTTGTGCCCGTGGAGAGAGAGAGAGAGAAACAGACAGACGGACAGACAGAGGCAGGCAGAGCTCTCTGATGTCTCTTCTTATAAGGACACTAGTTCTATTGGATCAGGACCCTACCTTTCTTACCTCATTTAACCTTAGTTGCTTCCTTAGAGGCTCCATCTCCAAATACAGTCACACCGGGATTAGGGCTTCAACATATGAATTTTGAGGGGACACAAACGTTCAGTCCATAACATTACGCCCTCCAAATTCATTCCTTCTCACATGCAAAATACATTCATTCCATATCAAGAGCCCCAAAGTCCAAAGCCCAAAACCTCATCTGAAAATGATCTAAATCATATATGGGTGAGATTCCAGGTACAACTGATACTGAGGCAAAATTCCTCTCCAGCTGTAAACCAGACAAGTTATGGTCTTCCAAAATATAATGGTGGGACAGGCATAGAGTAGACATTCTCATTCCAAAAGAGAGAAATTGGAAAGAAGAAAGGGGCGATGGCTCCCAAGCAAGTTCAAAACCTAGCAAGGCAAATTCCATTAGAGCTTAAGGCCCAAGGATAGTCCTATTTTGTTTGATGGTCTGTCTTCTGGACCCACTGTGGTGGCTGTCCCACCTTCTGGACTCACTGGGGCAGTGAACCCATCTCCACAGCTCTACTGGGCAAGGGTCACACCCCTGCAATTCTGCCAGGCAGGAACCTTGTCTCCACAGCTCTGCTGAGCAGAGGCTGTCTGGCCATTGAAACTGAGGCCATGAGCCTGATGATCTCTGAATCACCTTCAGGATGATTCTTCCCTTTTCTTGAAGAATAACACATGTTCACAGCCAAATAGCCCTACTGTCCTTTTCTCTTGAATCTAAGAATTCCAACAGCCTCCTTTCATTTAGTTCACCCATGTCCCCTTCAGTTCAAACTGGCAGGGTTTCTGATCCTATAATCCCATAATCTTTTCATTGAGTTGCAGTCCAACCACATGCTTGGTGTTCTCCTTATTACATGCTTTCTCATTTTTTGCAATATGGAGGGGCTGAGAATTTTCCAAATCTTTAAGTTCTGGTTCTGTTTTGTTTAACAATTCCTTCTTTCATTCATAGCTCTCCTCTTGCATTTTACTATAAGTGGTCAAGAGGCCCTGGTTTCACCTTCAACATTGTGCTTAGAATCTCCTCAGCTAAATATCCAATTTCATTGTTCACAACTTCTATCTTCCACAAACTACTAGAGCACAAGTCAGCCAATTTCTTTGCCACTTTATAACAAGGATCGCCTTTTTATCAATTTCCAGTATCCTGTTCTTCATTTCCATCTGAGATCTCATCAGAATGGCCTTTAACATCTATATTTCTACCAACATTTTCTTTATGATTATTTACATATTCCCTAAGAAGATGGAGGTTTTCTCTCTGGCTCTCCTCTTTGCTTTAAGATCCCTCACCAGAATCCATATGTCTACCAACAGTCCCTTCATGGCAACTGAGGCTTTTTTTTTAGCAGGTATCCCCCAAATATGCAGCCTCTACCCATTACCCAGTTCCAAAGCCATTTCCACATTTTCAGGTATTTTTACAGCTGCAACATACTTCATGGTACCAAAATCTCTCTACCAGGGCAGCTGTAACAAAATACCACAGACTCTGTGGCTCAAGCAACAATTATGTATTTTCTCACAGTTCTGGAAACTGGAAAGATCAAGGTGAGAGCTCTCTTCCAGGCTTGCAGATGGTCACATTCTCAGTGTGTCTTCACATGGCCTTTCCTTGGTGAGGGCAGGGAGAGAGAGAGAGAGAGAGAGAGAGAGAGAGAGAGAGAGAGAGAGAGAGACAGGGAGAGAGAGAGAGAGAGAGAGAGAGAGAGAGAGACAGGGAGAGAGAGAGAGAGAGAGAGAGAGAGAGAGAGAGAGAGAGGACTCTCTGGTGTCTCTTCTTATAAGGATACTAATCCTATCAGATCAAGGGCCCATACTTACTACCCCATTTAACCTTAATTACTTCCTAAGGGTCTCATCTCCAAATACAGCCATACTGGGGGTTAGATTTTCAACAAATTTGAGGGGAACACAAACATTCAGTCTATCATACTCTCTGAGTACTTTCTAATCTCCCTTGTGATTTTTTTCTGTGATCCATTAGTTGTTTAATTTCCACAAATTTGTGAATTTTCCAGTTTTCATTCTGTGATTGATTTTTAACTTCATTCTGTTGTGGTCAGAGAAGATACTTTGTATGATATATCTTTGGATCTACTGAGAGTTCATTTGTGACCTAATATATGTCTATCCTGGAAAATATTCATTACATGCTCACTTGAGAAGAATGTGTATTTTGTTGTTATTGAGTAGAGTGTCCTGTATTAGACCTGTTAGATCTAGTTGGTTTATTACATTGTTCAAGTCCTCTATTTCCTTACTTATATTCTGTCTGGTTGTTCTATCCATTATTGAGAGTCAAATATTGTAGTCTCCAAATATTATTGTAGAAATGTCTTTCCCTTCAATTCTGTCAATTTTTGCTTCATATATTTTGATGGTCCATTATTAGGTGCATAAGTGTTTATAATGGTAATATCGTTTTGCTGTATTGAACCTTTTATTAATATATAATGTCCTCATTTGTCTCTTGTACTTTTCTGATTTAAAGTCTATTTTGTCTGATATTAATATAACCACCCCTGCTCACTTTTGGTTACTATTTGCATGGAATATCTTTTTCCATTCTTGCACTTTCAATCTATTTGTGTCTTTGGATCTAAAATGAGTCTCTCTTGTAGACAGCATTTAGTTGGATCTGTTTATTAACCCATTCTGCCAATCTCTGTTTTTTGATTGGAGAGTTTAATCCATTTATATTTAAAGTAATTGTTAATAAAGAGGGATTTCTGTCATTTTGCTATTTGTTTTCTATATGCCTTGTAACTTTCTTGTCCCTCGTTTCTTGCATTATGGTCTCTTTTGTATTTAGTTAATTTTTCTGTAGTAAAAGGTTTTAATTCTCTTCTAATTTCTTTTTATGTACACTCTATAACTATTTTCTTTGTGGTTACCATGATGATTACATTTAACATCCTAAACTTATAACACTAATTTGAATTCACACTGGCTTAACTCCAAAAACATTCAAAAACTCTGCTCATTTATAGCTACGTCCCCACCCCTTTCAGTTACTGGTGTCACAAAATTATATCTTTTTATAGTGTGTCCAAAACTTAAACTAATATTTTGGTTTTTTAAAGGCATTAGCCTTTTGAAATTATGTAGAAAACAAAATGTGAAGTTACAGACAAAAGTTATAATAATACTAGCTTTTACAATAAATTAAAAAAATGTATTAGTCTCTTAAATCATGCGGAAGACAAAAAAAGTGGAGTCATAGTCTATTGGTACAGTAATACTAACTTTAATAACTGCCCATATGTTTACCTTTACTAAGATTTTATTTCTTCATAAAGCTTCAAGTTATTGTCTAGTGTCTTTTTGTTTCAACCTGCAGGACTCCCTTTAGGAGTTCTTGCAGTGCAGGTCTAGTGGTAAAGAACTCGCTCAGATTTTGTTTATCTGGGAATGTCTTAATTTCTCCCTCACTTTTCAAGGACAGTTTTGCTGGATATAGGATTCTTGGGATTCTTAGTTGACAGATTCTTTCTTTTAACACTTGAATATATCCACCTACTGCCTTCCTACCTCCAAATTTTCTGATAATAAATCTGCTGATAATCTTATTGAGGACCACTTGTGTGTGACCATTTGCTTTCCTCTTGCTGCTTTTAAGATTCTCTTTGTCTTTGAATTTTAACGGTTTGATTATAATAATAGCAGTATGGATATCTTTGAATTCATGCTACTTGGATTTCACTGACCTTAGGTTTTGTTTGTTTGTTTGCTTTGGCTGCGTTGGGTCTTCGTTGCCGCATGCAGGGTTTCTCTAGTTGCGGCAAGTGGGGGCTACTCTTTGTTGCGGTGCACGGGCTTCTCACTGTGGTGGCTTCTCCTGTTATGGAGCATGGGCTCTAGGCACACAGGCTTCAGTAGCTGCAGCACATGGGCTCAGTAGTTGAGGCATGATGCCCTAGAGTGTGCAGGCTTCAGTAGTTGCGGCATGTGGGCTCAGTAGCTGTGGTGCGCGGGGTCTAGGGCTTGCAGGCTCCAGTAGTTGTGGCGCGTGGGGTCAGTAGTTGTGGCTTGTGGGCTCTAGAGCGCAGGCTCAGTAGTTGTGGTGCATGGGCTTAGTTGTTCCGTGGCATGTGGGATCTTCCCGGACCAGGGATCAAACCCATGTCCCCTGCATTGGCAGGCAGATTCTTAACCACTGCACCACCAGGGAATTCCCAACCTTAGATGTTTATCTTCTTGTCTCTCATCAAATTTTGGAGGTTTCCAGCCATTATTTCTTCAAATAATCTCTCCTTCACTTTCTTTCTTTCTTTTCCTTCTAGTATTCCCACAATGTGTAACTTGGTCCACTTGATGATGTCTCACAAGTCCCTTAGACTCTGCTTACTTTTCTTTAATTTTACCTTTTTTTCCTGTTCCTCAGACTTGATAATTCCAATTATCCTATCTTCAAGTTTGCTGAATCTTCCTTCTGCCTGTCGAAATCTGCCTTTGAATCCCTTCAGTGAATTTTTCATTTTGGTTATTGTACGTTTCAGCCCTAGAATTTCTTCTGGGCATCTTTTTAAATTTTCTGTCTCTTTATTGGCATTTCCATTTTGTTCATGCATTGTTTATATGACTTTCCCCACATCTTCTTTTAGTTCTTTGAGTATTTTTACAACAGTGGTTTTTAAAATCTTTGTCTAGTATGTCTACCTTCTTGTCTATCTCAAGGATAGTTTCTGTTTGTTTATTTATTTCCTTTGAATGGGCAATACTTCCCTTTCTTTATATTCTTTGAGATTTTCTTTTGTTGAAAAATGGATATTTGAATCTAATAATGTGGTATCTCTTGAAATTAGATTCTCCTCCTTTCTCAAGGGCTTGCTGGTTTATGTTTTTGTCTTATTTTGATTGTTTTAAGCTTGCCCTGAGGTGTAAACTTAAGGTCTTTGCAGGTCCCTTCTGAGCCTGTGCCTTTCCCTGGGCATGTGTAATGACTTTCTAATTTCCTCTATATATACAGCTGCTTTTGAATGTCCTAGGCTTCAACGTCTGACTCCCAAAAGGGGAAAAACAGAAAAATGAAGGAGGGTTAAAAAAAAAAAAGGGGCGGGGTGCCAACTCATTACCTCCCCTGGAAGTCACTTGAACCAGGGGGGGGAGAGGCTTGCAACAATGGAGGGGGGTGGTGCAAATAATAGCTGGCCACCTCTGTGTCTGCACTTCCATGATCAGAACAAGCAATCAGAACACAGATCTTCAATATTTAGAGGACACAGTCCTCAATGCCTACCTTGGCTCCTGCAAGCTGCTCCAAGATCAAGTACACAGCTGTCTGCCTTGGCTGGGGAGCTGCTACTGTGCTGAATTGAAATTGATTAAAATTAACTGCAATTTATCGTCAAAGACTTTCCCTGGAAGCTGCAAGCCTTTAACAGACTCCAGAGTTCCAAAATAATTGCATCTGCCAGTGCAATTGTTGTCTAGGTGAGAGGACAGATTTCTGGTGCTTTCTACTCTGCCATCTTCCCAGAATCTTCCTCCCTAGTTAAATATTTTTAAGAAATACAGAGTCTGCAAATATCAACATTGCTGTGAACTGAAGTGTTTTCTTTCTTTTAAAGTAAAAAAAGAAAAAAAGAAAAAGTTAACATAACCACCTGTTTTTACTTGGAAGAAACTCTAGGGTGCAAATTCATTTATACTAAATACTGCATGGTCTGACTTCACATGATTCCTATAAACATACAAATATTATTACTAATGATGCCAAGATTTTGTGATTCAAAATGTGGACTGAAAGGGGAGAGAAATGAGATCTTTAAGAGAAACTTACATGCATATGAAATCTGGACTCAGAGAGCTGAAGTTCACGCTACATCTTGGAACACAAATGGAATGTAATTTACTCCTTCACTCCTTTATTCATTCATTCATTCATTCAATGAATATTTATTGTGTGCCATTATGTCCCAAGCACTGTCCTAGACATTAAATACACAACAGTGAACAAAAAGACAAAGTCCCTTTCTCATAAAACTTACATTCTCACAGACACAAAAATAGTAAACACAACAAATAAATTATACACTATTTTCGAAGGCGATGCTCTAGAGAAAATATAAATCAGGGAAAGGGAACGATGAGTATCAGGGTGGGGAAAAGTGCTTGCTATTTCTTCTGCAGTGTTTAGGGAAGCCCTCATGGTAGTAAATAATCTTATATATTTGAATTATAGTTAATTCAGTTGGTAGTCAAATCTTCCTTTCAATCAGTTAATATGCAACACCCACATTAGTCTAACTTTCTCCACCTGGAGATTCTTTTGATCTTTTTTCCTTATTAAATTAAAATGTTCCAAAATGCTGTGCTTGTTGCTTAGTGGATCAGGCATGTGATGTACAAAAACCTGAATAAATATCCCTCCACCCCCCACCCCAGAGGTGCATGCAATTATTAGAGTGATTCTTTAAAGGATTTGTTAAAATGCCAAAATAGTGTCACAGAAAACACGTCAAATAAAGATTGAAGTTTACTTTATGAAAAAAAAAGTGTTTAACAAGGGTTTATGGGGTTTTATAAAAACACCTTAACACCTTACAGACCTAAGGGGGAAAAAGCTGTATTTAAGTATCATGCACCAATAGCAGACCACCCAATGCTGATGACTAGAATCCTCAAACAGACCCATCCTTGGGAGCCCATGTGGAGACCATAATTTTATGGTCTTTTTAATTGTATTTGGGTTATTACCTCATGCCCCAGCAAACACCTACAGTATTTAATAAAAATGAGTGCAGAACACTGTTCTCGTTAAACTATGTATTAACCAAAATCATAAACTAAGTATGCTTCACCATAAATTAACTGGGTGTTTAGTGTTTCTTTGCTTTTAAGTTATATTTATTTTTCTTATAACATGGTATATGCTTCACTATGTACCAAATCAATGTTAATTGACTTAGCATTTAGACACAGTCTCCTATCTCTAGCTCATAGAGCCACAAACCCACCTGCCCTGCATATTATAAAGTGATAAATACAGTTAATCAACCCTCCAGATATTCAAAAAAGTGGCTATAAAAATCATTGGGAAATTTTTTTTTAATTTAAAAATTTTAAAAATAAATAAATCATTGGGACTGAAAAGCAAACAAACCTTTTCTTTTTTTTTTTTAAGAACAGGGGAAAAACCACTTCATTTTGTATTTGTCTAGAGTCTAGTTGTAGTACTACTACTTACATCAAAGTTGATTCACATACAAAATGTTGTGGTCTTCCTCTGCAGAACAAAAGGAAGTATCTTGAAAAACTAAATTCCTTCATTTTATGTTTGTCTAGAGTCTAGAAAACAGATTCTTAATCTTTTGCCTCAGTGCTCTGCAGAAAAAATTAACAGATGAAGACAACATACAGAATTTAGAATTGATGTTCTTTACCACCACCACTGTCTGACTAGATATTCCAGCAAAATTCCCTTAATTACTAATTTACAGCTTCTTCTATTTCCTTACCTGGTCATTCCATAACCCCTTAAATTAAGATTTGTGCAGCCCTCTCCCTACAACATCACACTGATGGAATTCTTATTTAAGTCCCCCAGCATTTCCTAATTGCCAAAATTGCTTGTCTCTTTTCAGTCCCAATTGATTTGACTTCTCTGTAACTTCGACCTTACAGAGCAGAGGTCTCCAAACTTTTTGGCACCAAGGACCGGTTTTGTGGAAGATAATTTTTCTATGGACTGGGTGGCAGGGGGAGGGGAATAGGGGGATGGTTCAGGTGGTAATGGGAGTGATGGGGAGCGATGGGGAGCAGCAGATGAAGCTTTGCTCACTTGCCTGCTGCTCACCTCCTGCTGTGCAGCCCGGTTCCTAATGGGCCATGGACTGGTACCACAACAGGCGTTGGGGATCCCTGTTACTGAGCACTCCTTCCTCCATGAAGCCCTCTCCCACTTGGGTTTCCACACCATCACCATCCTGGATCCCACCCTACAGTCTTGGAGCCACTTCTCAGTCTCCTACGCTGGCTTCTTTTTCTCTGATCATCTTTTAATTACCAGTGATCCTATAACATCCTGGACATTCTTCTCTTTTCACTCTGCAAACATTCCCTGAGTGATTCTACCAATCTTAGTCTACTGACTATACGGTTACAATTCAAATTGAATGTGTGATGTCCCCCTCGTCCAAGAAGTGTTGGAACACTCCTCCCCCGGTGTTCCTAGTCCCAGTAAGAACAGATATTACCTACCAGGTGCTGGTGAGAGAAACTTAGACGTCAGAATTCTCTTTCCTCTACCTTCCATGTAAAGTTACCAGATTTAGCAATTAAAAATACAGAACCCTCAACTAAATTTTAATTTCAATGGACAATGAATAATTTTTTGTATTACTATTTCACAAGTATTGAAATTTTACCATATTTTATTTGGCAATCCTACCCCTACATCTAATCAAACATCAAGCTCCTAATTATTTCTCACTAATTAGGAGAAATATTGTCTCAGTGGACAATTTCATGTCCATTTATTTCCCATTGCCATCATCCTAGATTTAGCCACCACTGTCTCTTGCTTAGATCTCTAAAATAACCTCCCAAACAGACTCCCTGAATGCTCCATGACCCCTTAACATCTCTACACAGCACAGTAATCTTTTAAAAGACATGAATTATATCATGACATCCTTCTCCTTATTTCCCCTCAACAAATTCCTTACTATTAATACCTCAGTATTGGCCTCTGCCTACGCCAATAGGCAAAGGCAAGTAGTAGAACCTACTTTTTAGTGATTCTATTAAGTTTTTTATGCTTTGGCCACAATTATCTTATTTCAAACTCTTTTAGAGCCTTCCTGCCTTCACACAGAAAATTTCCACCACCCTAGGCTTTATAGATCACTGATAACAGAATTTTTAAAGTAATTTATTGAGGTAAAATTCAAATAGAACAAAATTAACCATTTTAAAGTGAAAAATTCAGTGGCATTTAGTACATTCACAGTGTTGTCCAGCCTCTACCTCTATATTTTTCTAAAACATTTCCATTACTCCAAAGTAAAACTCTTTAGGGAATTCTCTGGTTGTCCAGTGGTTAGGACTCTGCACTTTCACTGCTGAGGGTGTGGGTTCCCTGGTCTGGAAACTAAGATCCCACAAGCTGTGGGGCTTGTCCAAAAAAAAAAAAAAAAGTCAAAGTAAAGCCCGTTACCCAGTAAGCAGTTTCTCCCCTTCCCCCCTCTCCTCATCTCCCAGCATCCATCAAACTGCTCTCTGTCTCTGTAGACTTGCATATTCTAGACAATTCAAATAAATGAAATCATACAATATGTGGCCTTTAGTGTCCAGCTTCTCTCATTTAACATGTTTTAGAGGTTCATTCATGTTGTGGTAAGTATCAGTTCTTCATTCCTTTTTGTGGCTGAATAATATTCCATTGTATATCTATACCATGATTTGTTTTTCCATTCATTTGTCAATGAACATCTGGGCTATCTCCATCTTTTGGATATCATGAATAATGCTGCTATGAACGTGCTTGTACACGCACTTGCTTGAATACCTGTTTTTAGTTTCTTTGGGGTATATATCTAGGCATGGAATTGCAAGTCATATGGTAACTCTGTAGCTTAATTCCTAACTTTTTGAAGAACCACTAAATGGTTTTCCACAGCAACTGAACTATTTTACATTCTTATCAGCAATGCATGAGGGTTCCAATTTCTCTACATCCTCATCAATACTGGTTATTATCTGACATTTTGATTACAGCCATCCTAGTGGGTATGAAGTGGTATCTCATGTGGTTTTGATTTGTATTTCCCAATGAATAATGATTTTGAGCATTCTTTCATATGCTTGGTTGCCATTTGTATATCTGTTTTGGTGAAATGTCTGTTCAAGTCCTTTGCCTATTTTTTAAACTGGGTTGTTTGTCTTTTTGTTGTTGAGTTATAAGTGTTCTTTAAATATTTTGGACACTAAACCCTTATCAGATATGTACTTTGTCAATGTTTTCTGTCATTCTGTATGTTGTCTTTTCACTTCCTTGATAATGCCCTCTGATGCACAAAAGTTTTTAATTTTAATGAAGTCTATGTATCTATTTTTTTCTTTTGTTGCTTGTGCTTTTGGTGTCATATCTAAGAATTAGCTGTCAAATTCCTGGTCATGAAGATTTACCCCTACAGTTTCTTCAAAGAGTTTTACAGCGTTTAGTTTTTATGTTCAGGTCATTTATCCATTTTGAGTTACTTTTTATATATTCCTATCTTCTTCCCCATCTCTTTCCACTTCTCCTGTACAGCCCCTGTATATCTTTCAGGGCTCAGCTTACATGTTACCTTCCCTCCCTGTCAGAGTAAATAAGGTCTCCTATTAAATGCCCGCATTGCACTGTGTACTTAACTTCTGTCCTCTCTGCTACACTGTAAGTTCCAGAAGATAAGGCTTATGTTTGTCTGATCCACAGCTTCATCCCCATTGCCCAGTAGGGTGTCTGCCATGTATACTCAGAAATGTTCCTGGAATCACCCACTTCCCATAATTTATCTCCAACTCAGGCCTCTTCTCAATCATACTTATTCAATGAATACAATTTTTTTTCCCTTGCCTCCAAGTCTCTGTCTGAAATAAGCTGTGCTCATTGTCTGCCTAGCAACTACTATGTATCCTTCAAAACTTGCTCAGATGTCACCTCTTCTATAAAGACGTATATGACTTCTATAGATATTTATTCACTCCTTGATAGCACCCTGTAGCTACTTCCATAACAGCACTCGACATACTGCATTACGGTTAATTTTTACAGGTCTGGTCCTACACTAGGCTATGAACTCTTCAATGGCAGGGAATAACCACCTTTTTATTTCTTTAGTGCCTCATACAGTGCCAGAAACATAGTAGGAACCCAACAAATATTGGTTAAATAAATCAGTGAATGAATATGTGGACAGTGAAAAAACATGAATCAAATTAATAATTATTTTTCTGTGTCCCCATAAGTGAGAAGACCTGAAAGTTGCCTTAGAATGATGTAGTAATTGCTCAGGTCTCCATCATAATCACCAGGCCAGTTGTGGATCTGCCCTTCAAATTTTCTGTTTAACTACATAGAAATTTAATTCCTGGGTTAATGAGCTTGTAAGACAAGTCAACTACCAGAGTTTTAAAAAAAATTTTAGATGCTTGGTACTGTGCTGGGTACTATGGGACAAAGAAAAGAAACATAAGGCAGGATCTTTGTCCTTACAATCTCGATTAGCGGAAAAGATGAACTAAAATGAAATAATGAATGAATTATATAACAATTAATGCATAATATAAGAATAGTCTATAACTAAGTACTAATTATCTGACAGTTTAAAGCTATAAATGCAATGGAATTCAGAAATAAACAAATAAGCTTTACTTATGTAGGAAATCATTACTGCATGCCTATTATTATAACAGGCTCTGTGCTAGATGCTGGGAATCTACATATGAAGAAGACGTCCCCTTCCTAGTCAAGAACGCTTTTGAGCATCTGAATAAAATCATGCTCCTCTCTCTAGGAAAATGCTGACATAGCCATTCAGTCAGAAGCACAGGTTAACAATGTGGACTTGCGACTGGCATCTGAAGTGAGGGGAAGTCTTGTGGGCCAGAGCACTTACCTGTGGGGTCTGCACTAACTCCAGGTAGTTAATGTCATAACTGAATTATAGGACACCCAGGTAGGTGTCCAGACAACTGGAAAATTGCTTGGTGTGGAAAACCCACAGGTTTGGTGTCAGAGTGTCTATGTGAGTAGAGGAAACAGTTTTTCCTTTAATAGTTTAATGGTTGGGGCTTCCCTGGTGGTGCAGTGGTTGAGAATCTGCCTGCCAATGCAGGCGACACGGGTTCGGGCCCTGGTCTGGGAAGATCCCACATGCCGTGGAGCAACTGGGCCCGTGAGCCACAACTACTGAGCCTGCGCGTCTGGAGCCTGTGCTCCGCAACAAGAGAGGCCGCGATAGTGAGAGGCCTGCACACTGCGATGAAGAGTGGCCCCCGCTTGCCACAACTACAGAAAGCCCTCGCACAGAAACGAAGACCCAACACAGCAAAAATAATTAATAAACTCCTACCCCCAACATCTTCTAAAAAAAAATAGTTTAATGGTTATAATAACATATTGTTCTTTATGTCAACACTATGTTGTTCATCTCTAATAGGGTTGGCTATCTATCTCATAGAATATTTCTAGGAAAATTGTTTTTTCAAATAATTTTTAAGTATATCACTGACAATGGGGATCTTTGAGTTACTAATGTTATCTTGTGCTGATGACCTCAGACGTATATATAAAATGTCCTGAAATAATATTAAATATTTTCTGAAGTAGGCAGTGGATGATACAAGTCAAGTCTAAGAAAAATCTAATGGTGAGACAGAAAGACTGGAAAGGAGGAGGGTCATGGTAAGGCAACAGGCCTTGATCTAAATGAGACAGGGTGAGGATTTGAATTCTGGCTGGCAGCAAGGATGCAAGGGAGATATTAAAGAAATTCACATTTTAAAGTTCAGGATTTGACATTTGAAAACAAGAAAGGAGCCACAGATGCTAGTTATCATGGAAAACAGTCACATCTTGATAAAAGTAAAGAAATTGGGAGGGACATATGATGAACCCAAATTTGGCGATGTTGAACTTTAAGTAGTGACACAACATTTGGAGATTGGAGGCTGGAACTCAGAAAAGAGATTCAAGCTGGAGGCGCATTTGGGTGTCATTAGCAAAATGTTAATTGCTGAAATCAGTAGAATGTACGCTCTCTTTGATGGAGAAATTGCAACAATGAAAATCAGAGAAATAGGGGCCACAGAGGGGGAAAGACTTGAAATAGGCTCTTCTCATACATCTATGCACAATCATTACTGGAAAGCGTGACCACTTTAGTTTAAAAATCACAGCAGGCAACTTTTGTAATGGCTCCTGCCTCTCAATGATCTCCCATCTCTAGGAATGTCTTATGGCTATAGGGATGGCATCCAGTGTCCATGCTGCAACATGACCCTGCACCTTGGTCATTGAACAAGAGAATATAAACCTAACTTAAGCAGAAATATTCTCTTTCTCTCCCCCCCACTCTCTCTTTCTCCCCGTCTCCCTCGCCGTCTCACCCCGCTTTCTCTTGCATGTGCACATTTAAAACTTAGAATGGAAAGACACTGCAACTGGGCATAACACTTACAGTAGAGCCACACAGAAAAGGTCAACTGGGTCCCATTTCTAAGGTCCCTTAGAAGCTTAATCCCTAAGGTTTGGTTTCCAATACACCAGTCTCTTTCTAACAAATGCTATTACTCCTGTTTCTGCTTTAAGGTACTTGGAGTCAGTTTCCATTGCTGTGAACAAAAGACTCAAGTAATACCACTGTCTCAGTCTGTTTGGGATGCTATAACAAAATACCAGAGACTGGGTAGCTTATAAACAACAGAAGTGTATTTCTCATGGATCTGGAGGCTGGAAGGCCTAAGATCAAGATGCCAGCAGATTCAGTGTCTGGTGAAGACCCACTTCCTGGTTCACAGATGGAGGGCTCAGCCCTGGGGACCTAATCATCTCCCAAAGACCTTCCTCCAAACACCATCACATTGGGGATTAGGTTTCAATATATGAATTTGGCAGGGACACAAACACCATAACAACAACAAATACTTAATGACCGTTCCCTCAGTGCTACTCAAACTTTAGTGTGGATATGAGTCACTTAGGCATCTTGTTAGCTGTAGTTTCTGATTCATAAGGCCTGAGGCAGAGCCCGGGAATCTGCATTTCTAACCAACTCCCAGATAATGCCATTAAGGCTGGTCTGAAGACACACTTGAAGTAGCAAAGTACCACATAATGCTAAATCAGTCCTCAAGGAACTCGTAGCCTGGCAAGGCAGACGAGCCATACACACATGAAATAAATATTTCAGGGTATCACTATACAGCAGAAAGTACCCTGGAGTGATTTTAGCCTTGGTTCTATTTAAACCTGCTGTGTTTAAACTTGCAAATCACTCAATCAAATCGGACCTCAATTTCTGCATCTGTAGAACGAGGGTGACAGGATGACTATCACATCCTTCTCAACTCTTAAATTCTCTCCGTGATTAGGGGTAAAATTAATTATACAAACAGGGCGGAATATCAAATTAGACAACTGTCCCTTATATGTGTGTAATAAGAAAAGTTATTTCTAATAAAAATATACATTTAATAATTTTTAAAATGTACACAAAATATTGGGTGGAAAAACAGTTTAATAAATAATATATGCAATATTGAATTAATTTATACACGTGTATATATCCATGTGTATTTATACATATACACACACACACACACAAACACACACACACACAGAGAAAAGCCCGAAGTGTTTAAATTCACTGTTAATTCTAAATTTTCCCCTTTATCCTTTTTTGTATTCTCCCCTAACAGGTATATTTTTATAAGAAACCCCAAGTCTATGACAGATAGTGTTCATCCTTGCCAATCCCTGAGTGTCCCAGCCCTACCCAGATGCTCCCCATTTCAGCCCTGAGCTGGGAATGGCTCAGTCAGTCCATATGTTAGAAGCTTCCTTCTCATGAGTGAGCAGAATCTGGAAGCAGTTTGTCCAGTGTTCCTGGAGGTGAATTGAGACTCCTGGGAATGAGCTACCATTTGATCTGACTGGCCTTCTGCCCAGCTTCTGGTTTTCACCCTAGCTCCCTGCTGGGATAGGAGCCCAGCCTTGAACCTCAGCCAAAAAAGCTGTAGCCCTCACTCCGCTTAATTCTTGCCAGCCCAGGAGACAGACACTGCTAGGGGTATCACCACCACTACCATCCCAACTTCCCCAGCTACTAGATTGTCCGAATTAGCCCAGGGAGACCTCCCAAGACTGCAGCTCAGATAACAGCTCAGATAACAGCAAATTCTCCCCCAGGCCTGAGACATTAGCCTGCCAAAAGCCTTTTACAAATGACTCCTTTACATTCACAAGCAGGCTAGAAACACCGCAACACGTTTTGCAGGTTAATTCACTGTACAGACAACATAGCAGCTAGAGTTTAAGAGGTGAAATGTCTGTGCTATTCAATCACAGTGCAATCACCCGTTTTAATTTTTATCTGTGCTTATATTATGGATGAATTGCGATCCCATAACATTTTGGGGACTTGGGTTTCCTCATCTGTAAAGTGATGGGACAACCCTTCAATTAAAATGCTAGATAAGTTTCTTTACCAAGCAATTATACTCACTTTTTGGACCTCTTCTGTTTCTCCCATAGTGTTCATACTGCGAAGCATGGCAGAGATCTCAGACTATTTTGTGGTTAGTTGTACACGTGTGTTTTTCTCCTGTGAGTTCCTTGAAGACAGAGATTTTGTTTTTACTTGGTCTTGGAGGCTGAGTTTCTTGCATGGTTATCAGCTCACAGTGGGCCTCAGTAAGCATTGACGGAATGGCAAACATTAATATCTAAGTCACAACACAACACCCAAGATACTCTGCACTTGAGCAAAATTTGCAAAATAAGTTTTTCTTTATAGTTCTTAACCGTTCCTTACATCCGGAAAATGTCATTTTTAGATAAAATGAGTCATGTTCAACTTCATCAGGGGAACCTTCAGTTCTTTTGGCTATCTGATAGTTGGAAAATGGAGGGGGGCGAGGGGAAGCCATTATTTTATGTATTAATATAATCCACCTTCTTCAAAAAAGGACTTAGGGCAGTTTGCAACATACAGGAAGAGGCAGGAACTGGCAAGCTTTGCCTTATTGACGCTCCTGAAGCCCTGAAGCTACCTCTCCAGAGAGAGAACAAGCCTAAAAGAATTTGGGGGAGGAGGAAAGAACAGAGGCACCAGAGAAAGCACCAGAATGTCAAGATAAACAATAAAAGTGTCAGGCTAGTGGTAGAGCTTGAGCTAGGCTGGAATAATTTTCTTCTTGACAGATTTCCTTCAGAGATTCCTTGGGTCACTTGAACATTTTGTAAAACATGTAACTATTAGTGTCCCATTCACCCCTAGTCGAGAAATAGTGCTTTGAGAGTCTAGCGGAAGAGACAGTACAAGATAATTTTCAGAAAAAGGTAAAATCATAACTCCCATAGAGCTATAAACACGTGTTAAAGATTTTTTTTAACAAATCATATGATATGAGGGAACCAGGCATATGTTTAACCGTTTAAAGGAAAAGTCAAAACACAAATTTATAAGGCGTAAACTAGTCCCTAGTTTATAGGGACAAAACTAGTTTTTCCATGTGGGAGAGGAAATAAAGTAAAAACACTAGTAGATCAGACATAATGTACACATCTATCAGTTACGTAAAACTCACAGAGAGTCGCAAAATAGCTCCATGGCAACGAACCAGGCTAGAATCTGATTATCTAGAAGTGTAGGCTACAGATGAGACATAATTTTCTATTAAAACACAAATTTTTTTCTACTTGACCCTCGGCCCTAACAGATCTCTTAAACCTAACAGATATTCCAGCCATGCTTTGGTGAGCAAACTGCAGTCATTTCATAACTGAATTCTCTACTGGTTACCTGAGATGTTGCTATTCCATGGTGCTCATTGAAAAAGAGCCCCATTTTTGACATCAGGGATCTCTGTGTGACAGAGCTGACCTTATGTTTTTAAAATTCTTAAGAACCTGACATTCAGTACTAGACATTCTCTACTCTGGTGCAGAAATGGGACATGGGGGTTTTCCTTATAGACAAGGCCAAATTATTTTCTCAAAAAGTAATGTTGACTCTGCTCAAATACTCAGGTATTCAGTTGAGACCCTACTGTTCCGTGCCATGAACACAGAAGATACTTTGGGCCTGAGACATTCTGAAGGCTGTTACCTGTTCCCTGGCTTCATACTTTGCAATAATTTCTTCAGGAGCAGAGAGCAGCATCTCTGATGTACCTGTGGTGCTTCCATAGCTTGAGAGCCAGTCTCGGTGGTGTCTGTGCCCTTTTACATCAGTTGCCCAACTGGTAGAAGCAGTGGTTTCTCCCTGTGAGTTAGACCCTAGATCCAAAGGCAGAAACAGGTTGGGTAGCTGAGCCCTTTAAGGCACCCTCCCCTGACACACGCACGCAGTGGGGTCACCCCTGGGCTGTCCTCCTCCGGCACCACCCTGCTGGTCTCCCCTTGTTATCCTATCTCGACCCAGGCGCTGAGCAGCCTTTGTTCACCTATCTGAACTTGTTCTGTAGGTGTATCTCTTCTTTCGGTTTTATCCCCTCGGCTTCCTCCAGGAGCTCCACTCTGTTCCCCCCTGCCTCAGGCCACTCCCTCTTCTCAGGAATGTTTCTCTTATCTCTTTTCCTGTCAGTTTTATTCAGAATCTCAAGACTCCTGTAACCTTGAGCAAGCAGCAGGCTGGGAGGTGGGATTAGGATCCCCTGGGCTAAACGGGGAGGAGGGGAATTTCCTCCCGGCCAGGCACTCTTAAAAACCACCAGTTGGCTGCCTTGACCGTAAAAACAGTTCAGCCTAGCCTTTGGTGAATGTCTGATTTTTTTTTTTTTAAGTAGAATTGTATCCCCACGGACCCACCCGGGTAGGTTGGCTGTAAAATATACATTCCAATAGCTGAATGAGTTGACCTGTTGTATGGGGTTACTTAGTATTGTTCATTTAAATACTGGAGAATGTCTGTCAAATACAATGGTTTTTGTTATAGCACAGCTGATGTTAAACTGTTCTGACAGTAAATAGGCAACAGGTTCTGCAGCTTCGAAAGGAAAATCCTGGTTTGTGTTAATCAAACCATGTCATTGGCCTGGAGAGGGGCGCATACTCTTACCATTTACTGTGCCTTGCAGCGTCCTGCCTGTTTATTTAACAGCTGTATCAAGTTATATATGAATGCCGAATTAGGACAATACCCTGTTTTATACATTTAGAATTGAAATTTTATCCTACCCAGAAGAAACTCAGAATGGACACCAGGATTACAGAACTCAATTCACAGATTCAACCAAAAGACATTCATTGAGTGCCTCACTGTTCTATGAACTGGAGACACAAAGATGAGTAAGACATGGTCTCTGTCCTGGGAGAACTTAAGATACAGTGGAGAAAACAGTGCAAATGAATATGACAACATTTTCACAAGGTTGACGTGGCCGTGGGCCACCGTGGTATTCCCAATGTCTAGGATTCCTAAAAACTTATGCATTTGAATAGAAATGAAATTCAGTGGTGGTATTATGACATATGGTCTTATGGGAGCACTAACAAGGGACCTGATCAGAAAATAAAATCACCATAAAATGTCATTTCTTTGGTGTTTATTTCTGGTATTTTAAAAATCAAAATAATAAAAGTAACACAGGTTTATTGTAAAAAGTCATCCACAATCCCATGACTTCATTATTCTTAACTATTTTGTTTCTGAATAATAGATACCTAAAACCTGCTCATTCTTCAGATAAAATATATCCTGAGAGCTACTTAGGAAAAAAAGGGCTTGCCTAAGCGCAGTGGCCTTTGTTTTGTTTAAACTATAAATGATAATAAAGAGTTATGAGAACCCAACTTAGTAAATGACTTGAATCCGTATCATACATAGAGATCATCATATGACTCTGAAGGTGAGGCAGACAACTTCTTACACGGTTGGATATTAGTACCACGAGGGTTCTTTTCAAAGAAGACTTCCATGGACAACACTTTTCCTACATTCATATTCATTATTGGTTCTGTCAGTTCAGCCTAAAGTCTTTCACTGAAGTCATTCATAACCACCCCTTCCCCTCAGCAAAGACAAAGGGGTTATAAAATTGTCTGCACTTAATAAGTCCATGTATCATTCCAGGTAAGCCATTTAAATGGTTGTTTTACAAAATTTGCAGGATGTATTTGACTCTCAGAAGTCTTTCTTGAACCACATAAAATATTAAAGATCAATGTGAAAATGAAGATTTGTAATTTTCTTTTAATATCAAAAGAAATGAGTGTAAGTCTTTTTTAAAAGGGGCTTCTCAGGACTAGCACCTGTAAATTCAACACCAGGTTTTTCTCTATCTTACCTCAGTCTCTGACTTTGGCCAAGTCATCTCTTGTACCTAAGTTTTCTCACCCCAAACGTCATATCAATCACTAGAAGGTGATGAAAACCAAATCATGACTAAGGATTAGAGAGGATAAATAAGTTTATAGTTTTAAGAAAAGAATAAGCTACAGATACCAAATTCCTTTAAGACAGCAAAGGCAACACAAACAACTGTGCCTTCAGGTTTCTGACCTATAATTTCTTCACTTCTAAAGTGAAGAGTTGAGTTAACTGATCTCTTGGGTCCAATGTGGTTTAAAATTCTATTACCATGTTATTCTATTACTGTAAGAATTATGTCCAGAAAAGTAAGAAATAAAATAGCAGAGAACAAAATAGTACATCCATAGTAAACATCTCTAAAATGCTTCTAATTTAGCTTCTTCAATAGGAAAGTGAAATCTCAAAGAGGCTTAGCTGGTGGTGAAAAGATACTCTGGAAACTTTAGCCTGATTCAGGCCCAAGGTCAAGGAATTAATATACTCAGAACCACAACAAAGTAGCCATAGTGGCAGAGGGAATAATTTAGAGTAGATTGGAAAGGAATTTGCTATTTTCTCTACTCTGGTTTTATTCAAAGCCATAGAAAAATTACTTCCAAGGCAATTTTAAAACTGTATTTAATAATGAAGTATCAAAGTAGATACAGCACTAGACATTTCTTTAGGCCATTTATATGTTTCTTTGGGTGGCTGTAGGTTCTCAGCTTCCAGCGTATCTGAGTTATGTATTAATGGCTTAGTACAATGAAGAATCTTAATGGCATATTTACTGAAGCACTTGATCTATTCCTTGGGGGTGAAGAGATCAAGTGTATCCTTGTTAAAGCACAGAGAGAGACTTGGTAGAGGCAGTAGAATGGCTGCTGCAGCCTGAGGTCCATAGACTCACCCTGTGTTTTGTTGATAACCTCAACTTGTCAAAGTTATAATTCATCACCAGGCATTTTGAATTAGAACCTAAGACATTTCATCAATACCTGTCAATCCACACCCAGCAAACAAAGCAATACAGTGTCAAGCGAAGGATTTAATTTAACGAGCTGGCCATAAAGCTGTCATGGGTTGTTTTTTCTTAGCCTCCCTTCTTTCACCACTTCCGAAGCCAAATACAACCAAATACACTGGGTGCAACAGAATCATTCTGAGTTAAGAGAAATCCCCACAGACGTCCCCACTACCCATCTGTATAACCAACTAGAGAACTGGCTGGCCAATAAGGCCCCAGTTTCTTTGACTGTTAAGTAAAGATATTAAACTAAATGGTGTTTAGAGCTAACATTCCATAATTCTATCTCATTTTTTTCTTTGGGTAGCTACTAGTTTGAAGAACCCTGTGTAAAACCAAATTTCCAATTTTTGCCCCAAGGAAATTTGATTTCTTTTTTCTAAAATAAAATCTCTACAGTACAAAAAAGCTGAAGGTACCTATTTTAGCTTTGCTCCTTAGGGTGGTATTTAAAGAATGAAACCAGGAATGGCTGCTATCTAAAGCAGCAGTCATAAAAAAAAAAAAATAAAAGTTATAATTTAGAATGAAATTGTTCTCAATGAAATAATGCCACATATGAGTGCATCTTCTTTTTTTTTTTTTTTTTTTTGCATCTTCTTTTTAACCTACCTATGTAGGTTATTTTTTGTGAATTTTTCTAACCAAAATAAAAATACCATGCCAGTGTCCCTATGTTATAAGTGGGCTCACAAAAAAAGGGGCTCTTATAAATGAACTGCTTTCTTTCTTTTCTGACATTTTTTTATTGGAGCAGAGTTGATTAACAATGTTGTTTTAGTTTCAGGTGCACAGCAAAGTGATTCAGTTATACATATACATGTAACCATTCTTTTTCAAATTCTCTTCCCATTTAGGTTATTACAGAATATTGAGTGGAGTTCCCTGTGCTATACAGTAGGTCCTTGTTGGTTATCTATTTTAAATACAGTAGTGTGTACATGTCAATCCCAATCTCCCAATCTATCCCTACCCGCCATCATTCCCCCTGGTAACCATAAGTTCGTCCTCTAAGTTTGTGAGTCTGTTTCTGTTTTGTAAATGAGCAAATGAACTGCTTTCATTGTAGTTAAGGGTTTTGTTTTGTTTTGTTTTTTAAAGGCTAGTTCTGAAAAGGACCTGGGAATTGAAAAATCACTCCTAGAACTATCTAGAGGAAAACGTAACAAATAAAACTATATTCAGCTTCACTACTGGACACATAATTACTAATCGTATAATTACTAACCCTGTTATTGCCAGCATTTCCAGTTCAAATGACAGAAAGACTGAAACGTTCTTAAATGTTGACCATGAAGCTGAAATGAAATAGAGTGTACAGACCAGCTTTCCCTATAAACAATGACATAAAGGACAACACAGTCAATCAATAACTTCTGGATCAGGCCAGGAGAGGTAGTATACAAGAAACCTGGTTTTAGAACAAGGGTCTAATGTGGAGATAGAATGATAGATAAAAGAGTGGATTCTTTAACCAAGTTGAGCTACTTAACTTTTAATCTGCAAAGGACAGTGGAGTGTAGCTAAGTCATACAGAAACAACTGAATGCCTTCTCCATGAAGTGACCTACTCTCTGGCTGCAGTAGGATTAAACTAGTTATTTCTAAGTTCCTTCAAGTCTCTTTTTTCAATGATTCCTGGAACTTTCAAAGACTTATCCAAATGAAACACATGCCCAGTTTGAAGGCAAATCTACCACAGAAAAAGCCTCCTTTCACACCCAGTTCTATCTTACCTCAGCCAGTTTATCCAAGATTCTGGCCTTTCAGCTTTCTGAGCTCAAATTTTCATTTCAACTACTCCACCTCCTAGAAATACCTAATGGACTATTAAAGAATTGGCAATGAGTAAAAGAAATATTTCATAACTGTTATTTTTATTTTGGTTAGAAAAATTCACAGGTTATTTCAATTCACAGCTATAGTCCTTAGCCCATTTTAGAAGAGCAGTTGGGGCTGGAATTTTTTTATTTAGCTTTTCCCTAAACTACCTGCAAATCATTAAAAATGTATCCCCAGTTGGATCGATGGTTGGATCCCCCAGTTGGATCTATGGTTAACTAACTGTTCTTTGCAAAATCCATCTGTAAAGATTCAGTATAAAACACATTTTATTTCCCATTTTGCTGTGATCCTAATTATTTTTGATAATATAAAAATTTTTGATAATAAAAAATGTGATGCCTCTGCTTAGGCTAATCTTGACCTAATTCTCATAAAAATAAACACAATGGTGTTAGAGTTCACAACCTTTGGGCATCACAGTTGCATACTTGGAGCTAACACCGCTCTCATGGGATGACATAGGAATATCTTGAGCACCAAAGTTCTAGAAAGCAGTGACCCAAAGTGTGTGCAGCCCCACGTGGCTCCCATTAATTAAGGTGTTTAAATTTTACAATCTTGAATTAAGAATCTCCCTCTGTATCATGTTGAAATGTTCTTTGAAGCTGCCATTTATTATATGCCTACCATCCAGCAGCAATCAGTTAAGTGTTTGTTTAGTGACAAAGTCTTCCCCATACTCCATTCACACTTGATCTTGTACTTCTGAGACCCAGAACAAACACAGGAAAAGAAAGCAAAGTCAGTTAATGGAGGTAGACTGTCATCAACTATTGCTTGTCCCTCAATTAACCCTTATAGTTCTAATGACTCCGTAGAATTTCAAAAAGTTAATATTAGATACGAAAACCCAAGAACCCACATTTAAATGGAAGCCTTTCATTGGCAGTTAGTCAAGGAATAAATTAAAATAAGGAAAGAGTGCAAGGTGAGGAGTCAGAAGCCCTGGGTCATTTACTACCAGTGGTTTCAGCTTCATCTGTCTCATGGGGCGACCCACCTTAACTACCTGACGAATTCGCTTTAAACATCTAAGTGAGGCAATGGGCATGAATGCGCTTTGTAAACAATAAAGTATATTACAAAATATTTGAATAATTCACTTTCCTGTTCTATGTACAGAAAATGGACATATATTTTTTAAAAGAAATTTTTATGAAAGAGTTTCAAAAGTACTGCAAGATTTCTAATAAAATTTTCTACTTTTCTCATCAGAAACATAAGGGAAGGGGTAGTAAGGTAGCAGCTGCCCAAGGAATCAGACAATAGAGAGCTCAAAATCTGGCATCAGGGAGAGCACTGAAAATGCCTGAATCGTTCTAAGAAAGTTTGGAGAAAAGAGATTCACAATTTTCCACAAGACCTAATTTTAGTTTAATTGTGAATTTTTAAAACTACAAAACAGCAAAATATTCATGCAAGCAGAGCTCTTTGTTGGTCACCCCAGGGCACCTGTCCTCAGACTGGCCCCTTCTTGCATCTTTACAATGTTTTTGGACACCTGTGAAATTCTGAAGGCAAAAGAAAACATCTGCTCACACCCATAATCATGCCTCCGGGTCTTATGAGCCAATGTTTTATTAATTTATTAATAATTATTATAATATTATCATCGTAGGATTTTTTAAAAACTTGCTGCTATGTTGCATTTATTTTATTATTTTTAAAGATGTATTTATTATTTATTTATTTTATTTATTTTTGTCTGCGTCAGGTCTTAGTTGCGGCACACGGGATCTTTGTTGGGGTGCACTGGCTCTTCGTTGTGTCACACGGGCTTCTCTGTAGTTGTGGCGTGCAGGTTTTCTCTCTCTAGTTGTGGTGCACAGGCTCCAGGGCGCGTGGGCTCTGTAGTTTGCGGCACGCAGGCTCTAGTTGAGGCATGTGAGCTCAGTAGTTGTGGCGCGCGGGCTTAGTTGCCCTGAGGCATGTGGGATCTTAGCTCCCCAACCAGGGATTGAACCCGTGTCCTTTGCATTTCAAGGCAGATTCTTTACCACTGGACCACCACGGGAATCCTGCATAGTAGGATTTAGATTCGATCACATACATGTCAGTGGTAAATTGGACAGAGGAACTACTATTTTAATTGAGATTATACTTACTCATTTATGATTTATTGCTAATCCAATGAAGGGTCCCTAAATGTCTAAGTGTCCCAGGCCCAGAATTACTGAAACGGTGCAAAATAAACACAAGCCTCAGTATGAAACAGAAAGAATAGTTCAAGAAGAAATTTGGAGATCTGTGAGTTTCTCTAAGAAAGCTTGGGGGAATGAGATCCCTTGCTATTTACAAAGCTCTGTTAAAATGAAATCACTTGATTTCTTTTCAAAGTTATAAAGTCGCAAAAGAGTCATGCAAGCATCTTCTTCGCTAAGTAACAGAGAGAAATAGAAGTGAATAGTTTTCTCTGTATTTGATCCATCTTTTCTCCTCTCCATCTCTCTATCCCTCCTTCCCTCCTTCCTTTCTTCCTTCTTTCTTGCTCTTTTTCTGAAAAGCAATGAGCTTAATCTGTAAAGAAATAGGATGTTTCCTATAGCCTGGGCAATTTTTTATATTTTTTTATCTTTGTGTCTCCATCCTGCACCACCCCCTCTCTCCTAACAGTAGAGATGGGGGGAGGGTTTTATTTGATTAGGTCAAAGGTGAGGCTCCCAGGACAATATTATCCTTTTAATAGTCTTTGGTATGACAGAAAACATAAAACCAGAGGCCACATACCTGTCTTATCCACACATACCATCAGCATCAATAGGTATTTTACCACGGCCTGAGGCAGTTTATTCTTACAAGTATTCTGCCCTCCAACCACCCCTGTACCCTGATGAACCATTACTTGTCTTTTCCTGTTTCAAATTTTACTGCTTGTAAATAGAAATCAGCTAAATCCTACATTTCATAACAGCTACATCAATCTTTCTGATGCTCAAGTAATATTAAGTTATTGCTATGTGGTATCCAAACTAGATGATGTAATATAGAACAAAAGAAGCTCGTTCTCTCTCTCTCTGCGTGTTTCATATATATTATATACTTGACAGAGAGAGGAGAGCTACTTCAGAATTACTTAGAATATTCAACTTAGTTTTAGTAACTGCACAATTTAGTAAAACTAATCAACTTGTTTCCTTCATTCTAAAAAGGGAATAATGATAGTTACAGGAATATCGTGGGATTAAATACAATAATGCGCAAAGAATGCTTTATCATAACAACTAGCACAAAGAAAGTGCTCAGTTAATGTTAATTATTTTTTTAAATTAATTAATTATTTACTTATTTTTGGCTGCATTGGGTCTTTGTTGCTGCGCACAGGCTTTCTCTAGTTGCGGTGAGCAGGGGCTACTCTTTGTTGCAGTGTGCGGGCTTCTCATTGCAATGGCTTCTCTTGTTGCAGAGCATGGGCTCTAGGCATGTGGGTGTCAGTGGTTGCAGCATGCGGGCTCAGTAGTTGTGGCGCACGGGCTTAGTTGCTCCACGGCATGTGGTATCTTCCCGGACCAGGGATCAAACCCGTGTCCCTTGCATGGGCAGGTGGATTCTTAACCACTGTGCCACCAGGAAAGTCCCATGTTAACTATTTTTAATGTTGTTATGAGGACAAGAGGGAGTCTGCACAAGGAATCAAGAAGAGTACCAGGCCTCAGTAAACACTTGAAAGAACCTGGGTCCCTCTATATGCCAACCCTTCCTTTCTCTATATTTCAACCCTTCCTTCCTCTTTCCTATTTCAGGGTGAAGAGATGTGAGTGAACAAGATCACTAAACAGTAGCGCTTGTAATCAACATGAACAAAGAAAATCAGCAGAGGATTTTGTTGCAAAAACACTTAAAAAGGCCTTTTTAGCACAGAAGGTGCTCCAGATTTATCCTGTTGTTCTGGATAATGCTAGAATTACTCCCCAAGTTGGAAAGAGCATGATCACCCGACATGTTAAAATTTATGGTCAGTCATACGACATTTTTTTATTTTTTATAAATTTATTTATTTATGTTATTTTTGGCTGCGTTGGGTCTTTGCTGCGTGCGAGCTTTCTTTAGTTGTGGCGGGCAGGGGCTACTCTTTGTTGCAGTGTGTGAGCTTCTCATTGTGGTGGCTTCTCTTGTTGCGGAGCATGGGCTCCAGGCGTGTGGGCTTCAGTAGTGGCACGTCGGCTCAGTAGCTGTGGCTTGTGGGCTCTAGAGCTCAGGCTCAGTAGCTGCAGCCCACGGGCTTATTTGCTCTGCTGCATCATATGACATTTTTAACAGGCATGAGGAAACAGAGTCTAATATGGAAATGACTAAATCTTAACAGTAATTGAAGTAACTTACTCTTTAACCTCGTGAGGATGGAAAACTATCTTTTCACTTGACAAATGCACGTGACAATGACAAATGCCCCGTGTATCTTCCATTGAATGAAAGAAGATATGGTACAATTTCATTATGGCGATAATTCCTTTTACAATCATTTTTTATTATGAAATGTTTCAGATATATATTTTTAAAAATATAAAGAATATAATAATCCCCTGGGTATACACTATTCAGCTTAAGAAAGAAAACATTACAAATGTAACTGAACCCCCATAATGATCTCATTTCTCAATTCCTCTTTCCCCTGGGCCCCAAGGTAATCACCATACTGAATTTGGTGTTATTTATTCACATGGGATGTATTCTCAAGGTTACTTTCTCAGACCAAGATAAAAGAGCTAGTCTTCTATCAATCTTCAGTTAATTATTTCCTCTGTGCCTCTGAGTAGAATTTATGATGTGGCAAGGTCTAGTAATATCAGAATTAGGTACCATTTTTTAAATTAAATCAAAAGAGGGAAAGTATGCCATTTTAAGGCCACTCAAACTATGAAAAGTAAAGTCAATGATATTTTTAAAAAACTTTATAGATGTGGAAAGAATTCAAGATTCGAGTTTCAGCAATATGGCAGATTATACATTAAAAACCCTCCTGCTATATCAACTGGAAATGCTGGGAAAAGTTACACACACTTTAAAAAAAAAAATGCACAGCTAAGCTCATATAAAAGAAAAATATCCAGGTGCCAGGAATAATGAAGCAACTGAAAACTTGACTGACAATGAGTAGGTTACCCTGTGCTTGCCTCAATGGTGGGTGGGGAAGAGTGGCTGCAATCTAGGAGTTTGGTTTCTAAGGGAAGGCAGAGGATACACAATAACTTGGCTCTTGCAAGATGGAGAATTGAAACTAAGATTCCCCACATAAAACTGGAAGTGCTAAACTCTCGGGAGAAAAAAAATCTGTCCACCAGCAAAAGAAAACACAAGACAATAGGGAAACTATCTTACCTGTGGTTGGGCTCTGAGTGGGGAAAATAAATATCTTGAGAATTCCTAATACAGGCCTGCACAACACAGAGGACTGAATTTATGTCACATGTCGTCTAGGAAGCCACAAGTCAAGAAATTACAAAAGACGAAGTCCTAAGCCAGGGATCCCCTAAGCATACAAAAGTAAACCACAAGCTATCCTGGGATAACCTTCTTAACCCAGACTGCACAGGAATTTATAGATAAAGCCTTGCTGAAGATCAGCTCACAATCCAAGATTTAAAAACAAGGGAGAACATATATCTATAGGGAAAACATGTATCTATATCTATCTATCTACACACTATAGGTAGATTCTGTAGCCCAAAAACATTAGATTAAAACCCAAGAAGTTAACACGATAGAAATAGCTGTTAGAGACTACTAAATAATTATAACCAAGAGAATTATCATATAACTAATTAGTCTAAAATTCCCCCAAATTCTGATAACTATTACAAATGCTGCATTCCTTAGCACACATAAAAATGAAAAATGGGTGAACAGCTGTTAAGGGAAAGATTAATAACTACATTCTGAGGAAAGATCAGAGCAAAACCAGAAATATAAACATTGAATTATTTGCCACTGAATTACTTTGAAACCATGTAATAATATAAAGTTGTGAATGCACTTAAGAGTTAGCTACTGTGGGGAAAAATGGCCTGCTCTTGGAAATGTGTAAATTGAGGCTCCTTCCTCAAAAGTACTTGCAAAAACATTGACGTAGAGCAAGAAACTACCTACATAGGCTCTGGAGAATATTGGCCAACATATCAAAGCTAACAGGGTAGTTTGAATGTTGGGAGAGGTGGTAGTGAAGAAAAATGTTTTACTCGGGGCTTCTGGGAAGATGGCGGAAGAGTAAGACGCGGAGATCACCTTCCTCCCCACAGATACACCAGAAATACATCTACACGTGGAACAACTCCTACAGAACACCTACTGAACGCTGGCAGAAGACCTCAGACCTCCCAAAAGGCAAGAAGCCCCCAATGTACCTGGGTAGGGCAAAAGAAAAAAGAATAAACAGAGACAAAAGGACAGGGACGGGACCTGCACCAGTGGGAGGGAGCCGTGAAGGAGGAAAGGTCTCCACACACTAGGAAGCCCCTTCGCGGGCGGAGACTGCGGGTGGCGGAGGGGGGTAGCTTTGGAGCCAAGGAGGAGAGCACAGCAACAGGGGTGCGGAGGGCAAAGTGGAGAAACTCCCGCACAGAGGATCAGGGCCGACCAGTACTCACCAGCTCGAGAGGCTTGTCTGCTCACCCGCTGGGGCAGGCGGGGCTGGGAGTTGAGGCTCGGGCTTCGGTCGTAGCGCAGGGAGAGGACTGGGGTTGGCGGCGTGAACACAGCCTTCCAGGGGTTAGTGCGCCACGGCTAGCCGGGAGGGAGTCCGGGGAAAAGTCTGGAGCTGCCGAAGAGGCAAAAGACGTTTTCTTCCCTCTTTGTTTCCTGGTGCGCGAGGAGAGGGGATTAAGAGCTCTGCTTAAAGGAGCTCCAGAGACGGGCGCGAGCCGCGGCTAAAAGCGCGGACCCCAGAGACAGGCCTGAGACGCTAAGGCTGCTGCTGCTGCCACCAAGAAGCCTGTGTGCGAGCACAAGTCACTCTCCACACCCCGCTTCCGGGGAGCCTGTGCAGCCCGCCACTGCCAGGGTCCCGGGATCCAGGGTCAACTCCTCCGGGAGAACGCACGGCGCGCCTCAGGCTGGTGCAACGTGATGAAGGCCTCTGCCACCGAAGGCCCGCACCGTACTCCGTGCCCCTCCCTTCCCCCCGGGCCTGAGTGAGCCAGAGCCCCCGAATCAGCGGCTCCTTTAACCCCGTCCTGTCTGAGCGAAGAACAGACGCCCTCTGGCGACCTACACGCAGGGGCGGGGCCAAATCCAAAGCTGAGCCCCTGGGAGCTGTGAGAACAAAGAGGAGAAAGGGAAATCTCTCCCAGCAGCCTCAGAAGCAGCGGATTAAAGCTCCACGGTCAACTTGATGTACCCTGCATCTGTGGAATACATGAATAGACAACGAGTCATCCCAAATTAAGGAGGTGGACTTTGAAAGCAAGATTTATGATTTTTTCCCCTTTTCCTCTTTTTGTGAGTGTGTATGTGTATGCTTCTGTGTGAGATTTTGTCTGTATAGCTTTGCTTCCACCATTTGTCCTAGGGTTCTATCCGTCCGTTTTAAAAAAATTTTTTTTTCTTAATAATTATTATTTTATTTTAATAACTTTATTATATATATATATATATTTTTTTGCGGTATGCAGGCCTCTCACTGTTGTGGCCTCTCCCATTGCGGAGCACAGGTTCCAGACGCACAGGCTCAGCGGCCATGGCTCACGGGCCCAGCCGCTCCGTGGCATGTGGGATCTTCCTGGACCAGGGCACGAACCTGTGTCCCCTGCATCAGCAGGCGGACTCTCAACCACTGCGCCACCAGGGAAGCCCACTTTATTATATTTTATCTTACTTCATTTTATTTTACTTTATCTTTTCTTTCTTTTTTTCCTTCCTTCCCTCCTTCCTTCCTTCCTCCCTCCCTCCCTCCCTCCTTTCTTTCTTTCTTTCTTTCTTTCTTTCTTTCTACTTCTACTAATTCTTTCTTTCTCCCTTTTATTCTGAGCTGTGTGGATGAAAGGCTCTTGGTGCTGCAGCCAGGAGTCAGTGCTGTGCCTCTGAGGTGGGAGAGCCAACTTCAGGACACTGGTCCACAAGAAACCTCCCAGCTCCACATAACATCAAATGGCGAAAATCTCCCAGAGATCTCCATCTCAACACCAGCACCCAGCTTCACTCAACGACCAGCAAGCTACAGTGCTGGACACCCTATGCCAAACAACTAGCAAGACAGGAACACAACCCCACCCATTAGCAGAGAGGCTGCCTAAAATCATAATAATCCACAGACACCCCAAAACACACCACCAGACGTGGACCTGCCCACCAGAAAGACAAGATCCAGCCTCATCCACCAGAACACAGGCACTAGTCCCCTCCACCAGGAAGCCTACACAACCCACTGAACCAACCTTAGCCACTGGGGACAGACACCAAAAACAACAGGAACTACAAACCTGCAGGCTGCAAAAAGGAGACCCCAAACACAGTAAGATAAGCAAAATGAGAAGACAGAAAAACACACCGCAGATGAAGGAGCAAGATAAAAACCCACCAGACCTAACAAATGAAGAGGAAATAGGCAGTCTACCTGAAAAAGAATTCAGAATAATGAGAGTAAAGATGATCCAAAATCTTGGAAATAGAATGGACAAAATGCAAGAAACATTTAACAAGGACCTAGAAGAACTAAAGATGAAACAAACAACGATGAACAACACAATAAATGAAATTAAAAATACTCTAGATGGGATCAATAGCAGAATAACTGAGGCAGAAGAACGGATAAGTGACCTGGAAGATAAAATAATGGAAATAACTACTGCAGAGCAGAATAAAGAAAAAAGAATGAAAAGAACTGAGGACAGTCTCAGAGACCTCTGGGACAACACTAAACACACCAACATTCGAATTACAGGGGTTCCAGAAGAAGAAGAGAAAAAGAAAGGGACTGAGAAAATATTTGAAGAGATTATAGTTGAAAACTTCCTTAATACGGGAAAGGAAATAGTAAATCAAGTTCAGGAAGCACAGGGAGTCCCATACAGGATAAATTCAAGGAGAAATATGCCAAGACACATATTAATCAAACTCAAAAATTAAATACAAAGAAAACATATTAAAAGCATCAAGGGAAAGACAACAAATAACACACAAGGGAATCCCCATAAGGTTAACAGCTGATCTTTCAGCAGAAACTCTGCAAGCCAGAAGGGACTGGCAGGACATATTTAAAGTGATGAAGGAGAAAAACCTGCAACCAAGATTACTCTACCCAGCAAGGATCTCATTCAGATTTGATGGAGAAATTAAAACCTTTACAGACAAGCAAAAGCTGAGAGAGTTCAGCACCACCAAACCAGCTCTACAACAACTGCTAAAGGAACTTCTCTAGGCAAGAAACACAAGAGAAGGAAAAGACCTACAATAATGAACCCAAAACAGTTAAGAAAATGGGAATAGAGCATACATATCGATAGTTACTTTAAATGTAAATGGACTAAATGCTCCCACCAAAAGTCACAGATTGGCTGAATGGATACAAAAACAAGACCCATATATTTGCTGTATACAAGAGACCCACTTCAGACCTAGAGACACTTACAGACTGAAAGTAAGGGGATGGAAAAAGGTATTTCATGCAAAGGGAAACCAAAAGAAAGCTGGAGTAGCAATTCTCATATCAGACAAAATAGACTTTAAAATAGAGACTATTACAAGAGACAAAGGACAACATAATGATCAAGGGATCGATCCAAGAAGAAGATAAAACAATTGTAAATATTTATGCACCCAACGTAGGAGCACCTCAATACATAAGGCAAATCCTAACAGCCATAAAAGGGGACATCGACAGTAACACAGTCATAGTAGGGGACTTTAACACCCCACTTTCACCAATGGACAGATCATCCAAAATGAAAATAAATAAGGAAACACAAGCTTTAAATGATACATTAAACAAGATGGACTTAATTGATATTTATGGGACATTCCATCCAAAAACAACAGAATACACATTTTTCTCTAGTGCTCATGGAACATTCTCCAGGATAGATCATATCATGAGTCACAAATCAATCCCTGGTAAATTTAAGAAAATTGAAATTGTATCAAGTATCTTTTCCCACCACAACGCTATGAGACTAGATATCAATTACAGGAAAAGATCTGTAAAAAATACAAACACATGGAGGCTAAACAATACACTACTTAATAATGAAGTGATCACTGAAGAAATCAAAGAGGAAATTAAAAAATACCTAGAAACAAATGACAATGGAGACACGATGACCCAAAATCTATGGGATGCAGCAAAAACAGTTCTAAGAGGGAAGTTTATAGCAATACAATCCTACCTTAAGAAACAGGAAACATCTCGAATAAACAACCTAACCTTGCACCTAAAGCAATTAGAGAAAGAAGAACAAAAAAACCCCAAAGTTAGCAGAAGGAAAGAAATCATAAAAATCAGATCAGAAATAAATGAAAAAGAAATGAAGGAAACGATAGCAAAGATCAATAAAACTAAAACCTGGTTCTTTGAGAAGATAAACAAAATTGATAAACCATTAGCCAGCCTCATCAAGAAAAAAAGAAAGACTCAAATCAATAGAATTAGAAATGAAAAAGGAGAGGTAACAACTGACACAGCAGAAATACAAAAGATCATGGGAGATTACTAGAAGCAACTCTATGCCAATAAAATGGACAACCTGGAAGAAATGGACAAATTCTTAGAAATGCACAACCTGCCAAGACTGAATCAGGAAGAAATAGAAAATATGAACAGACCAATCACAAGCACTGAAATTGAAACTGTGATTAAAAATCTTCCAACAAACAAAAGTCCAGGACCAGATGGCTTCACAGGCGAATTCTATCAAACATTTAGAGAAGAGCTAACACCTATCCTTCTCAAACTCTTCCAAAATATAGCAGAGGGAGGAACACTTCCAAACTCATTCTACGAAAGAGGAAAACAAAAACCATATGCTAACACATATATATGGAATCTTAATAAAAAAAAAATCGTTCTGAAGAACCTAGGGGCAGGACAGGAATAAAGACGTAGACATAGAGATCGGACTTGAGGATATGGGGAGGGAGAAGGGTAAGCTGGGACAAAGTGAGAGAGTGGCATGGACATATATACACTACCAAATGTAAAACAGATAGCTAGTGGGAAGCAGCCGCATAGCACAGGGAGATCAGCTTGGTGCTTTGTGACCACCTAGAGGGGTGGGATAGGGAGGGTGGGAGGGAGATGCAAGAGGGAGGAGATATGGGGATATATGTATAGCTGATTCACTTTGTTATAAAGCAGAATCTAACACACCATTGTAAAGCAATTATACTCCAATAAAGATGTTAAAAAATGTATTAAAAATCAACAGTAATAAAGACAGTATGGTTTTGATGCAAGAATAGACAAATTGGATAGCATAGAGAGCTCAAAAACATACCATACACATATAGACACTTGATTTGAAATAAAGGTGACATTGTAGAGCAATGGGAAATTATGGTCTTCAGTGCATGGTGCTGGGTCGATTGGATATCCATATAGGGAAGAAAAAAATTGAAATATAAGTCCTATCATCTAAGGTGGACTGCAGATCTAAATCTACAGCAAAGCAAATAAAGCTTTTAGAAGATAATGTAAGAGGATATGTTCATAATGCTCATGTTGCAAAAGACTTCTTACTGCTCAAAAAAACACATCATCACGGAAAAGATTATTAAATCGGTTTACATTAAAAATAATTTCTGTTCATTAAGAGATCCCATCTTTAAGAGAATGAAAAGGCAAACCACAGAGTAGGGGAAAATAGTTACAACATTTATAACTGTCATAGCATTTATAACCAGAATATGTGAAGCACTTTTATAGATCAATAAGGAAAATAAAGACAAACTTTTTAAATGAGCAAAAGACTAGAATACTTCACAAAAGAGGCTATCCAAATTGACAACAAACGTATGAAAAGTGGCTTGACCTCATTAGTTATTAGGGAACTAATAACTAATTAAAACTACAATAAGGTAACACTACATTCACCAAAGTGGCTAAAATTTAAAAGATCAACCATCCTAAAGATTGGTGAGTAAGGGGAGCAGCAGGGCTCTTACTCCCTGCTGTTGCCATGTGAATGGATACATACACTTTGGAAAGTGATCAGGCATTACCTACAAACGATGGGCATACGTGTACCCTCTGTGCAAGCTACTATATGGCTCCTATATACATATCTAATGGAAATGCACATATGATATGAGTCAAAAGACAGGCACTAGAATTTCATAACAGCATTATTTTGCAATAGCTTCAAATGGGAAAATACAATAACCAACATCAGTAGAGTGAATAAATAAATTATGGTATATTCCTACAATACAATACTAGATATATAGCAGTAAAAATGAACAGACTATAGCTACATGCTACAGTAAATATATATTACAAAAATCATGCTGAGTAAAAGGAAACCAATACAAAAGAAAATATATTGCAGATTTGTATATACATATGGATATAATGTATATTATTGTACATTAAACATAGGTAAAACTTAGCTACACTCTTTGATTAGGGGTAGAGGGTAATCTTGGAAAGGAGGAAGGGAATAGTGGTGGAGATGGGACATGAAGAGGGCTTCCAAGAAGGTATGTTACCCGCTGGCATGGACATGGATATCCACTTTGACCTTACTCTCATTGAGCTAGTGTTTGGTGCATTTCACTGTATATGTTATGCTACACACACACACACACACACACACACACACTCTCTCTCTCTCTCTCTCTCTCTCTCTCTTTCTCTCTCTCTCTCTTTCTCTCTCTCTCTCTCTTAAAAAGAAAAAGGCTGGGCTTCCCTGGTGGCACAGTGGTTGGGAGTCCGCCTGCCGACGCAGGGGACGCGGGTTTGTGCCCCCGTCCGGGAGGATCCCACATGCCACGGAGTGGCTGGGCCTGTGAGCCATGGCCGCTGAGCCTGCGCGTCCGGGGCCTGTACTCCGCAACGGGAGAGGCCACAGCAGTAAGAGGCCAGCGTACCGCAAGAAAAAAAAAAAAAGAAGAAAGAAAAAGGCTGATAAAATTGGCCAAAGATTACATAGATAGGATTCAAGTGCTCATATAATTCCCATATTACTGAGTCACTTCCTTTTAGCTTGCAAATAATAGAAAATTTCACACACAGGACCCTTCCATTAAAATATTTCCTCATTATATTCACTAGCTACACAAAAAGCATATGCAAAATGGTTACTATTATTTAAAACAAGAAACTGTGCTTACACTATATTGTTTCTTCATATCATTAGTATATTTTATGATTCAGTTAACATATCTTTAAAAGGGATTATAGTATGAATTAATACTGTTTCAAAGACTTCATTTCTAAAAGAAGTCTTTCTTATTTTTGAATCCAAAAGTAATTAGATGTAAGACAAGCACAAATTGGACCCAAAGGAATCAAGTTGTATTTCTACTAATGACTTTGTTTAAACACATAACATGCCATATTCCAAGAAGTTAAATTGTTTATAATGGCCACTTGAGAGCCTTATTTGGGGCTATGTATGTATGATTTCTGATGGTCTTGCTTACAAGTGGATTTTTCTAAGAATTTCCTTTATTATCTAAACGTCTGGAATGGAACGAGGGAACATGGAACAGTGGATCCAAATTGGGTGGACATTTCCGTGATTCCACAAGCATCATCCTCTGAGGAATGCCCTTTGGAAAAGCACAGATTTCCACCCAACTGTTTATCCAGGCAAACTTCTGATAGTCTTCTCCAAGGTCCAATCTTAATTATGTAAGACAAATATTAACTAAATATTTTGACTTACAAAAACTAGTTTCAAAAAATAGTTTTTAATTCCATGGTCTCCTTCACAACTTATAATGGTGGTGGGTGTTAGGCTGCCCACATTGCATCTTTTCTCCTCTGAAGTTTTAATATAGCATTAAATATAAGAGGAATATAAGGGTATGCATATAAAACTATAGTTACCCTATACATAACAGGGTAAGATTAAACTTTGACCCGACCCTGCCCTACCTTTCTTCCATCTTATAACTTGACGTTACATAGTTACTAAAGTTAACACCCTGCTTACTGTAGTCTGAATATAACTTCCTCATTCCTTCACAAATGTGTACAGCTTTCCATGCCTAAAATGCTCTCCCATTTTCTCTCTCCCCACTTAAACCTACACATTGTTCTGGAACCAGAGTATAAATTTTGGAACACTTCTTCCCCACTCCTGATGATTCCCAACTGAAAGGAAACTCAGTTCCTTTACTCAGAGCCTCTCTCCACCCCTTTACTCCATCCCCAAGGAGGTAAACATTTGATTTGTAAATATAGGAAGAATAACTGAAGCTATATGGCTCAGTTCCATTCTCCTTCTAGGGAGCTCCCCGACCCATTCAGTGCAACCAGCTATGACATGAATCTTAAGGATTCATTATTAGAAAAGCCCAAATTAGCTAAGACTTAAAAACACATCCCTCAATTTGTTGTCTATTAGAAAAGAAGGTGATACTTTGACCTTCATCTTCACTATTTCTCAACTTGTACATAACCTAAGAAGAAGGCCTCTTCAGATACCCCTATGTACATGAATTTCTCTCTCTTCCATAAGAACCTTACTGACTACCCTGGGCATTGGTGATATTTGTCCTTATTAAAATAATACTTAACTGTTTCAGTCAATATTACCTTTTGTTAAGTATGTGTGAATGTCTCTGTGTTCCTAGCTATCATCAGCTAGACTATAAATTCTTTCTGAATAGGAAACACGTTTTCTACTTATTTGTATTCTACACAGGATATAAGGCATTCAATCGTATAGGTTGATTGTTTGAAAAAACATGGAATAATTTTCTCCTGGAGACTATATGCAGTACAACTGATCACAGCATTGTAGAGTCAACAACTTTTTTATTTAATAGGGATGAGTAATCAAGTATCCTTAATAATGACAAAATGACATGTGGATTATTCCCCTCTAAATATTTCTTTATAAAATGTATTGCATGCTTTCCAGCCTTAGTAAATGTCATATGCCAAACCGTATTTATCTTTCTTCATCGGCACAGTGTTACTAACATGATCAGCTATGTTATTAGAGATAGTATAGGATAGAGAGTACTATTCAGTTGATCAAAATAAAGAAAACTTACCCAACGTGGCCTAAGGAAACAACACTGAGGGGAGACAAGTTTGGAGCTACAAAAATAGTCCTTATCGTGAAATTCCAAAGGGCCAAGAGAGAACAAACAAGAAGTAGCTACCAGCAGCTAAGGGATTCAGAACTAGAATTAGGAGTAAGAGTGGGTCTAATAGACTGGCTTAGAACTAGTTGGACAGGGTAAGAGAGCACTGGAGCTTCTCATTTAGCATGATATTCATTTCCTACCTCTGGAAATGTGCATGTGTATTAAAGAACTTACAGGGCGGTTAGCATCTATTCCCGTTTGCAACATTAGAAAGTTTTATCCGGTGTCATTTCTTTTCTGGTAAGACTGAACTGACCTAGAATGATGTGAATGGGGTGAAACCAAAAGTGATAATTAATGTGGAAAAAGAATCTGCAGGGCTTACAGTTACTGAGTATGTAAAGATGAAGGAGAAGAGTCAAAATTACACCCAAATACCAGTCTAACAGTTGAACATTTCAAGAAAGAAATGATGAATTTTGTTCTAAACAGCCTGGATGATGGAAAAAAATGAAAGAAGACTTCCGAATTTCATGACAAGAACTTCCTTGCATCTCCTATCAGTTACTGAATGCTACCTTAAAAATAAGCACTGTTTTTAAGATAAATAGTAAAATTCCTTTCCTTTGTCTTGGTAGACACCTGAGTGTGTTATAAATTAATAGCTGGATGGCTTGTTACCATCCTCCTTTTACTGAGCCTACCCTCTATTTCATTATTTCTCCATATTCATTTAACATGTGATTCTTATAAATTTTAACAGTTGGAAAACAAACAGCTGGCTGAACTCTCTACTTCAGTGTTTTGGATACTTTGCTTCTTGGTAAGTGATCAGTATTTTCATACACTGCTATAGTAATAACAGGAAATGATCTGTTAAAATCTGGATCTCCAGCTATAGATGAATGCCAGGGTACAGAGGAGAGCTGGTCTCAGAATAAAGTCTATAAGAACAGTTGGGGGAGTTATTTCTAGGACCACAGGGAGAGAATCGTAATTTGCTCTCAACACCGGAAAAGCAAATACATAGTGGAAAAACATCTTATGGTCACCATTGAACTGCATCAGTGGAAAGCTTATGGCCACAAATGCAGTAATTAAAACAACTGAGATGGTAAATACTAGAGCTTCAATTATACATGATGTGAAATACCATTTCCTGAAATACCAATTCACTCAGAAAAAGATTTCATAAGATAGAATACCTTTAAGTTGGTGTAACTGTAATTTTGCTTATGTTGGCAAAATAGTAAATTGATTCTTTTAACCAGAAAGGACAAGAGAAGACAAACAATGGTGGCAGGATTAGCCATAGAAAAAAGGGAGGGTACTTTCACATAAAACTGAAATACAGACTGGTTAGTATTACTAAAAAATAATTTCAACTTTTCTTACAAAATTGCCATGGGTTATAGACATTTTCTTAGATTTATGGTGGGGGGGAGTTGTAATTAATTAGCCTTAAGATATGTCCTGTTAATAGAATAAATCATTATCATGGATAATTAATAAACTAATCCCTGAGGTTTTTCCTTTGTTGTCTTCCTCTCTCTAATGCTTTCTAGACACCATTGCACAGAAGCAGGCCCAACTAAATGGCAGATCATGAAGCACAGAGAGCTTCCTTGTAGATGGCTGGTAAACAGCTTTGTACAGCAAACACTTCCAAACATCATACTCTAGGGAGTCATAGTAGAAGTGGGGAAAATCAAAACAATGTGGGCAAAAGAAGATTAACTTGTTTTAAAAGCTCCACAGAGCAAAAGTGTCTCCAAATAACCACAACTACAAAGTATTATTTTCCCTAATGCTTTAATTTAACATATTTTGCAACTTTTATCATTTTTAAAAGGTAATTGAACCAAGAATTCAATTAAAAATGACATATAATAAGCCAACATGTTATTAAGAATTTAAAGTAAAATTTTCTAAAACACTAGAAACATATCAAATATTTGTATTTGAGTTATAATATTTTATACTCATAAAAATTTATACTGTAGTGTATTAATCTGTACTAAACTAGTAGTCATAATGGCTAAAAGAACAGAAGGCATGGTGTCTAAAATTACTTTTCAAGATTGGTCTGTGTTTTAATTGTTGGAATCTTTCAAATGAGAGCAAAAGTACAAAACATCACTGGATTCCTAACATACAAATCATCTGTTTCAAATTAATTGTTGTTATTCACGTAAAAACAATGATAGTTTGGATTCGAGAATAGGCTTAAAAAGTGAATAACTAGCTGATATTACAAATAGTCTTTCTTTCTACAGTTCCACCTCCTCCACAATGCCTTCTTTTAGCTTCACCTCTAACTTCTGAATAGGAAGTTAACTCTCTCTTTTCCATCCACCAGTTAGAGATCTTACCAGTCTAATTTCTGATCTGGTTATCAGAGACCTATTATTTCCCCTAGTAGACTATAAGCAACTGGAAAGCAAAGTCTGCATCAGATTTACTTTGGTTTCCTTATTATGTCTAATTCAACATTCAATATCTATTAGTCTTTTTAGAGTTGGGTATTTATTAGCCTTCAGTGAACTGCTGTCTTTTAAAATTCCAGGTTTATACAAAAAGTTCCTTGTGACAGTATTTCCACAGGTAATAAGCTGATTTTTAAAGTGTCTAATACTTCAATTACATGTATAATTTAAATATTTAAATCTCATAACTGCAGTTTGATCAATATTCAAAAAGTATACTGATTACGGATGAATCCGTGAAGTTACTGTCATTGTTTTATTAACTGTTAAGATGGCTTTTCAATGTTTTTTATTCTCAGATCCTATACAGTAAGAAATATAACTATGTCAAATCTAGCCTCTTTGGGTGATTCCTATATGAAACAGGTAGAATAAGCTATTTTTAAATCAGCTTTATTAAGGTACGATTGACATGCAATAAACTGCACATATGTATGATTTGATAAATTTTGGCATATGTATATAGCTGTGAAACCAGTACCACTGTCAGGATAATGAACATTTCTGTCATCCCCCCAAATAATTCATGCCTTCTTGCTTCTGTCTGCTCCCCATCCTGTGCAACCACTAATATGCTTTCTATCACTTGATGAGTTTGTACTTTCTAGAATTAAAAAAAAAAAAAATAGAATCATACACTATATACTCTTTTTTGTGGTTTCTTTCTTTCAGCATAATTATTTTGTAAATGTATCCATGTTGTCGCATGTATTAACTGTTCATTTATTTTTATCGCTGAGTAGTATCCTATTATATGGATTTACCACAATTCGTTTATACCTTCTCCGATTGATCAACATTTGCATTGTTTCCAATTTTTAGGTACTACAAATAAAGCTGCTATGAACATTCATGTGCAAGTCTTTGTACGGACATACGCTTTCTTTTCTCTTGGGTAAATACCCATACACAGGTATATGTTTAACTTAAGAAATTACCAAAATGTTTTCCAAAGTGGTTATACACTAATTACATCCTCATCAGTAGTTTGACAAGAGGTCCATTTCCTCCATATCTTTGCTAACACGTACAATTGTCTTTTTTTTTAACATCTTTATTGGAGTATAATTGTTTTACAATGTTGTGTTAGTTGCTGCTGTATAACAGTGAATCAGCTATACATAATATCCCCATTTCTCCTCCCTCTTGCATCTCCCTTCCACCCTGCCTATCCCACCCCTCTAGGGGGACACAAAGCACCGAGCTGATCTCCCTGTGCTCTGCGGCTGCTTCCCACTAGCCATCTGTTTTACATTTGGTAGTGTATATATGTCCATGCCACTCTCTCACTTCGTCCCAGCTTACCCTTCCCCCTCCTCGTTGTCATTTTAACCACAGTCATTCTAGTGGCTGTGAAATGGTATCTCATTACGATTTTAATTTGCATTTCACTAACATCCAATGAAGTTGAGCATCTTTTCATATGCTTATTTGTCAATCATATGTCTTCTTTGATGAAATGATTGTTTAAATCTTTTGCTCACTTTAATGGGATTGTTTGTCTTCTTCCTGTTAAGCGATAAGAAGAGTTCTTTATATATTCTAGATACAAATATTTTGTTGGCTATATAATTTGCTCTTTCAAAAGAGAAATGAAACTGCTTTAGATAATTATGCATTGTTAATGTAATACATGGTCTATCAGGACTTCAGATAATCCTTAAAATAAGGGGAAGCATTACCTCCACAATCTGGGGCTACCAAGTTTTCCCATGCCTAATGAGGTGCTCAGCTGGTTTATGAAAAACAGGGAAAGGGAGTAGAACTAGAAAACATAGTGATTTTCCCAACATTCTTCTTAATTCTTCCTAATTGTAGGAGTTTTTTTCACAAGCTATTAATAGTAGGAAATAACAGACTGGATCAGGTAAATGATAATTAGTCCTCCTCCTTTTTTCTTTTAAGCAAATTTTTAAAAAGCAGTTAGCAAGTAGTAACATTATTACTAATAAAACTTCCTGTACTTTTTATTAGATTTCTCTGCCTCTTAGACTCTGCCTGTTGTTTACATGAATGTTTTCCTTATCAGACTAACGCAGAACATCAATACAGTGCCAAGTATATATTGCTCTTCTTATTTTCTTGATTCTCTCCTTTTCTTTTAATTCCTATCCATCTGTTTTTCTTCTACCCTTCCCAGCATCTGACATCTATGCTTGGGAGTAATTCACTGATCTCAAATGAGTTTTGGTTACAGACTTTTTGGTGATGATACAGTCACTTACCATGCTTCTTACTTTAAAGACAACAGAATGAAAATGACAAACTCTTTGTGGAACTCATAGAAAAAAGAGCTGAGATTCTGCTGAGTGAAAAAAATGAAACCTTCATTTTTTATAGCATCCATGTAAATTAGTACTCTGCCAGAATAAATCAAACACATAATTATTTCCTAAACTTTGCTAATTTAAGACTTCAGTCTACCCAGTAATGCAAGAACCTCTGAGGAATCTTTCCCAAACAAGAGCCAATATGGTGGGAATTCCCTGGCAGTCCAGTGGTTAGGACTCCATGCTCTCACTGCCAAGGGCTCGGGTTCGGACCCTAGTCGGAGAAGTAAGATTCCCACAAGCCATGCGGCACAACCACAAAAAGAAAAAAAAAAAGAGCCAATATGGAGAAGTTCTGTCTCCCCCAAAGTAAGGATATGGGGTAGTGGGTGGTGCCGGGGGAGATAAACAGAATCAAATCGACTCATGTTAAACCATGGAAAGAAACCTCATTTAAGGGACTTTAAAATATTTTTATATGTAAAGAACAATTTCATATATTTTTAAAATTTTCATGAGCTACATTATCCCTTAGGGAATGCTTCAGTGTCAGACACAAATTTGAAACTATTCTATAAACAGCATTAGAATTAGAATAAACAGCAGATTATATTGGCAATTGCTAACATAATATCAGGATATAGACAACCCTAGGGTTAAAAATATTTCATGGGAGTACGATAATTATGACACAATTAATTACATTCCCCAAATCAGAATGGTTCTCATCACACACTGAATGCTAAGCTTATTTTGACACAGTTTTTAAAAAGACCGAGTATTAATAGAAGAAGCTTCCTCTGGATAGAAAAAAATAATAATTCTGGCCTATTAAAGATAATATCTATTGGTAAAACATAGTTTTGTTCCCAAACACGCAGTAAATCATTACTGTAATGCATGATCACTATATGAAATAATTACCTAGTTAGTAAAAAATTGTGTATATCTTAAAAATTTTCAGTTCAACTGGTTTTCTTTTGACATAAGGAAAAATTTAATGATTGGCTCAAATTCATTTTAATAATTATAAAATATGTGAGCTTTATTATATGTTAAAGAAAATAAACATAGTATGACCCAAAAGTTATTTATTAAAGTTACAATAAAATACTTTTCAATGCATAAAAAACTGCAAAATAATTGATCCTTTTTTCAATAAAGATACCAGATTTAATCTTTACTGACAAGATAAAGATATGTTTAATGACTTTTGTTCTGTTTCAAGGTCACCTTATGGAGCGATACATCATGAAATCAATAGTTGTACATCTAGGAAATTTACCAATGGAGCTCTCTTCCACGGGTGTGTATATTTTAATTTGTCTCATGTGGGTATCTCTTCCATTCTGATGATTGGCTAGAACAGCAATCTGTATCATGAATGTGCGAGTTGGCTTCTTATGATTATCAGTTAAAGGAACGTGAATCCAGCCACTTGGTTCCACCAATTCAAGTTGCTGCCAAGAAAAGAAAAGTCAGATTATGTTTTCACCCAATGAATATAATTTATTATAATGAATGTATTCTAAAGTTGACTTATAATTAACATTTTTCTCATGGACAGCATGACAATATAATAAACATTATCAGTTATTGGGCACTTTTACCATGGTCCATTTTTACAGCTGCTAAGCACTTTATATGTACCATTCTTGTAGACAAAATAAAAATAGAATTATTTGCAATCTTAGTATTTGTAGAAACGTGTATATGATTTAGACATGTATAAATGTATAGGGCCAATGAAAAACCATGCTGATACAAGTAAGAAAAGACTCTAAATGCTTAGAACATAATGCTTCTGGTATATTTTATTTCAAGAACCATGCCTAATATATCCAAACTCACATAACAATAAATCAGATTCTATATAAACTACAAGAATATTAACAAAAGAAAATCAGTCATTGCACCAGTATCAGACAAAGCTTTTTTTCTTGGAAAATAGTAAGTGATTTATCTATTTGAATGACAATCTAAACCTAAAATCTAGGTTTTAATGTTTTTCAAAAAGAAATGCCAGATAAACTTAAAAAAATTTTTCATTTTATTGGGACTTCCCTGGTGGCGCAGCGGTTAAGAATCTGCCTGTCAATGCAGGGGACATGGGTTCGAGCCCTGGTCCGGGAAGATCACATATGCCGTGGAGCAACTAAGCCCGTGCGCCACAACTACTGAGCCTGCACTCTAGAGCCCGCGAGCCACAACTACTGAGCCCACATGCCACAACTACTGAAGCCCACGTGCCTAGAGCCCGCACTCTGCAACAAGAGAAGCCACTGCAATGAGAAACCTGCACACCGCAACAAAGAGTAAGCCCATGCTTGCCGCAGCTAGAGAAAGCCCGTGTGCAGCAATGAAGACCCAACGAAGCCAAAAATTAATTAATTAAAAAAAATTTTTTTTCATTTTATTTTAACCAAGAGTCCAAACTATCCTTCCTTAACAAGGGAAGAAAAATTATAAGTAAAAAAATAAACCTAAATTTCTAAAATTTTTCCTAAAGTTATGAAATAGTTTTTAAAAGATAAGTATTGATTTTTAAATTGTCCTAAATATTGGACACAGCTGAAAAATATGCATTACAGAAAAATACAGGTTTATCTTATCAACCCAGCCCAATGGCAATGAATATAAAAGAAACTAAATCCGGATTCCATGAGTTACTCTAGAAAAACAAGAGACAAGAGACAGAGAAATGGAATACTAAAAAAGGTAGTTATTTTTAAGAAGGAATAATTTCCTCCTTTTAATTACAAAATATAAGAATAAATGAATCTCTACCCTTTATGGTATTGTCAGTCAGTGGCTTTTTATAAACTCCTATTAGCACTAACTTAAAATAATTGAGTCAGAGACCAGATATATCTGGTTTCTATCACTAACCTTTTAATCATTCAGGCAATAAATAGTTACTGAGTACTTAAAATGTTCAAGGTATTATTGTAAGTATAGTTAGGCATACAAAACATAAATTAGGCCTGATTCACACCTAAAGAGTGCTTAGAGGCAGACAAACAGCCTCTGGTTTCATTCATCTTCTTCATGTGTAAAGTAAAGGGATTGGACAAGTTTTCATCCAATGTCCTTTTCAGCTCTGACATTCAATGATTCTAAATAAAAGAAGAAAGATGTGCTAGGCAGAATAATAGGCCCCCAGAGATGTCCATGTTCCTCCCCAAATCCCCTGAATACATTAACTTACAATGGCAAAGGGACTTTGCAGATGTGATTAAGTTAAAGATTTGGGGATGGGAAGCTTATCCTGGATTACCTGGGTGGGCCCAATGTAATCACAGGGTCATTATAAGAGAGACAGTAAAGGAGACGTGATGATGGAAGCAAAGGCTGAGTGATGCAACCACAAGCCAAGGGATGTGGGCATCCTCTAAAAGCTGGAAAAAGCAAGAAGCATTCTCCCTTAGGAGCTCCTAAAAAGAATGCACCTTGCTGACACCTTGATTTTCATCCATTGGACCCATTTTGGACTTCTGACCTTCAGAATTGTAAGATAATAATTGTGTGTTGTTTTCAGCCACTAAGTGTACGGTAATGTTTTGTAGCAACAACAGGAAACTATTATAATAGATACACACAGGAGTTCAGAGAAGGGGGAAAGCAGCTCTGGTTGGGATAATCTATTCTCTAGGTAAATGTACAATAATGAATCTCAGTAATGACCAAAAAGTAAAACTAAAATTCTACTCAACTCCTTCCTAATAGAATGTTTTTGACAAATTCAACCACTATTTCTGATAGACTCAATGTTATTTTCAGAGTATTTTTTAAGTGCTTCACTGTACTGGAAGTTATACTAAGATTTTACAGGATATGATTTGGGGCATGATATGTACGGAATTGTAAATGTAGTAAATTATTCAATAAATACTATCAGTAAACTAGTTCTTCAGAACATAAAAAGTTTACTGATCTCAGTCACTAAATATATATTACAAAGTGTGTGTAGCTGTTAACATCTCTCAAATGGCTTCACAATCAACTACATTGCCCAAAAGTCATAAACACCAACTTATGTGTCTACTTCAGTTCTATTGTGCTCTGTTTAAAATTCTCAGTCAACTCTAAAATGTTATTATTCTGATACTGCCATATTTTAACTTATTTCATGGATTTAAAACAATTCAAGTACACATGGTAGATATAATTTCAATGTTTTTTCATAACAGTTCGATTAAAAGGTTAATATATTTTAAGCAAAATTTATTTACATGATTTTTTATATTTTTAAACAGAAAATTAATGAAAGGTAAAATTTTGCCAGTTTAACTTTCTTTCTTTCCCCTATATCTGATCTGGACCTCAATAAAATTTTCATCACCATTAAAATGTAAATTTTTCTATATTCCTCCTTGTTCTTTCTTTTTACCATCTCCCTTTTTGGCTCTTTCCTCCATATATTCCCTCGCTTAACATTTTTTATTGGCATGTCTACTAAATACCAAAAATTGTGCTAACTATAGATGTAGGATAGGGGTTGGCAAACTTTTTCTATAAAGGACCAGACAGCAAACATTATAGGTGGTGTGGACCATGTGGTCTCTATGATGACTACTCATCTCTGCCTTTGCAAAGTGACAGTTATAGACAATATGAAAGTGAATGGATGTGATTATGTTTGAGTAACACTTTACTTACAAAAGTAGGACACAGGCTCGATTTGGCCCACGGGCTGCAGTTGCTGATCCCTGACATAGAGAATAGTTATTGATAGAGTCTACCTTCAGAAAGGTGACATAATTTCATAAGACAGATAAGCTGTCTCAGTCAGGGTGGAGTCAGGAGACACACAGGGTATTTTAAGAGAGAATTCCCTAAGGAGGAATCAAGTTGCTAACTAGAGAAATGGAGAGGCCAAGGAGAATACTAAGGTATCATGGAGGGAACAAGTACCAGAAGTGCAGTTCTAAGGTTGGGGAACAAAGCAAAGAGACAAATTAAGACTGAGAAGTTCATAGAGGGATTGGAACTTAGATCTCTACGAGGGAGCTGCTGGGCTGGTGCTGGGTTTCTGGAGGAAGGGCCCTGTGGGGCTGGCATACAGACCTCAAGGAGGGGGTGCCAACTGGCTAGCAGTGCTGGTTTTTCAGATGTGTGGCTTCATGGGGTGGTACAGTCGGCCCTCCATATCCGTGGATGCAGAACCCCTGGATACACAGGCCCACTGAGCTGTGCCATTTTATAGATGGGACTTGAGCATCCTTGCATTTTGGTATTCATGAGGGGTCCTGGAACCAATCCCCCGCAGGTATGGAGGGACGACTGTACCGTGAGAGTCAGAGAAACTGCAAACTGGACTCAAGCCTTGCTAGAAGAAGGACCGGCTGCTGTGAAGAAACATTGCTGGGATGATGGGAAGCAAACAGGGTTCAAACAGAAAGAAGCAAGTCCCCTTTTCCTCTTCCTGCCTTGCAATTTCCCTCTAAGGCCCCCTTTTGCCAGAGCCTGACAGATATGCAAGGACTCCAGGCACACATTCATTTATCAAATCTTTATTGAACACCTATTATGTGCCAAACTATGTTCTAGGGACCGAAAATATAGTGGTAAACAAGACAGCGGATCACACCTGAAAAAACTACTCAGAGTAGTACAAACAGATACAACTTAAACATGACAATAAGACTTCAAGAAAGAGGACATAATAAAAATCCTAGCAGTGAGGAAGAAACCAAAAACCAACCAAACAAACAAAAAACCACACACACAGTTAACCAAAAACAATAAATTAATTTTTATAAAATAAAATGTAAATGCCAACAATAATTCTTCAAGGAGAATGCTAATGATAATAACAGTAAACTCTTATATAGCACATGTTATGTGCCAGGTACTACTCTAAGAGCACTAAGTAAATTAATCTATTTAATCCTAGCAATGAGGCAGGTAATATTATTATCCTGATGTGACAAATGTAACAACTGAGACACAGAAAGTTTAAATAACTTCACCAAGGTCACACAGCTGGCAAGTGGCAGAGGTGTGATTAAAACAAGCAGTGAGATTCCAGAGTCTATGCTTTTAAACACTAATGTAATGTTTATATAATATAAAGATAATTTAGTAATAATAATTTTGTCCAAAATCCTATATTATACCAAAAAAATAAAATAAATATGGGCAAGAGAAAATTGGCCACTAATCTCTTCACCATAACACAGTTCCCTTTATGTCATATACGTAACTACACATATAACATAAAAAGAACTACAAAAGGGAACAATAAGAGAATTAAAAGTAGGGTGCTGATTTCAAAATCTAGAGATTTCCTCTACAGAGAGGGAAAAAAGGAAATAATATTATATAAGGACATGGCAGGATGATATATAGACAGCATAAAATAAGATGATGAAAGATGCATGTACCAAACACCACCTTAAATAAGCTCAGATTCTCTTGAAGATATTATGCTAGTGAAATAAGCCAGTGGCAAAAGAACAAATACTGTATGATTCCACTCAGATGAGGTACCTAGAGGAAACAAATTCATAGGGACAGAAAGTAGAAAGGCAGCTGCCAGAGGCTGGGGGAGGAGGAAATGGGGAGTTAGTGTTTAATGGATATGGAGTTTCAGTTTGAGAAGATAAAAAAGTTCTGGAGGTGGATGGTGGTGACACCTGCACAACATTGTGAATATGCTAAATATCACAGAATTATACACTTTAAAATGATTAAAAACAGTAAATTTTATGTATATTTACCACGATAAAAAATGCACACACATAAAAACTCAGGTTCTTTCTTAGAGTCAAAAAAAAACCCCAAATCATGTGGAGACACTGGAACCTTAAAGCACTGCTGGTAGAAATGTATAGTGGTTCAGCCACTTTAGAAAACTGTCTTGCAGTTCCTCAAATAATTAAACGCAGTTACCATATGATCCAGCAATTCCACCCTTAGGTTTCTATCCAAGAAATGAAAACATATGTCCACACAAAAATGTGTACACAGATGTTTGTAACAGCATTATTCATAATAGCCCAAAGATGGAAACAACCCAAATGTCTAGCAACTGATAAATGGATAAACAAATTGGGGTATATGCATACGATACAAATACTATTGTATTTGGCAATAAAAAGAAATGAAGCACTGGTGTATGTAGAACATTGATAAACCCTGAAAATAAGTGAAATAAGCCAGTCATAAAGGACCACATTGTATATATTCTATTATATGAATGTCCAAAGTAGGTAAATCCATAGAGACAGAAAGTGGATTGGTAGTTGCTTAGGGCTCAGTCCTGGGGGGCAGGATGGGAAGTGACTACTAATCAGTACAGGGTTTCTTTTGGGGAGTGATAAAAATGTATACATCTTAAATCAGTGAATTGTATGGTATGTGAATTATATCTCATTAAAACTGTTACTTAAAAAAACCCCTCAAAATCTAAGTAACTACATATTATCTTAAAAAGACAAACCTGTGTGTTAACGCAGTGATTAAGAAATATTCTAAATACAAGCAGATGGTAAAAATACATTTGACAGATGAAACCAAAAAGAAAGCAGAGATAGAAATATTAATTAAGTTTTTCTGGGAAAAAAGGGTGGGGTAGGAAGAGTTAAAATGTGAAAAAGAAAAACGGGGATGAGGAATAGGGCTGATAATTCCAGATACTAACATCGAGTATAAAGCTGTATTAAATAAATGGTGTGGTACTGCATTTCACATTCCAGGTGTATCAGAATGCATTTGGCTGCAAGTAACATAAAATCTAACTCAATGATGCTTAAATGATGACGACATTTATCACCTCACACAGTTCAAATACCTGAGTTAACACAGTCACAGGAGAGGTTAATTCAGAAGCTCAAAAATGCTATCTAGGACCAAGGTGCTATCTTCCTTTTGTTCTTCCAGTGTGGGTGAGCTAGCATTGTCCCAAACTTAATTTCTCCTAGACTTCTTCTCCAGAGGAAGAAATCAAGTACTGTTCCTCTCTTGGTTCCTTTCTTTAAGAACAAGCACATCTTCCCTGAAGCTCTTATTGAATATCCATCCCTAAGTCAATCAGGAGAGGAGTGGAATCACCATGATTGGTTTGGCTCAATTAGGATTCACTTCCAAGGGTTGGGGAAGGTGGCAGCACATGGCTACTTTCTGCAGGGTAGGGAGCCGAATAAAATTGGAGTTCTAACAGGAGAAGGTTAGGGAGAATGGATATTGAGTAGAAAACTAACATGTACAGTGAAGAAAGGATGGATTGATCAAAATACAGCACTGTAGGGCTTCCCTGGTGGCGCAGTGGTTGAGAGTCTGCCTGCCGATGCGGGGGACACGGGTTCGTGCCCCGATCTGGGAGGATCTCACATGCCGCGGAGCGGCTAGGCCCGTGAGCCATGGCCGCTGAGCCTGCGCGTCCGGAGCCTGTGCTCTGCGACGGGAGAGGCCACAACAGTGAGAGGCCCGTGTGCCGCCAAAAAAAAAAAAAAAAAAAAAAATACAGCACTGTAACACTGGTTGATTAAATGAAAAGTTTAGATATTAACTTTATACCAAACACAAAAGTAAATTCTTAAATATTTAATTTTAATACTATATAAATTAATAATCACAACAACAAACCTACAAGAGTATTAGAAAAAATATACAGGAACATGTTTATAATCTTTTGGTAGGGTTCACCTTTCAAAGCAATTCAAAAACCCAAATATGATGGGAAAAAAAAAACAGACGACTACATGAACATCAAAAATATCTACAAGACTAAAAGAAAATAAAAATACAAATAGCAAAGTGAGAAAAAACACTTGTAAATTTCACAATGAAGAACTAATATCAGTAATAATATAAGAAAAAAAGAAATGCAATGGACCAACAGACACAAGGAAATTGTTCAATCTCACTACTAATTAAATAGATACTATATCTATCTATCTATATCTATATCTCTCTATATTATAAAATGTCTATCAGATTAGCAAAGATTAAAGTAATTACAAACACTAAGTATTGGTGAGGGTGAGGGGAATGTATACTCTCCTAGACTGATTTGGAAATTAAATAGGTATAATAATCTTTTTGAAAAGTAGTTCGGCAACTCCACTTCTGAAACTACAGGGAAATACTTAAGACAGGGCACAGAGATGCTAGGTATAATAATATTCCTTGGAAACAAGTTAAATAGCCACCAGTAGAAGGGTGGTTGTGGTGACCAGCCCCTAAGATGATCACTGGTAATTCACGGCCTTGCGTAGTCTCCTCCTACAATGAATCAGGGCTGACTTTGTACAACAAATAGAATATGTCAGAAGTGACCATCTGCAGATAGGTCACAACAGGCACTGCAGCTTCTGCCTGCATCTGTTGGATCATTCTTTCTGTGGGAAGCCAGCTCCCATGACAAGAAGAAGCCCCATAGAGAGGCCCATGTAGAAAGAAACCAAGGCTTCAGCCAGCGATTAGCACCAACCTGCCAGCCATATGAGTGAACCACTTTAGAAGTGGATCCTCCAGTCCCAGTCAGCCTAGCTGACATACGACTGCAACTGCATGAAAGCCTCCAAGAGAGAAATGCCCAGCCAAGCTCTTTCCAAATTCCTGAACAGAAACCATGCGATTATAAGTGATTACTATTGTTTAACACCACTAAGTTTTAGTGTGATTTGTTATGCAGCAATAGTAAAACAGTGACTAATTATGGTACATCCATACCCTGGAATACCTGATAGCAATTCAAAATGATGCATCCCTTCATATGTTTGCAGTTATTTGCAGCTACCTCTGGTTAGTTTTAAAGAGCAAAGTACTAAATAGCATGTATTACATGATCTTATATATATGATTTTTTGTATGGATACAAAAGTCTGAAAGGATATTCACCAAAATGTAAATAGGAAATATCTATAATGGTGAGAATATGGATCATTCTCATTTTATTGAGTTTATGTCTTATCTATGCTTTTCTCAATAAACATACTTACCTTATTAAAAAATCTGTTTGTAATTTGGTGTGTTTGGGAGAGGAACTCAAAAGAGGAATAGTTTCAGAAAGTTTCAGCACATGATTTTAATATGTCATTGACTGTATTCCATTGCTCCAGTAACAGAATCCTCCTTCTTGGTGATTTCAATATCCACAGAGATCATCCATTTAATGATCCAGATTCTCCTCTTCAGCTTCTTCATTTCCAATGATTTTTACCTTCACTCCACTTCAGTTATCCCTCCCCCACCATCATGCTCTATATTGGATCATGGGCAGCAGCTGTAAGATCGCTGACATCTTGACTTCAAGCATCCCCATCTCTACAGCCCAAGTCACCAGCTTTCTCAAGTGACGCCACTGCCATAACATCAACCCTAGCCAAACAGCTAGACTACTGATTCCATCTACTTTTTTACTGTTCGTTAACCCATTCAATGTCTTCAGTTCCCATTTTTCCTCAGTGATACCCCACAATTCGTTATGATAATCAATCCCTTTATATACTGAAATCCAATTTCCTCTCTTCCTGTTTCATACTTTTCTGAGGGAGAACACAACAATCCTGGTTAAACCTAACTCTCTTCCTGTTCAATGCCTATTGGAGAAAAATAATCAACATGATGACTGGTTCTCACTTTAAATTTAAGACAAGTATATATGTAGCACCATGCAAAACTCTTACTATATTCCTTTAGAAAATATGCTTTCACTGTCTCTGGAATAGCTCTTTCTGAGATTCCCCTCAAATCCTAACACCTGCTCTAATCTTCTCTCTCTGAGCTGATATCTGATTTCACTAAGAAAATAGAAGCAATTAGAGAAAAAAATTACCATCTTCCCACCAGCTGTTATACTGTAGTTGAACTGCCCCTGCATCTTTGTGAGAACGGTTCTTCCATTTGCTCAACAGATCCCACCCTTTCTTTCCCAGCCAAAGACTCTGCTCCCACTGTAGTCACTACCTCTCCAAATCATTTTCTCTTGTCTCCTGGATCACTGTCATCAGCATTACAAACGTGCCATATCTGTCATCTTAAACATTAAAAATAAAACCCTTTCTTGATCCTATGTCCTCTTCCACATACTGCCCCAATTCTATTTCTTTTCACAGCAAAACTCCTTTAAAAGTTTAAAAATTTTTTCACCTCCTAGTTATTTTTATCCCACTTCAATCTAAATTTTGTCCACACACTGAATCCAATCTTGTCAAAGTCACCAGTGACCCCCCCCCCACCTTGCCAAATCAGTTCTCTCTCAGAAGAATTCTCTGATAGCCTAGACTCTTGACTCACAGAAACTGTGAGATAATAAATACATGTTGTGTTAAGCCACTAGGTTTGTGGTAATTTTCTTACACAGAAATAGAAAACATTAGTTTTTTTATTTGCAAGGGTAGCAAATAAATAATAAATATTGAAAATTTTATATAAGACTGGTGAAAATTCTGCATAAAAAACACTGCTTTACAGGTGTTTATAACTAACCCAAACAGCTATAATAAGCTGAGCCAATTCTTAGTGTTAGTTTGAAATAAATATCTCTTCAACATTTCATTTCACTTCATTTCATTACTTGACCATGATCTTGTTTGGTAATTTAATTAGTTACTTATAAAACGTGTGTTTTAGGGGCAGCCTACATAGTAGGTATTCCACCTAGTGGCAGGACAAGCCATGTGATGGCCCACAACATCAGCACTACTGCCAGCCCAAAGCCCACCGAGTCACTTCTGAATAGGAGCTACTACCTTTCCTCAACATTCCTTCCTTGATATCAGCTGCTATCAGTGAAAACTGTATATAAATACAATCCATTAGAGTTTCTCTACGAAGCGATCTCTCCCCCTGGCTCCAGGATCTTCTGCTTCCTATCAGCAATCTCTAAGTCACAACTCTACTCTGGCTTTGATTTATTTAAGGGTATCCTCTAAGGATATATATCCTCTAAGGATATATGTAAGTATTAACTCCACCATAAACGAAGCTTATCTTAAAAGAAAAAAAAAAGAAGTCATTTGTTAATAAAAATAACATCAAGGGCTTCCCTGGTGGCACAGTGGTTGAGAGTCTGCCTGCCGATGTAGGGGACACAGGTTCGTGCCCCGGAGCGGCTGGGCCCTTGAGTCATGGCCGCTGAGCCTGCGCGTCCGGAGCCTGTGCTCCGCAGCGGGAGAGGCCACAACAGTGAGGGGCCCGCGTATCGCAAAAATAAAATAAAATAAAATAACATCAAATATTAAATACAAAGCTGTTCACATGTCCCTTCCTATTGCTAATCACATATCCCTGGAAAATAAATAGAATAAAGAACAATGACTTGAAAGTTGCTTCAAGAAAGTTGCCCTCTGCTCTCCACTCTCACTACCTTCTGCTCCTTCATTAACCATAGCTGTGACTTGATGAAATTCTATAGAACCTCAATGTGAGAACTGTTACCACAAGAAGCAGCAGATCCTGGCATTTTAACCATTCTTTCACTTAGGAAGGAACAGAACCAGTTAACAGCAATCATGACCTACTTGTAGCAAAAGAAAGTCTAATATGATCCAAAAGAAACTTCAGAAGTTCCAAATATGTTAAAAGTAAGGATACCACAAAGGCACCTTAACAAGAAAGACAGAATCCAACTCAAAGAGCTCACTATGGAAAGCAAGCTCTTTTACCCTAGTGAAGAAGGGACCACCTCAGAAGGTCAAAATCAGTCACTCTATTACAGAGGGTCAAGATATTAATTCTGGACTTGTAAGTCTGAAAAAGTTTCTATGTAGAGAAATTTCCTCCAGAAAGAGTTCCTGGAGAGTTAAGTTTACATAGTTTAACTGGTCTTAAAGTTATTTGTTTTAAAAAAAAAAGAGGCATAACAAAAAGACAAGACCTAGAGAGTATTCTAATCTACATGAACAATTCTGAATTACATTTGAAGTCAATGTCAATTAAAAACAATAATTTCATCAAAAGCCAAAATGGTAAAGAAATGTTAAGAAGAAATTGCAGAACATCTTTGGAGGACAACAACAAGTTAACCAGACTTAACTATCATTAAAAAGAAAAACAGGGCTTCCCTGGTGGCGCAGTGGTTGAGAGTCCGCCTGCCGATGCAGGGGACGTGGGTTCGTGCCCTGGTCCGGGAGGATTCCACATGCCGCGGAGCGGCTGGGCCGGTGAGCCATGGCCGCTGAGCCTGCGCGTCCGGAGCCTGTGCTCCGCAACGGGAGAGGCCACAACAGTGAGAGGCCCGCGTACCGCAAGAAAAAAAACAAACAAAAAAAACAGATAAGATAAATACATGCTAGGGATGTAATGTACACCATGAAAACCATAGCTAACACTGCTGTGTGATACCTAGGAAAGTTGTTAAGAGAGTAGATCTAAGAATTCTCATCACAAAGAGAATCTTTTTTTCTTCTTTTCACCATCTATCAATACATGAGATGATGGATGTTAACTAAACCTATGGTGGTAATCATTTCACAATATAAGTAAATCAAACCATCCTGCTGTACACCTTAAACTTATACAGTGATGTGTGCCAATTATTTCTCAATAAAACTGGAAAAAATAATAATGTCCCTTTAAGACAAAGAAAAGAAAAATAGCCAATATAAACAAATACATGCGCACATAATAAAATTATGATTTCGTTTTGTAAAAAGAGGGAGAAAAGGGCTTCCCTGGTGGCGCAGTGGTTGAGAGTCCGCCTGCTGATGCAAGGGACGTGGGTTCGTGCCCCAGGATCCCACATGCTGCGGAGCGGCTGGGCTCGTGGGCCATGGCCGCTGAGCCTGTGCTCCGCAGTGGGAGAGGCCACAGCAGTGAGAGGCCCGCGTACCGCAAAAAAAAAGAGGGAGAAAAGACTTATCTACGTAATGAATAATTAAGAAATGATAGCAATAGATAAAAATATGTAGTTTAGTGCAAAGGACATAAGACCAGATGTCAAAAGAACAAGATTTGAATTTCGTGTCTACTCTTGAGTTTAAGCAAATTACTTCTCTTTGATAAACCTTTACTTCTCCATCTATCAGGCTGAATCATATGAAATCGTCATTTTTGTAGATCATAAATAAGATTAGGATAAATTTTATTCTCATATAATTTTTATGCTTTCTTCATAAGAATGTTGTAAGGTAATAAGATAATATAAATTTCATTACTGCTAAATCCACAGGGTCCTTTTCACTTCAAACTTTCTTACCCTTTCTACATAATTTGATGTACCCACTTTATTGAAATGTTCTCTTCTTGTGGACTCTGTGACTTTACCTTCTTCTGATATTCCTCCTACCTTTCTCATCTCTTCTTTGTCTTTCTGGAGACTCCTCTTTCTCTTCCTTAAGTGTTGCACTCCTCACAGTTTTGACCTAAAACTAGTCTCACAATACAGAGTTTAATCTATACAACTGTCCTATACGATCGTATCCAGACCCCTGACTTCAGATACCTTAAATGGCTATATGCTGATGATTCAAAATTTTATATTCTCTTTTTTAAGAGGTGACTTTTAAAGGTTCTAGAGCAAAGGATAGCATTATCTACAGAAGGCAAGGCAAGGTAGAAAGATTCCACGATAGAAGCCACACCAGAGCGGTCTGGACTTTAAGTATATCTCTTTTAAATCCAAGAGAATGAAGTAGTTTGAAGCAGACAGTGTTCCTACTGAGAATAACTATAGGTAAAATTTTTTAAATCATCACTTTAGAGTTATCAGAGAGCCGCTAAGACAAAGAGGACTAGAGGATGCCAGGTTCTGGTGAGGAGAGAACCTCAGAGAGGTTGACGGTCTTTCTGTACCCACTTTAACCATGGGGGCATTTGTTAATTCTAGGATGGGGTAAGATGCTGCAAATCATGGTTTTGCCCAGATGGAGGGCTGCTTCTTGAAGTCAGAGAAACATGCAGAGCTATAACTAGTGGTCTTTCAGAAAAGATGTAATTAGAGACTTCAAGAGCTTTAAGCACATGGCCTATTTTCCCCTCAAAATATTTGCCACACTGTGAAGTTGTCTGGAATGGGAGGCTGAAGGGATAATCAAGGGTCTCTCAGAAGAAGAGCAGAGTTTCTGGCAATCTCTCAGGGGTGAGGAAACAAGTCTGAGAGTCTAGAATTTGCCCAGTGAGCACACCAGGCCCCTAAATGACAGCCTTGAGTGGCCATGACATAGGGGTATTACAGAACAGAGGCAGATGGAACCTTACCAAAGCTGCAGTACAGCTGCAAGTCAACTCAACTTGAAGGCTGAGAGGAGTAAAGCTTCTCAGCCCATCCGCCTAGCTCTGGAAAATCGAACTCTCTAGAAAAAGAAAACAGCATCTAGAGTGGCACTGTCCTATAGAAAAAGTGTGTGGGTCACAAACGTGAGGCATATATGTAGTTTAAAATTTTCTAATAGCTACATTTTCAAATGCACAAAGAGCACAAATTAATTTTATATTTAGAGTATCCAGAATATCACTTCAACATGTGATCAATGTAAAAAGTTACTGAGCTATTTTACAGCTTTTTTTTTTTGTTGTACCAAGTCTCCAAACTCCAGCATTTTACACTTACACCACATCTCAATTAAGATTAGCCAAAAGCCACATGCAGCTAGTGGATACTCTACTGAACAGCACAGATCTAGAGTCTAGTCTAGCAATCAATCAAAAATTACTATTATTAACAGAGTTAAGAAATAAGAGGGAAAGATGAATAAATGAAATAATTTCATCTGAGAACTGGAATATACTTTTTAAATGGAAATGGTAGAGCTGAAAATATCTGCAACTAGAAATCTGTCAGATTGAACAGATCATATATATCAGAAGACAGAGTCAACAAATTCTTTGAAAAATACAATTTATCAAGGCTAACAAAAAGGAGAAATAGAAAATCTGAATAGAACTATATCTATTAAGGAAACTGCCTCATAATTTAAAATCCATCACAAAACTCCAGGTCCAGATGGCATTACCATTCAATTCTTCCAAATATTTAAAGAAATGATATCAATTCTGCACAAATGCTTAGAGAATAGAAAAGGGAGAGACATTTTAAAAATGTTTTTTATGAGGCCAGAATACTTTGTTTCCAATAGTCGGAAAGTATAAGAAAGAAAAATTACAGACTAATCTCTCTCATGAAACACAAATGAAAAAAATCTAGAACAAATTACTAGCAAATCAAATCAAACCAGGTGGAGTTTAGTCCAGGTATGCAAGGTTGGATTATCATTTAAAAATTAATCAATGTAATTGACTTTATTAATAGAAAAAAAGGAGAAAAATCATATGATCATCTTGTTAGACACAAAAGAGGCATTTGACAAATTCAATACCCATTTATGATCTTAAAACTTTTAGCAAATAGGAACAGAATTCAATCTCCCTAATATGAAAAAGAGCATCTTTCAAACAACCTATAGTACTCATTGTATACTATGGAGAAATATTGAAAACTTTCATAAAGAGATTATAAACAAGACAATCATCCACTATGACCCCTTCTATTTAACATTGTACTGGAGGTCTTAAACAGTACAATAATTCAAGGAAAATGGAAGGGAACAGAGGAGAGAGGGATAGAAGGAAAGAGAGAAGATGAACAAGGATTGGAAGGGAAGAAAAAATAACATTATTTGTAAATTATATGACTGCACATCTAGAAAATACAAAAAGAATCTATAAACTATTAGAATTAATAAGAAAGGTTAATTAGCAAGGTCACTGGATATAAGGTCAACATAAAGTTATAACTGAAACAGTGTAGGATTAGTGCAAAGACAGACTAATAGACCAATGGAACAGATTAGAGTTCAGGAACAGACCCACACATTTACAGTCATCTGATTTTTGTCAAAGATGACATTGGTGCAGTAGGGAAAGGATGGTCTCTCCAAGCAATGCTGATGAATTGGATTTCCATTTGGGGGAAAAAATAGTAATCTTGACTTCACTTCTCCCCATAAACAAAAATCAGCTCCAGATGAACTTGGATTTAAATATCAAAGGTAAAATAATAAAACTTCCAAAAGAAAATAAAATATCTTTGAAACTTTGGAGTAGATAAAATTTTCTTAAACAGGACACAAAAAGCACCAACCAACAAATACTGATTAACTATCTTAGAATTAAGAACTTTTGTTCATCAAAAGATACCATTAAGAGAGTGGAAATAACAAGCCACTGATTGGGAAATGTATAGAAATGTATATATGTATAGAAAAGGACACCCATCTTGACTATTTAAAGAGCTACTACAAATCAAAGAGGTATATACCCAACAGAAATGCATACATATATTCAACAGTGTGTATACTAAAATACTCACAGGAACACTAGTTAGCCAAACCATCTAAATATATACCAACAGTCAAATGAATAAATTGGAGTATATTCACAAAACATAATATTCTATAGTAATGAAAATGAACAATCTACAACTACCCAAACATATGACTCTCACAAACATGGTGAGTAAAAGAAGCTAGACCCAAAAGAGCATATGCAAAATACGATGCCATCTCTTAAAGTGAAAAATTGAAAAATAAAAACAAAACAGATTAAAAAAAAAAACAGGTGAAAGTAATCTATATTGTTAGGAGTTAGAATAATGGTTAGCCTTGAAGGAGCATAAGGAAGCATAAAGAAGGCTTCTGGATTTTTATGTGTTTCTGGATTTTTATTTGTTGCTGATTACATAGGTGTCCTTGTTTTGTGAAAATTCAGTGAGCTGTTCACTTATGATATGTCGACTTTTTGTATCCATGTAAAAATAAAAAGTTTAAAAAAAAAGGCCCAGACCTTTCTGCTCTGTCATGCTCTGTTGTGTCTGATGTCTGCAGCAGCTGCAAGCGTCATGTTCTCATACAACAAATGTCCAAAAAGCCTTTCTCCTCTTTTAATTAAGGAGGAAAATATTTTCCAGAAGCTATCAGATTTCCCATTGGGCATTTCTGGATCACATGTCTCTGCACTAACTGAAAGGGGAGTTGGAAATGGAGTATCAGGCATTTTCTGTTTTTACTGTGAAAAGCGGTCTCTGTGGGCAAGGAAGAGAGATGGAGGAATGTGGCACAGGTATTCAGCAATATCTGTTGCCGAGGATTATTAGTGACCTCTCAGCTAGTCTTGCCATGGCCACTTCCGTCTTTCTCTAATCTAAACTCAGATTAGCAGCAGAGCCATTTGACAAAAATGTTAACTTGAAAAACCTTTCGTTAGTTTCTCATTATAGTAAAAACAAACCCATGATCCTTAACACGGTTGACAATGCCCTGCGTGATCTAGTCTCTGCTTACCTCTTCAGCCTCATGTTGAGTGGTCCTTGACCTACATTTTAGCCATATAACCTGCAGTAAGGCAAAAGCAAGTTTACACTGTGCACGAAACTGACTCTGAAAATATTCCAAAGATCAAGAGATGGCAAAGAGACACTAATTGTATGTCATTTAAAATGGGTCAAGCATCTTAGGTATGCTCCAGTTTAGTGAATTCTTTTTATATTTGTAAATATAAGAATAATAAAAGAACTTTTGGTTTGTCACATGAGATCCTGGTCCCCCTAACTAACTTTTCTTTAAGTCTGAAGTTCAGTAACTACCTAATCTTTTACCAAGATTTTGTTTGTTTCATTTTCAGAAACCTAGCACTCATGGTTAATGAGGACAACTATTCTCAACTCTTTGCCTCCACTTTCGAATCCCTGCACTCTATCCCTTAAATGCTAACTGTAGATACCTTTTTTCAAATCTCTCTTGACACTAGAAAACACACAAGTACATAAGCACATGCAAAGTACTTTTACCCTCAAACTTTCCAAGCAATATATTAAAATGCCATCACACTACAGCTTGAATCCAGTAGTCAAATCTGTTCATCACTCAACAAACTGTACACTTACTATGTACTGGACACTGGAAACCGTGACAGGTGTAGTAAGAGAAAATGATCAATTTATTGGAAACTAATGTATTTTATATTCAGGAAATATATCTAATCACCCATCAATTCTTATGCACATACCATTTTGACAAATATCATTAACAAATGCTTTGAAAAATAGTTTAGGAAATAATGGATTCCCAAAACCCAACGAAAATGACAGCTGAAGAATCTGAAAAATGAATAAATCCACAAATGCAAAGGGAATAGGAGAGGTTAAGAAGAAGCAAGGTGCATTGTACCCTAATATCTCTGAAACTGAAAGCACCAGGTAGTTCTGAAGGTAGGGGTGCCAAGGTTAGGTTAAAAATGAACAAAGCAAACAATAAAACTAGCTGAAGTCCATATAAGGAATAGTTTGATGCCAAGATTCTCACCAGCCCCCAGTTTAAGTAGGCAGGTGACCATCCCTTCCTACTCCTACAGAAAACTACAAGTTTATACTATCAGGACAAGTTAAAGAAGGGAGGCTCTAGATTCAGGTAAAGCAAGACTAGATGGCAGCACCTTTTTTTTTTTTTTAAAAAAGTGAGTAAACATCTATATACTTAACAGTGAACCTCAGCTCCCTTCATCTTGCTCAGCTATAAGGATGCTGACTCCCAGGCAGATCACCCTGAAGCTCCTTCCACATCCCACCTCCTATCCCCCGCCCCATGCCTCCAAGGCCGGAGAATGAATTACTAGTTTCTGGAAAAAATCATACTATAAGGAAAAGAGAAAAGCTGAAAAAGAAAAAGTCCGTAAGAAAAGAGTTACACATAGTGTTGAGTCTCCTCAATTTAATAAATATTTATTGAATGCCTATTTTGGGCTGGGCACTATTCCAGATGGTTGGAAGATATCAATAAAAATAATAAAATCTCTGCTCTCATGGAGCCGATGCTCTAGTGGGGGAAGACAGAAAAATGAACAACAAATATAATAAATAAGGTATTATATATTAAGTAATAAAAGTGCTATGAGGAAGAAAAAGAGCTATGGGAAAAAAATAGAGCAGGGAAAGAAGGATCAGAAGTACCAGGGGGCAGGTGTGTGCATTATAAAGTAAGGTGGTCAGAATAGGCCTCACTGAGAAGGTGGCATGTGCAAAGAGGTGAGGGTACCAGCCTGATCACATTGCTGTAAGGCCTGGTAAGCATCAAACTCCATCATGAGCACAAACTGCTTCCAAACTGCTAATTTGTGCCTCTCTCCTAGGCTATGAGAAAATAGCCAAGGATCTCCAGGCACGTTAAAAAAAAAAAAAAGAAAAAGAAAACAAAAACAAAAAATGGAAATTAAACAAGCAAAAACAAAAAGGAACTCTCAAGAGAAGCAGTGAAGGGAGGACAAGAAATTTAAAAACAAAACAAAGCATTATTAATATCCCCTCAACATAATAGAATGCATCCTTAAAACAAGAACAGAATGCTATTTTTTAAAAGACCAAGAAACAAAAAGAGGTCTTAGAAATATATATATACATACATTTTTAATTATACAAAGTTAAATGAATTGCTTGGAATATGAGAAAAGAAGAGAAAAAAATGAGAAAATCAGTGGCTCAATGCAGGAAGTATCACAGCTAACAAATGTAAATTCAGAAACAGACAACAGAGAAAATAGAGGAAAAATATGAAGGAACATAAGAGCACCTCCCAGAACTAAAGGACAGGTGTTTCCACATTGATGGGAACCACTGCACACTTAGTTAAATGAAGGAAACACACACACACACACACACACACACACACACACACACACACACACACACACACACACACACACACACACACACCCCATGGCATAGCCATCATAAAATTTCTGAACATCAAAGGTACAGAGATTTTAAAAGCCTCTGCAGAAAAAAATAGGTCACATGCAAAGCATCAGTAATCAAAAGTGGCATTGTATTTCTCAACATTTACACAGAAAACTATGAGGCAATGGAGAATGTGCTTAAAATTCTGATGAAAAATTATTTCCAAACAAGAATTCCATACCCAGCCAAATCATCCCTCGAGGGTGAGATTAAAATAAAGGTTTCAGTCATGCAAGGTTTCAACATTTTTACCTTCCATGTGGAGGATGCATTTCACCAAAAGAGGAAGTAAATCAAGAAAGATGAAGACATGGGATCCAGGGAAAAAGGAATCTACCAAAGAAAAAAGTGAAGGAAATTCCCAAGATGATGTTGAAGGGATGTCTTAAGAAGATGGCTGTTAGTCCAAGTCCTCCGAAGAGACACCAAGACATGAACAGATCTACAAGAAATTTATTAAAGGAAACATCTGTGAAAGAAAATGGGGAGGGAGCCAGGGGAGGCTGGAAGAGCTGTCAGACACCATGCAGGTCTGGGCCCAGGAGGAGACGGGAAGGAAGGAGGGAGGGGTGTATGTGTTAGACTGCAGTGCAGTTCTAGGGAAAGTTTGGCAAGCCTGTCAAGAAGTCCTTAAGCCACGGCTGCCTGACAGAAGACTCCAGAGTCCCCAGGAATGAGCCTCCGTTAATACCCCTGCTGTGCTCACTCACTGGCTGGGGGCACAGACGTGGTGATGGATACCAGAAAGCAGCAGCTGGGGCCATCAGTCAGTTACTCCCTGCGGTCAGAGATCTGAGAGGAACATTCTCAAGGCCACCTGTGGTGGCTCTGTAACGTGCCAACTAGGTTAACCTAAACTACATTTCCCAGAATTCCCTCCCTGGCATGTTTCTGGTTAGGTGAGACAGAAGAGATATTTGCATGCAAGATTTCGAAGGCAGATGTGAAGCAGCAGCCATTCTGTGCTTTGATGTAGGTGATTCCACAAGTTTTGTAGATCCCCAAACTAGTGATCACACAAGTTGTCACTATCTGCTGGCGCACCCCACTGTTGTGGGGCAGCAGCCAGGCCTACAATTGCTCCACCTTCCCCTGGGTCCTCCTGCAGCTTATCTGACTCCCAGGCCAGGTATGTGTCTGCTCCGTGACAAAGGGTATTAGCTCCTTCTGCAGGACACTGGCATCACAAGGTGGGAGGCAGTGAGAACTGACGTGGATCCCAGTTCCTCGAATTGGTGCTCCTGGATTCCAGCTTGCCCTTGCCCTTCACCGCTACACATCCATCTTCACTTTTGACTCCTTGCCCCGTGGTGTCAAGCTGTGGCATCAGATGTGAAAACAACCAGCCTCATAGAATTTATTTAACCAACTCCTACTCGTGTAAGGCGAAATCCTTGAAACAAATCTCTTACTATATACCAGTCCCCATACACACACACACACACACACACACACACACACACACACACTAGTGCTCTGCTTCCCTGAATGAACTTCCACTGACGCACGGACACAGTAGCTGGGCTGAAGGTCCAGGAGGGATGTTTCCATGAAACAAATGTGAAACCGAAAGAGTATGTATGTTTCCAGAGGTTTTTGATAGATCCGTCAGAGAATTTAGGGATATATCAGTAACTGATAACACTTTTTAAATTCAGGAAAAAATGAGGCAATCATTAATTCTAGGAAAACAAAATTATGCCTGAAAAGGAAATTTAAAGCATGACTCAGGTATAAAAACAATACATGGTCATGACAGTGAAAACATGTAAAATGATTTAGCAAGTAGCATGAAAAACTATACTAGGAAGATGAAGAGAAGTATATAAGAGAAGAAACAGGATTATAGGGCTAAATCCTGATATTTCATAGTAAGACATCATTAGATCATGTCTTTATAGATATGTGCACACATGCTATGTAGAACGGCACATAACTACTATAGCTATCCATGCACATATGTCATTGAGAAATATGAAAGCAAATACCAAAAAGAACCCCCCAAACGGCTAAAATAACTAAGAATAAGAGAACTGCTCCCGAGGAACAGGATGGGGGTGTGGAACAGAGAGAGAAGTGCTGTTGAGGTCCTTTCAGACTTTCAACCTATGTACATACTTTACTGTAGCAAAAATACACTTAAACTTAAAAAATCAAACTGAAAAGTTAAACTGAAAAGAAGTTAAAGTTAGTAGAACTGAAAATTAAAGAGTAAGACTCATCAAGTTGGAAAAAAAAAATAAGGAGGAGGAAGGGAGAAATCTGACGATACCAAGTCTAAACCATTTAGAGTTCAAAAATAGGCACTAATCTATTGCTTAGGGATTCATGCAAAGGCGGTAAAACTCTTTTAAAAAACTAAGAAAATCATCATAAAAGGTTAAGAGTGGTTACCTTTAAAAGGTATGGAAAGGACTGTGATAGGGAAGGGAGGAGGTATACTCCCAGCTCTGGGATGCTCATAAAGTTCAATTTCTTACATTAGACAGGTTATATACACACATAAACTATATGTGTGCTTTATGGACTTTGGGGAGGAGACAGCACTAAGCACCCAACAGAAACAATTGCAGCAACACCAGCATACACTTGCAGTACTCCTCCTGCCACGTATGAGGCTTAGCTTTTTCCCAGTATTTGAGCTTCCAAATAAATTATGATTTGCTATTAAATGAGCTCTAAAATCAACAAATGCATATTTCATTTACATTTTATATTCATTTATCTTTTATCCTAGAACAAAAATGAGAAACAATTTGTATGCATGGTAGATATGACAAAACGTTATGTAAACACTTACAAATTTAGACTTTTCACATACATGAGTAATTTTTAAGGTACAGCAAATTTAAATCATATACTGTCATCCTAGCACCATAAATCTTAAGAGTAAAGAAACTCACAACAAGGAAAGGTTAAAGATAGCCTTTAAGTATACATGGTAGAATTACATCTAAGGAGAAGGCTGTTTGATGGCCTACTGCTGTATTACGAAACACTGGAAAAGAGATGTGGGAATCAGCAATTTAAGATACCAAAGAATCACTATGAAATACTTTTTATGTAAATCATTTAACCACTAAGTGAATAACTGCTTATTTAAAAAAATCCAATTGAAGCAGAAGGATACATGGAGACCCAATTACCTTTTAAAAAATAGTTCAGAGAAATACAAATACAGTATGTTCTCATGTGGAATGTAAAAATGCCATACTCATTGAAACAAGGAGTACAATGGTGATTGCCAGGGGCTGGGGGTGAAGGAACTGGGGAGATGTTGGCTAAAAGGAACAAACTTCCAGCTATAAAATGAATAACTGCTGGGAAGCTAATGTCCAGCACAGTGACTAGAATTAACAATACTGTATTATATACTTAAAAGTTGCTAACAGACTAGATCTTAAATGTTATTACCACACACACAAAATGGTAATTATGTGAGGGGATAGAGGTGTCAACTAACTTTATCGTGGTAATCATTTCACTGTATATATATGTGTGTGTGTGTATCAAATCATCACACTGTACACTTAAACTTACATATATGTCAATATTATCTCAATAAAGCAGGAAATAAATAATAAGTATATAAATGATTAAGAAAAAAGATGTTTTAGTATCTCAACGAAGCCTTCAAAAAGTCTTTTCACAATCAAGTTGCCTTCAGAAGGACTGTTAAAAAGCTAACTAAGGCAAGACCTATAAGAAGCAGGTGATAAACTTAACAAATACTTTTTGATCAAGAGACATGTAAAGACTTTTACTGCAAGGATATCACAATTCTATGGAGGTAATGACTAAAAAGTAGAATTCTGACTGCAATATAATCCTAAATACACTTTAAGGAGATATGGAGCTCTGAAAGGGACTGTAAAGCAAGGTAATGGGAATTATTTAGGAGTGGATGAAAGAGACAACCATTAATTAAGGCTGACTCCATTCAAGTTTTCTGGCTTTGTGACTTTTCCTCTTCTATGAGATAATAACAGTTAACAGCAAATAACATGTTTGGAGCGCTTACTCTTTGCCAGGCATTGTTTTAAGAATTTTACAGGTACTGAGTCATTCCAGCCTTGCAACAGCCCTATGAGTTCACTATTTTCATCTTCCTTTTATACACAAGAAATCTGAGGCCCAGAGAAACTAACTTTCCAAGGTTCAGAGTTAAGTGGCAGAACAGGAACTCAAACCCCAGCAGATGACTCCAAAGCTCATGCTCCTGGATTTTTATCAACCCAAAGATATAAATGTATATCCAATAGCTATATACAGCTGAAACTCTCAATTTCATGAGATTCTATAGAAAAGCACATGCTTTTACAGCCTATGAAAACATTACCAGTTTTCAAGGCTTTGCTCCTTTCAGCTACCATTTAGTGAGCTGCTACCATGTGCAAGGCACTTAACTGACACTTGTTTTAATCATCCCGACACCACAGCCCTAGTTTACAGCTGAGGAACCTGAAGTTCATAGAGAGGTTATATAATTTTCCGAGGGTCACCTAGCTGGTGAAGGATGAAGCCAGGACTTGAAAGTAATTTCCCTGCCAAAACTCTGAACATTACAGAAGTAATAAAGTAGTCTTGACGTATGTCTCTCTGGAATAAAAAATAAAGCAAAAATATATTCTGAGATGAGTACAAGTGAACAATATTTGCAGTTCAAGTGTAATTGAAATACCTATGCCTTAAAGAGATGTGGAACTCTGAAGGGGATTGGGAGGAAAATAAGAAAGTAACTCAACTCTGTGAAAGTCCCACAATACTCGTTGTTTCTTATTAGTTACGGTGCCTAGAGGTAAAGCATGACATTGGGAACAAAAGAAGTTCTTGTTATAGGTCCAGGCAGAGGTGAAAACCCAATATACACCTCCAGTTATATTGGAAATTAAAATGCAAACATCTCTAGTGTTCTCAATAACAGGTTTTCAAAACAACTGAAGTAGTCCCACACACACTTTGCTTGCAAGGTCTGTGATTTCCATTGGTCCTATAATTCATATATATAACAGATTCTGTTCACAAAAGTACAAAAAAGAACCACCTTATAATTTACTTTCAAATTGTTTATCCAAATCTAGAACATCTGTCTAGAATGGTTAAGGTGGATTATACAAAATGAATATTATGGAGTAAGAAGTAATGAATTTTATTTTACATGAATTTTAAAAGCATTGAACTAACTCTATTGCTCGTTGCTTAGATATTATGAAGTTTGACTTCACCTTGGCGTGAATTACTATCATTTTAAGAAAAATGTTAACTAGATTCCTAAAACTGCAATCAGTGACAACTGAGTAGAAAAAGCAAAGACATTTCTGTTCTATTCACAAGCACCAACAAACAGCCCAGTGGGGAAATGGCAGCGCGCCAGGCTGCCCCGTGAGCAATTAGGCTTCGTGGCAATCAGGAGACTCAGGCGTCTTAGGCCCTTAGAAAACTAGTATGTTAAGGACTTGGTGCTTTTACTCCCCTCTCCTGGAGGCATGTGTGAGACATATCTTGTTTAGATGACAATCTCTTCCATCTACAGGACTGAAAGAAAGGTTAAGACAACTGAGTAATAAGCAAATTGAGGAGAACATGAGAGATTAGCAAGCATCACTGTTTACTGATCTACTGACTAAATGTAATAACTGATCTCAGATAGACAGTAATCTCATTCCAATAATCAGAAGAAACAATAATTAAAAGGCTCATACAATTATTGTAAAATGTAAAAGTGCATTTTAATTGATGAAGAAACTCAGAGTGAAATTCAGAGGCAAACCAACCTGAAATTCTCTCTCAATGAAAAATAGTTGAAATGGATAAAAATTCAGTTTCAGCCAAAATATGTGTATATTTACTCCTTTACTAACTTCTACATGGAAGGTTTCTAAGAAAAAAACAAACGACGTTGAATGACTCAGATAAACCTTATGGCAGACTGTGGGCATTAACTTCCATTTCACCAAATTTAAACCTGAAGTTCCCTATTATCTGGTAAATGCTTTCTCTTTTTGATATTTTATGAGTCTGAGTGAAAGGTTGAGGCTGTCAACATACTGGATTACATTTTGTAAATTTGCTGTCTATGTCTAATAAGATACCCAACAGCATAATAAGAATAAAAATGAATGAAGTGAATAAGATTAAAAGTGAAAGAATTAACCTAAGGATCCAAAACTATACTTTCTAATACATTCCTTGATTAGAGTAATTACGTAGGGTCACTTCAAAAATTTTTCTGACTCAATATTGTCAAGAATTCATCATATTTAAGTATCTGAATTTCAAATATCTGAATGTGTCCTCAAGTACAGGACAAATTTATGATATTTTTATATTCATCTAGCCAAGATACACTTTACTTTATAAATAAAATAGATTTTAGAGGGCAAAAGTCAATATTTAAATCAATCCTTCATATATATCTTCAACAAAAGCTCATTATTTCTCACCTTTAATACTTTATAATTTCATTTAAAGTTTTTTATTATTTTATAGTATATAAACATACGAGCCTTTTCTCTACTTCTTGATGTGCCAGTAACAGTCGTGTAATATACATCTATGACAACTTAGCCTATAAACAGAATTCCTCACAAATTTAAAACCTAAGGACCAACAAATGTTTCACTACACTCAGAAAACACAGAGTCTTTATTCCGAGAGGAACTTTCAGTAAAAAAGTGACGTGTGAACAGCAGACACTGATGTTCACACAAGCATACTGCAGACAACCCAGCAGGCGGTTTTCTATTTTTTTTGGATTATGCTCTGGAGGTGCTGGCACAATGGAATTTCAATACCATAATTGCTTATTTCTCTGTGTATTTTTAAAATAATAGGTAAAGAAAAAAATCAACTATGAAAATAACAAAATATTTTTCATTCTTCTTTTCAAAGGATGTAATTTATAACCATTACACAAATAGAGAAGAAGCACAAAAGGGGGGAAAAGAGAAATAAAGTAATGTTCCAAAGGTTCAGTTTACAAGGACCTCACACTAAGTTTTTTTTTTTTCCCCTGCAACTCTTACTAGAAACAGTATTATTTGCTAAAAATGCACTGGCTGCCAAGAGCCATGGTCCATCTAAAGCAAAATGCTTAAGATGGAAATAGAGTGTTAAGACAGAAAAAAGGGGCAAGATTCAGTATACAAATTTCTGTAAAATCTATTTTAAAAAATGAATAAGATGAGGTTTTAATTTTGATATTTTCTGCCTGAAAAATAAATGCAATACTAAATAAAATACTAAAATATATAGCACTGTATTAAAACAATAAGATGTAATCAAATTCCAAACTTTCTAATTAAACCTTTTTTTTTTGTAAGTTATTGGGAATTCAACACTAGTCTTGGTTCACATGATAGAACAATGGGAAAATTTTCCGAGTGGTTGAACACTAACCCTGACAAGTGTGGAGAGCCAACTACAATACATTATATGGTAGCATAACCTGCCACCCACGTTGCTGAGAGAACAGCTTTCAAACACATGCACTGAGCTGTAAAACCACAAAATCCCTTATTACACATTGTCTTTCTTACTCTAGGTGAAATATACCACCAATTCTTTTCCATTACAAATCTTTTTTTATTACTATTTTTGAAGCCCACTTAACATTTTGACTGTCTTTTTCTTACAATGTAAAAGGTATCTTTTTTTAAAAAGGAAAATGAAACAGGACTGTTATCACCCTCCTACAGTATTACAATGAAGGCTGATATCTGCCACACAATTTCTCAGAGCTCATTTTGGAAATCCATATTACCCAAAATGAGTTTTAAGCTAAAGTTTTTTTATTCCTTTAAAGACCAAGGCCTATAATTGGTTCACTAAGTTTCTTAAAGCATTTGAAAACACTTGCATTCTTTAAGCAACAATGATATATTGCTTTGGGGGTTCTTTAATAAAATACATGGTCTTCATCATTACCCACCCCCCCAAAAAAGAAAAGAGAGAGAGAGAGAAAACCAAATCGTCAAAATCTGTCATGGAATGAGTGTTCTTTCTCATTCTGTGTCTCTTCCCAACGTTCCTCCCTTCCCCCACTCTGGCACAAATCCAAACCTGTACCAAAAAACAAACAAAAACAGAAAGCTATTTCAGAATCAAGGATATAAGATAATATCCATCTTATATTGGTAAAATATTTAAATAAAGCAAGACTGTAGGATAGCAAATATGTTTCATCCTCATTACAGCACTGTGCTTTGTCAAAGATGTGTTCTTACTGTTCAGAAAAGAACTCACTGCAATAATGACTATCAAATTTGTACAAAACAGCTAGAGATACAGAACAAGAAGGGTGAAAAAAACAACTTAAAAGACACTACTTTTATAGAAATTCAAAGACACTACTTTTTAGAGATTCAAGATGGTTAAAACCATTTTAAAACTGTGTGTTTCTCTCTAACATTTGCCTAATTAATTTCCCTCCGAAATTCTCCCTCCTACCCTTTACATCCCCCATCTCCCCAACTCCCACCCACCATGACCCACCGCCATCCACAATCTGCTAACTGAATCACAGCATTCCAGGACAGTTACAGGACATAACAGTTTCTTCTGGGGTTTTCATTTGCAATGTTGTTGGCAAAGAGAATTTTATTTTTAAGTGTTTCTATTACACTGACAAGGTCAATTAGTCCCGTCAACTATTGGTCTTTCTGCCTGATAGCTTGGTGGATTATTCAAGTGGGACCATTCATAACCTATAACTGAATGCACCCAATTAACCTCAGAAACACGACAATACTGGCATCTAAAGGGATTTTAAGTTTATCTTAATAATATGCCATAGTAACGTCATTTTCTCCAAACTGGTGGTTTAATATCTGATAGAAACACTACATTTGCCTCAAATTGAATTGATTTGTAAATTATGAAATACAAATTACATAGAGTAATTTCTATTTTATGGAAGTTTATCATAAAAATGTTGAAGCTTTTTAAAAAACAATAATCAGCTATTTTGCCTACATTTGCTTATATGGTTTATACAACGAAATAAAGAATATGACGATCCTTTAGTATGCAATATCCAGTACTCGTATCAAGATTTCTCCCAAGGCGCAGAAAGCACTACTACTCTGCCAGAAGCTATTGTGGAAATTAATTTGTATTTTACTTCAAATATTCAAAAAATATTTATGCTGTCAAATATTATTTTTAAAAAACACAAAAGAGAATTTGCATCATTGGGTGTTTGTCCTGTGACAGGCAATATGAATAAGTACTTTGCAAACTTTATCTTACTTAACTGTCTCAGGAACCCAATGAAAAAACATTGTTATCCCTATTCTATGCATGAGGAACCTAGTAAGTGGCAAAATTGAGATATGAAACCAGATGTGTCTAGTTTGCCGAAGTGTGGTCCTTCAACATCACTCGGCCTAAGAAATATGAGATAATCCCCCAACATCTCACAGTATCACCTTGTAATAACTGGAGCATAGAGTACTTTCAAACTATCCTGTAAAAGAATGATGCCCAATTAGAAAAAGATGAATGAATGAATACGGGTGCCTGGTATCCATTTAATTATATCGACACTAAAGTTTTATTAACAGTAAGACAATACTCCAGTTTTTTTCATTTCACTTCCAACCCAAATGTGTTCTCACATATATGAATGTACATGTGATCTCCCACACACAGGCCTGCCCCCATATATTACCTGCTCATACACACAAACTCATCCGAACTGTCACACCCAATACTCCCGGTTTCTAAGCCAAAAGTATTGTCTATTATTCTGGGCCACAAAGAAGTGAAAAGCTATCTTAACACCACGTATCAAGGTATCAATTTTTTGCAAAGAAGGATTTTTAAAATAAGTTTTAAATAGCTTTTTCATAAAGTAATTTTTAAACTATCTGAGCTAGTGAGTCAATTTAAAATATGTTCTAGCAAAAATTGTATTGTGATTATCTCTATTTTTGCTTTATGAATTTTAAACAGAAGCAATTCATTCAACTGTTAGGTCAAACTGCCCTAAAAGCAAATGCCTACCAAGAAGAGCACACTGTGCGTTTCCAAAACTCAAATACTACTCTCAAATTCTCTGCTCTGGGTGCCTTCAGACTGGCTAGAGTGACTCTCAGGGCTTCATTCACTGCTCAGTGGAAATGTCTGTAAAAATATTTGTGCAATAAGGATAGACAAACCTTTATGAAAATACTGGTTTGGCTAAAAGTTGCGGCAGTTAAGATGTACATAAATAATTTTTTAAATGACTGTTTATACCCCCTACTCTATAAATGTATTACTATAAATATTATATTAATTCAGAAGAATACATCCTCCAGAGAAAGTACAAAGACTGAGAAGTAGAATTCAGAGTCATCAGTAGGAAGTCAGCTTTGCTTATTTTTTAAATACATCAAAATAAATCTCATAAGCACAAAAAATTTCAAGAACAGAGTACAAAATCGAAGGAAGTATCCATGTTAGTGAGTTGTTACCTTAGTAAAGAAAGATCCAATATTTTGACACAATGGTCCAACATGTGATCCAACAGATTTTATGCTATTAACTGGATCATATCCGAAAGATTAAAACTGCTAAACTATTCCCTTACTGAAGTCACAAAATAATGCCACTGGTGCTGTTGTTTCAAAGGATTAAATCTGTATGTTTAATCCAATGCCAATGGAAATTTCATTAAGGTTTAAAACAACAACAACAACAACAACAACAACTAGAAAACCTGCATGGGATGTATGCTCTATCCAAGTGTGGACAACTGATACTGAAATGCCAAGTAGCAACATTAAATTTTTAAAAAGCAATCCTTCATGTTTAGATCTGGCAGTGAGGAACTGAATGCAAGATAACCTACCTACTCTCCTTTACTATCACATGCCTTAATAAAGATAAGACACATTTATCTAGCACTTTCTAACCTTCAGCAATCTTGCATGAGTAAGGATAAAGCAAGCAACCATTAACAAAACTTAAGGAAAAAAGGAGGATGGAAGGACATAAACTTACATTGACTGAGAAACTTACTAAGTATTTGCTATGTTGCAGATGTTTTTACACAGCTTATCTCATTTAATCTTCACGACCACCCAAACAAGATTGCGATTCTCATTTTTTTAAGTAAATAAACAGAGGCTCCAAAAGGACAGAGAAAATGCCCTATATTACAAAATAAAGAAGTAATAATAGTACCAAGATTTCAACCCTGATCTGACAGACTCTAAAACCTACAATTAAAGCAGCATGTGGCAAAGACAATCTAGAAACATGTTCCTTCCTCTGGCTTAAGTCTCATCCTCTGTCCCACTTTAAATACAATATTTAAAACCCAGACTACAGCTTACGAAACAGACTGGGTTTTTGCCCCGTAAGCCAAGGTTAGAGAACTATGCGTTCAAGGGCAAGTACAACATGACTCTGGGGGAATAACAGCAAGTTTCAAATGACTACGACTTCAGGTTAAATGGAGTTCAGTGAGTCATGGTAATTCCATGCTACAGATAATCCTGATCTTAGTCAACAGAAAATTTTCAAATTTGAATTCCATATTAGCATTCAACAATTCTCTCTCAACATAAGGCAACTCTTCATTCAACGTAAGTAATTTAAAGCCAGGAACATCTCTCAATGCCTTTCACTATTCTTCCACAGAGAAATGATAAAAATTTTAAATGGAAAAAGGTAACGTTTAACAACCAGATTTTACAAACTAGCTGAGAATAATTTTGACTTGATTTTTATCTTTTTATTATCTTAAATGTGACGCAGCTACCTAAATACTATGGTTGAAGAGTGAAGGCAGGCAGAGAGTTCTTTTCATTCATCAGTCTGTTCTTACTCCCTAAAGTGCCTTCTTTATCATACTTAACCTGAGCTTATCACCATTGGGCCAGGAATAAGAGACAAGTTATAAGTCTCCTAGATTCTCCCAAAGTAAATTATATTCCCTTTAGTCATTATCTTCTCTAAGATCTTATGCTTACACCAGAAAGTGGGGCTGCCAGGGTAGAATCAGTTTAAGAACTAACCTGCCTAGAACGCTTTTCTTTAGCAAAGTAAAGGTAAAACAGATGCCCCTACACTATCTTTAAAATAAATACAAGTGCCATTGCAGAAAAAAAAATTGCACAAATATTAACTGAGCACCTACGTGCCAGGTACTTAGGCATGAGGGTGACTGACAGATACTGTTCCTGTGCAAGTGGAAGCTATCAAAGATTTGTGGCAGCTGATAAGAAATATGGCATAAAATTCTTAAATAAATGGCAGAAGGGTAAGATTAGGGTACAGAAATATACATAGAATTGTTTATAAGTAGGTCACAAATTTGGCTCCACAGTTCCTGGCAGTCAAAGCAAAGTGAGTATCATTACTGGTTCTGACAGTACGGAGGCTCTTCTACTTAGAAACAGATTAGATTCCAAAGAGCTATCGTTAAGTCCATTTAATCCCATGTGCAAAGTTTTAACTATAGAAGCAACTGCTAATACCACCTATTGGTAACTAACAGAGCTGACATACTTCTCCCCGGACCCACTGCCCTCTTACAACAGGTAAGTTTTCATATCTACCAAAGTCCTTAAATTGAAAGTTCTTTTTTAAAAAATTAATTAATTAATTAATTTTGGGCTGCATTGGGTCTTAGTTGCTGCGCGGGGGCTTTCTCTAGTTGTGGCGAGCGGGGGCTACTTTTTGTTGCAGCGCGTGGGCTTCTCACTGTGGTGGCTTCTCTCGTTGCGGAGCATGGGCTCTAGGCGTGTGGGCTTCAGTAATTGTGGCACGCAGGCTCAGTAGTTGTGGCTCACGGGCTCTAGAGCACAGGCTCAGTAGTTGTGCCGCATGGGCTTAGTTGCTCCACGGCATGTGGGATCTTCCAGACCAGGGATCAAACATGTGTGCCCTGCATTGGCAGACAGATTTTTAACCACTGCACCAACAGGGAAGTCCTAAGTTGAAAGCTCTTAAGCAGAGGAACTTGTGTGTGTGTGTGTGTGTGTGTGTGTGCAAAATAAAAACCAAACTGCTTTTCCTGAATTCAGATCTGAAGGAAATCTTTACTGTGGATATGTACAAAAAGGCCACTTTGGGATATAGTAGACTACATTCTCAATAATATTCCTAACAGAATTACAACAGCAAATTTCATAATTTCTTAGGTGCCTCAAAGTAGGCCTATTGATTAATAGTAAAGGTAAATTCTATAAAAGCAATTTTATAAAATAATGCTGCCGAAGTATAATAGTTATAATAGCTAAAGAACATGTATGTCTTCAAGCAAATCCCAATTAAAAACATGTATGATGTTTTTAAGATTAGATGCTTCTAATCTTAGAAGATTAGTCTGAAGATCTAAAAATAAGCTTTTGAGACTACTGGCATCACAGTCATTTCTTACACAAGTTTTGTGTGTAACACCTCTTTACTATAATTCCTAAAACATAGGAAAAGAAAGCTTTCAGATTAAGTTTTGAGGGTTTAGCAATTATATATAAAATGAGTATAATACTTAGTAGACAATGAAAACGGATGCAATCTGTTTTTTTTAAAGGGCTATTCATTTTTCTCATGAATCTCAAAGAAAGTGCAATTAGGGAATAAGTCAAAGGCCACAGTTATCATTGTGTACAGTTAGTGTCAAAAGAGACACCATGTAAACAACATATAGTGATTGGCCAGATTCACTACAATTAAGTGAAGTGAGAAAAAAAGCAAAAACAGGATCTCAGGTGCTTCCCTGGTGGTCCAGTGGTTAAGAATCCACCTTCCAATGCAGGGGACTTGGGTCCAATTCCTGGTAGGGGAACTAAGATCCCACATGCCGCAGGTCAACTAAGCCCACACACTGCAACTACTGAGCCCGCGCGCTCTAGAGCCTGCACGACACAACTAGAGAGCCCACGTGCCGCAACTACTGAGCCCGCACTCTGGAGCCTGGGCGCCACAACTAGAGAGAAGCCCGCACGCCACAACGAAGAGCCCTCACACCACAACGAAAGATCCCGTGTGCCACAGCTAAGACCCAATGCAGCCAAATTAATTAATTAATTAAATTTTAAGTAAAACATAAAAAACAGGATCTCAAAGGATGATGTACTCTGCGTGAAAAACTTAATTTACTCTCAAGGCACTATCTACCATTAAATACTCACAGAGTACCTTCTCCTCAACTTCAGAGGAGTTTACCGAATTTGAAAACTCAAGTTAACTCATACAAAACTGAAATACAGTAAGTAAAAGAATATAAGACTATTTTAACTGGGATTCTTTAAGAATTAGAGTAAAAACACGATTTAGTCTAAACATTTTACAGACTTAGAATCTATGTACTTTCAAAGTTGCTTTCTAAATACAGATAAGTAGATATACTAATATACTAAAATAGAATTTTAGTAATTACTGGCTATAAGTCTCTTTTATAATTATCTTATTGATTTCTATTATAAAATTAGAGATGTTTTCCTACAGAAAAAAATCAGGGTACTTATTATTATGAAATCTCATTTGCTTATTTAACAAGTATGTTATTTCAGGGAAGAAGTAGGGAAAACAGGAGTTGTCACTTTGTTATAATCATTATTTTATATGTGCCAGTTAAACCCTAAGAAAACTGCTTACCCTCAGTGGTGAGGAGATAGAGAGTATATTACATATTTTGTTTTCTTTTTTTAATACTTTATTTTTTAAAGCAGTTTTTGATTCATAGCAAAATGGAGAGGAATGTACAGAGATTTCACATATACCCTCTGTCTCCACACATGCATAGTTTCCCCATTATCAACATATGCCACCAGAGTGGTACATTTGTTACCAAGGGTGAACCTACAGTGACACGTCATAATCATCTGAAGTCGAAAGTTTACATTAGGGTTCACTCTTGATGCTGTACATTCTATGGATTCAGACAAATGTACAATGACATGCACATCATTATATTGATAGTATCACACAGAGTATTTTCACTGCTCTAAAAATCCTCTCTGCTCCATCTATTTATCTTCCCACCACCCCCAATTCCTGGCAATACCTAATCTTCTTACTGTCTCCATAGCTTTGCCTCTTCTGGAATGCCACATAGTTGAAATTATACAGTATGCAGCTTTTTAAGATTGGCTTCTTTCACTTAGGAATATGCATTTAAGGTTCCTCCATGTCTTTTCATGACTTGAGAGTTCATTTCTTTTTAATGCTGAATAACATTCCATTGTCATTGTCTAGATGTACTACAGTTTATCCATTCACCTACTGAGGAACGTCTTGGTTGCTTCCAAGTTTTGGCAATTGTGAATAAAACTGCTATAAACATCTGTGTGCAGGATTTTGTGTGGATATGAGTTTCAACTCATTTGAGTAAACATCAAAGCTCATGACTGCTGGACCCTATGGTAAGAGTATGTTTAGTTTTGTAAGAAACCGCCAAACTGTCTTACAAAGTGGCTGCACTATCTTGCATCCCCACCAACGATGAATGAGAGTTCCTGTCGCTCCACATCTTCGTGAATACTGGCCAATGTAAGTGTTCTGGATTTTTGCCATTCTAACAAAATGTGTAGTGCTATCTCCTTTTAATTTGCATTTCTCCGATGACAAATTATATGGAGCATGTTTTCATATGCTTCTGTGCCACCTGTATATCTTCTTTGGTGAGGTGTCTGTTAAGATCTTTAGTCTATTTTTTTAAAATCAGGTTGTTTGTTTTCTTACTGAGTTTTAAAAGTTCTTTACACATTTTGGATAACAGTCCTTTATGAGAAGTGTCTTTTGCAAATATTTTCTCTCAGTCTGTGGCTTGTCTTCTCATTCTCTTGGTATTATATATTTCAATCTGAGGTATCTGTAACTATGTGATAATTTTGTTCATTTGGTGGCAAAGAATGGGAACCTACAGATTATATAAAACCCAGAATAAGAACTTATAATCTTCATTATTAAAAATAAGCAATAGGGGCTTCCCTGGTGGCGCAGTGGTTGAGAGTCCACCTGCCGATGCAGGGGACGCGGGTTCGTGCCCCGGTCCGGGAAGATCCCACATGCCGCGGAGCGGCTGGGCCCGTGAGCCGTGGCCGCTGAGCCTGCGCGTCTGGAGCCTGTGCTCCGCAACGGGAGAGGCCACAACAGTGAGAGGCCCACATACCGCAAAAAAAAAAAAATAAATAAAATAAAAATAAATAAATAAAAATAAGCAATAGTAAATTTACACAGCTACTTAGGAAACACCATATTAATTTAAAACAAGATAAAAGACTTCAGACAATTAAAATTGTTAGACAGCTAATATCTAAACAATTTCCCTACTACTGTCTCAGAGTTACGGCATCACTCAGTCTGATTCTAGATCTTCTTTTCTTATCAGAAGTACCTTGAGGGTCTCCTCTGCCTAGTCCCTCTGTCCTACTTAATTAAGCACCAGAGATCAAGACTAGCTATAGACCATTTAATTAGCTAATTATCATTCTTAAGCTAATTCAAACTAGACAATTTGTTCTGAAAATGGCACTGAGATAGTTGGACTACTGTTTCTGTTTTCTACCATCAACTGTAATTGCAAATAAAAGAGGAAAGGTCCCCCGCTGCCAAAAAAACCTACAAACCCTTATATGATGATTTTTCTTGATTCGATTATGAAGGAAAAGGGCCACAGAAGAAAGTATCTATTGGCTTATATTCCCAGAGTTTCTACCCCAATATTCTCACTCTTTTATTCTGAAACTTGGAGATTTTTTTCTTTTTTCCTTAGAAATTTTATTCTCTAAATTACCCTGTTTAAAGCTCTTTATAAAATCATTAAGCAAAAGCAATCAGCAAAAAAGAAAAACAAATATTTATAAACATTTATGCCGACAGCATTAGCATTGCAAGTAGCAATCAGTTTTCAACAGGATAGATCAAGGGAGTAAACAATTTTTAAATACATTTCAAAAATCAATAGTTAATCTATCCTATCACTCACTAACTAGCTCATTTCCCCAGCTACACACGTCGATTTTTCTTAAAAACTTGAAGAAATGTTTTGGTAACTTGTAATCTAATGTGATTTTTTTTAAAGAAAAAAAATGAAAGGAATACATGTTGTACGTTGATTCCCAGCTAAAGCACTGCCTTGCTGTGTGACGCTGGGCAGCTTGCTTCACCTCCGGGTGTCTCATTTGTAAATAATGGCATCGTACTTGATTAGAAGTTGCTAACTGGTGGCCACATCCAGCAGTGGATATACCTTGTTTGCCTAGCATGTTTTTAAAACGGGGAAATTTCATATTCAAATCCAGATTTCTGATTTCTCTTTAAAAATTAAAAGACTGGCAACCCTGCGCCTATATTCCCTGTGGCAAGAAAGGCTGCAATTGAATAGCAGCTGTCCCCCTTTGGATAAGGCATGGATTCTTGGTGTTGTGTTACCTGCCTGTACGCTCAGCATCTGAGCTTCTGATGAACTAAATTACCTCTAAAGTTTCTTTCAGTTCTAACATTCTCATGTTTAGAGTGAGCCACACAGCAAAAGATCCATTTCGCCTCTCTAAGCCTCAGCTTGATTTGAATATGGGGATGATAATAACATCTAATTACCACGTGAGCTTTGGAGAGACAAAATGAAATAGTGAGTGGTGACTGCCTAGCACAGTGACATATATGTAGAAAGTACTTAATAAACAGCAAAGGTAACGATAAACACAAATAATGGTGAACACAATAATTCAAAAATGATTCTATGATGGTCAATCCAATCTAAGTCAAAATAGACATGCTCATTCTTCTCTTCTGAATGCAACATTGGTCCCATCAAAAAATCACCTATTTGCCTCTAAGTTTTGGAGATCACTAGTTCTTCATTTACCACATGTAAAATAAGAGGCTGACGAAAAAAATGAAAGTTCTTGAGTAGGCTCATCTCAATGCGATGTATTTTTAAATTACGATAAATATTTTCAGCAGGTATTTTTCAGCAAGATATGCTGCAGCTCTTTCAGTTGCAATTACTGTTCTATTCAGGGTCATTTTAGTTGCCAAGAATAAAAATTCACTCAAAAGTTTCTACAGGAAGCGGGGGCTTACCGAAAAGTTTATATATCCATGGGAACCCAGGGGAAAGTAAACAACCAGGTATGAGAAAGGTCAGGAAATGAAGCCTGTTGGGGCACGAGCCACTTGTTCCAGCCTATTTTTCTTTCCCCTGGTTGTCTCTGTCTTTACATCCACTCTATAGTCATTCTACACCATCCTGCCTCCTCCCATACCTCATACTTTATATTCTTCTAACTTTAAAGCTTCAGTTGGCAAACGCCCTTCACCTCACCCACCCTCTCCAAAACACTATCTTTCTGCAACAAGTCTTGCTGCTAACGTGCCTGTTTCTTGTGAGTCATAGTTCTGAGAGAGGTAAAAAATTAAAAACAGAATTACCATGTGATTCTGCAATCTCACTTCTGGGTTTATACTCCAAAGAACTAAAAGCAGGGTCTCAAAGAGATATTTGCCCACCCATGTTCATAGCAGCTTTATTCACAATAGTTGAGAGGTGGAAGCAACCCGAGAGTCCATTGTCAGATGGATGGATAAACATATAGTGGAATATAATTTAGCCTTAAAAAGGAAGGAAATCCTATCACATGCTATAACCTGGATGAACCTTGAAGACATTGCGCTAAGTGAAATAAGCTAGTCATAAAAAGACAAGTACTGCATGAGTTCACTTATATGAGGTATCTAAGTGTAGTCAAACTCAGAGACAGAAAGCAGACTGGTGGTTACCAGGGGCTGGGGGAAGGGAAACTGAGGAGGAGTTGTTTAATGCACACAGATTTGCAGTTTTGCCAGATGAAAAAGTTCTGGGGATCTGTTATACAACAGTATGAATATACTTAACGCTACCGGACTGGACCGTGTAATGCTACTACACTCAAAAATGTTAAGACAGCAAATCTTATGTTATTTTTTTATTGCAATTAAAATTTAAAAAAAAATTTCTGAGAGAAGGAATTGATCAGATTTATTCAGATAATCCTTTTGAAACAAACTACACAAGCAAGGGTCAGTGACAAGCCTATGGACTGACCACTGGTATATTTATTTGACAACATTTTATTAAATGCCTACTGTTGGCAAACTGTGCTAGGTTCTCAGCCAGATGCGCACCCGTGGCCTGTTTGCCTGGTCATGCTAAGTAGGCTTTCCTTATATAACAGGGGTTGATGATCCATATCTCATTTTCACAGTTGTAAGTAAAGTACCTGTTTCTATTGTACTGTCCTGCCATAGGGTTAATAAAAGGTTTTCTAATTCTGTTCGTTTGTTTGTTTTCTTTGCCCTTGGCTGTTACTACTGTCACTCTGCCAAAAAAACCCCCAAAACAACAACAACAACAAAAAAGAGTGCAGTTCCTCCATAACTGCTGTGAAAGAACACCTGAAAAGAACAACCATACGGCACAATCTCTTGAAAGGATCCTCATCAATTTCGTAGTTCCCTTTAAGTATGCATCAGCAGTACAAAACCTTCCAATTCAAAGAATTATGAAACAAACCAAGAATACCCATCAGAATCTTCTTACTTGGCACAAATAGTATGATAGGAAAAGTTGGAATTCTTGCTATGAAAGCAAATAACTTAATTAGTCTCAAATCTATAAATTTAGAAACTATCACTCCAAAGAGTGATTAAACTACTTGCAAGAACTGTCTTAGTTCAGAACTGCATTAAATAAATTGCCTATTATAACATGTCACACAGGCTTAGGAAGGAAACTTTTCAGTCCCTATCTAACTAGATTCCTGACCATTATCAGCTTCTGTGACATCATATTCTCTTGATTTTTTTCCTCATCTCTGGCAGTTCCTCTCAGCTGTTTTCATTGGATGATCTTTTTCTATACTTGAATATTGGCATTTCCACAGTTCCAGCCCTGGTACTCTTCATTCCAACTATATACACTCCCTGAATGAAATGAAAACTCACACCAGAGCTTCCACTTACACATGGATGATTCCCAAATCTACACCTCTAACCTAGACTTCTTTCCTCAGGTTCAGATCCGTATACTTGACTACCCACTGTAAAGTCCCTCCATCTGAAAAGATACCAGAAGTCAGTGGCAAAAATAAATCCCATTAGCTTAAACTTTCTCTCTATCCCTATCCTCAGTGTTCCTTAACTCTGCATTCCATTTCTGATTAATCGCAACATCCAACCAGTTGCCAGACATGAGGAGAAATCTAGATGCCCCCTCCTACCTCCTTGAACCACCTGCCCGCACTCCCAGTAACCCCAGGTAGCAATCAGTCACAAGTCCTTTTGATTCTACTTCAAACACATCCCTTCCTCTTGAACCCAACTGCCATCACCTTAGTTAAAGCCTCATAATTTGCACCTGGATACTACATACCTGGTCTTTACACTGCTCCAGCCCCATCATTCCCAAGATTTAACTTGATCAATGTTTCCTCATTTAAAGTCTAAACTCCCTGGAATCCTGACGGCAAGCACAATCTGACTTTCGCCTATGTATATTCAATGGAACAATTATATATTTATTCCCTACAAGAATGTAGATTCCTTATGTACAGAGGCCATATTACCATCACAGTAAATGTGTTGAATGAATAAACACTTCTCCAGTCTTTCTTGCGGCTTCCTCACACCTACCCAGCTTCCAAGCACACTACATTACTGGCAGTTCTGCCATTATGCCAGGCCCTCATGCTCCCATACCTTTATGTTCACCGTGCCCCCTTTTAGAACACCTCCACTTTATTCTCCACCTGAGTAGGCTTTCCATCTATCCTTCAGATTCAGTTGAACCACCACCTCTTTTAGAAAAAAAATTTTAACTAATATTCCTAATAGTCCACTGTGTTCCCATACCCCCTGCATGTATTTACCAGACTATATTGTAATTGTTGACTTATTTGCCTGTCTCTTCCACCAGACTACGAAGTGCTTAAGGGCAGAAACCATGCCTATCTCTGCTGTATCCCAGGTACCTATCACAGTGCCTGGCACTTAGAAGCCCCTAAATAAATATTTACTGAACAAAGCATGAATCTGTCTTAGATAGGAATGCCAGGCTAGTCAAAAAAATCTATAGTCTAAGTTGATGGTCAAACAAAAAACAAGAGATACAAGAATGTTTTTCTCTCTTAAAAATATATATGATACTCTACTGTGTAACGTATTTTAGTTTCAAGAGAAAATATACCCCAAATGCATAGATACCTCAACTCCATTTTAGAAATAAGTAATGTTTATAATTATGAATATTCTTTTAAATTGCATATGTTACTCTTAGAGAGGGATAAGAGACATTTCCAGCCTAAAAATTACGTGTACCTCACCAAAGCATTCTACACTCATTTCAAAGATGTCCTAAAGTTAGTTATAAAAATTAATTTTTAAAAATATTTTCTTTTAAATCGGCTAAATTCAATAAAAACTATTTTTTCCAAAGGTTCAATAAATTAAACACTCTGTCTTATCAAACCAATTTATGTTTGTAGATACTGCCTAAATCATTCTACTTTATAACAAGTTGTTTAAAATAGGCCCCTCATGAGAAAGTAAATATAAGTAGATTTTAAGATCAATGGAGAGTCAGAGCCTTTGTCTGCATCTCCTTACTCTACCACACACATTAATGGAAGGCAAATTATAATAGTAAATGTTATTTTAACAGAAGAGCTGACTTATTAACCACTTCTGTCAAAGTACCATATATGGACTCCCATAGCCACACTACTGATTTAAGACACAAGGTAGAGAGCCAAAATGCTCACCCACATGGAAGAAAAGGAAAATATCATTACAGCTCTCTTAACATTGAAGACTTGTTTCGAGCCTCCTCTTTAAAAAAAAAATCACTTGGTAACAGCTTGATTATCTGAAGACAAAAACAAGGCTTAATATTCACTTCAGTGCTCAATCTTGTGCTCCATCAATATTTTATCCTACAAATTTTAGAAGCAAAATGCTAACAATGAACCAAATGACAACTTTCACATATGCTGAAAACATCTGCTTAACCTTAAGTTACCAAGTTGTTTTTCATAAACTGTATAGAAATAATTTTGAGAGCTGTCACTATATGTCTAATAAATGACTTTGGTTTTATACTTAAGAAGAAAAATTTCTACAACAGTTTTTTAAAAGAGAAATAACTAGTTAGAAAATTTAAAAGGACTTTAAGTTTTCTCAGATTTTAGCTGGAGATGTATTCTAAAATGTTAAAATGGGCACATTTAATATATAGTATTCTTTTGGTTCCTCATTCTAAAGAACGAAAAATTTCCTTCACACATATTTTCCCTTCTGAGAGCAAAGGAAAAGAACAATATCAAACCAAAACATAATGCTAAAATACAAATGATTTAAACATTTAATAAGCAACTATATCTTTATTCAAAAACATCTCCAAAATAACTTCCTGGACAACATGAACATGATTTCTGGCATAAAAATAACACAACGGAGATGAAATATTTTCAAAAGATAATGACACAGACTCTGAAATGCTAAATTCTCACTTCTATATTGAAATAGTCTCTTGTGTAGAAGCAATAAATTATAAACATATTATAAAATGTTCTTAGGTTGTTGGGTTTCCAATTTGCATAGGATAGATAACTTTGAAAACAAGAAAGTAGAATGAACAGCGTAAATAAATTCAACTCTGGTGCCAAAAATGTTCTAATTGGCCAAACCCAGTGTTGGTATCTTGTATCCGTTAGGCAGAAAAGTCTAAACTTCATTTCTGTTTTAATTTTAAGTCCCTCCTCAGGTATAAAAGTTAAAATATGCATTCTAGAATAGTAAAGGAAGGGTCTGATCTTTTTGTAGAGATTTTTCAACAGAGGTAACAAAGATCTAGATATATCATGTTTCATAACTGAGATGAAGGGAAACATATGATAGAAAACCAATAATTTTTGAATAAGTAGGGTAACCTATTAGCTTTCCTCACCCTGAACTATAATTTTGTAACAGTTGCTATTTCAAATCAATAATAAAGTTAAAGAAAGTAGGTTTTAGAGTGTTTCAAGTAAACAAATCCATAATTTCTAGTAAAAAGGGAAAACCTATTAAAACACTCCAGTACATACTACACCCTCCAGTGGGCAAGCATCCATGGAAAAATATAAAAAGATTTCGTTGGATTTTCCACTCAGTCAATCAGGCCTATAACTAATAAAATGACGGTTCTAAAAACCTCATAAAAGTTCACACTATTTTAATCTCTCATCTTAGTATATAAGTTAGAAAAAGCAAAGACTTTTCTATAATAACAATTTAGATGTTATAGGAGAATAATGTTAGAAAACAAAATCATGATCTGCTTATCTTTCCTTAAAAAACAAAGTGCTATCAGATTCTTAATTTCTTAAACTTATAAAAGAAAAACGGTACACAGAGTAAATCACATATAAAGATGTATAAGTAAAGATAAAAGTATTCTTTATACCATGAGCTGCAAAGGTAGCACTAATATTTTAAAGCAAAATTCAAAAATTATGGTTCCTTAGTGAGAACTGTGGCAGAAAAGCAGTAGGTTCATTAAGTTTTTCAGGAAAACAACTTACATTATCACCTGGTAATATTTAGTATTACTGGTCTCATGAGGCTATGTGGTCACTACACTTAGAATAAAATTAAGAGACTATTTAAAAGAGCCCTTATTCTATATGACCAATGTTTCATGACTTAAATCATAGAAGCAAAGACTAGATTAAAAGTATTCTACAATGGTCCAAATATCATTTAAAGTTTCTCTAATTTACAAAATACAAACATATATTTAATACATAAATCTGATCTAAATCTAGATCAGATATGAAGATGTATAGTTCCCAAAATGAATTAAAGAATTTTTGAATATATATACTCTAGAAAAAACTAGTACAACTAAGACTACTTAAGGTCTTGAACTTATCACTAAGCTTATGAGACAAGCAATTACAGGACAATGGTGACATCTAGTGGACATTACAAATATATACCACACATATCTTGGAATAAAACCTTTTATTTCTAGTGTTTCACGTATTTCAACCTGTCTGAAGAAGTATATGACAAATCTTTAGTTGTAAACCCAAACAAGCTGACTCTGCGCCCTAAAAGCTTCTCAATATGAGGGACCCAATCATATGATAAATATAAAACGTTTAACAATTAAAGTATAAGATGTAAATATCTCAAGTCTTTAAGCACTAAGCACTAATTAAATGTATCAAATACACGACTAAAAGAAGGTCTAGCAAATGGTCCAATATGATTATGATAACAAAAAGAATTTAAAAGATTCTGAATGAAACAAGTGAAAAATGAAAAAAATTTAAATAAAAATTAAGAGCTGATCTATTTATGAATTTATTCAAGCATGGGAAGAACATATTAACCAGTATAGTCTGTCAGACAAAATAAGAAATGTTTTTAAACTAGAAGATTATCTAATTTATGACAATTTTTCAAAACCAGATTAGTTCTCAAGAAAATTTATAGGATTATTCTTTAAAAGTAAAGGAAGATAACTGGAAGAAAACCAGCTAATCCTCTCAAGAAGTGATGAACTTACCTCAAAGAAGGACAAAAAAACAAACAACAAAAAGTACTTGTGGACAATGTCCTTACTTATTATTTGTTCACACATAAGCAGATTTCACAAGAGAACAGCACTGCACTTAATGAGAAAGCAATGAAAGTATATGTGATTTTTGTTAAGCATTTTATCACTAACTCAGGGAAGAACTACAAATATTTAGATTCTAGAGATAGAATCTAAATATAAACACTAAGTCAAATAAGAGTCCAGGCCACAAAGTAACTGGAAGTCTTTCAAAAATCACACATCCTTCCCAGATCTCTCAGAACCACCTAATTGAAAAGATTTTAATGATTATTTGAGCTCAATGATTTTCTGAAAAGAAAAAATGCTAAGGGCCAGAACTTTCCAAGTATACATTTCAAAATCATTGAAGATATCTCTGAAATGTAAATATTTGGGGATTAATAAAATTCAGGTCACAAAAGCACTGTCTTACTGTCTTCAAAAAGTTATCAGAGGATAAATAAATTGTGATATATTCAAACAATGGATTACAACTCAGGAAGCAAAAAGAATGAAGTACTGATACATGCAACAACATAGATGAATCTCAAAAAAATTAGGCTGAGTGAAAGAAGTCTTACATAAAAGTATACCCCGTATGATTTCATTTATATGATATTCTAGAACAGGCAAAACTGATCTATGGAATGAATGAATGAATGAATAAACAAAATCACAACAAGAGTTACCTCTAAGGCTAGGATAGAGATGGAGATTGACTGGGAAGGAATATGAGGGAATTTTCTGGGGTAATGGAAATGTTCTAAATTTTAACAAGAGTTGGGGTTACACAGATGTATGCATTTGTCAAAACTCACCGATAATATACTTAAGATTTATGCAAAATTTATATAAATTTTACCTTAAAAAATAAACCTTAAGCAAATATTAATAATTCCAGTTATCGTATACCATGCTAAAGCATTTGGGGTGATGTGTATAAATATCTGCAGCTTATTTGGAAATGGACATAAAAATTAGATAATGGACAGATTATAATAAAGCAAATATAGCAAAACACTAACAACAGTAGAATCTAGGATATAAGTATGTTGAAGTTCTCTATTTAAATCTTTCAGATTTTCTGTATGTCTGAAAATTTCCATAATAAGATGTTGGGAAAGAAATAAAGATGACATTCAGAATTCAAAAGAAAATTAAAAATATAAAAAATTTAAAATATGTTCTGTAAAATATTAACAATTTTCCTTTTATATATTAACATTTTAATCTGTTTAATGTCAAAAGTGACCATCTTCTAAAGAGCAAACATTACAGGACAAAATATTTAAAAAAATTTTAAAGACATACCCGAATCTCTTGAAGATTGTGAAAATTATTTCCTACTCTGACTGAGATCTTGCTTGGAGTATAGCTTTCATCAGATTTGTAGTCCGCATAAATACATAATGTCTTCACTGTTGTTTTTCTTCTAAAAGCAATAAAGTAAAAACAACAAGCCTTTTATCATGTGGAAAGATTATATACAAAACACGTTACCTTCTGATTTTAAAAGTCATATAGTTTGCTAAAATGAGTATTTGAATCAATAATTTCCATGTTCTTTAATTTTAACAATGATGAAAATGAAGAACATATGAAAAAATAGATACACATGTTATACTTTTACAGACATCTCTTACCTAGAACATGATCAAGAAACAGATGTAAGCAAAAAAGAAACAGTTTAGCCAAAATAGGTACCTTAGACTGCAAACAAGCATTAAGAGTTTTCAGTTCTCATTTGTATTTTAGACAAAGGAATTATTCTAACAAGCTTGTTTTTCTTTACTAGTTAGTAGTTAATTACTTAATTTCCTATGTTAATACTTGAAAATAGCTAAGTGAGAAACTAATTCTAGCAAAAAGAAAAATGTTTAAAAAAACAGAAACTATAATCTTATTACTTAATGCAAGAGATAAAATTCTACTGTTTTTAAAACATACATATCTTAGAAAAATAAGCCAAGACTACATAACAAAAATTAATCTCAGAAAACTGCAAGTGGCCAGAAAACATGAAAATATGTTCAATCTCTAATAATCAAAGAAAGAGAAATTAAAACATACATAGACATTAGTCTTTTATCATATTGGGAAATATGATAATAACTGATAATACCCAAATTTGATTAGAAAAAGTTACTTTCATAGCCAGTTAGTAGGTACAAAGCCTTTGACTCACAAATTCAACTTCTAAGAATGCATTAAAAGACAATAATAACACTACTCTAACGCAGATGAAGAGAAATCTTTATTGTTCTGCAGTTAAATTACTGAAAAATTATAAACAACCTAAATGTCCATCTCAATACAGAATTAAACAGATTACAATATACCCAATTTAATGAAGTACTACACAACTATTTGAGATACACATAGATATGTAGTTACAGTAGGGAAAAAAAGCAGATTACAAAACAGAATATAAAAAAGGATTGCATTTTGGGAAAAACAAAAAAACTTTTAAAGTCATATAAACCTACATATGTATAGAAACAGGTCTAGATAGAATCATACAAAAATAGTAAAAGTGACTATTTTGATGTTGTGAAACTTATTTCTTTCTTTATGATTTCTATATTTTCTGATTAATGTTTCAAAATAAGCATGTATTATTGTGGTCATTAGGGGGAAAAAACAGACAATTTAAATATCAACCAAAAAACTATAAAGAAGTCTATTTAAACGTGCTTTAAAAGTTAAGATCTGATATAAACTGGCACTCACTTAATAACGAGCTCCTTGAACAGAAGTAGCCTGTGTCAAAAGTCAGTCTATAAAAACAGCAGGGGATCTATAGCTCTTAGTGAGGGGACCAAATTTCTATAGCTCAAGCTTTTCATCAGAAAGGAATGGGGAAAGTTAAGGACTTTTCCTCAAATAATAAAGACAGATCAAGATGTAAAACGCTAAATACTCAGGAATTGCTGACAGGATAAATACCATTACCAGGTTTTCAAAAGAGGCCAGCGGTATCAAACTGACATCCTTCTCTGTCTGCTGTGCCAGGAAGGAGACAGGAGGGGAAGGGCAAGAAAGAAGGGGAAATTTTGAAGGGCATACAAAAGATCTTTTCTCTGATGCACCAGCCATAAACAGGCAGTGAAAGGTCTTTCTTATCATGGAGAGATCAAAGATCATGAAGATTACCCTTAAGGATTTCTTTCTTTTTTTTTTTTAAACAAAAGCAGATCTAAAGGACCAAACTTTTTGCTTAGAATAATTTCATCTCTAAGTTATTAAATTCAGGATAACTTAGTCGCTGAACCTACAAGATAACCAGGGTTAGGTTAGAGAGGCAAAGAATAATAATAACACTAATGATTATAAACACAACAGCAACAGCAGAAATAGCAAGTGAATAAGTGAATACTCTGTGTCTGGCCCAGAAGCAATGCTTTATATGTATTATCTCATTGACTCCTTAACCTTGTGATACAGGAACTATTATCACCTCTATTTACTGATTAAAAAAAAAAAAGTAACACTCAGGTTAATAACTGGCTTAAGGTCACAAAGCTAGTAGGTGGGCAGTGTTGTAGTTTACGCATGTATCTGCCTGCCTCATATGATCTTAACTACTATAACCTTCCTATTAATTAATTGTACTTAGCTTATCCAGCATTGTCATTAACACCATTTAACAGTAACATGTAGATGTTTATAATTCTTTAAATTTGAGCTACATCATGGGTTCTTACCCTTGGGTCTATGTAGCCCCAGAAATCATATGTATAACTTATGCTATATATGTAGTTTCATTAGATTTGAGAAGGAAACTGACTTCCCATAAAGTTAAAACTGTTATTCCATAAAGCCTTTTAAAATTATTTATAAATTTTATCTCATGGTAAAATTTAAAAATAATATTGCTTAGAAAATCATGCTGCTTGTCCAGAGGCAATGCATGTGGGAAGGAAGCACATACATTGTGCTACAGGACTTGCCCTCCCACCATAAACAACTAGAATACCAGACAACATATATGGAACAATCGTCTGCAGACACTGAATGACAAGACGCAAAGGCCTGTAAGTCCTGAGAGAAAGGAAACGAATGAGGTGAGCCCTACGAATAACTGGGCTTTCTGACTGATGGCAATTTCTCAACTGCTATGCAGGCAGAGAAAAGCCTAAAAGAATCTTGCAGTCTCACTGAACTGAGGAAGGAGCTATACCGAGAAAAAACTCCAAAAATCTGCCTGGAGTCCTCTTGAGTCTTTGAACACCAATCTACACAGGCATAGATAGGGTGAAACTCCACAAAGACATGCAAAGAACAGTTGCTGGGGGAAGGACAATTACTGAGAAACAGTAAGCCAAACAATTCCCAGAGCTTTGCACAGAGTAAGCAAACATTAGAGTTCCTAATAACCAAAGTGGAGAATCCAAATAGCTCCTCAAATGTCTAGGACATTCATTTGAGATCCCAGAAGGATCAAGCCTTTGTATTCCATGAGGCTAATCTTGCCCAAGAGAAGTGATCTTAAAGTGTGGTCTGGGGGGCTTCCCTGGTGGTGCAGTGGTTGAGAGTCCACCTGCCGATGCAGGGGACACGGGTTCGTGCCCCAGTCTGGGAAGATCCCACATGCCGCGGAGCGGCTAGGCCCGTGAGCCATGGCTGCTGAGCCTGTGCGTCCGGAGCCTGTGCTCCGCAACGGAAGAGGCCACAACAGTGAGAGGCCCGCGTACCGCAAAAAAAAAAAAAAAAAAAAAAAAAAAAAGAGTGGTCTGGGGATCTATTGGGGATCTGTAGGGGATTTCAAGATCCTTTCAGGGCATCAACAAGGTCACAACTATTTTCCTAATAACACTAAGATGTTACTTGCCTTTTTCAGAATCATTCTTTTATGAGTATACAGTGGAGTTTTCCAGATGTGATCTGACACGGGATACTGTAAAAGATTTAATGAAGAAGCATATGTGTGACTCCAGCTGTCTCCTCTGAAGCCAGACACTAAAGAGATTCACAAAAAAAGTAAAACAATAACACTCTTCCCACTATTTTTTGTTTTGGAAGAGACAGTTATTTTTCATCTAAAAATGGTATTTATGTTAACATAATAATAGGTTAATTATTTAACTTTAGATGAATAAATAGATACTTTAAAAATTCCTCAGCTATAATTTCCAATATGGTAAATACTGAGAGGATATAAAAAGTAGACAGAAGATCTTTGGAGACCTCAATAGAAGTTTAAAGTGGTCCTGAAACCAAAAAAAACTGGAGGCTCGCTGCCCTTGAGCAGGGATCAGCAAACCACAGCTCAGAGGCCAAATGTGACCGACCACTTATTTTTGTAAAAAAGTAATATTGAAGCAAAGCAACACCCACTCACTTACATACTGTCCATAGCTGCCTTTGCACTACAACAGCAAAGCTGAGCAGTTGCCACAGCTTAAAACACAGTTCGCGAGGCCTAAAATATTTACTATCTACCCCATTACAAAAAGTTTGCTGACTTCTACCCTAGAGTAAAAGGTACTCTAGACCACAGTAAAGGGGCTTAAAATGAAGCCTCAAAAAGATCAAATTGATTCTTAAGAACTTACCTGCCTACCAGAACAAAGTCTAATCGTCTTTATAAAACAAAATCCAACACTCCACATGGTAATATTTACTATATCTGGCATCTAATCAAAAATTACTGCAAAGAATCAGAAAAATATGACCCATAATGAGGAAAAATCAGTCCATTAAGACAGATATAGAAAAGACTGAGATGATGGAATTAAAAAATAATAATTTAAAAAGAGAAAACATAAATATGTACCTATAGGTATATAACAAACTACCTCAAAACTTAGTGGCTTAAAAAAATAATCATTATTTTGTTTATGAATTGGAATTCGGGCAGGGCCCAGAGGGGAAGGCTCCACATAGCACTGGGTGTGGCTATTTGACTTCAGAGGTGAAGGACCTGCTTCCAAGACAGCTCACTAACATGGTGGTAAGCTGGTGACACTTGTCAGCTGGGAGCCTAGCTGAGAGCTTGGGTTTTGATTCACTTTTTTTATGGGCTTCTCCATTTGATGTGTGTTTTCTCACAGCATGGTAGATGGGTATAAAGGGAGAGAATCACATAAACGAGAGAACAAGGCAGATTGCCTTTTATGATCAAGCCTTAGAAATAACAGTATCATAACATTCGTACTCTATTAGACAAGAAATCCACAAAGGCCTGACCAGTTTCAAGAGGGAAGACATAGATGTCTCTTGATTAACTAGTAGCAAAGCTGAAGAAGAGCATATGCAATAGGAAATAATAATGTGAACATACTGGAAAACATTGTCTCCCTTCCCTGGAAATCAGGGGGTGGAACTGAAAGTTTCAACCTGCTAATCACACGGCTGGTTCTCCCCACAACCAGCTCCCACCCTTGAGTGGAATCCAAAAGTCACCTTCCCTAAAGTGTTTTCAAGAGCCTGAGAGCAAGAAGTCAAATATTACCCCATTGCTCTTAAAATTCAGGAAATTCCGAGGGTTTGGGGAGCTGTGAGCCAGGAACTATGAACGAAGACCAAGTATATATGAGACATCTGAATAACCATGTATTCTTCTTATAAATCACAATATTGTAATAACTGAATACTAGTAACAACTTTGGGTCAATAAATTAGATAATTTTGATAAAATGGACAAGTTCTTTGAAAAAAACAAATTATCAAACTGATTCCATAAAATAGATAATCAACAAGGATCTACTGTATAGCACAGGGAACTCTACTCAATATTCTGTAATAACCTATATGGGAAAAGAATCTGAAAAAGAATGGATATATATATATTTATAATTGTGTCACTTAGCTGTACACCTGAAACTAACACAACATTGTAAATCAACTATACCCCAATATAAAATAAAAATTAAATTAAAAAAATAAAAAATAAAAAAATCTGCTGACAACTGAGGCATAAAAAAACTATATTTTTCTGGGGGGAGAAATGTCTCAATGAACATGGGAGAAAAATTGGTAATTAAAGAGAAAATCTGTGCTATGGCAAAAAAAAAAACTGATTCAAGAATAGAAAATCAATTAAAGAAATAAGACGTTGTATGTTTAATTTAAAAACCCAACAACTTCACATAAAGAAAACTCTGGGAACAGATAGCTTCAATGGTGAATTTTATCAAATATCTAAGCAAGAAATAATAGTGATTCTATATGAATCCTTTTAGACTAAAAAAAAAGCAATAGAAAAGATGAATGAAACTAAAAACTGGTTCTTTGAAAAGATAAACAAAATTGATAAACCTTTAGCCAGACTCATCAAGAAAAAAAGGGAGAGGGCCCAAATCAATAAAATCAGAAATGAAAAAGGAAAAGTTACAACTGACACCACAAAATACAAGGAATCATAAGAGACTACTACTACAAGCAACTATACACCAATAAAATGGACAACCTAGAAGAAATGAACAAATTCTTAGAAAGGTACAATCTCCCAAGACTGAACCAAAAAGAAATAGAAAATATGAACAGACCAATTACCAGTACTGAAATTGAATCAGTAATTTAAAAACTCCCAACAAGCAAAAGTCTAGGACCAGATGGCTGCACAGGTGAATGCTACCAAACATCTGGAGAAGAGTTAACACTTACCTTTCTGAAACTATTCCAAAAAATTGCAGAGGAAGGAATACTTCCAAACTCATTCTATGAGGACACCATCACTCTGATACCAAAACTGGACAAAGATACCACAATAAAGGAAAATTACAGGCCAATATCACTGATGAACATAGATGCCAAAATCCTCAACAAAATACTAGCAAAGAGAATCCAACAATACATTAAAAGGATCATACACGATGATCAAGTGGGATTTATCTCAGGGATGCAAGGATTTTTCAATATCCACAAATTAATGTAATATACCACATTAACAAATTGAACAATAAAAACCATACGATCATCTTAATAGTTGAAAAAAAGCTTTTGATAAAATTCAACAAACATTTATGTTAAAAACTCTTCAGAAAGTGGGCATAGAGGGAACATACCTCAATGTAATAAAGGCCATATATGATAAACCCACAGCTAACATCATACTCAATGGTAAAAAGCTAAAAGTTTTTAAGATCAGGAACAAGACAAGGATGCCCACTCTCACCACCTTTATTCAACATAGTTTTGGAAGTCCTGGCCACAGCAATCAGAGAAGAAAAAGAAATAAAAGGAAAACAAATTGGAAAAGAAGAAGTAAAATTGTCACTGTTTGCAGATGACATGATACTGTATATAGAAAATCCCAAAGACATTACCAGAAAACTACTAGGGCTAATCAATGAATTCAGTAAAGTTGCTGGATACCAAGTTAATACACAGAAATCTCTTGCATTCCTATACACTAACAACAAAAGATCAGAAAGAGAAATTAAGGAAACAATTCCATTTACCATCGCATTAAAAAGAATAAAATACCTAGGAATAAACCTACCTAAGGAGGCAAAAGACATATACTCCAAAAACTATAAGATGCTAATGAAAGAAACTGAAGACAACACAAACAGATGGAAAGATATCTTGGATTATAAGAATCAATATTGTTAAAATTACCATACTACCCAAGGCAATTTACAGGTTCAGTGCAATCCCTATCAAATTACCAATGGCATTTTTTACAGAACTAGAACAAAAAATTTTAAAACTTGCATGGAAACACAAAAGACCCCGAATAGACAAAACAATCTTGAGAAAGAAGAATGGAGCTGGAGGAATCACACTCTCTGACTTCAGACTATACTACAAAGCTATAGTCATCAAAATAGCATGGTACTGGCACAAAAATAGACATATAGATCAATGGAACAGGATAGAAAGCCCAGAAATAAACCTATGCACTTATGGTCAATTAATCTGCGACAAAGGAGGCAAGAATATACAATGGAGAAAAGATAAGTGGTGCTGGGAAAACTGGACAGTTACATGTAAAAGAATGAAACTAGACTATTCTCTAACAACATATACAAAAGTAAACTCAAAATGGATTAAAGACTTAAATGTAAGACCAGATACTGTACAACTCTTAGAGGAAAACATAGGCAGAACACTCTTTGACATACATCGCAGCAAGATTTTTTTCGATCCATCTCCTCAAGTAATGGAAATAAAAACAAAAATAAACAAAAGGGACCTAATTAAACTTAAAAGCTTTTGCACAGTAAAGGAAACCATGTACAAAATGAAAATACAACCTACAGACTGTGAGAAAACATTTGCAAATGATGCTACCAACAAGGGATTAACTTCCAAAATACAAACAGTTCATATGGCTTAATAACAGAAAAACAACAACCCAATCAAAAAATGAGCATAAGACCTAAACAGATATTTCTCCAAAGAAGACACACAGATGCCCAACAGGTACATGAAAAGATCCTCAATATTGCTCATTATTAGAGAAACGCAAATCAAAACTACAATAAGGTATCACATTATACCAGTTGGAATGGCCATCATTAGAAAAATCTACAAATAATAAATGCTGGAGAGGGTGTGTAGAAAAAGGAACCCTCCTACACAGTTGGTGGGAATGTAAATTGGTGCTGCCACTATGGAGAACAGTACAGAGGTTCCTTAAAAAGCTAAAAATAGAGTTACCATATGATCCAGCAATCGCACTTCTGGGCATATATTTGGAGAAAACTGTAATTCAAAAAGATACATTCATCCCAATGTTCACTACAGCACTATTTACAATAGCCAAGATATGGAAGCCACCTAAATATCTAAAGACAGATGAATGGATAAAGAAGATGTGGTATATATACACAATGGAAAATTAGTCAGCCATAAAGAAGAATGAAATAATGCCATTTGCAGCAACATGGATAGACCTAGAGATTATTATATCAAGGGAAGTAAGTCAGACAAAGATCATATGATATCACTTTTATGTGGAATCTTAAAAATGGTATAAATGAACTTATTTACAAAACAAATAGACTTACCGACATAGAAAACAAACTTACGGTTACCAGAGGGGATAGTGGGGTTGGGGGGGGGGAGGGAAGATATATTAGGAGTTTGGGATTAACATATATACACTACTATGTATAAAATAGATAAACAAGGACCTACAGTATAGCACAGAGTATATTCAATGTCTTGTAATAACCTATAATGGAAAAGAATCTGAAAAAGAATATATATATATATATATATATATATATATATGTAAAACCGAATAACCTTGCTGTACACCTGAAGCTAACACATTGTAAATTAACTATACTTCAATTTTTAAAAAATGGTTTAAAAAAAAGAAAAAGAAAAATAGAGGCAGAAACACTTCCCAACTCATTTTATCAGGCCAATATTACCCAGTAATAAAATCAGACTAAGATATTACAATAAATGAAAATGATAAACTAATATCCCTCAAGAATATAAACATAAAATTTTTCAACAAAATATTAGTAACTCAAAACCAGTAACTTATAAAAAAGGATTTAAAAACTAAACAAGGATATATGACAACAAAGGCATAAAAAATAGACAAAATGAGTTCATCAAAATTAAGCACTTTTATAAAAAGGCAATCCACAGAATGGGAGAAAATATTTGGAAATCATGTATCTGATAAGGGACTAATATCCAAAATACATATAGGACTCCTAAAAATCAACAAAAAACCAAAACACCCAATTCAAAAATGGGCAAAGGACTTAGCCATTTCTCCAAAAAAGATATCAAATGGCCAATAAGCACATGAAAAGAGGCTCAACATCACTAATCATTAGAGAAATGCAAATCAAAACCACTTCACACCCATTACAATGGCTATTATCAAAAAACAGAAAACAAGTGTTGGTATGGATGTGGAAAAATCAGAACTCTTGTATATTGCTGTTCAGGATGTAAAATGGTGCAGCTGCTGTGGAAAACAGTATGGTGGTATCTCGAAAAATTAAACATAGAATCACCATTTGATCCAGCAATTCTACCTCTGGGTATATGTGCAAAAGAACTGAAAGCCAGGACTCAAATAAATATTTGTCCATCATGTTCATAGCAGCATTAGTCACAATAGCCATAAGATGGAAACAATCCAAATGTCCATTGATAATAAACAAAATGTGCTATATACATACAATGGAATATTATTCAGAAGGAATGAAATTCTGATATATGCTACAACATGGCTGGACCATGAAAACATTATGCTAAGTTAAGCTAGAAACAAAAGGACAAATATTTTATGATTCAACTTATATGAGATACCTAGAGCAAGTTACAAGAGATTTATCTAAATCTCTGCTTCTAAGACTACAAAATAAAGATAAAAATAGCTGTAAAGGCTAAAGGAAATAAATAGGGAAGGCATTTAGCAAAATATCTGGTATTTAAAGTCTTTATAAAAATATTAGCTGTTACCTTCATTTCTGGTGTATACATATTTAATACCCTAGGACAGGAATTGGCATACACAGCCGACTGGCTGAAACCTGCCCACCACCTACATTTGTAAGATAAAGTTTAATTAGAACAGCTAAATTCAGTCATTATGCATTGCCTACAGCTGCTTTCATGCTATAATGACATTAATGAGTAGCTGCAACACAGACCAGCTAGCACACAAGGCCTAAAATATTTGCTATTGGGCTTTTTCATAAGAAATGTGCTGATCTGTATCCTAGGACAATAAAAACAAACTAGAAATACAATGCTACAGAATGTTAAAATAGATGGTGTAAATGGAGCAAGATAAGCAAGTTAACTGGTTTCCATCTGTCAATAAATTCAAAGCAAATGACAAACATATGGCGGTTTTCCATTTCCCCCCAAAAGTAAGCATTTCAAAACTGAAAGTGTCCTTAGAAGTAATAAGTTAGAATAAATTTTTTATCATCACTCCTGGTGTACTTAACGCAATGCATTAAGGCATTGCATTGGGTCATAAGCAAAGCATACTCTTCTGAAATAAATCATATTGAAAAGTATATATGAGAAATATCTACATAAAAGGAACTGTGTAAAGTACCACGAAGAATTCATAAAGGAAACAACAAGGTCCTACTGTATAGCACAGAGAACTATATTCAATATCCTATGATAAACCATAATGGAAAAGAATATTTAAAAAAAAGAATGTATATATATGTATAACTGAATCACTTTGCTGTCCAACAGAAATTAACATAACATTGTAAATCAAGTATACTTCAATAAAGTGTTGATTAAATAAAAAAAGAATTCATAAAGGATAAGACAATAAACTTAAAACATAATCTAGTTGAGTCGAAAAGTAATCTCTAAGGCTTATAAAAAGCAGAGTTAAGTGCATTTCAATATAATTTCTATATTTCTTTAAATTTTATGTAAATAAAATCAATTTCTTTGTCTACTTATAACCTATACAAATTGAAAAATTCAAAAATATATTACCTGAATTGGATGTTCACTAAATGAGGCTGGGAGCCATCTGACTGCCAATAAGTTTCTAGATTGTCATCTCGTAATTGATCCACTCCAAATCCTGAAAGCACCACGAGTGACAATAAATTCTCATGATAAAGAGCCATATATTCAAAATACAAAATTACCACATATATTTGTCCAGAAAGTTTGATAAAGAGGATAGTGAGTACTGTGAAATTTAAATTAACCAAAACTCTTCAATCCTCTTAACCAGACCTCACTTCTCAGAAGCATAAAAAATTAATAAACAGAAATCTCAAACAGATTTGGGAGACCAGAAGGGGAAGTTCTCACACCCTGAGACCATAACGGAGCCCAAGAAGAAGAAGAAAGTCTCCTTTCTTGGCAAGGACTCAGCCAATGAAAAGCCACGGCCTCTCTGTTTACTATAGCCCTCCCAACTTCCTTTTCCTCTCTGTAAAAGTGTGCTACTTCACTTCAGTGTGGAAACTTGCACTTGGCTTGCCATGGTTGCAGACTCTGAATTGCAATTCTCTGCTGATCCTAAGTAAACCCATCTTTGCTGGAGCAATATCTGGCAGACTATTTATTTCAGATCAACATGTTGGTGGCCTCTACGGGGATGAGAAAAGACCCCCAATGGTTCCAAGGCTGGTAAGCAAACAGGTGCAGTACCCACCACTGAACCCACTGTCACTCACTGCTTTCTCACTGACCCTGGAGTTTGAAAGTCTTTCTCTTGGATCTCAGCACACGCCCACTTTGCATTTGAAGCTCTCCAGGCTTTACTCGGGATCTATTTTAAGGTTTCATCTCTTTGGTTAAGGCTTTGTTTTGTATATGAGTACTCATTTGGCAGGTCAGTCTAATTTTGAGATCAGACTGTTTCAACCAAATCTGACTGAAAACACCTTTGGCCCATTCATTCGGGAACAGGGGCTGTTTCTCTGAAACTGTTCCAGTTTTCTTCATCCTCCTCCTTTGGAAGGGGCTGTCCTATGGAAATTGGCTGTAAAAGTCTTTGGCCTGGCTCCTTCTAAAACCAAGCTGTCTTCTTCGAACTGGCTGGGATTAGCCTGCAAGCTGTTTGAATTGAGCAGTTTGTGCTGTAAGCTGTTTGGAAATTGTTCTTTTACTCCAGAGAAAAACTGAGAAATGGGATCCTAGTTATCTAAACATTTTGAGGGTACCCACCCCCTAGGAGGACTCCAGATGATTTTGTTTAAAAGCCAAGGTCCTTCCTCAGGCACATTTCTAACTAAATGGACCAACTTGACCAAAAGCAATGTAGAATAGAAATGGCTATTACAAAGAACTTTTGAAATCCCTAACTTAATTTCCTTAGCACTGAATTGGACTACAATAGCTCAAAAATTTCCAGAACTGAGTGCAATGCTTAGTTTGATTGGTATTTTGAAGCTTCTCAACATTATCAGGGGTCTAAAATTGCCTCTCTGCAAAATAAAATTTTAAGATTAACTGAGGCGAACAAATGATTAAAGAAAGATACAATGGCTCCTGGAGCCTCAGGCTCTATCTTCCTTGGCTGTCTGAGGCGCCACCTCAGGCATCGTCTTCTCTCCCTCCCTCAGCTGCTGGTGGCCAGACTCCACCTCTGGCGCCCTCTTCCTCCTTCCCTTCTGTGCTGCCTACACCTCCTCTATTCCTTCAATTCCCCCATACTAATTCTCTCACTAACCTTCCCCTTTTCTCTTAAACTTTCCCAACTCCCTTTTCCTCTGAACTTGTCAGAACCTGCCCCTTTAATATTAAGCCTTCTGAGGATCCAGAGGCTAGACCCTTAATTTCGTATTTCCCTGGACCAAAACTGAACCGCAAGCCATATTCAAAATTTTCCCAAAGTAACTGAAGATCCTCACATATTTGCTGAGGAATTTACTACAGTCATTAAAACTTATCAACCTGGTTTCTCTGACTCCTATCAACTAGTTCATAGCTTTTTGGTGACGGCCAGGCCCAGCAACTGAAAACTGCTAATTGGAAAAATCCTGAATGTTCTCTAGAATTACAACTGGGAGACCAGTCCACCAACTTATTATCATATGACCAGGCTTGAACAATCGCTAGGCAACTTCATCGAGCAATTCCTGAGGCTTTTCCAAAGTCTGTTGATTGGAACAAAATTCAGACTTGCAGACAAAAGTCTGATGAACCTGTTTATGATTACTACAATCAACTTCTAATTGTTTTTGAAGAAAATTCTGGTCTTCCTTCAAATATTGATTCCACCCAGGTCGTTTTTAACTGTTTATTAATGGGCTGAACTGGGACCCTTCCCGTCTAATAAAAAGGACCAGGATGGAATGGGAAACTATGTTCACTCCAGATTTAGTTAATCTGGTAAACCAGTTCTCTGGCATTTTAGATGAGTCACCTCAAAGGAAGACCGCCTAAATTCTTAATTTTCAATTCCAGCAAATGAAGACTCCTAAACAGAACCAAAACCCTCCTAGTTTCTACTATTATTGCGAAGAGTCAGGACATTGGAAAAAACACTGTTACAAATTTAAGCGTTTCAGGTGCCTTCAGCCCTCTAACCAGCCTCTCCAACGGCCTCCCAATTCTCAATGACAGGGCTCTGAAGAACTATAGGGCTCTTCCCAATGCTCTCAATCAGTTTGGAGAAACATTTTTCTAGACTGGGAAGGAATCTCTTCCAGTCCTGACACTGAAGCCACACTCTAAACCCCACTACTATAAAACAGCCCCTGCCCCAGAGAACTAAAACAATTCAAATAGTGGGAATCTCTAATGATCCTCAAGAGGTTCCTGTCTCTGAACTCGTTCCCTTTTGTTTAGGTCCTTTGAGAGTTGGACACTTTTTTTCCCCTCAGTTCATCCATACCTATTCATTTATTAGGTCGAAACTTCTTAGAGAATTATCATGCCAGAATTTCTCCCAAAAGGGGAAAATAATTTTAGAAACTGACGGTAGTCATCAGAATGAACAACCAGGTGAACTAAATGACCCTCTGACATCTTTTATTTGTTCCATCTTTGATGGTAGTAGAGCAGATTCCAGAAACACTGATCATTTGTCCCTATTATCAGCTACCACCCTCCTTATGGGCAAAATCTCCAACTGACGTTAACAAAATTCACAGCACACCTCCCATCAAGATTCAAACAGACCCCTCAAAACCTCTTCCAGGAATTAATCAATACCTTATAAGTAAGAAAGTCTTTCAAGCCATAAAGCCCATAATATAAGATTACAAGGCTCAAGGCCTCATTATCCCTTTTACTAGTCCCTGTAACTCTCCCATTTTACTGGTGAGAAAACCTAAGGGTGGACCTACCAGTAATAAACAACATTGTTATTTATCCCTGGACACCCTGTTGTTCCTAACCCTCACATGTTACTAATGCCCATTGCTACCATGAGTAAATTCTTAACTGTAATTGATTTATGCAGTGCATTCTTTAGTATTCCAGTTGAAGCCCACACCTCTTCGCCTTCACTTGGAAAGAAATACAATTCACCTAGATAGTAATGCCTCAGGGTTTTACTGAGAGTCCTGTTTTCTCACAAATGCTAAAAGCTGATCTGGACGACATAAAACTCCCTAGGGGTTCTACTTTGTGGCAATATGTGAATGATTTGCTTCTTTGTTCTCCTTCTAGAGCTTCCTCACAGGAAAATGGCATCCACCTGCTAAAGCTTTCAGCCTTAATGGGACGTAAGATTGCCAAAGAAAAATTGCAGTTGGCCCAAATTCAGGTTTGATATTTAGGGCATCTGATATCAGAACAAGGGCTACACCTAGATCCCAATAGATTTCATGGTGTCCTAAGTTTCCCAAAACCCTTAAGTGCCAAGTGCAAGGTTTTCTCGGGCTAGCTGGTTATTGCTGAAATTGGACTCCAAATTTCTCTTTTATGGCCAAAGCCTCTATATGTTTTACTTAATGATAACAGCCCTGACCCAATTTTATGAGAAGAACAGGAGGACACAGCCATCAAGGCCTTAAAGGAGAGTTTGATAAGCCCACCTGCCTTTGGGCATCCCAATTATCAGATTCCCGTTTTCCTTTTTGTATATGAAAAGGGGAAGAGAACGTCCTTGAGTTACTCACCCAAAAACATGGGGCCCACCATTGACCCATAGGGTATTATAGCCAGCAACTGGACCCTGTGACATAGGGATACCCCCCTTGCCTTAGAACCAGTACAGCCACTGCCCTTTTAGTTAAGGTCACCAAGAAAATGACTGTGGAATCCCCTTTAATCATTTTTGTACCTCATGAAGTAGAAGCTCTCCTGAATTCTCATCACACTCAACATTTCTCAGTCAGCTGCCTTACCTCCTATGAAGGCCTTTGTCAATTGTTCTTCACACTACTCTTTTACACTGTAAAAGCCTGAATCCACCTCCTCTTTGCTCCTCAGCAAATTTATCTGGAAATCCTGTATCATCCAGCCATTCCAGATAACGGAAACCTATCTGGTATTGTTTTTCCTGATTAAAATCATAATAATTTACACTAATTAAAAAAATAAAGTGTGGAGTTTTCAAAAAATTTAAGCAAAACGGATTTAATTTATGTTTTATTTTTGGACTAAGTAGTATATTCATTTTAGATCAAATTCACAAGGTACAAAAGAGAACATGGTGAAGTCTCTCTCCCCCCAGCATCTAGTTGCCTTCTCCAAATATAATCCAAGTTATCAGTATCTTACATACCCTTGCACAGATGTAAGCAAATATATATATTCTTTTTTCCTCTCTACACAAATGATGGCATATCATACATACTTCTACCCTTTGCATTTTTCTTTTCATTTAATATATCTAAAAGATTAACCCATATCAATAAATTAATAATAATAGCAAACACTGATATCACATTTAATATGTGCCATGCACATTTCTAAGCATTTTATATATATTAAATCATGAAATATTTATTAACTCATATAATAACTCAGTTAACCTAAACATCTTTTAAAAATTCTGTATCAGATCATCTCGCTTCCCTGCTTAATATCTCTAGTGATTTCTCTTTGTACTTAAAATCCAAATTCTTTTCCAAGGCCTACCAGAGTTCACATAATCTGACCCATGTCTAATTATATCTCCAATGTCATCTTCTACCACTTAACCTCCTTACAACTCTCCAGCCACACTAGCCTTCTTTCTGAACTTCGAACATGCCAAACCAGTTAGCTTAGAGCCTTTTAACTAGGTGTTCCCTGTGTCAGGAAGCTTCTTCTCTGAAATCTTTGCATAGTGGATTCTTCTTAACATCTACATGTGAGTGCAAATTTCACTTCCCATGAGAGGTCCTCCTTGATCTATTTATTATATTGCTGTTTTATTTTCTCCAAAGCACATATTGCTATTCAACTCAGAAATTCTTTAACTCAATGATCATAACTGTCAGTTATAGCATGAAAAGAAAATAAAAATTTCGTCAGGTTTTTTTTTTTTTTTAAGAAAAATAGAACTTACACCACCCAATTATGCCTCTCAAAATTAACTCATAAAGGCAATGTCTTGGTAGAAGATATGGATCAAGTGGAAAGTATGTTCTAGGTATTCACAAAATACAGCCTCATCAAATCCCTTATTTTTGTCGGCTTATAAAATATCACGCATAGAGTCAAACATAGAAAATGTACCTATTTTTCTCCTAATCTTCTTTCCCAACATGGTATGCATTTGATGCTTATTAAATTAAATGATTAAATTATAATAAGACTCTGGTATCATGCCGGCAACCACACAAATCTGACCTTTAGTTTTTCCAGTCTCTTGGGCAGAGACTGACAATTGTGCTGAACTGTGGAATTGTTTTCTGATGCGTATTCAATTAAGCTGAATCTACTAAATACATTCCAACTTTAATCTGAGTGAAATATTGAACCAGCATTTCCAAAGATAAAATAATAATTTTGCAAAGCCATCTACCACCAACCATACTGTAGCAGTGAGGTACATCTGTATCTCCCAAAGACTGATACTAACATTTTGAAAGTTTATTAAAATTCTCCCTTATATCAGTGCTCACCTGAATTACTGCATATCTCCTAACTCATTTCTTTACCTCTAATCTTGCCTCACTTCAGTCCATCCTTCACAGTTCTCAAATGTGAACAAACACTGTTTCATTCTGCTACTTTAAATTGCTCAATGGCTCATACTCTCTGTACAATAAAGTATGAACTTTTTTTTTTAATTTTATATTTTTGGCCATGCTGCGCAGCTTGCGGGATCTCAGTCCCCTGACCAGGGATTGAACCCAAGCCACAGCAGTGAAAGCCCAGAATCCTAACCACTAGGCCACCAGGGAACTCCCAGGTATGAACTGTTTAACAAAGCCCCCTATGATCAGGCCTCTTCCTAACTAGCTAGTTTCACCTATGCCACTTCCCTCTGTTCTAGTCTTACTGACTACTCACAATTCTTCGAAAGAACCATGTTTTGCTTAGCTATACACCTTTGCACATACTGTTCCTCTTGCCTTTATGTCCTTCCCCAGTGAAATTCTACCTTGCCCCATCATGCCAGATACGCATCATCTCCATGAAGACTTCCCTGATCCTCTGAAGCAGTGTCAATCACTTTCTCCTTTGGCCCACTACTGCACTGAGCCCATGCTTAGAGGGAAGCAGTACGACCGAGTAAAAGCCTGACTGCCTTGAGTCCCAGCATTCCCACTTATTAGGGGATATTTGCCAAACTGCTTAATCTGTCTGTACTACAGTTTCCTCATTTGGAAAATGATAAAAAATAACAGTAAATACTTCATACGACTTTTGGAGACTTTACTGAGACAGTTGTTTATTTTATACATGCAAAGTACTTACAACAGAACCTCTCTTAGGAAGCATCAAATAAAAGTCATAAATTATTACATTGTATAATAATGACTAATTTAAAGATACAATTCCTCCATTAGATCGTGAACTCCTTGACAACAAGGTCTGTGTGTCTTTTTTATTTTTTAATCTCTAACAGTGTTACAGATTTCAGCAACTGTCTGCTGACTTGAACTGAAAAATATCTGACCATAAAGAAGTAAGATTAAGTAAAGGTTAAACAACTAACTTTCTCATGCTGTTTCGCATTAATAAAGACTATTCAGTCATTCATAACATGCAAAATGATAATCATATAATTATATTTCACTGATGAACACAAAGCTGAAAATCACAGAAGTAAAATGTGTGACAGCACAATGATGAATTTCAAGACTTTCATACCCAACACATTTTTAAGTGATCCCCACCATTCTTCTGGTAGTGTCAGCTATTGTTCTCTTCTGCACCTCCAAGATGTCAGAGCAGTGGGGCATCTTCAGGGGACCAGTAACTTCTAGGTGTTGTCCTCTGCCAAGCCCCACAGCATAAAAGAATGTGAACTGGCACTGATTCTTACCCTGTTACTGACATCAGTATGGCACCAGTCGAATTATGCTACTCAGTAAAGCAATAGAAGATACTCAACTTGAGCAAATTCACAGAAATATTTGGTGCTATAAAGAATATTAGAGGGCTTCCCTGGTAGCACAGTGGTTAGGAATCCACCTACCAATGCAGCAGACACGGGCTCGAGCCCTGATCCGGGAGGATCCCACATGCCGCAGAGAAACTAAGCCCATGTGCCACAATTACTAAGCCTGCGCTCTAGAGCCCGTGTGTCACAACTACTGAGCCCGCGTGCCACAACTACTGAAGCCTGTGTACCTAGAGCCTGTGCTCCGCAACAAGAGAAGCCACTGCAAGGAGAAGCCCACACACCGCAAGGAGGAGTAACCCCCACTCGCCGCAACTAGAGAAAGCCTGCGTGCAGCAACGAAGACACAACACAGCCAAAAATTTAAAATTTTTTTAAAAATTAAAAAATAAGAAAAAAAAGAATATTAGAAACTTCTGAAGCAGTCTAGGATACATGAAGCTAGAAAAAGGCACCATCCTCACTCAAACAACAAGAAAAGGCTAGATAAACTACAAACTCATAATTTTTCTTGAAAACATGAGTGCTTAAAATCACGCAGCAACCAAATATCCTGAAATCCAAGAAGGGTCAGCTCCCAGGTTAGGAGAGAAAGGATGGGCAGCCTGTCCCAACTGTGGTAGAGCATGGAAGGAAGGATCAGCGAGCAAATAAACATAGAAGGAGAAATCAGGTAGAATTTCAACAAATTGCTAAAGGCTAAGCATGGGCTATCATAAAAGTATAGCAGCCCTGGGAGTCACAAACACAAGGTGAACTCACTCTGACTCTCAGACTCTTTTCTAAGGGCCTCACTGTACACATTAGAGGACATTTTTTGGGGAAAGCAAGAGATTGGAAAGCCTACGTCAGTGGTACATGCCTGGAGGAGGGGACAGACTGCCACTGCAGGAAAAGCAAAAACCCCAACCGCACAGACCTATCCTTGCTGGGAGAAAAGTAAAAGAAAAAACACTCTACACTTGGGGAAGAAGCAGAAAACACTCCTTCCTCTGGGGATGGGGCAGAAAACTCTCTCCTAGGAAAGTCCAGAGTTTCACTATCATAGGTAGGAGGGACCAAAATGCTGAGAAAGTCCCAACCTGGAGGTCAGACATGCAAGGGCTGTCTAGGATTGAAGCTAGACCAGGAAAACAGAGAAGAAATCCTGCCTCTGATCCCCTGCACTGAGTTACAACCATCGCATTTTACTGCTGGAGGCAGGGCAAGAGGATGGAGAGAGACACCCTCTGAAGCACAGGGATACAGAGATAACTGAAAATGATTGTGGAGGAGGAACATTAAGAAAACTCCTCTGGCACAACAGCCCCGCCATAAGTACTGGGCATCTTTAGAGGAATTTGAAGCCTGTGATATTGAAAGTAACCATAATAAAACAAACAAACTCAAACCCAGCTCAATTCCTAACTAACACAACCCCCACTATAAAAGGCTGACAGAGGAAAACAGGTATGCATTTCAAAGTATAAATACCATTTTTCTCAGTATCTACTAATCTATATGTGATGTTTGGCATTCAGTAAACATTTATGACGCACAAACATGCAAGAGAAACAAATATTATCAAAAGATAAAGCAATCACTAGAAATAGACTCAGAGATGAACCAGATGTTGAAACTAACAAATGGGGACTTTAAATAGCTATGATTAATACGTTAAAGAATCTAGGGGAAAAGGTAGATGAAATGCAGGAAAAGACAGGGAATTTCAACATAGGAGAAAACTCCTTTAAGAGTCAAATGAAAAAGCCATAATAAAAAACACCATATCAGAGATGAAAGATTCCGTAGACAGAATCATTAGTAGACTCAATAATGCCAAAGAAAGAAGTAGTAGACTTGAAGCTAGGCCAATTAAAAAACCCCAAAGCAAAACACAAAGAGAAAAAAAAAGAAAAAACAAAAAATAGAGCACCTAAAAGCAAGGGGACAAATACCAAATGGTCTAGCAAATTAAATGGTCTAGCATATGTATAATTGGATTCCCAGAAGGATGAGGATGGGGCAAAAGAAATACTTGAAGAAATAATGGCCATGAATTTTCATAAAGTAATGCAAGACATTAAACCAGAAGATCCAAGAATCTCAGTGGATCTCAAGCAGGATTAAACACACACACACGCATACACGTGGACACATAATGTTTATATTGCTGAAAATTAACGATAAAATCTTAAAGCCAGCTAGGAAAAAAGCCACATTAACTACAGCAGACTTTTCTTCAGAAACTATGCAAGCCAGAAGATACAGAATGACATTTTTACAGTAGTAAAAGGAGAAACCTGCTAACCTAGAATTTCATGCAGGGAACATATATGACAGTAATAAAAGCAAAATGAAATTTTTTTCAACCAAACAGTGCTAGCAGACCTGCAACACAAAAAATGTAAAGAAAGTTCTTCAGACAGGAGGAATATGATACCAGACAGAAACCTGGATCTATTCAAAACAATAAAAAGTTCCCCAAATTGAAAACGTTAAAGTAAGCATAAAGTTTGTTTTTTAATCACTCCAAAATATAACTGATCTTTTAAAACAAAAATAGCAACAATATATTCTGGGGGTTTAAAATATGCAAAAATAAAATACATAACAAAAATGGCATAAAGCATGGGCATTAATTGGAAGTATACTGAAGGATTTGTATACCATATCTATAGTAGTATAATATTACTTGAAGGTAAACTGTGACAATTAAAGATGTACAGTGTAATCCTTAGGGCAATCCCTCAAAAATTTCAAAAAGGATGTATAACTAATGAGTCAATAGTGGAGATAAAACAGAATCATAAAAAATACTGAATTTATCCAAAATCAGGTTTAAAAAAGAGGGAATAAATGGACAAAACCCCCCAAATTCCAAGGTCGTAGTTTTAAATCTAATTACATCAGTAGGTACATTAGGTGTAAATGGTCTAAATACTCCCAATTATAAGATAAAGAATGTCAGACTGGATTTTAAAAAGTAAGACCCAATAATATGCTGTCTATAAGAAATCCACTTCAAATAAAAAGATATATACAGTTTAAAAGTAAAAGGAAGAACTTCTAGTTTCCGATGTGACATGTAAAGAGTTTGGACAATGTCACTCTCATCCTCACAACAACAACAAAAAAGCTGAACTAACTGAAAACCAATAATTTTTCTTAGGTCCCAAAGAGGTCACAGGGCAAACCACCACCCAAAAAACTGAAGAGAACAGAAAACAGAGAATCACATCTTACCAGGAGCAGAAACCACCACTAGAGTTAGCAACTGGTAGGAAAACTTAAAGAGTAATTGAGTAATTGTTCATTCACTAATTGCTAGAGACTGAGTACAGACTAGCTTGAGAGATTAAAAGCTCCTGGAAGCCCAGCCTTAGAGAGGACTCCACATTTTCATGAGTTTTACCTCTAGGAGCCCCACCAGGTTCTCTTCAGGGTAAAGATCAGAGAAAATTCTCCAGTGCTTCCTGCAGATAGAGGGGGAAAGTAATCTTTATGAAATAAACCAAAAGCATTTTCTTCCCCTTTAACAAAGGCCTGACTTAAAGGAAAACTGTTTTAGCAGAACCTAAGCAACATGGGTTTTACCAGAGCCTCACATGGGGGAGGGAAAATACCCAACTCCATCCCCCTCTAGCCTTCCTGTCTCATCTAAGTGGGGAAAGAAAAGTTGAGAAGTGCTTGTAAGGTCACAGCCATGAACACAGGCCCACTAAAAGACTGAGATCTAATCAAAGGATTATAGAACACTTCCATTCCCCCCATAACTTACCACCATATCAACAGGGCTCCAACATAATATCAGGAGGTTAAATTCAAAAAACTGCAAGTTTAGATGCCATTTAAGGAGTCTCTAGGGAAATCCAAAGATAACAAGGAGACAAAAACAAAGACACTAAAGAAATTTTAGCCTCTGAATCTTAACCTTTACCCATCAGGCAGAAAATCAGCAAGTATATGGTTGAACTGAACAGCACAGTCAATCAGCTAGATCAAACTGATATTTATAGATTACTTCATCCAATGACAGCAGAATACACAATTCTTCTCAAGTTCACATGCAACATTAACGAAAATGGACCACATTTTGGGCTATAAAACACAATAAAAACATTTAAAAGAATAGAAATCACACAAAGTGTGCTCCCAGACCACAGCAGAATTAAACTAGAAATCATTAACAGAAAGCACTGCTTTCTGAAATTTAGCATTTATAGCATGAACTACATATATATTAGAAAAGAAGAAAGCTCTAAAGTCAATAATCTAAGCATTCACCTTAGAAAACTAGAAAAAGAAAAGCAAATTAAATCCAAAACAAGCAGAAGAAAGAAATAATAAAAATCAAAGAAAAAAATCAATGAAACTAAAAACAGCAAATTAATAGAGAAAAATTACCAATACCACAAGCTGGTTCTTTGAAAAGGTCAATAAAATCAATAAACCTCTAACCAGGCTAACCAAGAAAAAAAGAAAGAAGACACAAATTACTAATATAAAAAATGAAAGAGGGGCCATCACTACTGATCCCATGGACAACAAAAAGGGTAATAAAGGAGTATTATAGACTTCATGCCCAAAAATTTGATAAATAAAATGGACCAATTCCTTGAAAGACACAATCTACCAAAACTCACACAAGAAGAAACAGATCATCTGAATAAGCCTATATCTATTACAAAAATTGAATAAAAAATTAATACCCTTCCAAAAGCAATCACCAGGCCTAGATGGTTTCACTGGTGACTTATGTCAAACTTTCAAGGAAGAAATAATACCTAGTCTGCATAATCTCTTCCAGAAAATAGAATCAGAGGGAATACTTTCTAACTGACTCTATAAAGGCAACATTACCCTAATAACAAAATCAGACAAAGACATCACAAGAAAGGTAAATTAAAGAACAATATCTCTCATGAACACAGATGCAAAAATTGTCAAGAAAATATTAGCAAATTGAATCCATGTATAAAAAGAATTATTTACCACAATCAATTGGAATTTATTCCAGGTATGCACAGCTGTTTCAACATTCTAAAATTAACTAATGTAATCCATCAAAACAAACAACAGGCTAAAGGAGAAAAACCACATGATCATATCATTAGATGTTGAGAAAACATTTGACAAATCCAACATCCATTCAAGACAAAATCTATTAGCAAACTAGAAATATAATGGAACTTCTTCAACTTTATATTATCTACAAAAAAACAACAGCTAACATCATATATAATAGTGAGAAAATAGAAGTTTTCCCACTATGATCAGGAATAAGGCAAGGATATCCCTTTTTGCCACTCCTATGCAACATCATGTTGCAAGTCTTAGCTAATGCAAAGGAAGAAATAAAAACAATAGAACCCAGCAATTCTACTTGTAAGTATTTACTCAAGAAAAATGAAAATATATGTCCACAAGAAAACCAGTACATGAATGTTTATAGCAGCTTCATCCATAATCACCAAATATTGGAAGCAACCTTATCTTAGTTAACTTAGCGCCTTAAAACACCAAACATGCATCACTTCACAATTTCTGTGGGATAGGAATTTGGGACCAGCTTGGTTGCGCAGCTTGGCTCTGGGACTCTCATGAGTTTGCGGTCAAGTTATCTGAAGTAATTATCTAAAAGCTTGACTAGAGCTGGAGAATCCATTCTAAGGTAGCTTACTCATTTGACTGTTGACAAAAGGCCTCAGTTCCCCACTGGCTATTGTCAGAAGGCCCTGTTTCTTTGCCACACCAACCTCTCCACAGGTCCCCTTGTTTCCTCACAAAATGGCAGCTGGCTTCCCCTAGAGTGCGTGATCCAAATAACAGCAAGGCAGAGCCACAATGTCTTTTATGATCTAGTCTCAGAAGTCACATACCATCATTTCTGCCATATTCTCCTCGTCCCAGAGACTAACCCAGACACAATGTGACAGAGATCATCAGAAGGGTACGAATACCAGGAAACAAGGATCACTGGGACCATCTGGGAAGCTGCTACCGTAAACCTAAATGTCCATTAACTGGTGAATAGGTAGACAAATTGTGGCACATCTGTACAGCGGAACAGTAATCAGCAATAAAAAGGAACCAACTCCTGATAGAACTATCACAAATGCATTATGCTAAGTGAAAGAAGCTGGACCCTAAGAGCTACATAAAGTATGATTACGTTTATATGGCATTCTGAAAAAGGCAAAACCAAAGGGACACAAAATGGATCAGAGGTTGTCAGGGGTTTAGGAGGGGGCAGAAGACTGACTACAAAGGGACATGAGGAAATTTCTTTGAATGATAGAAATATTCTTTATTTGTGATGTGTTTGTTAAAATTCATAGAACTATGGGACTTCCCTGGCAGTCCAGTGGTTAAGACTCCGTACTTCCACTGCAGGGGGCTTGGGTTCGATCCCTGGTCAGGGAATTAAGATCCCACATGCCACGTGGTGCGGCCAAAATAATAAATAAATAAATTAATTAATTAATTTTTTTTTTTTTTGGTCATACGCGGGCCTCTCACTGTTGTGGTCTCTCCCGTTGCGGAGCACAGGCTCCGGACGCGCAGGCTCAGCGGCCATGGCTCACGGGCCCAGCCGCTCCACAGCATGTGGGACCTTCCCGGACCGGGGCATGAACCCGTGTCCCCTGCATTGGCAGGCGGACTCTCAACCACTGTGCCACCAGGGAACCCCTAATTAATTAATTTTTAAAAATTAAAAACAAAAAAATTCATAGAACTATAAACACAAAAAGGGTGAGTTTTTCTGTATATCCCCAGCTACTCATAAAAAGAGAGAGAAAAGAATCTTAAGGGGAAACAGAAGAGGCTTGAGTGGGAAGACACTACAGGAGACAACATGTAAATAGTAGAAGTTTCTGAGGGAAAAGTGACTACCAAATCAATAACATTATCATTAACATTACTCAAGCTAAAAAACTTTCTCTGAGCTTGATTCTACAGACTGAAAATACTCATCAAATTATAGGTTAGACAGATGAGAAAAGGTACACATGTATCCTGGCACATCCTGGCAAAACTCTTGAAGTCTAAGAATAAACAGAAAAAGCTTAAATGCTGCCAGAAAGAAAGAACAAGTTACTTAGAAAGTGAGAGACAGGCATAGCCTTCTTAGTTGCAACATGACAAAAAAGAAAATGGTAAAACAGGATCCACAAATTTTTGAGAGAAAAGGACTGCCATCCAAGAATTCTATCCCAACCAAGAGTAAAATAAAGTTATTTGGGTATGTGTAATCACTCAGAAAATATATCAACCACTTATCCTATCCAGAGAAATAGCAAAAAAAAAAAAATGCTAACCAAATAACTGAATGATACCAGAGAGAGGGTAAAAATAGAATTTATGAGGGACTTCCCTGGTGGTCCAGTGGGTAAGACTCTATGGTCCCAATGCAGGGGGCCCAAGTTCGATCCCTGGTCAGGGAACTAGATGCTACATGCATGCTGTAACTGAAGAGTCCGCATACTACAACTAAGTCTGCATGCCACAACTAAAGATCCCGAGTGCCACAGCAATCACTGTACTGCAACTAAGACCCGGCACAGCCTAAGTAAATAAATAAATATTTAAAAAAAAAAAAGAGGGAGAGACCTTATGAGACATGTGCAGTTAAACTGAAGCAGACACTAGTAAAGCAATTGAGAAGATATATAACAAATGAAAATCCAATTAGATTTATTTTAGAATTAAAATAAAGCATCTTAACAGAAAGAATATTTAGTGCAGTGCACAAGAAAACTTTCAGCAGTTATTATGAACAGCATTTTTGTGTTGTTTTGTTTTACCTGGTTTGCAAGATGAGAGTGACCAAACAGCTTGTGACCCAATTTCCCGTACTGTTCCAGTCCTTTCCAACTGCTTAGGGTCAGCACCGGGAGGTGTCTTGTTTGGTGTGGTCATTTTAAAAATATTCTATGTAGGATAAAAAAAGTATCCACATTATACCCAGACCTGAGCATCTTTCTACAAAACATAAAAGTAAAAATTTAATAGCCAAATCGATCACTAATATATCCTGGATATTAATCATCTATTTCTCGAAAGCAGTTGACATAATCACTGTAATTAAAAACTCTTGGGAATTCAGTTTTTGTTTCTAAAATAGAACATATTATAACTTACAAGTTGTGCAAAGCAGCAGACTATAGTAGTCAAAGGGCACAGGATCAAGGTGTCAACTTCAGCCTCGCCTTGGGCTTTATTTCCTTTCCTGTCAAATGGGTTGATTTGATCTATACTCCTATAATGCTATGCAGTTGTATACCTCTATGAGTAAAAATTCCAATCCAAATGAAGTTTTTCCCTAGAAAACTCAGACTGAAATACTCTTATTCCAGGAATATGTAAATATTGGTCTACATTTTAAATTATCCGTTAAGTGATGCAGAGAAAAATCACATCTTCTCATTAGCTGTCAAAAGCTCCATTTATATGTGCTCTTACCATAGTACATAAAGTCAGAAAAATGCCTTTAAGGTCTAGAAGTGAATAACTGGCCTATTCTAAACCACAAGTTTACTTTATCTTTTGTTAATCTTGGTAGGCATATCCAAACGTGAAAAAAAAAATAGTGGATTGTGAACATGTAAAACTGCTTCGGTAGTGCAAAGTTACAGCTATTGAACATCGTTATACGTAAATGCTGTTGTAAACCTGTGCCAAAAGCTCTGTATACCATCTCCTTGACACCTCCTGAGTCAGATCTCAGTTGTTCCCTAATCTCCACACAAGCAGTTGATACTCTTTAAATAATAATAGACACTGGACTGCAAACTTTGGAAAGGCCTGAGGTTTAAACGCTCCATTAGCAATTTACTGAATAAATAAATGGATGAATGAATAGCTTCAATCGTAAAGTATTTGCCACCTGCAAGTTAAGTAAGGTCTGGGATGAGACGATTAAACCTGTGGCCACATTGCCAAATACCCAAAAATGTCAAATTGTCCAAAAAAATGGCCCATCTCTATTATTGGAGCAGAATTTAACTGCCGAACTTGGTACTGGACGCCACCAAGTGGATAAAGCACGGAACTCGGAGAAGAACGGGTTCGTGGCCACACCGTTCAGGAGCTGAGGCCAAGGAGAGAACGCCACCACGAGCAGTGTCTGGACCTGACTCCGTGGGTTCTGCTTGACACCTCTGCCCGAAGTGCGAGAATAGGCAGCGGCTAAGGATCCATTCCTGACCCACCAGCTTTGAGGAAATCGGGAGCGAAATAGGAGATTGACATTGGGGAAAAGAACCCGTCTGCTTAAGCTAGAACCATTCTCCACTTCGGGGAAAGCCCACGCACTTACAGCTCGCAGACCCGGCTTGCCGCCACTCAGGTTTTCAGGAACCGCTGCAGTTCCGCGCCACTCCCACTCAGCTTCCCAGGCCCGCCTCGCTTACCCAACAACGTCAATTGGGGTCGCAGCACAATGACGTCACTCTCCGCCGTCTCGCCCTACCTCCCTCCAGGGCTCCGCGCAGCGCGCCCTGTCGCGCACGCGCACTACCTCCCTGTGGCATGCGTGAGGCGGCGGCTGGGCACCGCCATTTTGGCCAGTGGCCGTAGGAACACGTTGTGTGGCTGAGAAGTGAAAGCAAGAACTGATTTGGCCTCTGCGTTCCCCTCCGCAAGGGGAATCTGTTTCTCCAGGTACGTGAATAGCCTGGAAGGGTTTGGCCTTTAGCTGTAGTCTGCCACGGTCTACACACCGTAGGGACGTTCTCCCAGAGCGTTTGGTTAGGCCTCAGGTGGCGGCGGTGGAGACGGCAGCGGCGCGTGGCAGCCGGCTTGAGCGAGACAGCTGGAACCGCCGGAGCGCGGGCGCCGCCGAGAGCTGGGGACGCCTCGCGCTTCCCTCCAGCTGACTCGGCACTCTGCCACTGCGGCCCGCCACCCCCGCCAGGGGACCCGAAGATGGCCTTAGCTGCCATCCCCTCAGCGGTCCAGCCTCCAGTCCCCCCTTTCCCCCGCTCCTGCCCTAGGGCTGAACCTTACAGCCGCCTTCAGAACGCAGAGCGTCCCCTACTACCCCCACTCTTCCCCTGGCACCTTTGGAAGCCTTTTCTTCCACCGTTTGGGGATTGTGGAATGAGTGAATTATCTTTGCCGCCATGAAGTCGAATCCTGCTTGTCCACTCCCCGTCTGTAGACATGATGGCCAGACGTCACTGTGCTCACAGCAGCGTGTACTCTGCTGTAACCAGGGTTAGCTCAAATAATCTCCCAGGTGAACGCCTTTAACATTTTGGGTGCACTTTTATAGCACTTTTCCCCTTGGTGACTTCTCCGTCTTCTCCTTTATCATATCTTAAACTCCTTGCGATCAGGTCTTTATTGAAAGGCCCTTTCCCTTCAGTGGGTCGTGCATTGTAGGAACGACGGCTAAAGCCGATTCCCACACCCCATAAACTACGCAAGCCCGTTTTCTCATTTTTTACGGTAAAATCGTAAGAGTGAGAAGTAGAACAGTGTGTTTTGTTTTGCTTGAGGGTTTTTCGCCTTCTCTTGCACAGGACTGCTTACTAGGCATTTATGACAGTGGTATGTGTGTTGCAGTCCTCGGTACCTTTGTCCCTGATACTGAGAATATTCATTCTATACCATTTGCTCGACGATAATGCTTTGTCAGTGTTAATCAAGGGCTCTTATCTGTATCTGAACCAAAGAGTGTTGTTTTTGTTTTAGTGAAAAGACTTGTTCTCCCCTATAAAAATTTTTTTTTAGGAAGAATATTTAATATAATTGCTGGGGTGGGGTAAGAAGAAAGCAGTTATTAATTTAGTGTCCCTTTTAATTGTCTTCAATTTAAGACTCTGAAGTCAGAGTTGTGCACCACTCCCAACTTATATGTTTTATAAAATTAATGACCTGCAATAGCATAGGTTAGAATATCTCACATGACATAAGCATCATTCGTTAACAGCAACCTTTCAAATGTTTGAACAGGGTGTTAAAATAATTTTGGTCTTAGACTGCAGATGGTTTCCATATCTCACTTCCTTTTTTCCTCTCAGCTGGAATAATGACAGTGAAGGTCATTGAGTACCTATTTTTTAAATAAGTTTTTGTATCTATCTATATATCTGTTTGTTTATTTATGGCGGAGTTGGGTCTTCGTTACTGCGCGGGCTTTCTCTAGTTGCGGCGAGCAGGGGCTACTCTTCGTTGCGGTGTGCAGGCTTCTCAATGTGGTGGCTTCCCTTGTTGTGGAGCACGGGCTCTAGGCACGCGGGCTTGAGTAGTTGCAGCATGCAGGCTCAGTAGTTGTGGCTCGCCGGCTTAGTTGCTCCGCAGCATGTGGGATCTTCCTGCACCAGAGATCGAACCTGTGTCCCCTGCATTGGCAGGGGAATTCTTAACCACTGCGCCAGCAGGGAAGTCCCTTGAGTACCTATTTTGAGCACAGTTTTCAGATTTGAAATACCTTCAAGGAGTCAGTTACTATAGGCTTCCCCTTCAAGCTTTCATGTGCTATGTCTTTCATTGAAAAAAAAAGGAGGGGCTCTTTCTTGCCAATTCTTGAAACTAACAGAAATTTAATTAATGATAGTGTTTACACTGTTAATTAACAGTTCTACAAAGAATCTGTATTCATTTTTCTTAAATGTATTATAATTTATCACTTTTTTTTTTTTTTTTTTTGCGGTACGCGGGCCTCTCACTGCTGTGGCCTCTCCCGCTGCGGAGCACAGGCTCCGGACGCGCAGGCCCAGCGGCCATGGCTCACGGGCCCAGCCGCTCCGCGGCATGTGGGATCCTCCCGGACCGGGGCACGAACCTGTGTCCCCTGCATCGGCAGGCGGACTCTCAACCACTGCGCCACCAGGGAAGCCCTTATCACTTTTTTATATAAATCAGCTTATTAACCATCTCTGGTAGGTTTTTATTTTATAAAAATCACCTTTTATAGTCATTTGGTTTTTTAAATGGTTTGAAATAGTAGGTGAAACATTTTAGTAGTTTGGCAGAAATAAACTTTAACGTAAGCAGTTTCATTGATAAATCAATGAAGATTTATCCCCTATAGGGGAATTCATCATGCTTATTCACCATAATTAATATGGTGTCCAGTTTTATTTTAATAGCTAACTAAAGAGTCTTCAGTTTCCAGGGAGTTGGCACTTCCAGAATGATAGCTTTTTTGTAGCAGTTCAAAAGTCATTTATTTTCTTCTTATTCTAATCTTTAGGAGGCCTGCCTGGACCAATTTCTAAAGGTTATAAAGGGGTAAAGTGAACCTATCAGCGTAACTGTTTATTACATAAAATTTTAGTCACCTTTTGGGTGACTTTTTTTTCCAATAATATACTTTAGTGGATAACTGTCACTGTAAAATATTGTTAACTTGCAAGACTCCTGAAGTTGTTATAACCTACAGGAAAATGATTTACTATGTCTAAATTCATTTTCTCATTTCATTCAGCGGAAATGTTTGAGCTCCTACTATGTGGTAGGCACTGGTCCAGCCACTGGGATAAACAGACAGACAAAAATTCCTGCACTCATGATGGAGTACCTTCTGCTTGGAGAGGGAAAAATATTGTCTGTGTGTAGAGAGAAAATATATAAATGCATATATATATATACATACACACAGTAAACGTGTACATATACCATATATACACATATATATGAAATATATACTATGTCATATAGTAGAAAGAGCTAAGGAGAAGAATAAAACAAGAGAGTTTTATATTTTTTGGTAATATAGCTAGAGAAGGCTCACTGAGAATAAACATTAAAGACTTGAAGGAGTGAGCCATGTGACTCACTAGGGGAAATAGCATTATAGGCAGAGGGAGCAGAAAGGCCAAGACCCTGAAGCAAAGATTGACAACCATTTGCTTTAGCCATGTGAAAAACAGTGATAACCTGACAAGTTGTTTTGATAGAATGATGGGCACTAAAGGCTGGAATGGATTCCAGAGAAAATACCTAGAAAGAAATTTGAAACACTGACTATAGGCAACTCTTTTACGTAGTCTCGCTATAAAAGGAAGGAGAAATGAAGCAATGGAGGAAGATGGGGTCAGATAATGTAGTGTTTGAATGCTGATGGGAATAAGCCAGTGGAAAGAATAGTTGATGATGTGAAAGACATGAGAGAGAATTGTTGGAACATTCTCCTTAGCAGATATCTTTTAGTTTGCAAAGGGACTTAGCTATGGAAATACATAGTATGGTTGCTGGTTGGCATAGTTTCACTTGAGATGATACTAGTCAACATGGTTTTGTTTTTTCTCTTCCCATTTTCTGCTGCATGTGTGCAGGTGAAGAGTTGTGCTTAACCAGGATTATAGATGGGGGTGTAAGTGATTGACAACGGAATTTTAGGTGGGTACAGAGATACAAAGATACAAAAGGCTGAAGGACAGTGGAAATGTGGTAGAATTGAGAGATAATGTTAGGTCTGAGGAATGGGGGAGTTCAAGGGGTTGTTGGATTGTTGTGTATGAGAGAGGTGAACTGAAAAGATAGGGATGGTGGTTGGAGAATGGGGTATTTGAAAGGTAGGTTATGGAGAAAACGCAGTTATTTGTAATGACAAGGTGAAGGATTTGACCAAAGGAATGAGTGGCTATGGTAGGGTGAAAGACAAGATCACTAGAGGAGAGAGGTTAATGAACTGAGGTGACAGGCTGTTAATAGAAGGATCATCTATGAACATATTAAAATCACCAAGAGTTATGACAAGAGTTGTTAGAGTGAACATTAGCTAAGGGCCGAAATTTCAAAGAATGGGACGGAGTGATCTGATGGTTGGTAAATGACTAAAGCGGGTGGATGACCTAAGAGGCAAAAGTGGCTGTTTTTAGTGAGGAGAGAGAATCGTCTGGGAGCGGTACTGAGGAGCAAGATCTTTTATTCCCCTCCAAGCCTAATGATATTGAGGGGTTATGAGAAGGACTGGAGAGTTCTATAAGAGGAAGCAGTCTGTCAAGAAAAATCTAGATAGAGGATCACAGTCATTGATAGAAAAAGCCAACGGAATGTCTTTGTTGGTCAATAATCTTTTGGCTTCAGGTTCTTTCATTACATATTGGAATAAACTGGAGTAGTAAGGCACTTTTTCGAATTACTTACTTTAATCACATTCTAAGAAAATTAATGTCAATCACTAAGCCCAATATTATAAAAGATTAAGTTAACTTTGACCTCAACTACATAATTGATGGTGCTGTTAAATATCAAGACTTTAAAAAGCTCCAAAAGTGAGTATATACATATAGTTACTTGGTCTCCTTTTCATTTCAGTGCCGTTAACATAAAATTCATCATGGCCATATTGTAAATTCCCAGGTAAAGCAGTTTTTACTTTTTCCAGTTGACCAACATGATGGTTACACCCTTAATAATCATTTGCCATTTCCATCAGTAGTGCATTGTAGTCAGATGGCTAAGCCATGAAGTGATGCTTAGTTTGAGGGAGGAAGTAACACCTTTATCATATGTATGTTTTCATGTCAAGTCTTACTATTCTGTTTCATTGGTCTGTGTTCATACACTGGTATCAGCATCGATTTCTGAGGCCTTATATCATTTTTTTCATAGGTCAAGTGTAGGTTCCCTCTTCCCCCTTGCTCTTTTCCATTTTCCTGGCTATTAATACTTTTCTTTTTGTATAAGAGCTTTAGATTTGATTTGTCTGATTCAGTTTTTTTTTTTCTCCTTGAGATTGGATTAAATATATAAATTCAGGGAAGGTTGAAATCTCTGATATTGATTATTCTTTATTGTGAAAACTGAGACAGCATGTCATTCTACTTGTTCAGGTCTTTTGTGTCTTTCATTGGTATTTTGAAAGTTTCCGCACATGTGTATATATATCTTGTTAAGTTGATCCCTAGATCTTTTCTTTTTTCTGACTGTTGAAAGTGGTATTTTTTCCTTCATTATATAAATCTTCTGATGAATGGACTATATGTAAAATTTTGTTTTTCCAGCCTTACCAAATTATTTTATTGCTTTTACTAGTTTTTTTTAAACTAGTTCCAGGTATTAATATCTGGATATAGTGATAACTTATCTCCTCCTGTCTAACTTTTTATGCCTGTGACTTATTTCTCTTAACTAATTGCATTGACTATGCCATAATTTTGTTAATTTTTCTTTAATAGAGGAACTGGATATTGTTACTTCCTTAGAATTATGGCGGATAAATTAACAAGAATTGCTATCGTCAACCATGACAAATGTAAACCTAAGAAGTGTCGGCAGGAGTGCAAAAAGAGTTGCCCTGTGGTTCGAATGGGTAAGCTGTTCTGTGGATCATTTAAGGATAAGAGAAGGTTTTAAAAGGAATACACTGTCTTTATGGTTCTCTAGGCTTTAGTATATACTTTTCTCCCCCGTTAGTTTCTTTAAAATGTAAAAATAAGACCAGATTTTGTTCTAAATTTCTTTTAATGCTTTGTGACTAAATGATCCTGTTTAAGTTCATTGAACACAAAATCAAACCAGAGTTCAAATTACTGAGATTCTTACTGTCCTACAAAATCCTATGGTTACTTTAAGTCATGAAGAAAGGACTGCCAAGATGTTTGTATTGATATTTGATAGTATTCTCCTTAAAAAAAAAAAAAAAAAAAAAAGCTTAATATGAATGACTATTCATGAGGTTTTGCTATATTTTCAAGAGTAAATAAATTTACGACCATTCAGAATTGATGACTTGTTGGTCGTCTTTAAGGGCTAAACTAAATAATTTTTACTTTAAATATACTAGTGAGGTATAAGCTTACTAAATCTTAAAAGGAAATTTAGATGTCATGTGTTACAGTCTACCGTGCTATTCAGAAATTCCGTTATTAATATCCCTAATGCCAGGTTTAATTTTGTTTGTGTATTAGATGTCCACATACCTTTGGGGAGCTTCCCTGATTTAGCTAACGTATTTCATTCCCTTATCTGGTGTACATTACCATTTTCAAGGCATATTTTATGGATTATATATTCAGGTCAGTCAGCTTAAAAGTAAAGCTGTTTTAGAATCTGCTGTATTTTTATTAGCATATTTTCTTCCCGTAGTAGATTAAACAAATAAGCATATTAGAGTCATCTCTGCCTTGCCTGACAAGAGTATTCATATAAGTAGTTAAGTTCAGTAATCTATCCAAAGCACTGATTTATATTTCTTTCTGTGGCCTTTCTTTTTGAAAACTTGATTCTGTATGGAAATTTGGAACCAGAATTGCTGAAATAACAGTGTTCAGAAAATTAGAACATCAGAAGAAATGACTTAATTCTATCTTTTCCTTTGCCAGGAAAATTATGCATAGAGGTTGTCCCCCAGAGCAAAATAGCATGGATTTCTGAAACTCTTTGTATTGGTTGTGGTATTTGTATTAAAGTAAGTGATATTTTATTTATTGGATCAAATTTGTAACCTAAAAATGAAATCTAAAACTTCTGAGTACATTATAACTATTTTTAGAGCCAAATGTAAAACATTGAATAAAGAATACAAATTCAGAAAAATAGTCTTCTTATATCAATATTATTATTGCTTTTTCAATTAATTAACCACCCCACTTAACAGTTATCCTTAAAAAATAATAATAAAAGTTATGCAAACTTCGTAAAGCCATTTCCAACCAAAATTAATTTTTTTTCACCCTTTTATGAGAAGGACATTCTCCAAGTCTTTACCAGAACTTTTTTGAAATATAAAAAATATGAGTCATATTACATACATTTTTTTCAAGTCTGTGTTTAATTTTATTTTTTAAATTTATTTATTTATTTATTTGGCTGTGCCGGGTCTTAGTTGTGGCTCAAGGGCTCCTTAGTTGTGGCATGCAAACTCTTAGTTGTGGCATGCACGTGGGGTCCGGTTCCCTGGCCAGGGAACGAACCTGGGCCTCCTGCATTGGGAGCGCAGAGTCTTAACCGCTGCGCCACCAGGGAAGTCCCTGTGTTTAATTTAAAATTCACACTTTTTTTTTTTTTTTTTGCGGTACACAGGCCTCTCACTGTTGTGGCCTCTCCCGTTGCGGAGCACAGGCTCCGGACATGCAGGCTCAGCAGCCATGGCTCACGGGCCCAGCCGCTCTGCGGCATGTGGGATCTTCCTGGACCGGGGCATGAACCTGTGTCCCCTGCTCGGCAGGTGGACTCTCAACCACTGCGCCACCAGGGAAGCCCCTAAATTCACACTTTTAAATAAAAATGGACACAGCCAAAAATTTTTTTAATTTAACCTAATCCTTAAGTACTGCTTTTGCTGTGTTATACATTCTTCTATTGTTGGATTTATCCCAATAGTGTAATTTTTCAAAATACCTCAGTTTTTGTTATACTGAATGGTTTGAATAGGGTATTTTACTAAAGAATGATGGATTTCCAACTTTAGTTCATAAAAGATATTTAGGAGCCAGTGTATAAAGTTCTTAAATTATTTTTATTTACAGATAATATATTTTAGAAAGGAGATTTCCCAAAATATGGATACCATCTGTTATTTTTTCTAATAAGGTTTGTGTATTTTACATTGGTTTCTGAATCCTCGGTTAAGTATCCAGAAGTACCAGGCTTGGTACCTGAAAGCGTTTTTTTCTTGTTTTTAAAATACAAGCAGGAGATATTTCTTCCAGCAAATACTTACTAATCTTTTATTATTTGCCTGCCAGTGTTTTGGGTGGTGGAAATCTTATTTTGAACAGTATATTCGATTTTATTTTCTTTCCTCACTGCTATAAAAAAATGAGATTCCAGAATTTGGGGTATGCAATTCAGTGGCTGAAAAGAAACTGATGTGATGAATTGTTTGCGGGGGGCGGGTAGTGTATACCCCCTGAACACTAAGATACTTGTAATGCACCACATATATGAGCAATGTGGCTATTTTTTTCTTTGTAGATTAAGAGAAGTTTAAATTACTTGCAGCCTGTAAGCATTTTATGTACATTGATGGAGTAATAGAGGATTCTGTAAATGGAGGTAATTCCGTTTGCAGAAAAAATCTCGTGTAAAGAATTAATAATTTTTTTTAGAGGTTGGTGATTATTTTGCTAGAAAACAAACAAAGAGTGTTGTTTTTTAAGCCTCTGTGTTCTTGTAACTTAGGAAATGGGAATTCCCTGAAATCTTTATATACAGAGACTTGAATTAGTCCCCTGAGCTCATTCAACAGTTCTGCTGAACAGATTTCTAATCTGAGGTTATACTCTTTGGTTGTACCTTTATAGTCATCTGTACTGCTGAGAAATTTTTCTAGCCACGTTACCACTCTTAAATCACCTTCCAGTTCTTGCCATTCTTGTTCCTTGGGCATTTATCTGATTGATTGTCACTTATTGTTTGAATAAGTTTTTCTATGAGGTTTTTTATGTGAATTTTCTCAATTGGAATATGAAGTATCTTTTTCATATGGGATGGTTACAAATCACAATGGAAAGACGTTAGTCCTTGCTCTGTGCAAATACTATGCTAGCTGTTGTTGGGACATAAGTAGACCAAGAAAGGTACAATCCATGACCTTAAAGGACTTTACAAGGTAGAAATGGAAGCATACAGAGACAGGGAAAAGAAGATAAGGGGAAGGCGTTTCTCATTGACTGAATATGGAACTGTATGCTTAATAACCGTGTTTTATCTTGCTCTTAACCTTCTCATACAAAAGCCTCCAGTTCTCTAAGGTTTTGCAGTAAGTATTAAACACATTAAATGTCCAGGATTATACCAGTCACTAGGGGGAATGCAGAATTATTAGATATGATTCTTGCCTTCAAGGAACTTAACTTTCTTAAGCAAAGGATAGGAAATGAAACAATACTTTACGTCTATGTGAAACTCCCACTTTTGGAAGATAAATTATAAAAATTTCTTCATCTGTTCATTTTAGTCATGCCTATATTTCTAAGAATTAACAGAAAACTAATTCTTTAAATAACAGAAGTGCCCCTTTGGTGCCTTATCAATTGTCAATTTACCAAGCAACTTGGAAAAAGAAACAACACATCGATACTGTGCCAACGCCTTCAAGCTTCACAGGTATATTTCCAAGTCAACATTCTTCTTTATTTCAGTCAAGAGTAAATCCATTTGGAATTTTCAGAGAAATAACAAAAATGGAAAAAAAGTGGTATTAACTTTTACATCCACTAAAGCAAAATACAGTATTATAACATCATGCAGAATCATACTGTATATGTCAGTGGTTCATTCTAGCTAACATTAAAATTACCTGAGGGTCTTTTTAAAACTACTAATGCCCAGGTAATTTCAGCCCAGTTGAATTACATCTTATCTCTGGATGTACAGTCTGGACTTAGTAAGTTGAAAAGGCTCCCAGTGATTCTAATACACAGTTGGGGGTGAGAATCACTGTTGTTAATAATATCCTTATCCCCAGAATACTTTTAAGGGAACTCATCTTGATTTTATTTATCTATTAATCTTGTAATCTACAGAGAATATTACTCTGGACTTCGACATATATTGTTAATGACGCATTCTTTGAGGTTTTTAATCTGCTGAACACTAATATTTTGAATCTAGGAGTCTAGATTTAACTAATAAAAGGGTATTTCTCAACCTGCCAGCTTTAAGGGGCCTACTGCAGCAGGGAGAATGAGTGGAATACTTCTGGTTGATGTGGCACTTCTCTCCTTGTAAGTAAATGGCAGGCCAAAATAAAGAAAGACAGTGTGAGGTTGCACCTGCTGTGCAATTTTCTACCAAACCATTTTATTATACATTAAAACTGAGCCTTATCTGGAAAGAAAAATTGTTACTTTAGAATAGACTTTGAGTGAAAGTTGAATAAATAAAATTTGGAGTAATGTTAGTCATGGATGCATTCCTAACAACAGTTTAAGTTAATCTTGGCTGCTGTTTTTTCCTAATAGCCAGTAATATCTGGCATATATCTCTTTTGTCTTATTAATGAATGTGTGTGGAGTGCAAGCGCATTAAAATACATCATTCTGGTATTACGTCACTTTTTCTACATAAGTCTGAGTTGTCTTATTATTTTTGTACACTTATGACAGGTTGCCCATTCCTCGTCCAGGTGAAGTTTTGGGATTAGTTGGAACTAATGGTATTGGAAAGTCAACTGCTTTAAAAATTTTAGCAGGAAAGCAAAAGCCAAACCTTGGAAAATATGATGTATGTATTACCACCTTATAAAAATGAATATCTTGGTTCAGTTTTATGAGGCTATGAAGGAGAGAGTATGTGTGATTTTATTTTTTAATGTTCTTATTTTCAAGATTATTTGTGGAATTAATGCTGAGAAACTATAAATGAAACTCCTTTTTAGGTAAAATCTGTTAATGCTGCTTAATTGATAATTCTGAGCTTTCATAAACTGTTATGAGTTGGTGTTTTCTTGATTTGAAATTAAATCCACCTGTAATATTATCTTAGAAGCAGAGGTATTCTGTTTGGATATGTGTTCTATTTTGTATAACATTCATCCTCTTTGCAACTGTATTATTAAATTCAGGTAATTATACATATATTTCTAGGACCCACCTGATTGGCAAGAAATTTTGACTTACTTCCGTGGATCTGAATTGCAGAATTACTTTACCAAGATTCTTGAAGATGACCTAAAAGCCATTATCAAACCTCAGTATGTAGACCAGATTCCCAAGGCTGCAAAGGTCAGTTGCTTTTTAGGAGAAATTTAGTGGGTATTACAGATATTGGTGGACATATAAAAGATAAAGTAAACTTGTTTTATTTTGTGACTCTTTTTAATAGTGAGGGAATTTTAGTATTGAAGGAAAATAATACTATTTCTGATATATTATGGCAGGGGACAGTGGGGTGTATTTTGGACCGAAAAGATGAAACAAAGACACAAGCAATTGTATGTCAGCAGCTCGGTAAGTGTTTATTTTGTGTATGTGTTTTAATAGGCCCTGAACTTAACTCATAAAGATAGGTATCTTTATATGGATTACTGAAATGGAAAAAATCTCTAGTAGTTGTCGTATTTTCAACAGAAACATTCAAACAGAGAATGACTTGCAATATACATTTTACCTTGAAGAGGTAAAATAAAATAACATTGAACACAGTGCCTCTATGTTCTTTGTAGATTTAACCCATCTAAAAGAACGCAATGTTGAAGATCTTTCAGGAGGAGAGTTGCAGAGATTTGCCTGTGCTGTCGTTTGTATACAGAAAGCTGATATGTAGGTTACTTTATACTTTTTGTAAATCTTATCCCTACTTTAGAGTTTTTGTTTATAATGCTGCTAATAGAGCAGTGGTTTGAGAGAAATTAATAGGAAGAATATCTAATGTTTTAACTTTGAGGTCAGATGTTGAAGCAATTGTGCATCCATTGCCCATTTCCCTGTTATTCCATCAGGGGTAAAAAATTCATTTAGGTAAGTACCTTACAACTTATGGGTTCTGGAGCTCTTTAATCTGAAGTCAGCTGTTTATTTTGTAAACTCTCTTTATACATAAGAAGGACATTTTTTTAAGATGAAGCTCTCCTACCAGGCCGGCAAGGTTTTCCGTAGCTTAAGTGGAAAATCAGGTTTTTCAGGTTATCCTAAATCAGGGTGGCTTGCCATGTGAGAGAGAAGAAGGAAGTGGAAAAGGCGAGTTTCCTTTCTACCTTTTAATGCCTCTCTTCTCCCAGATAGTTTTTGCTCTCGTCTTTTTCCATACTTCTACTCTGGCATCCAATGCAGGCTAGTTTTTCTCCATAAAGTATTCTGTAATTCTGGGCAGAGCCTTCCTTTCCAAAGACTCTGTTTGCTTTAGTGCAACTGACTTTAGCCAATTAAGAGAGCCCTCTGAATTACTTCGGAATATATCAGAATATTTTTCATGAGGAGATAACAGTTTGTAAGTTAGCCTAATCTAGGAGTCTCTCCCCAGACTTGATATGCAGTCCTGCCTTTCGTAATTTATTTTCTTCCTTCTACTTCTGAACAGAATACAAAAATTTTTACCGTTATGGGGTGGGCTCCTCAGTATTATAAGGGGATTTTTGTTGTTGTTAAATCAGAAACTATATCTCAGTGCTTTAAAATAACGTGCAAGATAGAATTTTATCATACTTGCCTTTCAAATTATTATGTTTGCTTTTTTTTTCATAGTTTCATGTTTGATGAACCTTCTAGTTACCTAGATGTCAAGCAGCGTTTAAAGGCTGCTATTACTATACGATCTCTAATAAATCCAGATAGGTAAGTACAGATTTGGTATATGCCTGTGCTGTTTTGTTTGAGGACTTTCACAGATTTCTAAAGTTTAAACACTGGGACCATCAATGTCACATATATGTGCGTGTTTTCCATCTTGGTTTTTGGAGCTATCCCTTGAACTTACCTTCCTCTATCTAGAAAAGAGATTCTTAATGCAAGATCCATTTACTACCATACCTGTTTCCAGGGAGCCTAAGAATACTCTGTAGTGATATGCAAATTTTGGCATATATGTATGGATTTCTGGGAAGCAGATCCTTAACTTTTACCAGATCCTCAAATGGGTATGTCACTCATACACACAATTTTAGAACAGAGTAATTCCGGTTTCCCAGGTCTTACTGAGCACAAGGGAGGTCTTAAAAACTTCTGTTAAGTAATCACAACGTCCTGTATTTGTAGGGTGCTTTTGTAGTTTGCAGAATTTTTATATCCATTATCTCATTTGCGCCTTAGTAATCTTATAAGTAAGAATCTTTAGGTGGTATTCCCATTTTGCAGATGAAGATGTTTTAAGGTCAGAAAAGCTAGTTATTTCTAGGTTTCCAATTTATGATATGGCAAGAACCCAGGGCTTTTTTCTGTTCCTCTCTTTAGTAGCTGATTTAATTCATAGCTCATCTTACCACAGAGCAAGAGAAATCCCTAGGGATCAAAAAACCAAAGAGAAAACTGTAAATTACAGGGGAAAAACAAGGATGGCTTTCTTGAGGGGACGTTGCTTGTCTCTGTAGTAAGTCTTGAGCTTTAACAGCCACTTGTGGGCAAGAAGCAAGGCCTTGTATTGAATTATCACACAAAATGCCGGGACTCTCAAACGACTGCTTTCTCAGCAAAAGAGCAAACACAGGAGGATGTCAAGGAAACATATACCTGTCACTCACTGAGATCCTTGGAAATGGAGGGCTGGCTCCCCTTCAGATCTCTTTAGGGACTGGCAGCTCACATGGATATGGAATTGAAATTTATGTGATCAGGGGAGTCTAAGAACCATCCATGTTAAGAAAGTAACATAACAAGAGGGCCCTAGAATCTTTAGTTCTGTGGTACCTAGATGAAGCAAATATAAAACCACTCTGGAAGCATATGCCCTCAACCCTGGTCACACAGGATTTCTACAGGTAAAGACTCAAGAGCTTTAAGCCCAGGGTTATAAATGATAGGAGGAAACTGTCTACAAATGAGTCAGTAGACAAAACAAACAGCAGGATTTAGACTTTCAGGAACTTCGAGTGACATTCTCAAAGAGACTGTAAAATAATATTTAAAATAATTTAAAACATGAAGATTTAAAACTAAGAATATGATACTACAAAAAAGCAACAGGTAAATGTTTAAAAAACCCAAACAAATCTAGAAATTAAAAGTATAGTCATGACACTGAAAACTCACTGGACAGATTAGACAGGTTAGGTACAACAGAAAAGAGTGTGAGAAACTTGAAAAGTTGGTCTGAGCAAGCTACCAGGATACAGCAGAGAGAGAATAAGATTGAAATACAGAAGGGAGGTTCAGAGACATGGAGAATGGGATAAGAGAGAATAGAATGAGAAGATGATTTACATATGTCTTAATAGGAGTCTGAAAAATAAAGCTATGAAAAGGTCATGGCTGGGTATTTTCCAGAATTGGGAAACTTGACTCCATAGATTCAAGGAGCAAATGATCCATGTACATACCTTGAAGTAAAACTTGGAATATCAGTGGTAAAGAGACAGTCTTAGTTGAGCCAAAGCGTAGCCATAATTTTCACTTCATTCTTAGACCAGGGCATTATGATAGCCTCTTTGGGAGAAGTAAGAGTATAAAATGTCCCAATATTCAGGGACTTCAGGATAAGGTAAATTAAAGAAACATAAGCAGTCAAGTCAGTAGTTCTCAATCCTAATACCTTTTTATAAAACATTTTTATATTCCTTTGTTTTACTGAAATGAATATCATAGATATTGTCTACATTTACACATAATTTTTTTAATACTATATAATGCTTTAACCATAATGAAAAAGCTAAAAGGATGATAATTTACAACCAGGTGACATGTATTTCAATATTCAGCCAAATCACTACATTGTATATTATGAGAGGGCAGTAACCATAGTTGTAAAAGGGATAACATGCCAAAACAGGTTAGATTGACAAAGTGAAGAAAATGATTGTTAGATTTTCTCAGATGTGCTGGGTCTCATTTTTATAGGTATAGGGTCAAAATAATTTCTTTGTAGTGATAGACTGATAATAAAAAGTTACAGGAAGTATATCTGCATCCTGAAATTCTACAACATATCAAGGCATACATTCAGTCTTTAATGCTGTAAAAAGATTTTGAAGATCATATCCTCCGATAAATAACAAGAAATAGAGGATGGATTAGAGAGGGGAACAGTAATGCGAGAGGAAGATTAAAAACCAACAGATAACCCAAAATTAAGTGTAGGGTGTAAATTTTCATAGCATACATTTCTCATGTTGCAGATTATTGTTTCTTCCCAAACCCTCAGAAAATTAGAGTGGCTCTCCTAAATCTTTTTTAACATTTTGGACTTCTGCATAAGCTCCATTTGAAAGTAGGGAAGGCAGGAGGTGTGACTTATTTTTTTCTTCTTTTCAAAGCACATTAAAAGCCACTAGATAATAACTATGCTGCCTTATACTTGGCCTTGAAGATTTTAATGGTAAAAAAGCAGAGAATTATTCCAGATAATGGAACATTGCCAATAAAGATACCAAGGCAGGATAAATATTGGCCCACTTGGGTGATTTGCCATTTTTATTGATGCTCACCACATTCAACAGTGGGCAAAAGTTTATTTGCATATTAAGAAGGGTGTTCCTACTCTAGAGGTAGAATTGGAGGTGAACCATGAAAGGGTTATGTAGAATTTCAGCAGGTGAGGATTTTAGGCAGGATTTTAGACCATTGAAATGATAGACCACCCTTAGACACACAGGGATAGAAGGGTAGATTATTCAGGAAACAGCAAAGAGCCATTTTTCAGTGTGTCCTATATATAAATGAAATAAAAGAAATACAGATGCTGTGGTTCAGTTGACCAATTATTCGACTTTACAATATTGTGAAAGCAATACACATTCAGTAGAAACTGTACTTCAAATTTTGAATTTTGATATTTTCCCGGTCTGGCGATAGGCAGTACGATATTATCTTCTGATGCTGGGCAATGACAGCAAGCCACAGCTTCAAGTCAGCCACATGAGCACGAGGGTAAACAGCTGGTACCCTTACAACCATTCTGTTTTTCACTTTCAGTACAGTATTCAATACATTACGTGAGATACTCAACACTTTATTATAAAATAGGCTTTATGTTACATGATTTTGCCCAACTGTAGGCTAATATAAGTGTTCTGAGCACATTTCAGGTAGGCTAGGCTAAGTATGATGTTTGTTAGATTAGGCGTATTAAATGCATTTTCAAATTACGATGGGTTTATCAGGTGTAACCTTATAAATTGAGGAAGATCTATAGTAGCTAAAGTTTTGGAAGGTCTTAAAGTCTGAAGATGTTATGTGTTTCATTTGGAACTGAGAGCCACATCTGGGGACCTGAAGAAAATGAGGTTTGTTAAAAGCCTATAACAATATTGATAGAAATGACAGCCTGAATTAGAATCTAGATAGAGAAAGAAAAGAATGAATTAGACATGCTTCACCATTTAAACAATATATGATTGCAAATAAAATTGAGTCTTTTTTTTATGGGAGTAGTGATTCCATCAATAAAAATATGGCTGGTTAGTTTTTATTTGTACAGGAAGCTGATAAATTAGAATTTTATATAAAGCAGAAACTAACACACCATTGTAAAGCAATTATACTCCAATAAAGATGTTTAAAAAAAAAAGAATTTTAGGTGTCTGTAGGACATTGCTTTTTGAACATCTTGAGCTAAGTTGAATAGGAATAAGATGCGTAAAAGCTTTATGATTATTATTTGCCTAATAGTTTCTATACTAGCAATACATTTTTCTTACCACTTGAAAAGTCATGTCATAGCCCATCCCATTTATAAAGTGCTCCAATACACACACTAACCTATTTTCTTTCTTACCGTCACTAGATTTTTATTACCTGTAAAAACATTTTGCTAACGTAGTGTTTTTTGGTATTGTTTCATATCTATTCCTTGTCTCCACAGCTGAAGTGAAAATTCTCAGGTTGAGGATTCTGTTGTATTCTCTGTGCATTCCTTACTACAGCTAGCATGAGACAGGACAAGTAGAAGGGTTTAATGCATAAATTGAAGAGCATAATAAACAGTTTAGAATAGGTCTGATTTAAATCTATTATAATTGTTTCTGCTTTGTAAAGTTTATTTTAAAGTTTATTTTATTAACAAAACATTTATTTCATTTATTCATACACTATTTCATGTTAACTCTTTTAGTTTAAGAAAACAATTTGAAATATGAACGTTGATAATGAGTCTTAAAGAAAATGTTTTATAACTTAAGCTTAATATGGTCTTTATGGTTAATTTTTTTAAAATATATGTCTTCCTGAAATTTACACTGTAGTTTTAAAAAAAACTATGTAAAAGTTTTCATTATAATTAAATATTTTAATTATATATATTATATTACATTTTAAAATAAAAATCTATATTGACTTTCAGATATATCATTGTGGTGGAGCATGATCTAAGTGTATTAGACTATCTCTCTGACTTCATCTGCTGTTTATATGGCGTACCAAGTGCTTATGGTGTTGTCACTATGCCTTTTAGTGTAAGAGAAGGTAACTTGAAAAACTTTTCACAATGCTGTATTCTCTTTCACTCTAATGCTTAGAAAATGTATTGCTGTTGATGCTAAGTAGTTAAGTGTTGCTGTCATATTACTTATCCAAAACTCTGGCCTTAAGGAATTTAATCTCACAATAGAATATACATATATAAGGTTATATACATCAGTTGTTAAACATAACCTATGTCTTTTTGTAGAAGTTTTTGTTGTGGGTAAAAATGCTCTATCACTTTCACTATTTATTTGCTACATTAAAAGTTTCTTTTATATTTTGGCCTCTGCAGCATCACTGTACTACTTGTCATGTTCAGCTTTATCTTTGACGGGCCAATACCAGTAGGAAAACTCTTAAAATTGATTTAGTGCTCATCTTGTTTTCATGTCTCAAATTTATCTGTATCCTAAGTTTGTGAAACTAAGACTATACAAAAGTCTAATAAGATAGTTAAGTATATTATAGTCTAGTAAGTGACTAAAATTCTAATAAAATAGCTTAGTAAGTGTATTTTCACTTATTCCTTCTACTTTCAGGAAAGAGGGACTCTCTGGTCTGTTTTCCATGTCTCTTCCCTAAGCAAGTTAGGCAAAAGTAAAAACTAGCCTACCACTAAGTGGCCCTTGAAACAGAATCAGTGCACTCTCTACCTCATACACCTTCTTCCTTTTAATTTCTTTCTTAATTGCTTCCTCATTCCTATTTTTACTTTTTTACATTTCTTCTCTCCAGCTATGCCTTAAGCTGGCAATCTAGAACACCTAAAAGGACTACTTAGTCCATATCTTGAAAAAATACCATATTCTACAAGAATAAGTATTCATGTAGCCTTATAGCTCCCTAGGTTGAACAGGCTCTTTTTTTTTTTTTTTAAAGCTGTCTCTTCAAAGAGATTGCTTTTGAGTTATCTAAGAAACTTTTGGAGAAAGAAATTATATTGCATCATACTCTGCATAAAAAGGCAGTGGTATCTTTTAATTTATAAAAAGTGTATAAATAGTTTAAGATGTGGGGAAGGAATTGCTCTCACGTCCCTATCTATACATTTGAGATAGGTAGGTATTTTAAGGGAAAATTTGTGAGATTTCCCAGTTTTCTTTCCAGTAGTCTTAAGAGATGATATCAGAAGCAATTAATGTTTTATTCTCCTCAGTTAGCAAGTATTTATTGAATGCCTACTCTGCCTAAAGTAGTTCTAGAATCACATTGATGATAATGACATGGGTACCTGGCAATCACTTTTCATAATTCCATTTATAGATGCCATGTCTAAAGCCTATGCCAAGAAGTAGTTCCTGGTGAGGTTTTTAATGTACCCTATCTGTTAAAACAATTCAAGTAACAAACTGCACTTAATCTTTCTGCTTTCCTTTAATATACTGAAATTAACACATTATATGTAAAAGCTCTTTATGAACTGTAAAGGAATTTTTGCTTGAACTCATTTTTAAATTGGCAAGAGAGACATTGCAGTATTAATGTATAAAGCTGACTTGTTAGTGTTTTTTCCACAGTCACTTCTCTGAGCTTTCATTTTCTTACCTGGTGAATTAGGCACTTGGACTAAATGGCCACTAAGTTTCCTTCAAGTTTATATTTTTATTTAATTTTTGGTTTTAATCTTTTTAACCCCACATTTGTAATTTTTAAATAGTTTAAGATATAAAAATGCTAATTTGGGCAGAATAAACATCTATTTATTCTGTCAATAAATATTTGTTGAACACCTGCGTTCTAGGCTGAAAAGGCCTAGATGTGGTTCTTAATTGCAGATGACATGAATAATATCCTTAGACTTTCTTTCAAGACCTTCTGGAACTTCACCTACTGTCCTTCTCTTATAAATAGTAAACACTTTAAAAACAGATCTTTTCACTGTTTCCCAAATAATCCACTTTTCCATTTCTGTGCACCTGCCATTGTGGTTCTTAACAGCTGCAGCATGGAGGAATTTTCATGTACAGTATGTTAGTTTACTTTCAGTTATTAAAATCTGTTTAGATAATGGTGTTTTTGTACAGTGAAGCCAAAAAAAAGGTTAATGAAATAGTTTGTTATTATAAATTTCTTTCAAACCTGGGAAGTTAATCTGAAAACAAATGCAGTAAATCATAACTTGAACGTATGGTTATGTCTCCCGTGAAAATGAATATTCGTAACTTAAATCATCTTTAAAAAATTATTGCTCAAACTATTTTAATTTATTTTATGTCAATCTGAAAATATTCCATTTTACCTACTTATCATTTTGTAGAGAAAAATTACAATTTTTTATTTTAAAATACAGAAGAAATGGCATCATAGGCTTTCACATAAAATCTGATGGAAAAAATCTTATAAAAATCACGTAATAATGAAAAGTTATGCTTTGTGTATATAGGCATACATGAATTAAACTTGGCATTAGGTACATGAAACACTGTTGTCACACTGCATGCTATAAATCCACAGAAATTTAAATCTATGCATAGATTGCTCACAAGAGAGCCTAGGGTTTTGGCTTTTACATGATCATTTATTTTTGTGGAAAAAGTTTAGTCTTTAAGTGATCTTTACTAATTTATTTCAATGACTTTCCAACAGGCATAAACATTTTTTTGGATGGCTACGTTCCAACAGAAAACTTGAGATTCAGAGATGCATCACTTGTTTTTAAAGTAGCTGAGACAGCAAATGAAGAAGAAGTTAAAAAGATGTGTATGTATAAATATCCTGGAATGAAGAAAAAGATGGGAGAGTTTGAGCTAGCAATTGTAGCTGGAGAGTTTACAGATTCTGAAATCATGGTGATGTTGGGTGAAAATGGTAAGTTTTCCTTATTTTGTGATATTCGGAAGTTTGTTCTGTTTATCCAGTAACTGAGTGTTAATTACTCCATGAAAAACTTTGACTCAGTTATAGGTCTGGGAGCTGGATTGAATTCCTACATTTCTCAGTGTAGTTCACATTTTGTGACAACATATGATTTAATCTGTCATTTAATCGAGTTCATATTTCTTATTTTGTTTTCATAACCTTCAGTGAGAATAAGATTTTTTCTAAGCTCGTTTTTCTATGTATAAATTGATATGAATAGCACTTATTCATCTTAGAAACTGACTAGGAAGGAAAGGATAAATTGGTAGTTCTGAAGCAGTCTAGTCTAAAATGTTTTTCTTGCATTCCTCCACTTGGAACCTTTCTTAATTTAAATTTAGGCTAATCTAACTTTGTAAATAGTTGTATTACCAACACTTTTTAGTAATAGATTATCGTCATAAATATAGTTATGAGATGAATTTGAGTGCCAAATATCTGGTATGGCTTTCATGATTTTTAGAAAAAGATTTGAATTGTGTACTTACAGCTTACAAAACTGTAGAAGAAAAAAATTTTATGAAGATTGTTGCAATGTATCAGTTTTTAGTTAACAGGAATTTTGAGCTTGGTTGCAATTAAATATTTCATGTAACTGGCCTTTATGATGATGGTATCAACCATAACAATTATTGTCCTGTCTTAACAGTAAATTGTGTGCATTGATACTTTAGCTAAATACGTCTTTCAAGAACTAACCCAAGACTTTATAGACCACTGTTTGTTAAAATGGCCGTCATAAACGCTAGTCTATATTCCTCCTAATTAGTTTAGAATGATACTTGAGAGATGAATCATGAAAGTTCAAGTATTTTTCTATATAACCTTCAGAATTCAGTAGTGTCAGTGTATTTGTTCAAAACTAATTTCTCAGTTAAAACCCAGTAGTACATCAGTGATTTACTGTAAATGTGAAGCATCTTTCAAGTCAATTTCTTTTATGTTGTGTTGTTGCCAGGTACTGGTAAAACGACGTTTATCAGAATGCTTGCTGGGAGACTTAAACCTGATGAAGGAGGTACTGTTGTAATATTGAGTCTTTTTACTCTGTTCCACATAGTAAACTTTAAAGATCTGGGCCGTTTTCAGTGTCTTATTTATTTGTATTACTTTGCAGGGGAAGTACCAGTTTTAAATGTCAGTTATAAGCCACAGAAAATCAGTCCCAAATCAACCGTGAGTTATTCTGTTATTTTGTTATTGAAGAAGAGTTTATATGTATATATACCTAGAGCATTAATCTTACACTATATCAAAAATTTTCTCCAAATTAGTTTCTGTACAGGTGTAATAAGGTGGCTAAGGAAGATCTTAGGACTACTACAGTTCTTTATTCATTTCCACTACTAGGAAACTCTTTTAAAGTCTGTTTGGCATCTTTTTCCAAAATAAATCTTCAAAAACTTAATGTGTTTTGGTGCTGCAAATGACATCAAGAAAGTGAAAAGTTACCCACAGGACTGGAGAAATTATTTGCAAATCATATATTTAATAAGATACTCGTATCCAGAATATATAGAGAACTGTTACAGCTCAATTTTTAAATGGGCAAAGGATTTGAATAGACATTTTTCCAGAGAAAATATACAGATAGCCAATAAACACATGAAAAGATGCACAGCATCGTTAGTCATTAGGGAAATGCAAATCAAAACCACACTGAGAGACCACATAACATCCATTAGAATGACTTAAAGCAGAAAGACAATAACAAGTATTGCTGAGGATGCAGAGAAATTAGAACCTCATATGTTGCTGGTGGGAATGAAAAATGGTAGAGCCACTGTTATTCTGTCATAAAAAGAAATAAAACACTGATACATGTTACAATATGGATGAGCCTTAAAACATGAAATTAACCTCCTTTGATTTCTGCAGGTGTTGTAATGAACTTATTAACTACAGTATCTATGCTCACTACTCACTCATGTTGGGAATATTTGAGACGGCATGGCTTACAATGAAAATTTTATCATTGATACTTTCTATAAGCTTAGCTTTTAAGTTCTCAAACTCAGCCCTCTTCTCAAATAACAAGTTAAAAGACATCTTAAATTTATCCCTGTCATATTATCGTGCATTTTGTGTTAGCTCACAGATTGCCTAAGATTAGTTGATATCCATATTGACCTTTAGAAGTATTCCTAGTCTCTAATGATTTCTTCCCTGAAACATTTATCATTTACTACTTTCAAATTTTAAGATTTTGGTTTTTTTTTTTAACTTGGACATGGTGGGTTTTTAATTTTTAAAGTCTCAAAACATGTCATAGCTGATGGATAAGCATCAAAATACTATCGATATCTGCTGGTGGCAAATTGATACACTTTTGCTATGTAGCTTAACTTTCTCAAGATTCAAAATTAGAGTAGTTCTATACTGAAATAAAATTTCAGTACTTTTCCATTTAAATACTATACTTTTCCATTAAATAATTCCATTTTTCCATTAAATAAGGGAAGTGTTCGCCAGCTACTACATGAAAAGATCAGAGATGCTTACACTCATCCACAATTTGTGACTGATGTAATGAAGCCTCTGCAAATTGAAAACATCATCGATCAAGAGGTACTCTAAAATAATTTTTGTTGTTTTATCATTTTATTATTTTAAACTTTGGATGTCTCTACATGGTTTACTGAACTTCTTTTGCAAATAGGTGCAAACATTATCTGGTGGTGAACTGCAGCGAGTAGCTTTAGCTCTTTGTTTGGGCAAACCTGCTGATGTCTATTTAATTGACGAACCATCTGCATATTTGGATTCTGAGCAAAGATTGATGGCTGCTCGAGTTGTCAAACGGTAATGTCCCACTCATAAAGAGTATTGCCTGTGATCGTGTGTAGTGGCAGACAAAAGTGCTTAATATAGTGTTTGAATATGATGATATAAAGCTTTTCAAAATCATGTGTTTTAGTTTCATACTCCATGCTAAGAAGACAGCCTTTGTTGTGGAACATGACTTCATCATGGCCACCTATCTAGCAGATCGAGTCATTGTTTTTGATGGTGTTCCATCTAAGAACACACTTGCAAACAGGTAAAACTATTTTCTAAACTAAGTTCCAACACTTAGAAACTTACTTTATTTAATTATTTATTTCAAGTTGGCTGGCTTTTTTTTTTAATCTTTGTTGGAGTATAATTGCTTTACAATGTTCTGTTAGTTTCTGTTGTACAACAGTTTGTTGTACAACAAACTGAATCAGCTATAAGTATACATATATCCCCTCCCTCTTGAGCCTCCCCCCCACCCCGTCCTCCCTATCGCACCCCTCTAGGTCATCTCAAAGCATCGAACTGATCTCCCTGTGCTATGCAGCAGCTTCCCACTGGCCATCCATTTTACATTTGGTAGTGTATATATGTCAGTGCTACTCTCTCACTTCGTCCCAGCTTCCTTTTCCCCCCACTATGTCCTCAAGTCCGTTCTCTACGTCTGTGTCTTTATTCCTGTCCTGCCACTAGGTTCATCATTAACGTTTTTTTAGATTCCATATATGTGCATTAGCATACGGTATGTGTTTTTCTCTTTGTGACTTACTTCACTGTATGACAGACTCTAGGTCCATCCACCTCATTACAAATAACTCAGTTTTGTTCCTTTTTATGGCTGAGTAATATTCCATGATATATATGTGCCACATCTTCTTTATCCATTCATCTGTCTATGGACATTTAGATTGCTTCCATATCCTGGCAGTTGTACCACAGTGTTCATTGCAGGAATATTTACATGAATCTTTTTGAATTATGGTTTTCTCAGGGTATATGCCCAGTAGTGGGATTGCTGGGTCATATGGTAGTACTATTTTTAGGTTTTTAAGGAACCTCTATACTGTTCTCTATAGTGGCTGCATCAATTTACAATCCCACCAACAGTGCAAGAGGATTCCCTTTTCTCCACACACTCTCCAGAATTTATTGTTTGTAGATTTTTTGATGATAGCCATTCTGACTGGTGTGAGGTGATTCCTCATTGTGGTTTTGATTTGCATTTCTCTAATAATTAGTGATGTTAAGCATCTTTTCATGTGTTTGTTGACAATCTGTATGTCTTTGGAGAAATGTCTATTTAGGTCTTCTGCCCATTGTTGGATTGGGTTGTTTGTTTTTCTGATACTGAGCTACATGAGCTGCTTGTATATTTTGGAGATTAATCCTTGTCAGTTGCTTCGTTTACAAATATTTTCTTCCATTCTGAGAGTTGTCTTTTTGTCTTGTTTATGGTTTCCTTTGCTGTGCAAAAGCTTTTAAGTTTCATTAGGTCCCATTTGTTTATTTTTGTTTTTATTTCCATTTCTCTAGGAGGTGGGTCAAAAAGGACCTTGCTGTGATTTATGTCATGGAGTGTTCTTCGTATGTTTTCCTCTAAGAGTTTTATAGTGTCTGGCCTTACATTTACGTCTTTAATCCGTTTTGAGTTTCTTTCTGTGTATGGTGTTAGGAAGTGTTCTAATTTCATTCTTTTACATGCAGCTATCCAGTTTTCCCAGCTCCGCTTATTGAAGAGGCTGCTTTTCTCCATCATATATTCTTGCCTCCTTTGTCAAAGATAAGGTGACCATATGTGCGTGGGTTTATCTCTGGGCTTTCTATCCTGTACCATTGATCTATATTTCTGTTTTTGTGCCAGTACCATAGTGTCTTGATTACTGTAGCTTTGTAGTATAGTCTGAAGTCAGGGAGCCTGATTCCTCCAGCTCCGTTTTTCTTTCTTGATTGCTTTGGCTACTCGGGGTCTTTTGTGTTTCCATACAAATTGTGAAATTTTTTGTTCTAGTTCTGTGGAAAATGCCATTGGTAATTTGATGGGGATTGCATTGAATCTGTAGATTGCTTTGGATAGTGTAGTCATTTTCACAATGTTGATTCTTCCAATCCAAGAACATGGTATATCTCTCCATCTGTTTTGTATCTTGATTTCTTTCATCAGTGTCTTGTACTTTTCTGCGTACAGGTCTTTTGCCTACTTAGGTAGGTTTATTCCTAGGTATTCTTTTTGTTGCGATGGTAAGTGGGAGTCTTTCCTTGATTTCTCTTTCTGATTTTTCATTGTTAGTGTACAGGAATGCAAGAGATTTCTGTGCATTAATTTTGTATCCTGCTGCTTTACCAAATTCATTGATTAGCTCTAGTAGTTTTCTGGTGGCATCTTTAAGATTTTCTATGTATAGTGTCATGTTACCTGCAAACAGTGACAGTTTTACTTCTTCTTTTCCAATTTGGATTCCTTTTATTTCTTTTTCTTCTCTGATTGCTGTGGCTAAAACATCCAAAACTATGTTATGTTGAATAATAGTGGTGAGAGTGGGCACCCTTGTCTTGTTCCTGATCTTAGTGGAAATGGTTTCAGTTTTTCGCCATAGAGAATGATGTTTGCTGTGGGTTTGTCATATATGGCTTTTATTATGTTGAGGTAGGTTCCCTCTGTGCCCACTTTCTGGAGAGTTTTTATCATAAATGGGTGTTGAATTCTGTCAGAAGCTTTTTCTGCATCTATTGAGATGATCATATGGTTTTTATCCTTCAGTTTGTTAAGATGGTGTTTCACATTGATTGATTTGTGTATGTTGAAGAATCCTTGCATTCCTGAGATAAACCCCACTTGATCATGGTGTATGATCCTTTAGTGTGCTGTTGGATTCTGTTTGCTGGTATTTTGTTGAGGATTTTTGCATCTATGCTCATAAGTGATATTGGCCTGTAATTTTCTTCTTTTGTGACATCTTTGTCTGGTTTTGGTATCAGGGTGATGGTGACCTCAAACAGTGAGTTTGAGAGTGTTGCCCCCTCTGCTATATTTTGGAAGAGTTTGAGAAGGATAGGTGTTAGCTCTTCTCTAAGTGTTTGATAGAATTCGCCTGTGAAGCCATCTGGCCTTGGGCTTTTGTTTGTTGGAGGATTTTTTTTTGTTGTTGTTGTGGTATGCGGGCAGCTCACTGTTGTGGCCTCTTCCGTTGTGGAGCACAGGCGTGCCATGTGGGATCTTCCCAGACCAGGGCACAAACCCGTTTCCCCTGCATTAGCAGGTGGACTCTCAGCCACTGTGCCACCAGGGAACCCCGCTGTTGGAGGATTTTTAATCAGTTTCACTATCAGTACTTGTGATTGGTCTGTTCATGTATTCTATTTCTTCCTGGTTCAGTCTTAGAAGGTTGTACTTTTCTAAGAATTTGTCCATTTCATCCAGGTTGTCCATTTTATTGGCATATAGTTGCTTGTAGTAGTCTCTCATGATCCTTTGTATTTCTGTGGTGTCAGTTGTTACTTCTCCTTTTTCACTTCTAATTCTGTTGACTTGAGTCTACTCCCTTTTTTTCTTGATGAGTCTGGCTAATGTTTTATCAGTTTATCTTCTCAACGAACCAGCTTTTAGTTTTATTGCTCTTTGCTGTTGTTTCCTTCATTTCTTTTTCATTTATTTCTGATCTGATCTTGATGATTTCTTTACTTCTGCTAATTTTGGGTTTTTTTGTTCTTCTTTCTCTAATTGCTTTAGGTGTAAGGGTAGGTTGTTTATTTGATATTTTTCTTGTTTCTTGAGGTAGGATTGTATTGCTATAAACTTCCCTCTTAGAACTGCTTTTGCTCCATCCCATAGGTTTTGGGTCATCGTGCTTCATTGTCATTTGTTTCTAGCTATTTTTTGATTTCCTCTTTGATTTCTTCAGTGATCTCTTGGTTGTTTACTAGCGTATTGTTTAGCCTCCATGTGTTTGTATTTTTTACAGTTTTTTCCCCTGTAATTGATATCTAGTCTCCTAGCATTGTGGTCAGAAAAGATGCTTCATACGATTTCAGTTTTCTTAAATTTACCAAGGCTTGATTTGTGACCCAAGATGTGGTCTATCCTGCAGAACATTCCGTGTGCACTTGAGAAGAAAGTGTATTCCTTTGTTTTTGGATGGAATGACCTATAAATTTCAGTTATGTTCATCTGGTCTAATGTGTCGTTTGAAGCTCATGTTTCCTTATTTATTTTTGTTTGGATGATCTGTCCGTTGGTATAAGTGGGGTGTTAAAGTCCCTTACTATTATTGTGTTACTGTCAATTTCTCCTTGCATGACTGTTAGCATTTGCCTTATGTATTGAGGTGTTCCTATGTTGGGTGCATAAACATTTATAACTGTTATATCTTCTTCTAGGATTGATCCTTTGATCATTATGTGGTGTCCCTCCCTATCTGTTGTAACAGTCTTTATTTATTTTCTTATTTTTTATTTTTAATTTTTTTTGCGGTAAGCAGGCCTGTCACTGTTGTGGCCTCTCCCGTGGTGGAGCACAGGCTCCGGACGCGCAGGCTCAGCGGCCATGGCTCACGGGCCCAGTCGCTCCATGGCATGTGGGATCTTCCTGGACCGGGGCACGAACCCGTGTCCCCTGCATCGGCAGGCGGACTCTCAACCACTGCGCCACCAGGGAAGCCCCAACAGTCTTTATTTTAATGTCTATTTTAACTGATACGTGTATTGCTACTCCAGCTTTCTTTTGATTTCCATTTGTATGTAATATCTTTTTCCATCCCTTCTCTTTCAGTCAGTATGTGTCCCTAGGTCTGAAGTGGGTCTCTTGTAGACAGCATATATGGGTCTTGTTTTGTATCCATTCAGCCAGGCTGTGTCATTTAGTTGGGGCATTTAATCCATTTACATTCAAGGTTATTATCGATATGTATGTTCCTATTACCATTTTCTTAATTGTTCGGGGTTTTTTTTGTGGATCTTTTTCTTCTTTTTTATTTCTTGCTTAGAAAAGTTTCTTTAGCATTTGCTGCAAAGCTGGTTTCGTGGTGCTGAATTCTTTTAACTTTTGCTTGTCTGTAAAGCTTTTGACTTCTCTGTTGAATCTGAATAAGATCCTTGCTGGGTAGAATAATCTTGGTTGTAGGTTTTACTGTTTCATCACTTTAAGTATATCCTACCACTCCCTTCTGGCCTGTAGAGTTTCTGCTGAAAAATCACCTCACAACCTTATGGGGATTCCTTTGTATGTAATTTTTTGTTTTACCCTAGCTGCTTTTAATATTTTTTCTTTGAATTTAATTTTTGTTAGTTTGATCAATATGTGTCTTGGTGTGTTTCTCCTTGGGTTTATCCTCTATGGGACTCTGTGCTTCCTGGACTTGGGTAACTATTTCCTTTCCCATGTTAGGGAAGTTTTCAACTACAATCTCTTAGAATATTTTCTCAGACCCTTTTTCTTTTCTTCTTCTGGGACCCCTATAACTCGGATGTTGGTGCATTTAGTGTTGTCCTAGAGGTCTCTGAGATTGTCTTCCTTTCATTCTTTTTCTTTACTCTGCTCCTCGGCAGTTACTTCCACCATTTTGTCTTCCAGGTCACTTATCTATTCTTCTGCCTCAGTTATTCTGCTATTGATTCCTTCTAGAGTGTTTTTAATTTCAGTTATTGTGTTGTTCATTACTGTTTGTTTGCTCCTTAGTTCTTCTAGGTCCTTTTTAAATGTTTCTTGTTTCGGTGTCCAGCAGTTTGGATCATCTTTACTGTCATTACTCTGAATTCTTTTTTAGGTAGTTTGCCTATTTCCTTTTCATTTGTTTGGTCTTGTGGGTTTTTAGATGGCTCCTTTGCCTGTAAGATACTTCTGTGTCTTCTCATTTTGTCTAATTTACACTATTTGAGGTCTCCTTTCCCTCGGCTGCAGGGTCGTAGTTCCTCTTGCTTCTGTTCTCTGCCCAGTGGTGTGGTTGGTCCAGTGTCTTGTGTAGGCTTCCTGATGGGAGGGACTGGTGCCTGCGTTCTGGTGGGTGAAGCTGAGTCTTTTCCCTCTGATGAGTAGGGCCGTGTCAGGTGGTATGTTTTGGGGTGTTTGTGAGCTTAGTATGAGTTTAGGTAATCTGTGTGCTGATGGGTGGGTTTGCGTTCCTGTCTTGTTGTTTGTTGTGAGGCGTCCAGTACTGGGAGCTGCTGGCAGTTGGGTGAAGCCGGGTCTTGGATTCAGATAGAGGCCTCCGTGAGAGCTCTCAGAGATTAATCTTCCCTGGGGCTGGGAATTTTGTAGTGGTCCAGCATCCTGGACTCGTTGCTCTCACTCCAGCCTCAGACCCGACTTTTGTTCAAGGGACCAAGACCCCACAAGTCAGTCATCCTGGCAATAAAGGGGATTTAAAAAAAAAAAGACTAGCAAAACCCCAGACATGGTAAGAAGTATAATCAAACAGAAACAGAAACAAGGAAACATGCACACACACAAAAGAAACAAAACAGAGCCAAGTAAATCAAATAGGAAGAGAACAACCAGACAAACAAAAGAACCCAAGAATGAAATCAACAATTAAGAAGAAAGTTGACAAAAACCCAAAACAGAGTGCCAACTGAAGAATGAAGCAAAGAAACAAAACAAACTGACAAAAATGATATTAAAAAAACAAAGAAAAAGGGGAAAGAAGACAACAGAAAATCAGTGTAGAAACAGAAATATAAAAAAGACAAAATAGAAAACGTATTAAAAAAAAAAAAGACAAACGAAACCCTGGAGAAATGGTAAAAACAAAATCAAACAAAAAAAACCAGAAACACGGAAACACACACACATGTGAAAGAAACCAAAACAGCCAAATAAAACAAAAAAAGCAAGAGAAAAACCAAACAAATAGAAGAATTTAAAAATGAAATCAAACAATTAGGATTAATACTAACAAAAACACATAACCTAAAAACAAAAGGAAAGCAGTGTGCCCACTGAATAATAAAGCAAGGAAACCGAACAAACCTATAAAAATGATTTAGAAAATAGTAAAATAAAAAGGGAAAAACATAGGACAACAGAAAAGCAAAGAAGAAATGGAAATATTAAACATATATATTGAAGAAAAAAAATTCGGGACAAGAACACAGAACAACAGAAAAGCAAAGTAAAAATATAAATATATACCAAAAAAAGATAAAAATATGTTATAAAACACAGAGATCCCAAAAGACTAAATAAAAATCTAAAACAACAAAACAAAAAAAGAAAGTAAAGCAAGCCAAAAACAAAATAAGAAGCTAGAACCAACAACAGAATGAATCAAAACATAATAAAATTAATAGTAATAATTGTTTCCCTGGGGTCTCCGCTGTCAGGGTCCTTGCACACACCGTGAGCCACAGCCCCCCTCCACCTCCCCAGGAACCCCTCCTCTGTCTCTGGGCTGGTCTCTGGACCTTCTGTGGGCCTGGGGACCCCTCCAGCTCTGATGTGGCCCAGTTCCTGCGTGTGCTGCCCCCAAAGTCCACAGTTGCCAAAGCTGGACTGTTTTCATTTGTGGGAACACTCATCGGTCTACTCAGATATTCCATAGACGCAGGGTCTTCCTAGCTGATCGTGGGGATTTAATCTGCAGCTTGTGCTGCCAGTGGAAAGATTTTCCATCCTCTTCCTTAGTTGCCCCGTCCCTGGGGTTCAGCTTTGGTTTTATCCCCACCTCTGCGTGTGGTCTGCCCGCAGGAGTCTGGTCCTGAGGCTGCCTTGGAGCTCTTGGGTCTGGCCCTGTGAGGACCGGGTGCAGAGGTGGTATGACTGCTTGGATCACGGGAGCCCCAGCGGCACCAAATGCACAGGGGAGCCGGTGGCCATGGGTTCAAGAGATATGGCCCTCGTGAGGGCCTTTTCCGGCGCCCAGCGTAAGGCACCTGAGAGCCAGCCCTGGCCAGGGTTTTTCCGACACCTGGCAGCAGGCACATGAGGGCCAGCTCTGAGGGGGCTTTTTTATGTCTCACAGCCAGCACACAAGAGCCAGCCCTGAGCGGGCTTCTTTTATTGTCGTTGGCAGGCAGCGATATGTGGGGAGAGAGAGGTTACAATAATGGCCCTGCGTGGGACTCAGCAGTAGTGCCCTGCTTCCATGGCAGTGCAGTCTTCCTCCATAGGCATTCCCTGCTGCGGATTTCTTCCCTCCTGTCCCCTCGGTCCGTCTTCCCACAGCCAACAGCACTTCTTGCTCTGGGCCTGTTTTCCAGTCCCCACACACCAGCTCCCAGCCCCCTTGCACACCTGTGAACACACGTCCCAGTCTGGGTCACGTAGGGCCACTGTATGGGCCATGTGTGTATTTCTTACTCTGTCCTGTCTGCTACGGATCAGCAGCTTCACCCTCTTCCAGCAGCCTCAGATGCTTCCCTTCTGTCCCAATCAATTTCCCCGTCATAGAGGTTTCCCCAAATTCGGGAATCTCTCCTCTGCTTCAGTTCCCCCGCCCCAGGATGCAGTCCCATCCGGCTTCCTCTTCTCCTTCTTTTTTTCCATCCTACCCGGTTATGCAGGGATCTTTATACTCCTTTCCGGTGTCCAAGGTCTTCTGCTAGTTTTTGGCTGGTGTTCTGTGAGAATTGTTGCATCTATGGATGTATTCCTGATGCATCCGTGGAGAGAGATCAACTCCACGTCCACCTACTCTCTGCCATCTTGAATCTCCCCAGAAAATTATTTTAAAATTTCCAATCAACATATAGACATTAGTCATACTGTTTTCATTTTTAATAAGGAAAGAGATAACCAGAAATTCTAGAAATGATTTTGTAACTCCCAAGATTATTCATATTCGGTACTGGATGGCCCTGGGTAGAATAGCGTTTTTTAGACTATGGTAAACTCCTGACCCAGGGGAATAAGTATGTGGAGCTTTGGGCCCCTCACCTTTTCTTTCAGGTTCAGTTTTGTCTGTTTCATTATTTGGATGCATGATTTGCCCCATTTACACCGCTAGTGGTAAAGCTCACTACACCCCAGATATCTGGTATTAATGTACAGCAGAGTTAAAAATGAATGATTTTACCTCCTCCGTCCCCTTTTTCTCTCATTTTTCCTTATTGGCTTGATTGAGAGTACTTGTAATATAAAGAACTTTCACACTAGTTTATGGGAAATTTTTTTTATGAGAAATTTTTTACACTTTTAGTGCTGAAACCTTATTAGGTTGAACTGTATGAAATTCCTGATATTCAGCCATTTGACCTGTAAAAACAGCAAGTTCATGTGATACCAACATGATGTTTGCTGGTTTAGGGAGGAATGGATTTGCTATTTGAATAATTCATCCAAGGAATAGAAGTACTAAACTTCTTAGAATTCTTTTTTTTTTTTTCTATTTAAAATTTATGTATCAATTACTGAAAATAACATAACTTCTTTGAGAGTTAGGGAAATTTTTTAGACTATATAAAGCTACTCAAATAGTGATCCTCCCTTTGTATTTACAAAATGCTTAAAATTCCACATGTATGATATGACTTAACATGATTTAAGAACTAGTTTGGGTGAGAAAAGATGAATAAAGTATAGAAATTTTAAAAGGTGTTACTACTAAACACCATTATGTTGTACATATTGCTTTGTGCCTAATTTCTAACATAAATATTACCTTTTCTGTTAAATTCTCTTCTCCCCTAAATATCTTAGATTTGAAATTCTTAAATTATTTTTCTAAAGCAGTACTTCTCGCTGACTTTCTTTCCAGATCAGAAGCACTTGAAACTGTGTTTGTTTTGCATAAAAATATAGCCAAACAAACTACATAGTCCAAGCAAAGACATTTCTGAATATAGACTTTATAATGTACTGTGACTGTACTGTTATCCAGATGACTTATGATTGGGGAATTAGAGGGAACAGTGATTCGTAATACTCTTCATCCTAAAAAAGTAATTAAACTGGGGGGGTAAAATTCAATCACAACTGATAGATTTTATTTTTCCCCTAGTCCTCAAACACTTTTGGCTGGCATGAATAAATTTTTGTCTCAGCTTGAAATTACATTCAGAAGAGATCCAAACAACTATAGGCCAAGAATAAACAAACTCAATTCAATTAAGGTATGTAGAAAAATTACCTTAAATCACAGATAACTTCTTGGTGTAAATAACTGAAAAGCATGTTTTAAATTGAAGGTTGTGTCATTAAAATCTTATGTCATTTCATTAATTCTAAGATTCATGTTTTTCACATTTTAGTATCTGATGACATACTTCAGTCTGACAGGCAGCAGTTGTGATGTAGCTGCCATTGCTGCATTGTCTGTTTGAGTTGCACCCACTGTTGTACTGCTTCTGTTGAGTTTGCCATTTAATGTCTTCAAAGAGATTACACTTGAAACAAGTTTTTACAAATACCTTAATCAATATTTCTTACACATTTTATTTTTGTGCACGCAGAAGAGCAACACATGATTAAAATGCATATTTTAAGAGTCTAAACAGACTTCTTCAATGAGCATTAAATCCTAAACAATGAAAAAACATTTTGTCAGTGGTTGTTTTTTCTTTGTAGTATGTAAAATAATTTTGCACCCTACACTTCATACAGCCTGTGAAATGTGTGTTTTTTAGAAGACAAGTCATTTCTTCATCTCTCAAAAAAAGAAAAATGAATGCTAAAAAAGCATTTCTGTGTTTCTGGTATCCCTGCAGTGCTTCTTTAAAATGCTGCTTACATTTCATGGCCCTCTAGCCATTGTCCTTAATACTTAGAAGCTTTAGAAGTATGTTACACATACTGTCCTTTCATATTTGTACTCCTCTAGCTTCGCTACTAAAATGTGTCCTCTTAGAAGGCAGAGACATGGTGCACATCATGTATTCTTAAGCATCTAACATAATATCTGGGTGCCTTTAGCCTTCACTGTATATTTTGTTTATAAATGTTTACTCTCTGGCCAGGATAATGAAATGGCAAGTTTTAAATTAAATTTGAAGAGTTTTCTCAGTTTTGAAAAGCATATTAAGCAGAAGAGAGGAACTAAATGTTAGAACACTTACTATGCACAGCTTAATTTTCATAAGAATTTCTTCTGAAGCATTACAAACACTTTGTGTTGTAGTTTTCTTGGGTAGAGACTTAGATCAGTCCCCAGGTACACTTATCATTTTCTGTATATCCACTCATCCTAGACAGACATACCTCAGTCCTAATAAGGGAGCAAGCAGCTAGGCAAGTAGGTAGTTGGATCATTACTGGCCAGTCTGTAAACTGTGCTGGGAAAAATTATTTTTATATACTTTTTGTGTAATAGGCAGTTCTCAAACTGACAGTGTTACCTTTTTACCAGAAGCTTAAAGTTAAAATGATGAAAATGGAATTTAATAGTTTTTCTGGAAACAGTATTTTATATAACAAAATTTTATATGTTTAAGTATTTTATGTAATGGAATTTAGTGTGAGGTGTGCAGCAGGAAGGTTGTCCAGGCAGTAGGGATGGGTAGCAGAGATAGTAACCTTGCCTTTAAGTAGTGGAACCAGGCATATCCAGAAGCAGCCAGTGAGTGCAGAGGAGGTTGTATAGACACTTAGAAACACTGCTAAGTAATTCTGCAGGCGAAAGTCTACCCTACCCTTACATATAGGAGAATGGTGTTGATTTTTATTGCTTCTCTATTTTATTTTTTAGGATGTAGAACAAAAGAAGAGTGGAAACTACTTTTTCTTGGATGATTAGAGTGAATCTGAGAATATCGATAAGCCATTTATTAAAAGAAACATTTACTGGGATTTTTGTCATATAAAACTTAGATCAGGTTTTATGTCCCACATGCTCTGGAGATTGAAGTATAATTTACTTACTGTAACATAAAGCCAGTTGTGTTTTAAATTGTAGTCTGAATACGGCAAATGCCACTTTTCTGTTCTTGATGATAAGGCCCTTTTTGTGCGTAACATTCTAAAATGAAGACATTTCAGGCTATACAAATTACCTCCAAGTTTTCATGATGTATGGGAAGATATTCAGTAGGTGTACAGGTACCAAATGCTGAGCAGTGTTGCGCCCTTTTAAAAATCTTGAAAAAGGTTTCTGTACTTACATGGTTTGCCAGGTATGCCACTATAATGAAACTGCCCTTATTTTAAAAGACGGTCGATGATGCCACTGATGAAATTTGATAAATAAACATCAGGATTATATATATATTTGTTTTCAGTCTTTGCATTAAATTGTCAATGTGTTTAGACTTTCAAAGGAAGATTATCTGCCACAGAACACCACTGCTGGGAAAAGACTATTACCGACTTAAGCATTGTTGACAATGTTTTTGGTGCTTTTGAATATCTTTAGCAAAAAAAATCATTTCAACACCCCCCCCCCCCAAAATAATAAATCCTAACTTTACTCTGAATTAGATGTAGCATTTCGTAAGATTCTATATTCTGTAATTATTCTCAAGGTAATGTCATTCTATAAACATACCTTTATGTAATCACTGATCAAGATTTTGGAAAAAGCATTTTAAAGAATATTTGTTTCCTTTAAAAATACAGTACAGGTTCAAAATCTTTAGAGTTGGTCCCTAAGCATCTGTGTATTTTTAAACTTCCAGAGATTTCTGATGGGCAGCCAAGGACTGTGAGCCACTTAACCTAAAGGCAACATTAACGCAACACGGTCCCCAGATAGCAATACAGAGTATCCCTTGGTACCAAATATATTCATTTCCAGGTTTGGATATAAAGGATATTATCTATTTGACTTTTTTTCCTTAGTTTTGGATGGTGTGTAGCTGGAGTTCTAAAGACTTATCCAAATTTCTTGAACAGTGGGATACCTGTAGTGTAAAACCACTTTCAATTATACTTCTGCCTAATGCGCTGAGCTGGAACTAACTTATACTACAAGTGAGGAAAAGAGTTTAGGAAAATTAGAAATTATTGAACAAACTTTTAGAGCTTCTTGAAACAATAGAAGCTTTAATTAATATGCAAACAGTGGATAGAAAGTATGGTTTAACTAAGCCCCATTAGGCCTTTTAAAAATATTGCTTTATCTGAGTAATCCATAAATACATGTCTGTTGTGAAATTTTCAAATATTACAGAAATACATGGAATAGAGTTATGATTTCCCTTTATTTTACCCTCCCAAATGTTACCAGTGTTTATGTTTAATAATATATATCCTTTCATGCTTTTTTCTGTGCACTTAACTGTGAATATGTAAAGGGTTTGTTTTGTACATAAATGGGATTATACTAAAATAAGTATTGCCTATTTTTAAAGATAGGTTAAATTTGTGAATCATTATTTCAAATGTATCGAATAAAATAAGACAAACGCTGTTTTTATTTACTGATTCTGTATTATGTCCTTAAAATATTTGTATTATAAGAGCACAGTTCTTTCTACTTACTGCTGATAAAATATGTATCAATTGTATTATTTTGCATGTAAATGAAAATTTTAAAACAGATTTACATGTTACTTAAAATTTTGTATAGCAGTAGAAAAGGACTTAAAATTGTTAACACAAGGAAAAGGTTTTTTTTTATAAAATCTGTTACCAACTCAAATACATGAATGCAGATGTTAGCTTTTGAAAAGAATGAAACTGCTCAGTATATCCTGATTAGAAAAAATCTCTAAGCAAAAAAGCATGGTGCAACATAATTTATTATAATACACCACTGTTTATATGAAAATATACAAAATACTAAAATACACAAAAGGATACTCAAGAAAGTTAATGCTTTTGGGAAGGATAACTTGATGGTTAAGAACAGGGAATAAAGGAGACATATATTATACAGCCATTACCTTTTGAATTTAAATTTTGTACATATAAATTGTTTATAGTCAACCTAGTGTGCAGCAGTCTTTACAAAAAGTGTATGTATGTAATTAATTTAAGTTAACCTGATTTTACACCATAGCATCTTGAAGTCGTCCAGTGCTTTCTCTCTTGCTTACAGATTCAATGTGCAGTTTGGTGTCTGGCATTGTTTGCCTACTGTATCGAAGGAATGAATCTACATAGAGGTTCTTTGTTTCTGTAGAAAGAATGGATACTTAGTTGGTTCTGTAATTTCACTCATTCATTTAGATACACATATGTCAAGCCCTCAACCCCAGTGCCTGGTGTATTGTGAGCACCACGTGGTTCAGAAGAGAAATAGTTCTGGGTGGGAGCTACATGAAGGAGGCAGCTCCCAGGGAAAGGAGCACCTGTAATGACAAAAATGGTAAAATCATGTGAACCAGAACACAGGTCAGAGACAAGTCAGCATGCGCACTGAAGAGCTTAGTGAGAGGAAAGGGTAATACAGGCAGATTGTAGTGGATAGTTCCAGCTCCCAACCCTGCATGTGCCCAAGTCTGTCTCCTGTATCTACAAGTTTTCAGCTAATGAGACTGGCAACCATGACCATCTGTCCCTTCTCGTGGAGCAGAGCATTAGTGTCGCTTCATGTCTGTGCCCTCTGGTTTCTGGTCTCCATTTTTGGCTCCTGATTTCTGAACATATCATAGAAAATTGCAAGGAACTAAGTTACACAGTAACAGGCACATCCCTAGATAGGCATAGCATTACTTTGTTTCTTACTCTACCCAAAGGCGTTTAATCCAAAACCAAGGTTTTCATTTAAAAGAAACTAGTGGACTTGCCTGGTGGCACAGTAGTTAAGAATCCACCTGCCAATGCAGGGAACACGGATTGGAGCCCTGGTCCAGGAAGATCCCACGTGCTGCGGAGCAACTAATAAGCCCATGCGCCACAACTACTGAGCCTGCACTCCTAGAGCCCGTGCTCCACAAGGGACGCCACCGCAATGAGAAGCCCGTGCACCGCAACGCAGAGTAGACCCTGCTCACCGCAAACTAGAGAAAGCCTGCGCACAGCAACCAACACCCAACGTAGCCAAAGATAAATAAATTATTTTTTAAAAATGAAACTAGCTTACAGAATTTTTTGAACTCGGAGGATCTAGAAAACTCTTGATGTTCATACCAACAACTGTAGCTTCACTATTCTGAGGAGTGCATGATTCACTTTTGGAAAAGCTTATAAATTGTGGTCCGTGAAGGGAAGTTGTGTTTACTTTCTCTTTTGCAGTTTATTTACATCCTCATATCATTCCCTAGACCTGCACTTGAGTCAACAAGTGAAAGTAAAACAAATATACTCAAAATGAAAAGCAGACCATTCTGCTTTTCTCTGAAAACTTTTAAAGAAACCCGGCATGGGACACTTCTTGTGGCCCACTGCTCAGCCGGTCTCACCTTATCCATCCACATCGAGTGGCCAGTTCTGCAAGGGCTTCAGCCAGCATCAGCAGACATCTTGCTTGCTTTCTTCCCTATCAACTCCGTGGGAAGAGGTGCTGGCACTCAACACAGCTAACAGAGAAATGCTTCCCCCTTTTCCTCCTTCCTTTCTCCCTCTGATCCCTCCAAGGTTCTGTGATAGTTCACTCACCTTCTCAGGCAGCCCCAAACTGGCCTATAGGACTTGGGATACCCCTTCCCAGCTTGCTGCCCCTGCACCTAAGTCACCTGTCTCTCAAACCCTGTGCTGAATGAAGCCTTTGTTTCAGGCTCTGCTTCCTGAGAAAGCCACTCGGAGAAAGTCCAGAGTAGGTTAAATGAGTATTGACTAGCAATATTCTTAGGCGACTTGATTTAACGAAGAAATACAGCCTTAAGAAACTTGGATTTTCAAAGTATTTAAGTATACTTGCTACCTCCGTTTTCAAATAAAACTTTCCGTGTTTTATTTAACTTAAAAAAACGGAGTCATTTATAAATTATTCTTATTCTACACATCCCCATTTCATTTATTGACTGCTGAGAAAAATGACAGGACTAGCTCTCAAACCACTCAGCTAGGTTCAAATTCAAATTCTACCACTTACTAGTTGCGTGACCCCCGTTTTATTATACATGTACCGTAGGGAAAAGAACAGCACTTACCTCACAGATGATAAACCCCGGGTGGTGTTTAATTGCACACACACTAGATTTTCTGACTGGGTAAAAACCATGGCAAACAACTCTTAATTTTAGGAGTTTACTTAAACTCCTCTTAACGTTTATATGCTATATTACCCAGTTAAAGCCCTAGAGCCAAAGAATCACAAGCAGAATCAAGGGACAAAATTTAATATATGCACACAGTTTTATATATAATGCAGCATCACACCATGTAGGGCATTTACTCTTATTTTATACATTCAGATATGTTTGAAACACTTCTTAAGGCTACAAAACAGAACATAGAAAAATAAACAGGAATATATTCAACACTTACAAAAAGTGATATGATAAAGAATATAAAGTACTATTTTCCTTTCAACACTTCAAAAGATGTATATATACTTTTTTTTTTTACAAGTAACATCACAAATGATCACATCTTCACATGCTTTAAGTATTATTTGTACTCAGTGTAAGGCTATTATCATTTTTCATACATAAATTTTTTTCTAGCTCTGTAACAATGCAATTTTTAATCCATTCAAGTAAATTCAACCCCAAAGTCGCTGTTTCCCAGCATTAAGACATGCACCCATCCCTCTTGTAGGATTTTTCTAAAATTTGTATTTCAGGGGAGGAAAAAACCTAAATTAGTGGGAAATCCCAATTAGTGGGAGAGTAAGTGGCTGCCACTAGTAGCAAAACCTTAGTTCTTTGAAATTGATACACTGGAACTGAGCCATTAAGATTGGAAACAACACAATAGCATTTAGACATTAAATAGGAAGCAAAATACAGTAAACAGAAATAGTGTAGCCAAATATGCAAATATGTAGTCTCTTCAGCTACACTAAAATGGACCTTGCTTAGTACCCATAAGTGAAAGACTAAGGTAAAATAAATGAGGCATAAATAAATATTGCTAGTTTCTAGGATGGCTGAATGTTTTCTAAACCAGAAATGGTTAGAAAGGAACTTTATTGCACCAAGTCAATCATAAGCAAGTTTGCAGTTCACAGGCATTATTCAACCTTGAGTCACAAAGGAAACACACTGCAAGAATATATACAGTCTGCATCAAATACGATAAAGTATCAGTAGGGAAAACCTACTCCTGCCAGGCCAAGGCAGGGTCTGAGCTTAGGTCAGCCATGAAAATGAACATACAGGTTACCAGGAAACAGGATGAGGACCACACAGATGCTAGCATCCTGCCACCAACAGGTATGTGGAGCAAGAATTGAAGATTTATCTGAGAGGAAATGAAGAGAAATATACACAATGCTAAAAGGAAAGGGGCTGGAATCAAGTTTAGCAAAAGCAACTAAAATGAAAAGAACAGGTGAGCTTTGGTCATTCTAAACATTTGTTCTTCAAAATGTGTATCATAATAGAGTAAGTTCCATAATTTCCAACTCAAAATACAAATGATTCTCACTTCTAAGCTTTTGCTTTTCTCTGAAACATTTTATCTCATGTCAACATACCATACGACTCAGTTAAAACAAAGGAGGACAAAAGCTTGCTTGGCCCTAGTGTGACCTCAGCATAAGGCAAAACCCCTGGACTAACATATTGATAACAAGCCTAAAGGAAAAAAAACAAAACTGACCTTCACGTAAAGACAGATAATTTTAAAACTAATAATCCAAAGTCAGTTCTTTTATTCTTATTCCAGAGGTCACTGAGTAAAGTACCAACTGCTAAAGTTCTCTTTCAGCACTGTTTCCATCATGTCCTGGAGGTAAGTATGGGAAACAGGAAGCAAATCGGCATTTCCTTCAGGAACTACAGAGTATTCTGTTACTCAACTGAGGTAAGACAGAGCGACAATGAAGAAATAAACAGTATTCTTTCCTATCCAATTTTTAAACATTTCGAGAAGAAACTGGGACGATCAAATCCCAGTCAATAAAACAAAGGAGACAGGAAATAGCGATTTCTTTTGGACTCCTGAGATCAAACTTACATTGAACTTTAAAATCTGGTCATTATATCTAATGTAATTTTCATTAAAATTATCAGGTAAGCTAATCCTACATATACAAGCATGAGCTGAAAGTGGAGGACCCTCTCATCTTCTCATTCCGTAACAACTGCTGATGTTAACTAAGAAAAAAATTGCTTAAGCAGTACCTTCCCCAGTTGTTCTAGCTTAGAAGGTGACAACAGAAATTCCTTTCAACAGGTTCTCTCAAGAATTTTTTTCTTTTCCACACAACCATCCCAGTCTTTACAAATTTTTACCTAGCACCATCATAATAAAATGTTATCTTTCAAAGTGCTCTCTAAAATCCTATGTTACAAAACATCTACACACTAATCACTACTCAAATCAGCAGTTACAAAGACATTAGGTAATTAAAACAACACAGAGGTAAATAACCATTATTACAGTACAGTGGAGATTCACTGAGCCTAGCTGGCATCCAAACATTCCCGTAGGTTATCAGAGAACCCAGAAAACTCATCTGCTTCAGTTTGTCAAATTCAAGTGAATTGTATTTGCTTTTAAAGTAATTGCTTTAAAAAAAAAAAATCTACTTTTGGCTAGGTATATTACACATGGCATGCAAAGAGAAATTACTACATTATTTGCATAGCACTCGAAACTTCCTGATCAAAGCAGAACATAAAAAAGGGTAGAACTTCACATTGGTATGTACAAATAAGAAATATAAGCTACAGTTATTTTTACATAGTAACACAGATGAATGAATACTGTGTTAATTCAGAGAATCAAATCTCCAAATGGGAAAAGAGTGCAACATGCAAAGGGAAAGTCTAGTGAATACTGCAAGAGACTGGAAGGAAGCAGAATCAGAGACATGTTACCGAAGGGGTGACAAGCTATTAAATGCAAACAAATCCACTGTCTAGCAGCATCCTCTAGAAGAACTCAAAGTCACAATCATCCTTTTTTGTACAATAGTTCCAGCCGTGACAAATTGAACATGCAAATGTAAAGTGGTACACATAACTGAGTGTGGTGCAAAGGGAAAAATGAAACACAGTAACTCTATAGAAACCTGTCAAGCTAAAAATTTTTAACATTTCTTCTCACAAAATATTTAAATCTGTCAGTGCATTAGTGTTAAAGTGGCATTAAAAAACTTCTGCAGTTTTAACAGATGCAGATTATTTTCAAAATGCATAGCATCTACATTTCTTTCGAGTAGGCACCATGATATTTACACCAGTGCTAAGAATTCTTGGTGGAAACAGCCATTTCATTAGATTTCCTATTATTTCTTAAACATCTATTCTTGTATGCAATCTCAAGTTCAACAAATACTCACCAAAATTCAAAAATATACCCTATGAATATTAAAAGAACTATATACAACATTTCTAAGACACAGGTTAATAGGCTGCCTTATGTGTAATATTAAAGAGAAGACATTATTCAAGTTTGACAGATATTGAGATGAAAGGCCTTTGGGTTGGAAGCATTTCAAAAGACAACAGTGTTTTAGGCTAAGAATTGTTTGAGCCCAGTTTATGACTAAGGCATTGCATAATAAAATATACATTTCTATTTGGTGCAATGTTATGTTTTGGAATCTATAGTGTGTCAAATGATGTATTTTGTCACTTTAGTAAACACTATAAAGCACACGTTTCCAACATTTGAAAATTAAACTTATATAAGGAAAAAAATCAAACACTAAATCTATAATGTTTTATATTAAGCTGTTTATAAAAAATACTTTAACAAACTTATTTCTTACTTTTTATGGGGGCAGTCACCCGATAAATAGACAGATTTTGAACGAAGAAAAATGGCAACACCAGGAATTCACCTGCCCCCTTAAACGCATATCCAAAATCTCTTGTCCAGAATGAGTGAGAGTAAAGGGGGAGGGGAGGAGAGAGTTCCAATTTGGGTTTTTATTTTAATGTTATTTTTTTCAGAGACTTCAGAAACATTCCACCTAAGAAAGGGCTTCTGCTCTAAAATGCCGCAGCAACACCATCAAGTGTGCTGTCCGCGATGGCCGTCTCCCAGCCCTGACCTCCTCCTATCCCCCCTGTAGGGCCGTCCTCTGGCATTCCGATGGTACTGATAACCTTCATCTCGGCTCCTGCTTGGCTGCCCTTTCCAGGACTCCTCCCCTCTCACATGAGGGTAGCCCCCCCTACCAGAATAGCCCCAATCACTTTTGTACTTCCTGCCTCCGTAAGTCTGATTATAGAACTGCTTGGATCGACCACTTCTCAGGATGTCAGACACCTCGCTTTCATCTTCTGAGCTCTCTTCTTTTGGTCTCGGCACCCTGTTGTCCACAGAGCTGGCCCCACTGACCGCGTCGGCAGCAGTCTTAGGGTCTTTCACTTTTTCTGGTTTTTCTTTCAGACTCGGAATGGTCCTTTTAGGCTCAGGTTCAACAGGCACAGCTTCTCTCTCTCTGTTTAGGACCGGAGTGGGAAGACGAGCCTTTCCCTCTGCTACAGGAGGGACGGGAGCCAGCGCCAGCTCTGACTTAGGTGTCTGGGATGACTGCTCCACCTGGCCTCCGTGCTCGCTCACACTGGCTTCAGGGAGAGGATGGGTGTCTTCACCTCCAGCCTCGGGAAACTCGTCTGCTGCTGAAACTGAAGCACATTCTTTAGAAAGATCCAGATTTTCCAGGGGCAGATCCAATTCTCCTTTCTCATCAGAGGGCAGAACAATATTCTGCCTCATTACTGGATTTTCTATGAATCCCTGAAAAGGGTACCCATACCAAACATGAGGAAAGAAAGGAGGTGCGATGGGAACCGGGCCTAAGAATGGGTTCGGTCCAAAAGATGGCTGCGGGAACATGTTCTTGCCGCTCAGCGACTCTTCATATTCAGCGTGAAGAAGCTGCCCAGAGTTTTCAGATTCCAGGTCGGCCTGATAAGACAACTGTCCGTGACTTTCAGACACCTGAGACGGAGGGATAACCAGGGTTGAAGAAAACGTCGGCGGTCCAATCTCTGCCTGTGGCATCTGACCGTTAACACTGGCCTCAGGCTGCACGGGGAAGTGCGCGTCCGGACAGGCACAGTCACTTTCATTCTGAGCAGACGGAGCTTCTTGGAACCAAGGGTTTTGAGGGTACACGGGGACAGGGACCTTTGGGTACATCCTGCAGGCTGCCAGGTAGGCCTGGTGCAGAGGGTACAGGTAAGAATGCGGGGCCCACATAGGGCAACTATATGCCTACAAAAGACAAAGAAAACCAGTAAGATAAACAATACGGGGGGCGGGGAGAAGTTCAGAGTGGGCTCAAGTCAAGTTTCTCATGCCTGCAAAGACCATAAACTGCAGTCCAAATACTAGATCACTCTGATACACAACATGCAAAGGAATTACAAAATTGAGTCACGGCTATGAGACTCCATTCCTTGCTCCTACCCTGAAACCAACTCCAAGTCCCGCTACAGAGGTCTGAAAGGAGACAGAGTAATGAACCCACCTACAGATTATCATGATCATTAACTCCATCCTTTAGATCTAACTGCACAGAAGTAATCTGGGGTGATACAGATCTCAGAGACCACCACCATCAATCAAGCACTTGAGCCTCCAACTTCCGGTCTCTCGACCACTGGCTGTTTAGCTTGACCTGCATTCATTCATGTTCTGGCTCTACCACTAACTCAGTGTGTGACCCCGTGCCAACTAGTTACCTAGTCTAGACGTGTTCTACCATGAAAACGCTGGTACAGAAGGAGGTGACCCCCAACATTTGGACTCCACAGTCAGAGGAGGTCCCAGAGCAATCCAACAGCAAGGATTAAAGTCAGACCTCTAGTCAGATAAGGATAAATACCGAAAATAAGTACTCCAAATCCTTCCCCTGCAAGAGGTTCAGCTAAACACCAAAACACGAAGAAAAATTTACCAGACAACTGGCTAATTCTACAGCCAACATTAACTAGATAAATATAAACTACGCATGAATGCAGCAGATGGAGAAATTAATCAAGTCTCCTTTTATGAACTGGTCCATAGGCCACACACAGTAGGGCACCTCATTTCATGTATTAACAGTCTAGAAGCCACAGAAACGAATCCAAGACAGCAGACAACACCGCACTGACGAGAACAGAGTTCTCCAGCCCTTTCTAAGAAAAGCCATCTCCAGGCTGATCACCTCCCACAGGGAGCTCTGCTCTGCTAGTGAGCTCCACCTTCCACGGGTGGCCTCCTATCAGCCTTTCAAGCAACTGAGGCAGACAGAAGAAGAGCATCCTCCCCGTTCCATAAATGAAGACAGCCAGGCTCAGACACCCTCAATGACTTGCCCAGGGCCATACAGATAAGAAGTGCAAGAGCAGAATTTCAAACCCAGCCCTTTCACCTAATTCCTCACAGGAGCACTTCCACTAGGCTGTTTCCCGAATATACTCACAGGGTTAAACCACTGCCAATTAAAAGAAAAAGCAAGCAAATACTGGAGCCGCAATCACCACCACCAACAAACTATATGGTACTGAAAATGTTACTTCTTAAATTAATGAGATTTAGTAAACCTTAGGTTATTGACCAATAGGATAAGAGTTAAGATTATTTAAATGGTAATAATTTAAAACAGTATTAACCTAAAATAACTTCAAAATGATAAAATGTAAATACCTTTACACCAAGATTGAAGAAGAATCGAAGAATGTTCTTATCTGAAAATAAGTAACATCATCACTCACTAAAATGATACATTCACAAAAAGCTTTTGTTCATTACCCTCAAAGGATATATAGTTCTAAGGACAATTTTGCCTACTTGAATTGTTTTTCTCTAGCCTGTGATATAAAACATATATTAAAAATTGTAATATAACCAAAACCAGACTCTGTTACTGCAGGGTAATTCCAGATTCAACATGCTTTATCTAGTCTAACAGCCGTGCCCCAAAATGGCTTAAATTGAGATTTTTATGACTAAACTTAAATCTGTGCAAAGAAAACTCAGGTGCTCACTGCATTTCCTTTTCAACTTCTCTGTGGGGTTTAAAATATTATGAAATAAAAAAGTTGGGGGTAAGAGTAAAAATCAACATAAACCTAAATCATTAACAAGATTAGTAGGATAATACTAGCTCAGGTATTCATTTGACATTAGCCGGTTACCCACAGACACAAACATCAAACCACTGACTAATAAAAGAAAATTATCCACAAAAATCCAAGTAAAGAGCACAGAGAGTCACTACATTACTCCTTCAGTTTTTCAAATAGGAAATTTGCAAACTAAACTTTAAAAAAAAAAATCACGAATTTAAAAAGAATTCCTTAAAAAATATATACTATTGCAGGTAGTACTATAATGACAGCTATTATGTTTTCTATTCATTCTCCTCTACATTTTTTTCATGGATGAAGTAATATGAGTAGTTCCAAACACCAAACCACTGATGTGAAAACTCAGTACTGTTTAGTTATCTGGTTAGTAACACTATTAAGATTTAATTCAAAATGGTTTCAGACTGTTTTTTTGGCGGTACGCGGGCCTCTCACTACTGTGGCCTCTCCCGTTGCGGAGCACAGGCTCCGGACGCACAGGCTCAGCGGCCACGGCTCACGGGCCCAGCCGCTCCGCGGCATGCGGGATCTTCCCGGACCGGGGCACGAACCCGTGTCCCCTGCATCGGCAGGCGGACTCTCAACCACTGCGCCACCAGGGAAGCCCCAGACTGTTTTTGAAAAAATGACAGGGGCAGGGGAGTAAGGGGAGGGGCGGCTGCTATAAATAATAGTTTATATATTACTAAACATATAAAAACACCAATCAAACAGAAGCTGAAACAGGAGTGATGAGTGACTAACAGCTGAACCTCTGCTGTCCTCCCCAAGCAAGTCCTTTGGCTTGTTCAGCAACACGACCTCTGTCCTCTACTTACATTTCTCACTGAACCTGTACCAGTACTTGATAAATAAAATCAACTTGAATTCGGAGAAGGAGCTCACCTTTAGGCAGGTCCTCCCCAGTGTGACACAGTGAATAAGGTGGTGCAATGGCTCGATCTCCCTTTTCGTTACAAGGAAACCCAGGATAGAGTGGGTCTTGGTAAAGGCTCAGTGTCTGAGGCAAAGGCATCAAGGGCTGGTTAACGGCCTGTATTGACACAGGAACTGGAGAGGGTGTTAAATGAGCCTGGGACACAGCAGAATCAGGTCCAGTGGTCAGAGTCTGTGTCACTGACAAAACAGGAATTTGAGCAGGGACACCTACAAAAGAAAGGGAAAGAAATCAAAAGCTATCAAGAGGTAAAAATAATTCTCTACAAATGTAAGTTTACATTAAGCTAGAAGGTGAAGAGTGCTATAAAATTGTATAGCTAGTAAAACGGTGTGTGTTTAAGCAATCTAAAGAAGTACTAATGTCAACCAAACACGCTCCTGGACACAAAGGAGGAAATAAGCGCCCAGAAAACACGCTTTGAGTCAGTATCTTCTAATAACAGCTCTTATGAACAAGACACGGAGCCTGGCAGAGAGCTGGCCCACGGGGGTGAAAACTGTGCTGCCAGCACCGGGCAACCGGAGCTCACACACCTGCTGCCGAGGCTGTGAGGGCGTACTCAAATGAGCACCACACAAAGCTGGAAGCAGGGCAGTGCTCCGGGAGGCTCCACACACCTAATCCTGCTCGGAGGTCAAGCTCACACTCAAGAATTTCAAGACTCGGAAGGCTTTTGCTGGTTGATTCACTGAACTTTTTAAATTTTTATCTAACCTGTTGGTCCAAAAGTTGTAGGTTCACTTGGCCAGGCTGGCACAGTGGCTGGTAAAGAAGGCACGGCAGGAGTTAGATGTACCTCTGGGGACACCAGAAGGGGAGCTGGACTGGACAGACACACATGTTCTGCTGGCTTCTTCAAGGAGAGGGGGTGGAAAAAGACAAGAGTTCATTTTGCTTAACACTAATTCAACCACCACAGGTACCTTGAGTTGCCTGCCTTTTACACACCTGTGGTTTCTACATAAATGGTCTTTCTCTGGTCTTAGAAATGAAAGAAAAAAACACAGTAGCTAAAAATTCCATACTAACAAATGTGATCCTAACCAGTGACTGCCCACCAAAAGTCACAGAAGTCACTGGCAGGGTTAGAAACAAACTACAAAGCAACTTGAACACAAGGCTTTTAAGGCAAGAAAGCAAAATCATTGAAATCACCCTGAAATTCATGAGTTTAGAACCTCCTCACACAAAGACTTAGCATAAAACTGTACGCTTTCTACCTGACATGAAGGATGTTAACTGAAAGGCAAAGGATAAGAACCTTCTCTCCTCCTGTATTAGATCAAGAACCAAAATAATCTGCTAGAACTCAGGTTCCTTCATCATTAAATCTGTAAATCAGTGGTACTGCACTTTAGATGTGTATTTTTCTAATCTCTTCAATCATTCCATTGCCTCCCTTCTATGAAATAACTGTTAAGCATGCAGAGTTGTCTAACTCTAAAGTTTTGAAGTAAAACAGAAATTCATAATTTCCCTTCAAAAATCTCATTTGCAAGCCAACTCACCACAAAGGCAACACAAGGTGCCAGATACAAACTTATTCAAAATCAATTCAGAAGAGTGGCTTCTATGTCCAGACAATGGCGATTATAAAAATAACATCCCATTAAAACTTGAGAACATTCTAGACTAACCAAGAACAGAATGAGAGAAAAATCATAATTGTATTCCAAATTATGATACTAGATAGAGTAAATTCTCCCATTTCCTGTATTTTCTGTTTTTTAATGATGACAGTAAGAGTTAAGAAACCCAGGGAATGGAGCATTCAATGTCAAACGCTACAATGTACTTACTTGTTCTGTAGGAGGTGGGCACTCTAATTTCTTTGACGGTGATGTAATTCTTGAACATTTATCATTGCTAATATTCTTTGGAAGCACCAAAAAAAAAAAAAAAAAAAAAAAGCATACTTTTGCATTTCAAAGACCCACATTCTGGGGTAACCATGGCCGCCTTTACAGCTCACCCTACCCGCACCTGCCTGCACCCTCTGATGACCAGCTACTCTTTTCCATTGTACCTGGGCTCCAACAGGTGGGGGATTTTGCCTCCATATCTTCATCACATCAGACTACTGGGCAGTTTTTATTGGGAGCATGGTTTCAAAACAGCACTTTTCCCATAAAAATCTCAATCTGCTATAGAGTAATGGAAAGTAAAGCTAAGCTATGTTCCACCGATTCAGATAGGTCATCATAAGGTATCCTTGAAGAAACAGTTACAATGTGTGAGTGAATTCACCTCAAGCACTGTAATTTTTTCTCAATTTTCTTCTGCTTTTCTACTTCCCTAACACTTTGTTATAAAATGATGAAGTCATCTCCATCTCCTTCTACACTATCACAACGTTAAGGAAAACGAAAGAGACGCAATTAGTATTTAAAACATTTACCTCCAGTGTGCCTGGCTCCGGCTTTTTATCCAAGGGAATATGTCCATGGACAGAGTCTATAACAGATCAGAATAAAAAAGACGGCATCGTTCACTAGTTAGGTGTGAAGACACAGCAGTAAAACGTGAAGACAGAGAAAGCCAAAAGTACCTTTTGAACCATGTTTAGTCAGTGGATAATAGTTTTCAGAATAACACAATGTGCTTTATTTAGCTTGAGTCAATGTTTCTCTACAACAGTGAGACGTGACAGTACATTGCTTAATCATTTAAAAAGAAAGTTCTTTTCCCCATGTCTGACTTTAAGCCAGAAACAGATCTCTCGCATCTGCTTTCAAATGATGAAATAACATACCTTTATCTTTTCTTTCTTCGGTGTCCATTCTCCGCCTGCTTCCTTTTCTATCGCTTCCATGTGATGATTTTCTCTGGACGCCTGGGTTGCTACTCTGAGAAGCTGACTGGCTGACTGATGAGCTCTTAAAATAAACAAAACCCAACACTTTGGGTTAAAGATTTACTCACAAATATATGAACAAAATCTTCTAATTAACCTTACTCTTCATACATCTAACTAAAACTCTCAAAATTCATAGCCCCGGGCTTCCCTGGTGGTGCAGTGGTTCAGAGTCCGCCTGCCGATGCAGGGGACATGGGTTTGTACCCCGGTCCGGGAAGATCCCACATGTCGCGGAGCGGCTGGTCCTGTGAGCCATGGCCGCTGAGCCTGCGCGTCCGGAGCCTGTGCTCCGCAACGGGAGAGGCCACAACAGTGAGAGGCCCGCGTACCGCCAAAAAAAAAAAAAAAAAAATTCGTAGCCCTATCTTTATACTTCCCAAACTACAAAAAAATAGGACCTAGGGTTCATATTATATACTCTATAGTAATCGGCTTACTAATAAGGCAATCAGATGCTTGGCCTAAATTAGTATGAAGACTTCTTCGTATGCCCATGTTTCAGGAAGCCACCCTGCCCAAACCTTCACTTTGCAACTTACACTTCCATTCTCTGCACAAAGCCTTCAAAAGCAGCCATAGCTCAGCCACAGCCCTTGGTGGGGGAAAAACACCCAAGTGCAAACGGGCAGATACAGCGCACTAGGACGCTTACCACTGACACGCTACTGACTGTCAACAAATCACCCAAGCTCCACGTGAGCTCCAACTTCTAACTGGTGAAACACGGGGACTGGAATAAGTCTGGCTTCTCAGCTAAGTCACCACTGAAGGTCTCTCCTCTTCTAGCATCTGTGAGTAACTGCTGCACACGGCTGAGAAGACGATCTCAGCCCTCTGTGGCAGGCGTTTTTCTACAAGACAAACCTGAGTCGCTATCAAGTCCAAGACAGGATCAAATGCCTATTTAAAGACAATGACTATGAAGACTCCATTTTAACATCAAAAAATTTCACAATCTATTCCCACATTACAGTAGTTGTTTCTCCCCATTCACTAACTGAAAAAAGGACAAAAAGCTGTGAGTAGAAGCTTAAATGATTTGTAGTTTTTTATTTTCTAAATATTATGGAAAAATAATGTATCACAGAGATAGATATACTGAGACTAAAGACCATGCCTAACTCACATGTGAATTTGGGCACTTCGTCCAGTAATTCCTAAACTCCAGCCCCTGTGCCAGACTGAACTATATATATACTGTTCCAGGTCAGCTGTTTTCAACTGAGCATCTCATACCTCTGAAGGATCCCATGGAGGCCAGAGTACAAAAAATTGAGTGTGTGTGGGTTTAATGTCTTATAGTGGTATAAATATATATACCTATATATATTTTATACATACATATATATATATATATATATATATATACACATACACACACATGCCAATATATGTATCTGATATATATATTGGGTAGCACCCTGTAACATTCCATTTTGTTTAACCCACTGTTAAGAAAGTGTTCCAGAGCTTCCCTGGTGGCGCAGTGGTTAAGAGTCTGCCTGCCGATGCAGGGGACACGGGTTCGTGCCCCGGTCCGGGAAGATCCCACATGCCGCGGAGCGGCTGGGCCCGTGAGCCGTGGCCGCTGGGCCTGCAAGTCCGGAGCCTGTGCTCCGCGATGGGAAAGGCCGCGGCGGTGAGACACCCGTGTACCGCAAGAAAAAAAAAAGAAAAAAAAAAAAAAAGTGTTCCAATCACCACTCTCCATCACAAGTCATTTGGTGTCACTTACCGATATTTCAGACCATAGGCACAGGGCGCCCAGTGCCCCCAAACTCAAGTAGCTAACCCTTGCCTTGTGCTGCCAATGACCCCTCCTCTCACAGCATTTACTTCACGCTACATGAGAGCTGTTTTCCCTTCTGACTCCCCCAAAAGAAGTCAGAAACTTAAAGGTAGGGAACACTTGTCTCATCAGAGAAGCACCCATCACAGCCCAGCGTCTGACACAGGGAGCAAAGGCAAAGCCGCAGGGCTGCACGTACTGCCACCTCCAACAGCGACCACTCTGAACGACAGCTCTTATTTATATGTACTAGGTTAATCTTGTCCTGGTATGTTTAATAAGGGACACTGAAAAGAGTTTTCCGGTTTTACAGATATATCTCGTTAACTGAATCATGAACCTCTACTGCTTAGGGAAAGTTACTGGCTTTGGCTAGCAAAAACAAACGAGTTTTGGTTCAAAAGAAAATACTAGGGCTTCCCTGGTGGCGCAGTGGTTAAGAATCCACCTGCCAATGCAGGGGACAAGGGTTCAAGCCCTGGGCCAGGAAGATTGCCACGTGCCGCAGAGCAACTAAGCTCACGAGCCACAACTACTGAAGCCTGCGTGCCTAGAGCCTGTGCTCTGCAACGAGAAGCCATGCAATGAGAAGCCCGTGCAACGGGCTAGTGCAACGAAGAGTAGCCCCTGCTCGCCGCAACTAGAGAAAGCCCACGTGCAGCAAAGACCCAACGCAGCCAAAAATAAAATAAATTTTTTTAAAAAAGAAAATACTAAACTTAAAGTGAGATAACCAATTTATTACTTGCCTCAACTCTGCCACCAACTAGAAATATCTTTAGACCTCACCTTACTCATGAAGATGAAAAGGAGGGATAGCTGCATAATCACCAAGGTATCTTCCAGTTTAAAAACTATTAGTCTACCATTTAAAACTATGGCTTAATACAAAAACTATATTAAGAAAGACTTCTGAAGGATAACTTTTAAAATCCCCTTTTATATACATACGGAAAGGGCTGGGAAAGCCTGTTCATCCCTGTTCTGAATCTCATAGAGTAAACGAGATTCTTCTATAGCTTGCTTCTCTCTGCGCTCTTCCGGAGAGAGGCCGAAATAGTTAGATTCTCGAGTCGTGGCATCAAAATCCTCAGCTCTCTCACGATCAGGTTTCCTGTCAAATAAAACATTCTTGTCATGAAAAAAAAAAAAAAAAAAAGACAAAATGTACTGAGTACCTAAAATAATATAAATCAACGCTTTGAGCAATTCAAATATTGGACCAGTTTAGCTACACTGTGAGATTACAGAACTTTTAGCTGCCTGATTAATAAATGTTTAGGAAACAGAAGCCCCTGGAGCATTAGGCTACGTTTCAGAGTCAAGAAGACAAACTTAAAATAGGGTGGAAAGAAAAGAAAAATATAACTCACTTCCAAGTGATACAGGAAGGCATAAATGTAAGCACTGTATATTTTCTTTACGCCATATTCCAATACTTTCATAAGAATTCTCTTTCAAAGGAAAGGGAAGGTTACTAGTTTAGGCCTCAAAAGCACTCTAATTTTCTGTTCTAAGTAAAGGACAACGTTCAAAGACACACCACGACCATCTTCCTGCTTTTTAATGACACTACCAAGGGAGGATGAAAGGTGAAAAGAAGAAAAAAATGCACCAGGCTAGATACTAACTACAGATAAGACTGCTGTCATTTCAATAACTTTGGTCAAAGAAGGAGACAAAAAAATTCATGAATAGAGTCTAGTAGTCTATGACATAACCCTAACATTTTTATATGAATTAAAATTATTATAGGCAATATGAATACTATTTCTACACTTTGTCTAATAGTTCCACAACAGTGGGAAATGAAAACCGAAAGCCACCAGGGAAAATATACTGAAGAGATGCAGCTCCCTAAAGAGTGGGAAGGACACAACTGATACCATCTGATTCTCCTACCTCTGAAATCAAGAACAGCCATTTCATGTCCTCAGTTCCACTTAAAATCACACCCTAATTCCAATGGGGCACATGTCAACCCCCGAGTATTAGGGGAAAAAACAGGGGAGCAAACCTGGACCCTCAATCTTAGACCAGTCCTTCTCAAACCCCAGTGGTCAAAGACTCCCAAGATGATTCAGCTAGTGCCAGGAGTCTCCAGAAAGTCAATACTCCCTAACCTCTGCGCCCCATCACCCGAAGCCCACGTCTCACCCTCGCGCGCCACTGAGAACCTTCCTATCCTGAGCCTAGCGGGAGGGGAAATATTCAGCATGGACACGTCTATCATTTTCGGCACCTGCGTAATGAAAGCATACGTGGCAATCCTGCTTGGTTTTTGACACTTTGTTTTGTTTTCTCCAAAGGAAGAGACAATATCAATGAGAAAGAAATTTAAAAAGCGAGAGGTCATGAAGGTCTCGTGCCCAATGTCACTGCTCTTTTTATTCTATAATGAGAATTCCAAACCAATGTGTGAAATATTAGAAATGAAGTTAAGATAAATTCTAATGGACTTAAATCCACTGGAGTGTTAGCTGTAAAATTCTAAATTTTGACTAGAATTTTTTAGAATCTTACTCTTAATATTCAACCATCAGCAGTCTCTAAATTTAACACACTAGTAAAATTCATTCTCACTCCCACAGGCTAGAGGGCTTACTCACTGCAAGTACAACTACGTTCGCACATAATCAATCACAGTGTCAAAATTCTCCAAAGCTTTATGTCTATGTACTCTCCACTGCCTTCTGCCATCACGTGTTTTATACACCAAGTAATAGGTAGCTAACACATAAACAAGAAAAGGACCACATCTGTCTGATCATTCTCATCCCTAACAGACTAGACAAAACACTAGAAACACACTGGATAAAACTTCAGTTTGTGGTAAACAAAAGTGTATTTAAATCAGTCATTTGGTAGTCTGTGTACGTTCTTTTTTTAAAACTTTAAGACATTAAAGAGTATCCTCTGTTCAAGAGAAAAAAAGGCTCTTCTAGTCCACTAAAAAATGAGAATTTTATTAAAAAGAAAAATCTCATTTCTGTCCACGACCTTCCTATACTGACTTCACATTTTTAGGTTTCCAAAGCTAATACTCAAAGTAAGTTAGTCCTCTTAGGTACTTTGCCTGTACTGGGTAAGATACCACCAGATGCTAGTGGAGTCTGGTCAATGTCCACACATCAGACTTCAGCCACAACTAGGTGATTCAGTGACATAAGTGCTATCTGTTGGGGGAGGCTAACCCACCGTGGGCCCCGAATGCCCCTGCACACTGTTGCTGGGTGTGCCAAGAACACACGGCCCTGAGTACTCTGTACCCAGGCCATTTCTCACGGTTGTGGTATCTAGTGACCACCCTTGAGGGATGAGGGAATTCTTTCTTATGATTGATTTTTAATCATCTGTTCTCATTAGAACTTTTGGATAACTGGATTATGAACACATATGTACTTTTTACACACATATAAGCATCCCTTCAAGGATACACAAGAATCTGTTAACACTGGATGCCTCTGCAGAGGAAGCTAGACAACTGGGACAACACGGATAGGAAGGAGAATTATCAGAACAAACTTTTCAGTGTTTTGGATTTCGAACAATAGCAATTAATTTGCTATCCCGAACAGCTGGCTCAATTAAAAAAACTGTAATGGATATGAAGTACTGGTATTTGTTACGGATTGAATTGCATCTCCCAAAAAAGATACGTTCAAGTCCTAACCCCTCGTATCTGTGCATGTGACTTTATAAATAGGGTCTCTGCAGAAGTAATGCCATTAAGATGAGATCATAGCAGAGTAAGGTGGGCCCTAAACCCACTATAACTGGTTCCTCACTAGAAGAGACACAGACACCCAGGGAGAACACCAGTGATGATGCAGGCAGAGACTGGAGTGATACACCTACAGGCCAAGGAACGCGAAGGACTGTGGACAACACCAGAAGCAGGAGAGGCCTGGAACAGACTCTCCCCTAGAACCTGCAGAGAGGGCACGGCACTACTGACACCTTGATTTCAGACTTGCAACCTTCAGGACTGTAAGAGAGTACACTGCTGTTGCTTTAAGCCAGTCTGTGGTACTATGCTACCACAGCCCCAGGAAACTACACAGTATTGGTACCATGTCAGCCTAAGAACCTACAACTCTGTCTTAAAGATGTTACATAAACTGTCTTTAATGACAAAATGTTAAGTACGTTCCCAAGAAAGGGGAATGCCCAAATGCCAAAAATAAAGAAACTAAAGACCAGACCTTAGCAAGCACATAAGAAGATACTAGAGCTGTTCAGATGATCGGGGAGATCAAGCTTGGATGGGGAAGGTGAGCCACAAGCACCCACAGGAGCCGTGGCCAAGTTCACAGGAAGAGGACAGCCTCCACTTAAGACACACCTTCTCAAAGAAAGCTCCCCCAAAGAATATAAACTACTCTGTAACTACTACTCCAAGGAAGGGCAGATTAGGGAAAAATTTAAATCCACGGCACAGGAAACTATGACCCTGAAGTTCATCTGCCTCTGCATATTCAGTCAGAATGCTGGTAGTTCATGGCCACAGCAACCTGTTCAGTATTAGACACATTACAACAAACAATCCAAACTTGTCGGAACACAGTAAGCTGACCATTTTGGTTGATTTAAGTTCCTATGTAAAGGGGAATATCCTCACCCTGCAAGGAATTGGGGCTGCAGTTTGGAATTCAGTACTTAACACATTACAAGCTACCGGAAAACTCTGAGGTGCCAGGTTACGATCTAAATCATCTGAAAAAAGTTATTCAAAAACAAAGATATCTGACCCTACCAAATCACTTTGATTTGTTTAAAGAGAGTTATAAAGAACTGAAATCCTCACGTTATTCTATCAACAATACTTTTAATGTCACGCTGTAGACAAGTATACGAACAAAAATTGCGACTTTTTAAAAGCACGTGACGCAGAAAGTAAGAGAGATGCTTCTCACTTAGTTTCTAGCTCTCCTGCCTTTGGGACGGTTACCTTGTGGCCTGTGTGGGTGTCCTGCTCAGACTTCTGTGCTCACTGGAGGGCTTCTGAGACTGCGGCGCTGCAGAGTGGCCGGGGGGCACGCGCTGCCTCAGCCCCGGAGGGTGCTGCAGGCGAGGTGGCAGCGTGGGCGGGGCTTTTCCTGGCTTCGCCGGGGCCTTGGGCCCTCTGTAGTCCGCATCTGTGGCAAGAGCCAAACTACCTCGTAATCTTCCCATTATAGACACCCCCAAGCACTGTCACCTCCCCAAAGGAAGGGTAACCTGGCGTGCTCCTACCACAATGGAAATTCTGTCCAGAAGGAGGTTTTTTCATCTTCTTCCCTGCCACCGTGTTCCAGCTTTCTGAGGAAGGCGGTCTGAGGTTCTTCGGGGAGAGTCTTTAAAAGGAGGGAAAAGACTTGCAGTAATTTATCGTGCTCCCCCAAGACTATCCACTTAAGTATCCTGCATAAATATTTTACTTTCTGTTTACCTAAGAATTCCCAGGTTTAGTTCTTATATTGAAAACACATTAAAGTACAAAGCATTCAGCAACCCAGATGTAACTCTAATCAAATAAGACGACATAAATCAAAAGCACATTTTCTAACCTACAAGGACAGAAGACTAAAAGGCCATAATCATAACCTAAGCAAAAGATTAGATAAAGAAGGAAAGACTATTACTCTGTGAGATGTGATGAAAGTACTGTAGCTAAGGACGGGGAAGCGAGGAGTCTTTACCGTGTTAGAGACACACAGAGGCATATATGTGTCTATGAGAAATGCTGTGATGTTTGGAATTTGCTTTCAAATATTCTAATTCCACTCGCATCTTTTTTAAGGGGGTTAGGGAGAAGAGATCAGAAAAGACTGCCAAACCTGCTGTTAGTTGTTAAAATAGGGTGATAATTACATTGGGGTTCACTGGACTATCCTCCTCGCATATGTGTATGTTTGACATTTTCCACAGTAAAGTTTAGGTGTGATTTACTGCCTTTTCCTCTAATAAAGGCAGCAGCAACTGAAACAAAAGTTGCTCTAAGTAACACTGTATAATAGCAAGTATTTCACTCCTCCATCAGATAACCATTTACTGAAGACTGCACACAAGGCAGCAATGAATGAAATTAGAAATGAATGTGGTCCCTGTCCTCCAAAGTCCCCACTTCACAGCTACAATACGGTTGATTTTCCAAATTGCCTTAGTGAAGAATGGCACATTTTAAACAGTAAGCAACAAAACAAATATTTATTTAAAATACCTTAACACGGATAACACTAAATTTGAACTCCAACTATTTTTTCTACAAGATCTACACAAATATATTTCTCTACACACAGGCAATACATTTAAATGAATTTGCAAATACACAGGGACATTTAGAAATGCTCACGATTATACAATAGGCTAAGTGGAAGAGACGGTGAATGAACACCTTAGCTGAAGAGCAGTACATACTTCTTTCCAAGTTCTTCGACCAAAACTGGCCCGTTCTCAGAGTGAACCCCTTGAAAGTCTGCATTAGAAAATTTTCCATTGTGATCCAACCTAACCTGTTGAACGATTCCGCAAAGAAAAATCAGTCACCTGATTCTTTCGCATCAACCATCAGTTTTTAAACTGTTATTTCAATTTCAACTAAAGAGAAAATGAACATACATAGTTAAAAACAAAACGAAGTTCAAAAGGTACACAATAATATTGTCTCTGACCTCCCAGACCTAGGTACCTCCATCCAAAATACTTTTCTTTGTTTACTCTTCCAAGTTTTTTCTAAACTGTCTTGGTTCTGAAGGCAGGGCTGTGGCAGCACCACACACACCAGGACTCCAGGCCCCGCTCTTCTACTTACCAGCAATATGACCTTGGGCAAGTGACTTATCTCATGCTTCAGTGTCCTCATATGTAACATGAGGCTAATTATAGTACCTACATCATAGGACCCATGGAGGTGGAATGAGGTACACATGATATATATAAAGGACACCAGGCTGCACACAGCAACCACTCAACAAAGGAGAACAACTATTATTAAAATCACTATTGTCTTCTCACTTTTCCAACATTTACAATATTGTCACATGTAAACGTGACCTTTTTCTCCCTAAAAACAGATCCGTCATCTCTTCTCTGACATACAGTTGGTTATTACACAACAGCAAATCTTAACAGGACGATAAGCCTTTAGGTCCCCTCCTGCAGTCAAACGGCACACACAGCACAGGGCGCCGCTAAGCACTGCACTGGGAGCCTGATGGACACAGCCCTGAGTGAAGCCACCTCCGCCTTTTTTTTATCAGTACAGTTGGCCCTCGGCATCCGCGGGGGACTGGTTCCAGAACCCCTGGATGCTTGACTCCTTTATGTAAAATGGCACAGTATGGTCAGCCCTCCACACCCATACGCAGAGGAACGGCCAACTGTGGATCAAAGTCCTCAAGCCGAGGTTTCGTCCTTCAGTCACAGCAGGACACTGCTTTCCTCTCTTCCAGAGTTTAAGAATAAAGAATATTTTTCTGAAGTTAGTTTTTATTAGAAGTTTAAACTACATTTACAAGCTTGCTTGAGTAAATAAAAGTCACCTTGAGTCACAGCAGTTTCCATAATAAAATTTCAATTAAATTTTATCCAAGTGAAGTAGTCAAGGGGTAGAAATAGAAAAAAAGTACTCTAAAAAGGAAAAAATTAAAACAAGTACCTGCTTTACCATCTACCTTATCAACAGCATCTGCTTTACAAAAGCAACTGAAATCCCAAAGCAAATATGCTTGATTTAAAATAACAAGTAACATAATTTTAGCGATGCAGCATAAAACAAGCAATCTTCTCTTCTCTACTGAGTGGGGTTAGGGAGGGAGGGAGTGCCCTAAGCCCTGGCTTTACTCTTCTCTTTTGTTCTGTTCCAAGTTCCCCAAATCTCTATAGTAAAAGATTCCCCAATTTTGTTCTGTGATTAGGGCACATTTCTGACAATCGTGTAAGGAAGAACCTAAATGAATCATATCTTCTCCCTCTCCCTTTAAAAATACCCCCAAATCAGAACACTATTAAAAGTTCTTAAGGTAAAGTCTGTCACTGACCTCCAGAAATAATCCTGGTCCCCCAGACACTTTTCACAAACCACTTTATCACCAAGGAAACAAGTGTTTCCTCCACAAGTCAAGAAGAAATGTTTGTCAATGGCTATTTTAAAATAGTTTTAAAAAGGCAACACTTTTTGATGAAGACCATTTTTGATGAAAATTATCTTCCAAATAACAATTATTTTGTGTGTGTGTTGTTTTTGTTTTAGAAAGAGTAATATTTTTTCATAAAGGTTTCTCCAGTCTTGGCATTATTAACACTTGGGACCAGATGATTTTTTGCTGGGGTGCTGTCCTGTGCGCTCTAGGACGTCTGGCACCATGCCTGGCCCCCACCCACTAGATACCAGTCGCACCTTCCCTGCTGTAACAATGTCTGCAGACATTGCTAAATGGGAGGTAGGGGTGCAAAATCACTCCACGTAAGAAACACTGATCTAACACAACTTTCCCCCTTAACAATCAACAGTTTTAAGCCCAAAGCAGCAGCTTATTCAAAGTAAATGGCAAAAACTTCTCTTACTGTTCACTTTCTTATCTCAATCCAACAAAAAACTGTGTATTATCAGAATCTTCCAGGATGCCTTCCATATACCAAATTGACCTATAATGTCAAGTTTGAATCAATTTCAATAAATTATTTGTCAACTGTAATGAAATTATCTAAAAATCTAAGACGTTACTGTTACTTCTTTGAGGCAAGTAATATCAAAGACTAAATTGTTTTAAAGATCATGTGATGGGACGCCATGGTTTTAAGATATATTTGACTTTGGTAATGTATTCAAAAGCTAAATATTTATAACTATTAAAATGTACACACAATATATTCTGAAATCCCAAATTAACAACACATCCAAACTTGAGCTGTTTTCTTGATTCCTATTACAATAAATAAGATTTCAAGTCAAATCTTTACTTCCTCTAAGTAATCACTTACTTGGCATTTGTCTCCAACTTCATACTGTAAGCCAGCAGCAATGGAATAATCATGTTTTTGTTGAGCTGTAAAGAATATCAGCATTGTATCAAGTTGACATAATCATTTTCAAGGGCCTCAAAGCAAATTTATGGAAAATACAGATTTTTTTTTAACTCACCTTGTTTAGACTTCAGCCAAATTTCATATTCCACATTTCTATAGACTGCTGGACTGAGTGACTTAAGAACCTTTCTAGACAAAGGAAGGCTAGGAGAGTTCCCACTGCTTTTCGGGTGCTAAATAAACAAAGTCAGGAAGTCCAATCAGCACAGAAATGCTTTCAAAACATGTTTGAGATATGTATAAGAGTAAAATCAAATGAAGAACACTTTAAAAATTTAAGAGGCCATCAAAGAATGTCTTACTAGTAGATGATCCTGACTCTATTGAAAATGTACCAGAAAAAAGAAAAAAATTAAGACTATAAATTCATTTACTTTCTTATACTGAAGAGGCAGTTAAAAACCATTAAATAAAAATACCTGATCATTTGACAAAGATTTAAATCCATTCACATCATTAACAGTGGTAGTTTTACTCCTACAAAGGAAGAAATACAGCCATCGTTAGGAGCACAAAAACGTTTGCATGCAATTAACTTGTTCTAATGTCATATAAAATCCCAGTTATATTCCAAAAACTCAACCTTATATATATTCCAAGGAGCTCAAACAAGTTTTAGTATAACTGTGCATATATACGTATATATATGTATATAGGTACATGTGTTTACGTGCGTATGTATATAGGTCAAAGATTTTTATCAGTAATTCTTACTGACTCAATCATCAAGAAAAGAGAAACAGAAATAAACTATGAAATTTGCATTGGTAGAATAATTGAGTTCATAAAAACATTTAATGTAAAAATTTCCTTTCAAAATATAGATGAGGCTCCATTAAAGAAAATATTCCGCTACAACAAGATATACAATCAGGTAAGAGTAGACACCAACTAAATAAGTAATCAGTATGTTAAATGCTGCTAAGTGCTTTGGGGGAAAAAAAGGTAGGAAAAAATTAGTTTTGAGACCTAGGATCAAATAATAAAAAATGGGATGAAGGAAGATGCCTTTTTCAATAAAGAATTAAATGTGATGAGACAGCAAACCATAGGCTATTTAGTATTGCAAGCAGAAGGGACAGCAAGTGCAAAGACCCAGGGGTAGGCAAGAGGCTGGACAAGTTGATGGCAAGTTGAGTGAGTGATGAGGTGAGAGGCTACCTGTACTCTTCTGTCGTATAATTCCTCCTCCTTAATAAATCAATCTCTAGTCTTTAGGACAATCTCCAAATCTATACCCTTAAATGCAGCAATATTTAAGAGACTCTAAGTATTTAGAGTCTGGACTAAACAAGCACCCTAATTTCTAACACTTCAGGACTGATCAATATGAACGTGAAGAGATCCAGGCACAGGAGCACAGTGCCTGGATATTACACACTATGCCCATCTGTCTTGCCATGATTATGTAGCATTCTTCCCTAAATGAAGCTTGGTCCTCCCTAAGCCAGACATGACACAAGTAAAAGGAAATCCTAATAATGCAAGAAAAAATTAATTAGAAAGGCTTCCATGTTCCAAGGGCTTCAATGATATAGTATAAAGAGGAAAACTGATCATTACAATGAGCACACCATCCCTGGTACACTTCTCCAGCTTACGAGCCTCTACTCCACACTTCGCCTACTTCACCTGCTAGCTGCCATCCCAGACCCAGCTGTTGCTAAAACTGCAGCAGCAACCAAAGGGCATCTGCTGGAAGTCCCCACACACCAAGTAAAGTTAATAAGCTACAACAAGCTAGTTATTCATTCTCCCTCAAAATTCCCCTATGCTCAATGACATGCCTTAATCATACTAGGCACCTGGAGAAAACCATGCAGCAGAATTTCCATCTGTGCAAAGTTAATTAGTCTATTCTAGGATTAAATTTACAATGGCAGACCCAGATTTTAATCTGACTCATTTCTTTCTTATGTAAAAATGGTAGTCAACCGAATTTTCAATCAGGATCTACAGTTTAATTCAAGAAGTGCTGGGAATTACAAATAGAGATATATTTAAGTGTTTAATAAAGAATTAGATATCCTGAGGCTTAATTTTATTTTTCTCTAGTTTCACAGTATGTGACACCATGAAGGGTACTTTCATACTCTCATACAAAAGGAATGATATACTTTTAGCTTCACCAAGAATGAAATAGGTCAGTTCTTATAAAATACAGAGTAAGCTTCTTAACATCACTGATAAAAACTAACATACGTTGGATGCTATACCTAGGAACTAGGCTGTGCATTCTACATGTTATCTCATTTAATTCTTATAAATTCTCCACTTTAAAGAAATACTAATATATCCTCATTTTATACCTATAGAATTGAGGCTTCTTAGTGAATTTAGGTAACTTGCCCCAAGTTCAGTTAGTTGGCAGGAAGCCAAGAATGAAACCGGGTTAGGATGTCCACAGCCCAAGCTCTTAACCACTACCCTATATGTCTTAAGTGGAAAAGAAAAATAAGCTGCAGAGTCTAAGTTAAAAGGTGTTTATTCGCAACATAAACAAAGGCATTATCCAGAGCTGTTCACATACTTATACCCCAACTTGGGATTTTTATTATATAAAAAGAAAAGGAGGCGGCATTATCTAAGAAAGAAAACAATAAAAGAAAGTCAAGGAAATCAAAATGGCCGTTTTCATCACTGGATATGTAAGCAATTGACAGGTTAACCTTAAAATTTTAGAATATACACACATATAGGCAGGACCAAATCTATTTCAGAGATATGTGCATCACGATTACACAGAAATAGATGCTTAGCAAAAACAAACAAAGAAACAAACAAAATCAACTTTCAAAAGAAACGATCCTATAATAGAAATGAGATAAAATTAGTGGCAGGAAAAAAGAAATTTACTGTGTAAGTTTCTGTATTGCTGTATTTCAGGAATACCATAATACCTCAATATGTGAGGCTACTCCATGCAAAAGCATTTACTGAACTGTTTCTTTGTATGGCACTACAAAGATATTTTACGACTGAAATTTACTTACTTGCAACTGTCATCCTCTGAATCTGATATTTCACTGTTGTTTTCATCAGCTACTTCAGAGGTGTCTAGTCCCATCAAGATTTTACTAACATCAGTTTTAAATACCTTCTCATACAACAATTCATAAAGCAGAGCTGCAATTAACAAAAGAGAGATGTTACACAATATTAACTCACTTTACGTTTTAACATAACATTGAGATTGCCCGGGCTTCCAAATCCTAACTAAACACCTGTAACACCTTATGAGCAATAACACAATTTAATCAGAAAGTTACCTAGATAGAGAGGAACTAGATTTCTGTCTTTGCAGTTAATTAGTTCAAAAATCATTATATAATATACTGACATTTTTAAAACTAACAATAACACAAAAAGGTATCACAACTTTGAACCAAGTATGATAAAATTAAACATGCACAGTGAGCAATGACTACATCCCACACACTGTGCTAAGCCTTTACATACCACCTTCATATTTAATGCCAGCACAGTGAAATGTTCTTATTCTAACTGTACACATGAAGAAACTGAGAACTAGAGATGTCACACAACCTGCCCAACCTGAAGAGGCTTGGATGGAAAACGTAAGGAACATTAAGATTGCTAGAAAGAAGGTAACTTTTCATAATGGACTAAAGAGAAACCATTGTAAAATTTATTCTCAGCAGCCATGAAGCATATTTAGACAACTTCTTTGCTTTAAAAAAAGAAGAAAAAAAACCAAATTCCAGAAAACACAGAAATATATATTACCAAACATTCAAAACCTACACATGGGAGTTCAGGATTCTCACTTTGAACCTTACCCAAACAAGTCCACGAAGAATTCATCGACAATGGTGCCCACCCCCCTAAACGAGTCCCCAAGAGAGACCCCCTTTCTCACAGACCACCTTGCATCCATCCCAATATCATCCGAACCACAGGTTCTGAGAAGTACAGGAAAGGTAGGCACCATGAGCTGTCCTTCCCAAAGCTGAAATGTCCAGATTTTGACTAGCTGGGACAGGTGGAGGACACAGCCCAGGATACAGACAGCTAGACTCCCATATCTCAAATAGATCAATTTAAAATTTTACATTACACATGTCTTTACTGGTCACCCCCAGCTAAAGAACAGAGGAAAAACGCCCATCACATGCCCAGCACCACGGCTTTGTATGAGTCATGTGCACTTTGTCATAATAGATGATAAAGGAGATAAAGTAAGAAGGCAGGAAGGAGCTACCACAGCAGTAATGCTCAACTGGGGAAGGAAGGGGTATTTTATCCTCCCAGGAAACACTTGGCAAGATCCGGAGACATTTTTGGTTGTCACATGGGAGAGAGCGCGCTACTGGCATCTACAGAGTAGATACTACTAAACATCCTAAAATGCACAAAACAACCCCCAAAACAAAGAATTATCCGGCCCAAAATATTAAGAGTGCCAAGGTCAAGAAACCCAGGTCTAGAGCCAAATACGATCAAATACTTGATTTCCTCTGTCATTTAGATTTTCAAGCTATACACTAACAGCTTTAAAAACACATACAAATCATTATTACTGAAATTAATTACTGCAAGAAAAAATAACTTTGTATTTACAAGCCAAACTCTAATCTATACTAGTGCCTTTTTTTTCCTACTGAAATAAGTTTTTATTATAGTATTAACATTTTTGGTAACCTAAGGATCTCAGAAATATATATTTACAACAAAACAGTGCATTTGCCCTGACTTGTTTGCACTAAGACTATAATGCTTAGGAAGAAAATTTCCTATATAAGCACAAGGGTGATTACTTACACTGACACACAGCAGAGCTCTCTTTATACTTTATGGGATAGACAATATCATAATGATTGCCATTTGAAAAACACAGTAATACCTGAAAGGGAAAAATAAAATACACTTTTCAGCCCTTCATATATGACATTTACATAGCAACTTACATCTCTAATATCTCTGAATTACTAATAAATAAATTTCCTAGTAGGAAGTGAATATTTTAGAAGTAACCTAAAGCTCCAATGTGGTCAACTATGGTACATCCATATGCTGAAATGTTACAGAGCCAATGAATCAAAAGTTCCTAATGACTTGGGGAAATGCTTATGGGATCACAAAAATCACATACAATATATGAAAACAATGTTGATTTCAACTACCTAAAGATGAGGGTTGAAAGACTGTAAGAAAATATTCTAAAACCTTACTTTAAATAATGCTTACCTCTAAGAAGCAGAATCAAAGGTAAATTTTTTCCGCTTTACAGTTTTAAGTACCTTCTAAATAGTCAATCACTTATGTGTATTGTACGTGTATAGGTAAGTCTTATGTGTATTACCTTATGTGTATTAGCATAAGTCAATCACTTACGCTAAGAAAAATACACACTGATTTTGCTTAGATTACGTCATATTCCAAAAATTATACTGGAAAGGCCAGATCCAGAGCCAAGCACCTTGGAAACCTGTAAGTCCTTATAAAGTCTATTTCACTCAGTTCCCTGCCCCCTTACCACCATTTGCATGGTGATAAGACACTTCAACTTGGCCTGGATGATACCAAAACAAAGTTCTCTAATAATGAATCATGTTTTTGTCCCCTTTCTAGGCTTCACATCATTTTTCAGTTGTTTCTGCTTTGTGACTAAATAATAGCACCTTAGCCAGTAAATTATCTTTACAATGGGAAATACATCACAAGTACCAAAGTATTTGTGGATGCAATCGCAGAACCCATTTTCACAAGTTGTTTTTCTATTTAATGTTTATATTGATGTAAAACAGTAATAGTCTAATTAATCACATACACTAATATCTCAACTTTTTTTCTCTAGTAAAATGTTATGATAGAGTTCAACATAGTGATTTGTGGGAAAAAACAAATACAAAATAATGTAACTCATGGATGATTAATAGGAACTTAAAAAAACTCAAAAAGTCACTTAAAAATTATAGCTTAGGCAGTCAAGATGGCAACTGAGTGGTTCTTTTACTTAAATCCTTTAGAAACACTTAGAAAAATTCTTACCTTTTCAGGAAAATTATTTTCAGTTACTTGTGAAGGAGAAACATTTGGTTCCCGGTAAATTATAAAATCTTTCCTGAAAATAACACGTAGAAATTACTTCTGATGAAATATATTTCATGAATTGAGATTTAATCACTCATTCATTCATTCACTCAAGAGCCCAGTATACACCAAGCAATATTCTAGGCACTGGAAATAGAGCAGTGAACAAAAGATAGTAATGGAATAACTAAGCTGTAACATACTTATATAAAAGTATCCTCGTAAAAAAATTAAATTTTAAATGTAATTTGCATACATGTAACTTCAGATATAATTCTAAAAGTAGACCTCAAAACCAGAGGAATTGTGAAGATGATATTTATAAGGACATTTCAAAAAGAAAAAACAGAGCATTCACCGGCTCCGCTAATGGGCAAAAGTTGTAAAATTGACAATATAGCGTTTTGCCTTTGTTCTAGTGGCCATTCAATGCTACCAGCCTTCAGAGTAGGACATCATTTCTCTAGAAGGCTGATGGTAAGTGATATAGTTTATAGGCCTGGAAAAATTTTTATATTCCATTCCAAAAATATTTGGAAAATTAAAATCTCTATACATTGATACCTAAATGTCAAAATCTAACTGATGCAATTAAAAAAGCAGAACATTAGAAAAGATGCTTTTACAACCAAGGCATAAAACTGCTTTGCTATTTTAACAACTTGACTACAATGGAACATGTTAATTTCCCACTGACTTTATTTTTGTTTACCTACATTATTACAGCGCTCACCTGTACATAAGAGAAAGGGCACTTATTTCCACTTGTCCAACCCATTCCTGTATTGAACAAAAAAAGTTGGCACATAAATGTCTCCTACTTTTTACAATACCTTAATACATATCTTTATATGACATATTAATTAGCTACAAAAGCTCATTAATATTGTTAGTATTATGAATACTATAAAAACATTTCTATAAAACAGGCTATAACATATACTAAAAAGCAGCTCAAGTTTCTGTCACAAAAATCCTTAGTAACAGAGCTAGAATAAGAGTTCCTATTGATGTGGCAAGATGACGGAGTAGTATCTCTAAGTTGAGAACTTGTTAAGGCAAAGACTCTGCCCTCCAACCTAGCACCCAGAACAGAGCCTAGCACATGATACGTGCCCAGAAAACGGGATGTGGACTCAAAGCAGAACTCAAGAATCAGGAAGGATGAAAAAGGGCAGGTCCTTTCTCTTCAGGATGATTGAAGGTACAAAGAAAGCAGTGCCCCAGCAATCACTTTAACATGTGGTAGAAGTTCTAGTACTAAAGGAGTCTCTTTTAAGTCCTTAAGCTTTTCAGAAGGAAAGGGCCAGTATAGATCAAAAATTTAAATATCCATATACTCTTTGACCCAGCAATTCAACTTGTATAAATCTATCCTAGGGAGTTCCCTGGCGGTCCAGTGGTTAAGACTTTGTGCTTCCACTGCGGGGGGCACAGGTTTGATCCCTGGCCAGGGAACTAAGATCCTGCATGCTGTACAGCGCAGCCCAAAAGAAAAAAAAAATCTATCCTAAAGAAATATTTCATATGTCCACAAAAGTGTATATAAACAAGGATGTCCACTATAGCTATCTGTAATAGTTTAAAAAAACTTTTTAAAGATAGCCCCAAGATTCCACTAATAGATAAGCAATAATTAAATAATTTTACAGTTCATCCAAACTATGTATGGAAACATCATGCAATCATCAAAAAGAATGATGAACTGACTTGGAAAGATCACTCAGACTATTATGTGTAAAAAGTAAGTTGATGAAATAATCCTATTGTGCAAAACAAAAAATACATATATTCATAGAAAGAGGTCTGGAAGGATATATCCTAAGTTGACAGCGGAGACAGGAAGTTCAAGATGAGGGAAATGTAAAGATTTTCACTCTTCATTCTGTATTAAATCTTCCACCATGAGAATGTATTCCTAAACTACTTGTGAAATTAGTGAAGACTTAATACCAAGAGTTACTAAAAATAATGAGCTATGGTAAATGAATGCTGCTACTTTCTCCTTCAAAGAAAACAAATTTGAGATATGGAAAGATTTTAAGAGGATGGTTTGATCTCTCAGAAAAGGATCATCTTTCCCCCCAAAGACTCTGCACTTTAATAGTTCGCAAAAGTTGCCTCTGTTTTTCGAAATGCAATGGGTGCCATATATTCAAACAGACTCTTAAAATAGGCCTCTGCCTAACAATCCCAGCTTCTCATCGACTGCTACAAAAGATACCCTCTGGTATAGAGGAAACCCTTCCCTGAAACCAGCCTGCTTAGATCACAAACACAAGCTATATTCACTTTATGCAGAATCCACATATCCACTTTAGGAAATGGAAAACGATTCTACTAGTGTCAACACAATACCACCTCTCAAATAATGTATCATTTTATAAATATTTAATCTTCAGAATAAATTCTGTTGTAGTCTGGTTAAGTACACACATCTATCATATGTGATATATGAATTATCTTCTTATCTATTGTACCTTCTTGTCTTCTCTAACCAGGGTCAATTTTTAATTATTAAAAAAAAAATCTATGTTCTATCAGTATCTTCTACCTTAAGGCCATAATTTTATTTACTCAGCACTCTGTATGAGTTTGTTTAATCTACTTCCTCATTGTGGGTAAGAGCACATCGTGTCTACAAAATCTACTTTAACTCAAGAACTACACTGTATCAAAAAAACTAATTTAAATGTTCTTAAATAGTCATCAAAGCAAACTTCTGTTCCTCAAAAGACACTATTAAGAACACTAAAAGACAAGATACAAACCGGAAGAAAATACTGAAGAATATATATCCAGTACAGAATTTATACTCAATATAAAGTACTCTTATAATTCAATAAAACCAACGTAATAAAAAAAAAAGACAAAATCTATGAATAGACATTTCACCAACAAAGACATATGGATGGCAAATAAACACATGAAAAGATTCCCAACATTACTAGAGAAATGCAAGTTAAGATCACAATAAGATACTACTATACAACCACCAACACAGCTACAATTTAAAAGGCTGAGCATACTGAGTGTTGAGGAAGATGTAGAGCAATTGGAATTCTCATTTATTGCTAATGAGAAAGCAAAATGGCATAGCCACTTTGGAAAACAGATTGGCAATTTCTCATTAAGTTAAACATAAATTTACCATATGATCCAGCATTTCCACTCCCAGTAGTATTAATCCAAGAGAAAAGAAAACATGCCCACAGAAAGACTTGCAAGCAAATATTCTTAGCAGCTTTAATCATAACAGCCACAAACTGGAAAGAACTCAAATATCCATCAACTGGTAAACTGCTAAACAAACTGCAGTACATCCATACAGAGAATGACCACTCAGCAATAAAAAGGAACTACCGGGGCTTCCCTGGTGGCGCAGTGGTTGAGAGTCCACCTGCCGATGCAGGGGACACAGGTTCGGGCCCCGGTCCAGGAAGATCCCACATGCCGCGGAGCGGCTGGGCCCTTGAGCCATGGTCGCTGAGCCTGCGCGTCCGGAGCCTCTGCTCCGCAACGGGAGAGGCCACAACAGTGAGAGGCCCGCGTACCGCAAAAAAGAAAAAAAAAGGAACTACCGATACACACAACACGGATGAATCTCAAAATGTTTCCATTATGCTAAGTGAAAGAAGCCAGCCATATAAGACTATAAACTATATCATTCCATTTTTTTTTTGTCTAGAAAAGGCAAAACTTAATACATCAGTGGATATGGGGGTGGGGGGATTAAGGGCAGAAGGAGGGCATGAGAAGCTTTGTGGAGTGATGGAAACGTCCTATACGATGTCTGCGGACAGTCACACAACTGTATGCATCTGTCAAATTTCATCAAATTATAAGCTTAAAAATTTACCGTATGTCAATTTCACCTACGTAAAGCGGACAAAAATATATTCTTGCAAAAAGTCTGAGGCATTTTTCAAAATGTTCCACTGGTATTTTTAAGTAAAAGGAGAAGGATGTTTTCTCTGAGAATTGGATGAAGCAATGGAGTTTATCCATCAACTATATTTCTCTTTTCATTTCATACATTCCATATATCAGGGAGAAAGAGAAACAAAGGAAGACATAAATATTTATTGCTAATAATGAAGAACAAACGACTGTCCTGTTTGGTACCCGAAACACCTGGAGGAGGTTTGACCGGATTGGGGAGGGGTGCCCTAAGGGTAACAAATCTGGCTGGCCAGCACCCTGGGAAGGAAACACCTGTCCCACGTGCAAAATCGCAGCAACCTGCCCTCCCCGTTCCTGCAGACCCCCCCCCCCATCAGTCTCAGTTCAGTTCACACTGCCTCATTTCCTCCCTCTGTCCCCTTCTCTCCACTCCCACATGTCTCTGCTATCCTTTCTCGGACCCTCATAGCCCAAGAGCCTGAACTGCTGCACAAAGATGACTATAAAATGACACCGTGGGGTTTTTTTTTCTGATTAAAAATTAATAAACGGTCTTTGTTGTTTCCTTCATATTCTACAAAGGAAACAAAAATCACCAGTAGTACTACTACCTAGAGAGAACTGTTAACATTCTGGTGTTTAATCTTTCCTACCTGTTACATATAATGCAATACGGCTTTAACATGCACTCAACACACACAAACTGATCAATCAGGCACCCCAAATTGACAGGTAACCACGGGAAGTCCAAAAGCAACAAAATATATAATTTTTGCCTTCAAAGAGGCTTATAAACTAAGAGAAAAAAACCTACAAACTTCAGGAAAATGAATTTGTGTCCATTTTTGTGGGCAAAACTCAGTTTCAAAATCACGGAAATAAAAATGTAGTCTTGAGCGGATTTAGAGAAAAGATCTTCAGAGGGTATTTGTCACCAAAACTGGAGTAATACCATACTTACTTTCCTTTTTTTACACTTACTGTAGTGTGCCCACTTCTCCGCGTATTAAACAATTTTTCAAAACCACTGGAACTGGTCTTCCTGCCTCTGGTCTCATCCACCTCCAAACTACCTTTACACAAGATTCTTTCATCCATCCATCCATCCAGTTAACAAAAACACCAGGCACTATTCTCACTTCAAAGCAGTGAACAAAACATAACTCACTTCCTGCCTCAAAGAACTTGAAAAACTTCCCAATGCCAGATTCCCAGGCCCCAGGCGCAGAGACTTTGATTTGGGTCTGGAATAGAGGCCAGGGATCTGCATTTTTCCTGATGCAATGGCCTGTAGGCGATGCTTTGAGAAATGCTGGCCTCAACTATCAGCTCCAAGCTAATGAGGCTGGCAGTGATGCTCTCCCGTGAGCTCACCGCAGCCTGCCCTCGGACATTTCTCACCACCTCCCACCTTCGTGTGCTCCGTGCTCCACACAAACCCAACTGCTTTCTTTATCTGTCTTGCGCACAATTTTCACTACCTGGAAATGCCCTTCACCCATTTCTTATCCAGAAGCTCCTCAGTGTTCAAGTGCCCTCTTACTCTCAAACTCCTGCTTTGCCTACCCAGCCAGGAATAAAAGTGAATGCCTACAGCATCATACCTATACTTCTTACGACACATGTACCTTCTCACTGGTATGAGATGTTCCCTACTATAGGGAAACTCCTGAGAACAGCATCCAAATCCCAGTCACCTCTGCCTCCCGGGTGCCTGGCCATTCTTGGCCCACAACAAGCACTCAAATTAGAGTTAGGGAATTGAAGGGAGACACCAAACATTGATCAAACACCCTATTCCTATGTTATTATTCCCTTTCCTCCCTCTCTGACTCCTTCTCTTAGCTTTTTCCTTTGGTAATGTCATTTTAAACTTAACAGCGATTACCTCGGGGGATGAGGGAACATTCTACATGGTATGCCATTAACATTTGGATTTTTACACAGAGAACATTAGTTTTGACAGCAGAAGAAAAAAAAAAGAAAAATTCTTTTAACTTCAAAATGACTGAGGAAGTGCTGGTAATGGGACCTGGTGGGAAAGTGCTGTCCTTTTACTCCCAACGGTCTCTTCCTACTTCTCACACTGACCATTTTATGGGGAATGGAACCTCCATAAAAGAAACTGTCTTCTCAGTTGCCTAGGGAAGCAATTAAATATTGCCCTGTCCACCAAGCCCCATACACATACCAACACTGCACCCTGGAAATCATCAGCACTGTTATTTTAGGTCTTTTATGCCATTATGACAGATAAAGAGAGCACGACTGTCCTTATTGAGGCAACAGTGCACAGTACACAGCTCCAACTGTCTTCCAATTAAATGCTGCATAAAACGTGCACCTAAGATAGTAGAAGTTTATAAGGAAACCCCTCCATACACTGTAATATTAATCTCTCGTAATGAATTTTGAATACATTATTTAACATCTAAAAAACAGAAATACGTCAGAAGATTACTGCATACCTGTGGATTTTCCAAACGCTTTAAATATTCTTCAAATGACCCTTCTATAAACTGCAAAAAGAGAAAAAGTCTATTACAAATACATCGAAGCAAAAGTTAATCTCTTCACTGTGAATTACTGAATTTTTACACAAACCTTAGATACATCAGTAATACTAAAATATATATATTATATATACACACATGCACAGATAAAATCTAATTATGAAAATACATACATCATTAAGAAAACATCATAAACATACAAAAGAATTTAAAGAAGGAAACACTGCCCGGAAACATTTCCTGGACAGGATCTGGATGGGCACAGGGACAGCATCATGAGGAAGTGGTGGAGAGCAAGCACTGTGTTGGGAAGACAGGAGCCACCTGGCCAGCAGGAGCAGGGCCACTCGGTGGGGTGAGTGCAGTGAGAGAGGAACTCAACCGCACACCTATTCACAGAGGGCCTGGGGCCCAGGCAGGACTATCAGACTTAGGGAGAAGACAGTTCAAGGTCCCAGCAGGTGACACTGTGAACAGAGAAATTACATGATAAAAGCAGCACTTAAAGACAAACCTGGTAATGGCCAATGCTCAGAAGATAATTAAAGACAGATGCACTAGCTAAGAAATATTAGTTTACTAATAGATATGAATATTCATTCTTAGGTCAGTTATACTAAAAACAAGGACGAGAACTAATAATGCTAAAGATCTTTTGAAGAATCAACAAGATTTTTCTAATATGGCCTGCTTCATTGTTACTTTAACATATAAAAAAATTGAGTTTATTCAAGCTATATAATAATGTTTTTTGCTTTTCTCACAGCAATTCCACTAATTTAACTGAAAGATCTAAAAAGACATTTATCTGAAACACCAAATTCAATTTTATTTAAATTAGTCTCAGTTAATTTAACAAAGTGATACACTTAAAACCATTAAAATACACTCCCCGGTCTATAAAAATCTTTTAAATGCCCATGGATTTTTTTTTTTAATAATATCCCACTGTGTGAATGGACCACATTTTATTTTTCCATTCCTCAGCCCACACCATCTTTTTTTATTTATGTGTGTGTATATATATATATATATTTTTTGGCTGTGTTGTGTCTTCGTTTCTGTGCGAGCGGGGGCCACTCTTCATCGCTGTGCATGGGCCTCTCACTATTGCAGCCTCTCTTGTTGCAGAGCACAGGCTCCAGACGTGCAGGCTCAGTAGTTGTGGCTCACGGGCCCAGTTGCTCCACTGCATGTGGGATCTTCCCAGACCAGGGCTCGAACCCGTGTCCCCTGCATTGGCAGGCAGATTCTCAACCACTGCACCACTAGGGAAGCCCCCCATGGATTTTTTTTAAGACGGAGATTAATTCCTTTATAGACTGTATACTGTCAAATTTCCAAAAAGTATCCTAAGGTTCAACACAGACTTGTAATAAAATAGCCACATATTTCAAATATCCCACCAATCAGAGGCTACTGTTCTGTATTAGTTGATTATCTATAGACTTAAAAAACATAAAACAACCCCACAGAACCATTTAAAGTTGCAAAAGACCTAAGCCGTGTTCTGACACAAGCCTGCATCCAATCTGAGATTCTCCTTTCTAATCAGCAAGTATTCATCTAGGCCCCAACTAACCATGGTCAGTAAAAAGGCACACCCTTCTTCCCATGAGAGTCTTTTCCAATTCTGGCCAATAGAAACTGTTAGAAGTATTCATTATAAGGAAAGCAAAACTTTCCCCCTTGGAACTTTCAACCTTGGATGGTAGAGCTAAATAAATATATGCAAAGCACTTAAAACAACGCCTCCTGGCAGACAGTAAATGCTCAACCAATGTTAGCAATTTCCACTGTTGTCAACAGCAGCCAATTAACAGTAATAACTAATTCACCTGTAATTTCTTCAAATACTCAAGGACCACTCCACTCCCCTGCCCTCCTCTCTGCTATAATACTCTCTTATCTAGCCTCCACACTACCAGCTTTTTATTAATAAAACAAGTTTTCATATCTCCTGATCAAGCAGGTACCTCTCCTTCCTGGAATATATTACTGTCCATCTTATAACATGGCACCCAGAAAAATGTCACCAGTAATAAAATTTTGCTTGAAAATAGGAACTCCAACCCAAGAACACATCTAAACACTATTTACCTATTAAGTCTTGGAATTGAGTTATATGCAAAGTGTCAATGTTCTTCTGGCAGTCAACGGGGGGAAAATACCACTGAAAGTTGTCAGATGATAATTCTAGTCATAAAACCAATAACTAGTAAATCCTATAAGGCTTTCAATGTAAAATGAAAATAGGTCACTGTGGCATTATTTCACAGCCTACTACACACTACTGAGAAAATTACAGTAAGTTGATATTCTGTTAACTACTAATTAACTATACTACATTCTATTAACTACTAATCATTATTTACATAATTACAAGGCTTTGATAGGTAGTTCACAATGATGAACCCTGAAAATTAAAAATTTATAAATGCCTCCTGATAAAATCAAAGGCTCAACTCTAGCTATGCTCAGCATATTTCTTATACCCTAAGTGTGCAATTTTTACAATTTACATGGGGTCGCCAATCACGGAAAACTGTTAACCACAAGACCTTACTCCCTGATCACATCAGACAAAGCTCACTCCTAATGCACAAGGGTCCTGCCTAAGTCATCCTTCCAGCCTCCACAGCTCAGTGACCCATCTGTCACAGAAGCTTTCTAAATGTCTGAATAAATGAATACCACAAAATGGCCTTAAAAAAAAAAAAAATCACAGCTGTAACTGGATTTGAATTCCAAAAAGCAGTTTTTTAAAAAATTTTTATTTATTTTTGGCTGCATTGGGTCTTCGTTGCTGCATGCGGGCTTTCTCTAGTTGTAGTGAGCGGGGGCTACTCTTCGTTGCGGTTTGCGGGCTTCTCATTGCAGTGGCTTTTCTTGTTGTGGAGCACGGGCTCTAGGCACGCGGGCTTAAGTAGTTGTGGTGCACGGGCTTAGTTGCTCCACGGCATGTGGGATCTTCCCGGACCAGGGCTCGAACCCGTGTCCCCTGCCTTGGCAGGCGGATTCTTAACTACTGTGTCACCAGGGAAACCCAGCAGTTCTTTTTTATAAGGGTTATTTTCAAAACCTGTATTAAGATCCAACCCGTGAAATTCCCACTAGACCATTCTAAAGGCTAAAATGTAAATATAAGTCAACACACCATTACATGTTTAAAATTACAAATTACCGCTTCAAATTTCTCTCGGTTCTCTCGAAGATAATGAATACAGGCCATTCTGACTTCAACATGGCGAGACTGAGAGTGCAGCACCTGCAAAGGAAAGAGCAGCACACTGTCAAGCACTTTGTTAGAAGATTCAAGCTACGACCTAGTGCCTTCTTTCACACCCAACATAACCTCACAACCAGCAGACATCCGCCTCCCTTTCCCTTACTATCATTTCTAGCTCTTTATTCGTTCCCACCTCTTCCACTAACCAGAGAGATGACACGACACATACAAACAGCAGTACTTAAGCCAGATGTCACTCTATAAAGAGCTTATTACCATTTCTCCTTTAAGTCACTGAAATTACTCCTTTGGGGAAATCTTTGCAAACTTAAGACACTTTCCTCTCCTGGCCAGCCCTCTACTGTAACTTTGCTCTTCACAAAGCAAGGCTAACAGAATTCCTGCAATGCAGGGCTTAGCCTCATCCTATGCATGTTGCAAAAGAGAACAAACAGGAAACTTCAACACAAATCGTCTTTGCGGCTTTATGCCCATAAGAGATAAATTTCTTTTTCCCGGTAATTTTGAACTATTTGCCTTATGTATAAATTTAAGTCCACCGTGGTTTCAGAAAAATTAAGGCACTCATTCTTAAATCCTTTAGCTGTCAGGCTTACATGATTCTTGAAAGAACATCCAGGGAGCAACACACAGGATGCAAACGTGCCCCTGTGTGCTGTCATCCCAACAGCCTTGAAACTTGCTCTTTTGCCCAAAATCTTAAAGCACCACCTGAAATAAGTCATACTACAAAGATGATCCAAATCCTCCCACTTTGTAGCCTCTGTTTTCTTCTGTTAAACAACTAGTTCAACAAAAGAATAACTTACTGGCATTTTGTCTCTTATAAAAGTCTAAAGCTTTGGTTTGAAACCCTCTGGCTTAACTACCATGCTAAAAAGAGATTTTTTTTTTTCCTATAACTAGGTGTCTCAAACGAAGGTATTCCTGGTACTCTACAAGGTCAAGGTAGGAGAAAAAAAGCTGACATATAAAATAATCACATCTCAAACTACTCTCAAGGCCTCTTGAGAATTTCTATTATTATAAAGTAACTTTAAGAGTTAGAGTTCCAATTGAGTGATTCTCCCTTATGTTCAGGGTGAGCAGAGAATTCAGGAAAAGGGAAGCTCCAGCTGCACATTCTACAGGTCACTGTGGGCAACAGCCAGGGCTCATTTATACCCACAGAACCAAAGGCACAACTGTTTAGACAGCTAGCAGGTCCCTGCACACTGAGACACACTGAAGATGCACTAGCTGAGGTGAGCAATGAATTTGTCTTCAGCATACTAGCTGGTTTTTCAGCTTAACAGAGTATGCCGATATTGTTGTCTTGGGTACTACAAAAAAGCATCCTTACATATTCTAAGCTTCCAGCACTGGAAGGACTACCCAAATAGTAGTAGATTTGAGTAGTAGAAAAAATAACCACCACACAATGTTTTTGTCAATTCAACAAATGACCATTTAGCAACACTTCCTTCACAGAAGCTATGCTAGACACTATTATGAATCAACGTATTAGTCTGAGTAAACCACAGTGTCATCCGATCAGGCTTTCCTGCCATTAGTAAAGTGGAGCTAGTCTTAAAGCCATTTACCTAGCAACAGGTGGCAGACATAAGTGAATAAAGCTTATTTTCCACCAAAAACAATGACAGGCATATCTCTTGTTTTTTCTCCTCTTTTAACAAAGATTTTATTAGCACATGAAATCTGAACCTGTTACTCAGAAGCAAAACTCTCAGCAACTTCTGATCAAGTGCGGGGTGCCGGGGCTTTACAAAGCCAAGCACTGTTAAGAGAAGCAAGGTTAAATGACAACTGTTTAAAAAGCGTAATATTGTGCAAGTTCAAGGACACTCAGGAAGAATTCAAATGGTATGACAAATATCTTTGCAAATCATTGTATACATGAAAATAAGCTAGAAATAGGAGGCTTTCCAATCTTTACTTAGGGCAGACGGTGATAAACACGGAGAAAGGCCGAGACGCACTGCTTCTCCAAGTCCTCTAAGAGCGCCCTATTTTTAGCTCTAGGGCCACAGAGCTGATTCAGGTCAGGCCTCCTGTAGGCCCACGTCCAGAACTGTAAAAAGGGAAGAGCCTATCTAAATCAGGTAATTTGGAGGGAAAGACTCCTGCTAATTCAAGTCTCTCCCTCTCCATTCCCCCCGCCAAAGGCCGCCATTTAGATTACCTACTGTGACTCCTTGTTAGAAATTATAATTATTTTGATATTATTGGAGAAATCGTTGGCAAAAAAGTAAATCCTCTGTACACATTTTTAAAGGGCAGCCTGAGGCTGCTGTCTGTTACTGTCCTCCGCCTCCCCCTGCAATGCACACACTGCCTTTGGCCATGAAGGCTATTACCTTTGGTCCTTGTCTACTGAAGAACTGAGCTGCCCCCAAGAGTCACAGTATTAAGCTTTCTAAAAGCTCAGTATACTAAAAGTCAGAATCACCTAATTGGAAGGGATAGTCCCTTATGCCTAACTTAAATCCCATCACAATAAGATACAATAATAATGTGTTAGCTGATGTTAGCAATGAGTTCTTAGTGTAACCAGCTAGCTCTTGTTCCTTTCTACTTAAAAATAGAGATTCTGTATAATCAAGTTTGCCAATTATCTACAGCATGTAGTACTGAAACCAGACACACCTTTCTGCTTCAACATAAACTAGGATGTAGATAATCCAACTCCAAATAAGCACCATACTTTCCTTATTTCTATTTGTTTCCCCCTCCTTCCTTACCAAATTCTTGCTAGAGCTAACAATATGTATCAATAGGGACTGAATTCACTTCCACCTCTTCCTTCTGCTTCTGGAGGTGCTAAGGAGTCCAGGGAGGCTGAGGCAGAGGAAGCAGGACAGATGGAGATCCAGGAAACTCACGAATGGGACAGACTGTTTACCTTCTGATAGTAAAGACTGGGATGTGTTTGTGTGAACATATCCCAAAGCAACATTAGCACATCCTAAAATTCTAAAAATAAGAGACATCTATTGAACTAAAAAAGAGCTCGATTTGGGAAGCTTTGAGAAGAATGTTTGAATGACAATGCCTGCAACAAAATGCAAAGGTTTGGAGCTTTGCTAAATACATTTCTTGTTTAAAAAAAAAATGATGTTATGCTACTAATGTGAAAACGAGGGCCTTTGGAAAATAAATGGCTGGTCTTTGGATATTGAAAAAAATAAGAATAGACTGGTCTATAGATGTTAAGTAAAACATTTACTCACAAATAGAAGTTGTGAAAGCTACTGAGCATTCAAAAAAGGTGAGAGAAAGAGAAACAGAAAAACTCCAAAGGCGGGGAGGAGACGGGAGGGGTGGACCTTAGGCCAAAGGAAAGCAAACTGTGAACGGTAGGAAATACACACCAGGGCAGTAATGTGAAACTTTTGTCCAACTATTTCAACAGCTATTTTTCAATACAGGATGGGTTTTGCTGACTGCATACCTACCAACTACAGTATTATATAACAGGGAATAAGCTCTCTTACAAAAAAAAAAGAAAAAAAATCAGAAACATCTTCCCAAGAACTGTGGTAGGAAGTGATTTTGACCATTAAGGGGGAAAAATTCGGCCAAGGGCCTAAAGGACTCCAGATATACCCTTCCTTCCTACTACCAACTCCAAAACAGACTTTATTTTTAAGTCAATTATTTTTAGTACACCTACACTGCCTTGCAGAGCATTAAAAAAAAAAGACTGGAATCTGCTCAAAGACAATTCTTTGCAAACATTCTACCTTTTCCAAAGTCTGGCTTTCCCAAACTGTACATTTTCCCCCTTCTGATTCAAGCTGACATTGGCGGGCTTGGCTACCCTCCGTTCCAAAGTCCAGCAACAGGAAAAAAAATCATGTTCCGCGAGTTAAGTCTGGTGCACCACCTCCTCTAGGAAACATTCGGTTTACTGGTGGGAACTCTGTGCTTATAAAACCAAGAAGGGGAAAAGAACATTTCGCCCTGTCGCCAGCCATGAAGCAAGGATACAAGGCTCTCCGCAGGCCTCACGGGCTGGCCTCAACTCATTACCTCTTCGCCAGGAGGAACGACACCCAGATAATTTACAGGTCTTTAAGTTTCGATTTAGAGCTTCCAGACCCGGAGCAGCGTCCGGTTCCGGCGCGACAATGGGCCGCTGTGAGGACGCCGGGGCCACGCGCAGCCCGGGAGGTAGGCGGCCCGGCCCGCCCGCCGCTTCCCACCCGGCCCCGCCGCCTCCCCGCGCCCGGCCCCCGCCCCATTACCTGCTCCGCCACGGCCCGGAACAGGCACGACCCGTCCTTGGCGACCAGTTTCCGATACAAGCCCAGTTTCCGTAGGTAGGCGTCCATGGGCGTCGCGTCCTCCCGGGGCGCCGCACCGCCCTGGTCGCCGCCGTCTGGGGCGCCGACGGCCGCCTCCATGTTGCCGGTCGCGCTGCAGGCCCGGCGCGGCGCGGGCTAGCCCCACATGGCCGAGCCGCCGGCTCCTCGACGCCCCGGCCTGGGGCGGGCGGCGGCTCGGGCTCGGGCTGGGCACGCGGCGGCGGCTGCAGGCGGCGGCCCGAGGCAGCGGTCCGCGCGCATAGGGGAGCCCTGCCTAATGCATGGCCAGGCGCACGCGGCCACCTCCCGAGGGCCCACGCGCCCAGGGGCAACGGGGGAGAAATTCACGAAAACCCGAGAGCTAGGAGTCACTTCCCGGCGGCCTCGCCGCCCGGCTCAGCAACTGCGCCCGGGGGTCGCCGCCCGCACAAGTTTCCTTGTCCCGACCCGGCTGAGGCGAGGAAAGCCCTGCACCCGAGCGCGCGCGGAGCCGGCTCAGGTGAAGCGAGGCCTGCGGCCCCAACACCGGGAGCCGAGGAAGCCGAAAGAGAAAGACGCGGCCTTTCGTCTCCCCACCTCACAGGAGGGCGCCGGAGGGGCGGGGAGCGGGCGGGGGCGCCCAGCGGAGGGCAGCACGCTCGCAGCCCAGATTTTGTTTTCGCTTTCGGCCAGACAGCGGAGAGGACGGCGGGAGATGTAGTTTGGCCAGCGGCAGGAAGTCGGCTTGCGGCGGGCGGGGACGCGCGGCCGGCCTACCCGGGGGAGGCGCCCGGGAGGCACGGGGACTACAAGTCCCTACAGCGCGGCGCCGCCGCAGCCGCCCGGAGCCGGCTTCGAGCTTTCCGGGCACAGCGTCCGCGAGCAGGCCGAGGGTCTCAGCTAGCCGACGTGCAGCAACCTGCGCGCGCCGCCCCGCCCGGCCGTCCGCCCACTGCGCCGCGGGGCCGCGGGAAGTGCGCGTGCCCTGCGTGCGTGGAGTCGCCAGGGACACTGAGGCTGCTGGGTCGGCCCTTTGTGTATTTCCAAACAGAGGGCGCACCTGTCTGCTCCCCTCCCCGGCCTCTTCTCCTGGCGTTTCCATGGAGGTGGCTTTAACGGCTTAAACAGAAAATAGAGCTAATTGGCGAAGGCTCCTGGAACTGGCACCGTGCGGGGCGACACAGGCTGTCCATAAATCAACCGTGGCCTGCTGATTCCTATTAGAGATTAGATGTACAAGCTCGTGCACTATAGCAAGATGATGCCTTTGCCACAGACATTTTGGTTCACCGTGCCACTGTAGCTGCCCACCGCGGCACAAAGAGATGGTCGCCGGTCGGAAAAACTTAGATATTTTTTCTTGAAAAATTCATCTCGTAATTGCTTGATAACGTGCTGGACTTGCCCTGGGTTCCAGCAGTGCCTGCTGGAGGATTCCCGTTCAACTTCCCACCCTACGAAGTTGAATGACAATATATGCTTTAGAACCTAGAATTTATCCAGCATGTTTTTGTGACACCAGAATTTTATTTTTACTAAAGTACAACAGCATCTGGTGTCCTAATCATTTAAAGACATGGTTAACCATAAAATCTACTCCAGCCTTGAGGCCATGGTGTGCCAGGATGGGGCTGGGGGGACTGGAGAGTTTCTGTAGGTTTAGACATGTGGTCAGGCAGGCTCTGGAATGGGGGCAAGGCAGGCCAGATGGTGAGAGCCCAGTGCAAATTACCGAAAGTTCTATTTTAGAAATTTGTTTTTGGTACTTGGTGCAAACAATGACTCCCATATTCACTTTCCTTTGAACTTCTAAATTTGATTTCTTAAGGTTTAAAGATTCAATATCCGATTTTTTGTATTGGAGAATACAAAAAAGTATTCTAACCTAAATGAATTTTCTTGTCCCATTATTAAATTTTGTACATTTTGTAGAGAAATAAACACTTCAGAATCACTTTTAGAAAAATCTAGTTTCAAGTCAAACCTGTTGCTTTTCTTTCTTTAAAAATATATACATTGCATATACTTCTCATTCCACTCAAAAAGAATTATGCAGTATTGCTACTACCTACAACATGGCTTGCTTTTCTTTTTTTTTAAAATATGGCTTGCCTTATAAACCCACAGACGAATTGAAAGTAAAGTAATATCTAAACTATAGAGCTTAAATATTGAATTCTTAAAATGAGATTCTGTAGTATTAATAAGCAACAGACTTTCTGATATGCCAAAAGAAAGCTATGCCTTTCCTAATATTTGTTACTATTCCTTCAGTAAGAATTCTGAAGCTTATCTCATATTCAATATGTATTTATGGGAAATCTACTGTGTCTAGCATGCTAAGATTGCACTGCTAATTATCTTGAGGATATATTAGAAACATATTGACAGGGGCTTCACGTTTGAAAATTTATCAAACCTTACTTTGTAATTGAAATTTTCATGATTACATTTGCTCTAATTTTTTTAGAAGTCATTCAAAAAGCTTTGCTCATTTTTTATATGCACAATAATTTCATTTTGAGTGGCTAACAGTGTTTCAAGCATATTTTCCATTTTAAGCCTTATCCATATTTTAATCTTATTTAAATGTGCTTACATACATATATTTTTAATAACGTATGTAACATCACCATTTTCTAAAGCCCCCAAATTCCTTTGAAATACTTTGAAAAGGAAACCAAATACATCATTAACACTACAATGTCTCTATTTTCCATTGCAAAAATGTAATTCACTGATAATAGTATAATCAAATGGATATGATCATTTAAGTACTCTGGTTGGGGCTTCCCTAGTGGCACAGTGGTTGAGAGTCCACCTGCCAATGCAGGGGACACGGGTTCGAGCCCTGGTCCGGGAAGATCCCACATGCTACTGAGCAACTAAGCCCATGCACCACAACTACTGAGCCTGCATGCCACAACTACTGAGCCCACGTGCCACAACTACTGTAGCCTGCGCACCTAGAGCCCATGCTCCACAACAAGAGAAGCCACTGCAATGAGAAGTCCGAGCACGGCAACGGAGAGTAGCCCCCGCTCCCAGTAACTAGAAAAAGCCCGTGCGCAGCAACGAAGACCCAATGCAGCCAAAAATAAATTAATTAATTAAAAAAAAAAGTATTCTGGCTGGCCCTAAAGTTGACTTCTGATATTTTTTAAAATGAATTATTAAATACTAAGAAAACAGAGGCCTTTATCAGAATTCATCGCAATTCTTTGTTATCTTGTAAAAATGTGGTTTGTTATCAGAAGTATTAGAAGAATAACACATTTCCAGTCTTTTCTACACATGAGGTCTTGGCAAAATTACTTATTATCCTCACTCTTACTGAATGAGTGCAGAACAGCCTCACTCTAAACTGGCTGCTTTGGGTTCCAAAATTAGAAGTAAAACACCTGTTGTATCTGACCCTGGGTCTGTTTAAGGAAATCCTTTAGGTATTTTGAGACCTGATCCAAGACAGACCCTCTGTATGCCAAATCCCCAAATATAGCTCACTGTTTAGGCAATGTTAAAGGATCCTATGACTTTAAACTGGACCAATACTTACAGAAATTCACTTGCTTTCAAATTCACTTGTTGACATCAACCTCTGAAACTTTTCAAGAAACCACATCTGATTGACGATGTTCCCCTCTGAGGAAGCCATTTCTGATTAGTAAAAGTGAAGAACAGACATTTTAATCAAATATAACCTGAAGGATTCAACGCTCCTTAGAACCTAACGGAATTAAAGTCATCTTATGCAAACGTGTCGACTGTTTTTCTTGTACACAGTTAAATACCTCAAGTCCGTTTGTTTGCTCTGACACACTTTGGAGATAATTGTATCCGGTGGAATATTTTTGTTCTAAAAAATGGTAGATTTTCTGCAGATTTTTTTCCAATAACAGGTTAGGTGTTATGGTAGCCAGCCTCAAAGATGGCCCCCAATGACCCCCTGCCTCCTGGTAGTCACACTCCTGTATAATTGCCTCCACCTTATAGCAAGATTGGTCTGCTTGATCAATAGAATAGAGCAAAAGTGATGGTACATCATGGCTGAAATTAGGTAATAAGAGACCCTTTTGGCATTTTGGTGTTCTCTTGCACTCCCTGTCTTGTGGGGGACTCTGGTGGAAGCTGGTTGCTATGGGTCCTGAACAGACTTACAGAGAAGTTCTCTTGGTGGGGAACTGGAGCCTCAGTCAACTGCCATGTGAGTCACTTTTGAAGTGAGTCCTCCAACCCAGTCAAGCTTTCAGACGACTGCAACCTCATGAGAAACCCTGAGCTGGAACCATCCAGCCAAAGTCTGAGATTCTTTTCTTTTTCCCTGACCGGGGATTGAACCCAGGCCCCGCCAGTGAACGCATGGAATCCTAACCACTGGACCACCAGGGAATTCCCCAGGTCTGAGATTCTTAATTCTGAGATTCTTGACCTCAGAAACTATGTGAGATAATAAATGTTTGTTGTGTTAAGCTCCTAAATTTTGGAATAATTGGTTATACAGCAATTAATAAGTATTACAGATATAACACTCCATTGTTTCTCTTTATTAGGTAGACATAGAACGTATGTCAATAATTCATTAAAATAACCACTAATTTAATATCCTTAATGGTTTTACTATTTTTCTAAGTTGCCAGTAAGTGGAATTTCTTTTTTAAATTTATAAAATCCTTTACAAAAATAGAAAAACCTAGGGGCTTCCCTGGTGGTGCAGTGGTTGAGAGTCCTCCTGCCGATGCAGGAGACACGGGTTCGTGCCCCGGTCCGGGAAGATCCCACATGCCGCGGAGCGGCTGGGCCCGTGAGCCATGGCCGCTGAGCCTGTCCGGAGCCTGTGCTCCGCAACGGGAGAGGCCACAACAGTGAGAGGCCCGCGTACTGCAAAAAAAAAAAAGAAAAACCTAAAATGTCTGGGCTTCATTGTCCCATAGCATTTTGGTTTGTTTTCTATAAAAATTAAAGTAATTAAATCCTACAAGAAACCTATTTTATGAAGAAAGACCTATTTCTTTCAGATCCTATGTGCTAGACACTGCTAACTGTCCTCCACTTTGCATTTCATTTCTCCTGAATATTAGCTGGATGGCCATGCACACATTTCCCAGCCTACCTTTGAACTAAATGTGACCATGTGACTATTGTAGGCCAATGAGATGTGAGCAGAATTGATGAGTTTGGGACTTCCCTGGTGGTGCAGTGATTAAGAATCTGCCTGCCAATGCAGGGGACACAGGTTTGATCCCTGGTCTGGGAAGATCCCATGTGCCGTGGAGCAACTAAGCCCGTGCGCCACAACTACTGAGCCTTGCTCTATAGCCTGTGAGCCAGAACTACTGAGCCTGCGTGCCACAACTACTGAAGCCCGCGTGCCTAGACTAGAGCGCGTGCTCCACGACAAGAGAAGCCCCCGCAATGAGAAGCCCGTGCACCGCAGCAATGAATAATAGCCCCCGCTCGCAGCAACTAGAGAAAGCCCGCACACGGCAACGAAGACCCAAAACAGCCAAAAATGAATTAATTAATTAATTTAAAAAAATAAAAATGTTTTAAAAAATTGATGAGTTTAACTTCCAGGTCATCTCCTTAAAGACGAAGGCTCCTGCCCTCAATAGTCTTTCCTGCTTCCTTTGGGCTCATTTGAAAACATGGTTGAAACAAAGCCAGCATTGATTACAAAGACAACACCCTAAGAGAACAGAGCAAGTAGATGAAGGAAACAGGGCCCCTGAATGCTTCAAGCCAATGAAGGCTTGAACTATTTTGTGAGAGAAAAATAAACTTATTTAACCAACCATTTTTTGTTGTTGTTCTTGTTACAGTTACTTAATCTATGTATTCTAGCATATTTTTCTTTCAATATTAAATAGGTAGTGGTATTTGGGGCCAAATAGAATTTATGTACAAGAGTTACTTCCTTAGTTGCACAGAACATTTTTTATTTTTCTGGAAAGTTCAGAAAAGAACTTTTTTCCTGAAAATTTGGGAATCCCAAATGTTGAAGGACTTCCATAAAGGTTTTCTGATGTTATTTCGGCCAATGACTTTCTTCATCACCAATCTGCATTCTCCTTCAGCTGCTACGTTGGCACCGTTGGCTACCTCCTCATTTTGAAACTCTCCTGGGCTTCAGGGGATGAACTAAGTAAGTGGAATCAAACTATAGTTTAGTTTCTCTTAGCAGCTGTCACTTCCTTGTGAGGTCAGCACATTGCCATGCCCAAACTTGAAAGACTAAAAATCTCACAGTAGACTAAGGCTCTTATACAAACAGCTAATGAGAGTCCACCATCTCTGCAAATAAACCCCACATATTTCCAGCCTTTTACCCCTCTTTCCACTACCATCTCTCGACTCCCACCCTGAGAAAACTCACAAAGTTGCCTTACAAGGAATTGACTTTAGTTCCCCAGTGTGGGATTGTAAACTCTTTGTAGGTTTATAGAATTTAAGATTATCTTGTATTTCCCAAGTGACTAAGAATGTATTTGCTTTTGGGTATTCAGATTAGCAATTCAATAAATATTCATTTAATATTTTCATGTATTTCCAATAAATCTCTCAATGAGAAAAATATTTACAATGAAGATGTATAATTATGGAAACTGTAGTTGTGGCATAAATATTTGGCCAAGACTGTGTTTCAGGTTATACATCATATTTTCCTTTATAAAGAAAGAATTGAAGATAATGTAAATGTTCAACAGTAGCAAATTGATTAACTACATTTTAATATGCACAAACAGGGGACTTCCCTGGTGGCGTAGTGGTTAAGAATCCATTTGCTAATGCAGGGGACACAGGTTCAATCCCTGGTCCGGGAAGATCCCACATGCCACGGAGCAACTAAGCCTGTGCATCACAACTACTGAGCCCACGTGCCGCAACTACTGAAGCCCACACACCTAGAGCCCGTGCTCCGCAACAAGAGAAGCCACCAAAATGAGAAGCCCGCGCACCGTTAACGAAGAGTAGCTCCCGCTCACCGCAACTAGAGAAAGCCCACGGGCAGCAACAAAGACCCAACGCAGCCAAAAAAAAAGCACAATTAGAATACTACTGATCCTTTTCATGATGTGTGTGTGTGTGTCTGTGTGTACATTGATCACAATCACCCAGATAACTTCTGAAAACTACAGATCACTGGTATTGAAGGGAGAGGATGGGGATAAATGAATCAAAGATTGGGCCATGAGATAATTATTGTTGCCATTAGGTGAGGTATATATGGGTGCTCATTATACTATTCCTTCCACTTTGCACACGTTTGAAATGTTCTATAATAAAAAAGGTTAGTTTTCTGAATCCCACTCCAGTTTCCTTGAATCAGAATAACAAGGGATAGGGCAGAGGAATCTGTGTTTTTTTTGGGTTTTTTTTTTTTTTGGTTTTTTTTGCGGTATGCGGGCCTCTCACTGTTGTGGCCTCTCCCGTTGCGGAGCACAGGCTCCGGACGCACAGGCTCAGCGGCCATGGCTCACGGGCCCAGCCGCTCCGCGGCATGTGGGATCTTCCCGGACCGGGGCACGAACCCGTGTCCCCTGCATCGGCAGGCGGACTCCCAACCACTGCGCCACCAGGGAAGCCCAAGGAATCTGTGTTTTATGAGTCTCCCCAGGGGATTCTGAAGATTAGCCAGCATACCTGGGAACATCTGAAAATTCGGATGGCAGCAGAGGGGCAGTGCACACCACCCAAGAAAAGGAAATTATGGATTTTTAAATTAATGTGAGAGGAGGAAATAGACAGTTGACCTGTATTCCAAGTCCATAATCCCTGTTCTAGATCATCACAAAAAATTCTTAAAGATTGCAGTCTTTACGTTGTACTCATGGTTTTATATATATAAGCATACCGCGGAGATATTGTGGGTTCAGTTCCAGACCATCACCATAAAGCAAGTCACATGAATTTTTTGGTTTCCCACTGTATATACAAGTTATGTTTATACTACACAGTAGTTTATCAAGTGTGCAATAGCATTATGTCTAAAAAAAAAAGTACGTACCTTATTTTAAAAATACTTTATTGCTAAAAACTGCTAACCATCATCTGAGCCTTCAGTCAGTTGTAATCTTTTTGCTGGAGGGTCATGCCTCAAAAATATTTGAAATATTGTGAGAATTATGAAAATGTGTCACAGAGACATGAAGTGAGCAAATATTGTTGGAAAAATGACGCCAAAAAACTTGCTCAATGTTGGGTTGCCACAAATTTTTTTTTATAAATTTATGTATTTATTTTTGGCTACTTTGGTTCTTTGTTGCTGTACGCAGCTTTCTCCAGTTGCAGAGAGCGGGGACTACTCTTTGTTGCGGTACGTGGGCTTCTCATTGTGGTGGCTTCCCTTGTTGTGGAGCACGGGCTCTAGGCGCACGGCCTCAGTAGTTGTGGCTCGCGGGCTCTAGAGCACAGGCTCAGTAGTTGTGGCGCCCAGGCTTAGGTGCCCTGCGGCATGTGGATCTTCCCGGACCAGGGCTCGAACCCATGTCCCCTGCACTGGGAGGCGGATTCTTAACTACTGTGCCACCAGGGAAGCCCTGCCACAAATTTATTTTTTTAAAAAGGGATCTTCCCGGACCGGGGCACGAACCCGTGTCCACCTGCATCGGCAGGCGGACTCTCAACCACTGTGCCACCAGGAAAGCCCCCCTGCCACAAATTTTTGATTTGTGAAAAATACAATATCTGTAAAGCGCAATAAAGGAAAGCACAATAAAATGAGGTATGCCTGTAATACCATTAGACAAAGACATATAAAGACAAAATTATATTGCTTAAGATGACTGCAATGTAAAATACCAATACTTTAAAATTAAAGTAAGAACATATAATAAGGCATTGTTAATTAAAATACAAAAGTGTACCATCATAATTAAAACTAACATAGACGTGGAACATACTACTGTTCCATAGATATGGAACATAAAACTAACATAGATACGGAAGAGCACTGTAGAAATTAAGTGAAATAATTTTAATAGCTTTACTGAGAATGTAAATGACACACAATAAAATGTACATATTTAAAGTGTACAATGCGATAAGTCTTGATGTATGTCTATATCTATGAAACCAACACCACAATCAAGATAATGAACTTATCCATTACCCCACTGTTTCCTATTCCCTTTTATTATATAATCTCTTTACCCCATCCCTCCCCAACCCTCAATTCTTCCTGTGACTACTGCTGTTTTCTGTCACTGTATTAGTTTGCTAGGGCTGCTATAATAAAATACCACTGACTGGGTGGCTTAGACAACGGAAATTCATTTTATCACAATTCTGAAGGGTAGACGTTCAAGATCAAGGTGTCCTCAAAATTGATTTCTTTGAGTAATCTCTCCTCAGCTTGTAGATGGACATCTTTTCCATGTGACTTCACATGGTTTTCTCTCTGTATCCATCTGAGTAGAAATGTCATCTTAAAAGGACGCCAGTTAGATTGCATTAGAGCTCACCCTCATGACCTCATTTTAAATTAATTACCCCCTTAAAACACTATTTTCAAAAACAGTTACATCCTGAGGTACTGAAGGACAGGACTTTAACAGATAATTTTGGGGGGATCCAGTTCAGTTCATAACAGAAACTGGGATTAGTTTGCCTTTTCTAGTGTTTTATGTGAATGGAACTCTTTCTAAATGAACTCTTTTTTGTTTGACTTTGTTCACTCAGCATATTTATCTTAGATTGATCCGTTCATGTATCAATAGTTCATTTCTTTTCATTCCTGAGTGGCATTTCATTGGCTGGACACACACATTGTTTATCCATTTACCTGTTGACGGACATTTGGGTTATTTCCAAGTTGAAGCTATTAAAAATAAAGCTGCTGTGAACTCTTTATTTCTCTTGGGCAAATTACCTAATGGCTGGGTCATTTGAGAGGCGTGTGTATAACCTCATAAGAAACTGCCTGTGATATTGGGATTTATAATAAGAAATATATATATATAGTCTTTGTTCCTCTCAGTTCCTGGCACAGAGCTCCTAAACTCTTGGAATTTCCTAAATGAAGAGAGTGATAAAGGCCCCTTTGTTCATAGGTGGCTTTTTTGGAAAACCCCTCGGTAACCTAAGGATGGGCTGGTTGACTGGGGAACCGATTATGAATAAAGGGTTGGAACTTTTAGTCCTACCCCAGCTTCCTGAGAGGAGAGAGGGGCTGAAGGCTGAGCTCAATCACGGATGGCCAGTGATTTAATCAATCGTGCCTATGTAATGAAGCCTCCATAAAATCGCTGGACAAGATTTGGAGAGCTTCTGGATTGGTTAACACAGGGAGATTCGGGGAGAGTGGAGTGCTCAGAGTGGGTGGAACTCCATGCCCCTCTCCCCATACCCTGCCCTTTGTAAGACGTTGCCTGGGTTCTCTCTCTCTGTACCATGGCCTAAAACCCCTCTCCAGACATTAAGCTGGGGTAATAGACTCACAACATCTGTTTCCCATCTTGCAGTGATCGCTGTCCTTTGTTTTCTAACATCCATTGTCTTGAAAACCATTGTTTCATGTATTTTGCCTGCATTTTTGGTTATTTCAGGAGGGACGGTAAATAAACTCCCTGTTATTCCATCTTGAGTGGAATAACAGAAGTCTGAAGTAATAATTTAAAAACAAATACAAAACAACATAATGAAAAAAAAACATGAGTGTTTTTATAGATTTTTTTTCAGTTAGGATCACAAAATAAGTCTAGATTGCCCTGATGTTGACGCCGTCTGCAGCACTATCTTGACTCCTACTGGAGATTCTCTGATCCCAGTCATCTCTGTATCTTTATCTCTCATGTCTTGTTGAGATAGTCAATCTAACCTTTAGAAAATGCCCGGTGCCTTCTTCCCACCATGTGGCAATGGACAATCACAAACTGATATATACAAAGATCATTCTTCATAAACATTCTAATTTTGAGAAACTGTTTGTCTCATTACTTTTATATGCTGATCTGGGTTTGTTAACCTGCTTGTGTGAATATACTTTTATTTGAAGGTTTGTTCAGCAAATCTTTGCAGTGGCTAAATTTACAAGTTACAAAAATAGAGGGGTACCATCAGAGGAGAAAGAGTTTAAACAAAAGCTGACAATAGAATTATACATGAAGAGAAAAGTTTTTCTTAATAAAGTAAAGGAAGTACGAATATGAAACACATACCAAAGATACATTTTCACTGAAAAAATAAAATGGAATCCACCAGAAAACTTTAAGAATTAATGAACAAGTTCAGCAAGGTTGTGGGATACAAGATCAATAAAAAAATTCTTTCTACACAATAGCAATGGACAATCTAAAAAGGACATTAAGAAAACAGCTCTATATACAATGGCATCACAAAGAGTAAAATCTCAGTAATAAATTTACAAAAGAAGTTCAAGTACTTGGGCAAAACTGCATTGCTTGTTGAAAGACATTAAAGAAGACATAAATACATGGACAGACATTACATATTCATGGATCAGAAGACTTAATAATGTTAAGACGGCAATTCTACACAAATCTACAGATTGAACATAATCCCTATTTGTTTCTCCAAAAAATATACAAATGACCAACAAGCACATGAAAAAAATGCTCTTTATTAATTATGGTTATATAAATCAAAAGCACAATGAGATACCCCTGCACACCCACTAGGATGGTTACAGTCAAAAAAGACAGACAACAAATTTTGGTGAGGATGTGAAGAAATTGGGATCCTCACACATTGCTGAAAGGATTGTAAAATGGTGCAGCCACTTTGGAAAAACAGTTTGCCAGTTTCTCAAAATGTTAAACATAGAGTTACCATATGATCTAGCAATTCTACTGTACGGTACATGTTCAAAAAAATTAAAACGGGGAGGGGGAAGGGTAAGCTGGGACGAAGTGAGAGAGTGGCATGGACATACATACACTACCAAATGTAAAATAGATAGCTAGTGGGAAGCAGCCGCATAGCACAGGGAGATCAGCTCGGTGCTTTGTGACCACCTAGAGGGGTGGATAGGGAGGGTGGGAGGGAGATGCAAGAGGGAGGAGATATGGGGATATATGTATATGTATAGCTGATTCACTTTGTTATACAGCAGAAACTCACGCAACACTGTAAAGCAATTATACTCCAATAAAGATGTTAAAAAAACCCCACAAAAACACATGTCCACACAAAAACTTGTATTCTAATGTTCACAGCAACATTACTCATAATAGCCAAAAAGTAGAAACAACCCAAATGCTCATCAAATGACGGACGGGTAAATAAAATATGGTATAGCCCTTTAATGGAATAGCATTCAGAAATAAAAATGAAAGATGTACTGATATACACTACATAATGAATGAACCTTGAAAACATTATGCTAAATGAAGAAAGCCTGTCACAAAAGTCCACATGTATAATTCCATTTATATGAAATGTCCAGTATAAGCATATTCATAGAGACAGAAAGCAGATTTATGGTTGACCCAGCCTGTGGGGTGGAAAAAATGGGGAGTAACTGCTAATACATACGATTTTTGAGGGGGGATGGAGATATTCTAAAATTAGATCGTGGTAATGGTTGCACAACTCTCTGACTATACTAAAAACCATGAAATTGTGCACTTTAAAAGAGTGAATTTTATGGCATGTGAATTACACTTCAGTAGAGCTGTTATAAAAAATAAATAAAATGGAGTGCAAGTATTTGAAATAAACTTAAAAAGCCAAAAATGAATGCATTTTACTATTTGCCTTCAAGTCTACTACAAGGTTCAGTTTTATAAAGTGAGTACATTTTCTTGTGCCAAAATCTACTATGTTTTCAATCAACTCAATTAGTGTTGTTTTCCTTTTCCTCAATTAGCAAAAACAGTTAAAATATTTAGTCTGATTAGTTTCATAATATAATAAGCATATCGGTTATTATTCTTCTAGGAAAAACATCTGTAACTTTACTTATAACACTTTCAGTCTTTTAATTATCTGTTTTTATGAAAATCTTATCCATAGTTAATCTAAAAGGTAAAAGAGGAAAATAGAGTGGCAAGAAAAATTAAAACTTAATGCCAGTAGAATGAGAAGAATGTAACAGGGTATGAACTTCCTACTTGTTTTAATATGCTTTCTTTCTTTGCAATAAACACATTCTAGGGAAGAAGGCACTTCCACTGCCACTCCTGAGAACAAATAAAGTATTTCCCTAATCTGTGTAAAGACTCATCACTAGCCCATAGGCTATTGAGCTAAGCATTTGTGAAGGAAATTTAAGAATAGGACATTTGATTTGTGTGCCACTATATAAAAAGAAAATATATGTATAGGGCTGAAAGCATGTGGAGAGAGGTGAAATAGGGGCTGATTCTTGGGATATAAACGTAGAAAAAAAATGTCAGAGAAAATAGGAGCCTCGTGCCCCCAAAATGCCAGATGAATGGACTAAGGATTACTGGGAGGCCTTACTGGCTGGCTAGCTCCCCCGCCTTCACAAAGGTTAACTCCAGGCCCCTACACACACCAACTCCCTTGGCAGGCATGCTGGCAGACCCCCAGCTTGAGAGCTGACTACCAGCTGAGTACAGAGGTTTCACTCAATGGCTTAAGTTTTGTTAAGGTCCCAGTAGGGCCTTCGGACACCTACCAGAGTAATGAGGGTGCTGAACTAAGAAACAGCCACATTCCCCGCTCCACTGTGACATGTAGTGACGGCCACTCTTTTCCTCCCTAAAATATGAAAAGACAAAACGAAAAAGAAGAAAAAAATTCTAAATGATGCCCTTTAGCTAGCTCACGGGACTCATTATTTAGCTATAGGCCCTCAATCCCAAACTGACCCTTTTATGGCTTCTGTGTTGACGCCAGGACTGGAACTTTGTGAATTACATTTCCCAGATTCCTTTGCCGGCTGGCTGTTAAATTCTGCCAATAGGAGGCACTAGAGGGAGACTAGAAGTTCAGAGGAAGAGAAAGGGACTTCTTTCCTGTTTTTTTTCCTGTTCCTGCCTGTGTTGACCCAGCTTCTTTCAGCACCCCCAGCTTCTCCCTCCCTCCCCCTGCCGCCCCCAACTCCAGGTAGCCAGGCAGGGTTCACTTCTCAGATGCGGATGGATACCCAGTTCTAGAAGGGCCCTTCCTCCCAGGAGGTGAACGATAATCCCAGTAGCCTTCCTTCCGTTTCCCCAGATCTAGAGGCAGCTGTTGCTTCTGCTGTCAGCTCTGAGTATCTCCCCTGTTCAAATACCTAGTGTTTTTCTTTTTTCTTTTATCTTTCTTTTCCTGACTGATACAATACTAAGCTCTGCTAGCTGTAACATGTAAGGGCATCCAACACTTCCTTTACAAAGATATGGAAAGGCTGAACCGAAAAAGAAAAGAAAAACTGGTAAGTTTTGCTCCTTAGTTAGTTCAACCCATATCATCTTCCTAATTAAATTTTGAAGTCTCTCAGTATGAACATGCCATATTTGTTTTTCAACATGCCTAAACACCACCTGTATAGCCTCTTCTACCAGTGAATGAATTCCCATATAAAATAAATATTTGAGTTTCTTTTTCTTAGCGTATGTCACATATTTTTATAAAAGTAAAATTAACTTTAGCTGTACGTAATTTCCATTGCATCTGTAGAGCTAAAGGTCACTTAGTAATATATTTCCATGCCATTCCCCAGATTAAAGTAAGAGACTACCAAATTCCCATCATCAGTCATCTATTCTGAACCAAAAATCTCTTCTCGTGATTGTTACATTGTTAAGTGGTCTCCTTTCATCTGGAGAACTGGCAGAGCTTCCTGAGACACTATATGCCCTCCTCCTTCTCTGGCTAAGGTGTATTTTGAGTACAGCAGAATAAGGTAGATGGTATTTCTTCAAGATGGGTATTTAGGAAAATCCCATAAATACTCTGTGCCAGTTACTGATTCATTGTCTCTCAGTTCCCAGTTCACCTTTCATTGCCTGCTCTATGATAATGAAGCTGGACTTCCTCCTTTGTCGGTTGGCATGATGCTAAGCTTTGTCAGTAGAGGGGGTTGGGAGAACGCTGGAGGAGAAAGGAGTTTCTCTTGCTGGTTGAAGTCCAGTCTTCGCCTCAGGTTCTTGCCGTGGTTAGCAGCACCCAGCACCCTTAGCATATAGCACCTCCCTATGAGCAGCTTCTCATGACACCTCTTGGGTGACTTCCCAGCAGAGTGCTGGAGCCAAGGTGTTTCCCCGTGAACAAGTTCTCCCAGCAACTCTGGGGGTAGGTTTCCAGCAAGTTTCACCAGTATGGCACCCCGGACACTTTGCCATCTGGTGAACGAAGGCCATGCTATTTCCAACGAGCTCTGGATGTCCGCACTGAGGGGTCCCTTCCTCGATGCTGTAGCTCAGCCTTGTGGGGAGTGACCACTCCCTAAATCTGCTATTTGCATATCCTTTACAGTTCTCTTTACTTCTTACCAGTCAATCTCTTTTTACTCCAATCCCGTTATATTTAATAATTCTTTATGTTGAGATTTCCCTGTTCAGATTACTATGTGGTTTCTCTCTCCTGCTTGGACTCTGATGATGCATACTCATTTGCTATGCTTTGCCTCATTCCATCTGTTACCAATACAAAACTAAGCAAATGGGCTTCTCTGGTGGCGCAGTGGTTAAGAATCTGCCTGCCAATTCAGGGGACACGGGTTCAAGCCCTGGTCTGGGAAGATCCCACATGTTGTGGAGCAACTAAGCCTGTGTGCCACAACTACTGAGCCCACATGCTGCAGCTACTGAAGCCCACATGCCTAGAGCCTGTGCTCTGCAACGAGAAGCCACCACAATGAGAAGCCCGCGCACCGCAACGAAGAGTAGCCCCCGCTCGCCGCAACTAGAGAAAGCTCACGCGCACCAATGAAGACCCAACGCAGCCAAAAATAAATTAATTAAATAAATAAGTTAAAAAAAAACCTAAGTAAGTATCAAGCATCTTCTACGAACAGTGAAACTCAGGAATCACAGCATAAATATATATTAGAGGGGGAAGTGAAGTTTTTAAAAGGCTTGATTCATGTTAGTGTAGATTTTTAGCCCTTGTCCTATCCCATTCCTGCTTTGATTAGACAATTATAGACTTGGCTAGCTTTTTTTTTTTAACATTCGTTTAAGATTCTCTTATATACATATTTAAATTAGTACTTAAATGCTCATTAAATGGTAGCTGTTAATTCAATTATAAAATTAGTTTCTAGTATCTTTGAAAAGCCATCACATTTTACTGTTGTTTTATTTTTTATTGGAGTATAGTTGCTTCACACTGCTGTGTCAGCTTCTGCTGTACGGCAAAGTGAATCAGCTGTACGTATACATATATCCTGTCTTTTTAAATTTTCTTCCCATTTAGGTCACCAGAGAGCACCAAGTAGAGTTCCCTGTGCTGTATCGTAGGTTCTCATTAGTTATGTGTTTTATACACAGTAGTGTATATATGTCAATCCCAATCTCCCAATTCATCCCACCCTCCCCTCTTTCCCCCTTGGTATCCATACGTTTTTTCTTTATGTCTGTGTCTCTATTTCTGCTTTGCAAATAAGATCATCTATACCATTTTTCTAGATTCCACATTAGCTAGCTTTTAAACCTCAGCTTTAGTGTTGCACATCTGTTGTCCTGTCTGTCCTGCACTGCTGCCCTCTCATTTTGGAAAATGCAGTCATTTCTTTGATGGGTCTGCTCCCTTCCATTCCCACTGACTCTTCTAAATGTGTGATTCTGTTGGAGGCTGCAAGTACCCATCCTGTTATAGGATTGGGCACAGGACATGAGTCAGAGACTTTGCTTAGGATTTTTCTGGATTGGAAGTTAAAGAAGTCATTTCCTCTCTGGCCAAGCTAGGAAGATGTAAACTAGGAGCTAGTGGTAACTATGGGTCCAGCTTTGTGGAAAAAGTCAATCTAAGAAAATGAAGCTGATATACAGAAAAAAAAAAAAAAAAGCAACAATAGGAGGAAAGAGAAAAAAAAATTGGAGTTAGAGTGCTTGGGTTTTGTATTATCAGAGGCACAAGTGTGCCCATGCCCTTCCTACAATTTAGTTAGTTGAACCAACCAGTTCATTTTTTCACTGAGCTACTTTGAGTTAGGTTTCCATCACTTTTAATTAAGAATTCTAAAGTGTTATCTTTCCTGAAGACCCCTGACTACATACTTACTTCCATTCTTTAATTCCTTCAGCGTACTTTATCTGTACTATTTACTGTGCTAACTACTTTACACTGTGCTTTTTCCCTAACTGCCCATATGGTACAACTTAACATTTAGCTAATAGTACATAAGGCCATATTTGTGTATATACATTCTGTTCTTACCAGTTAGATGGTAATCTTCACATCTTTTACAGTGCCATGCACATGGTTTGCTGATTAGCTGATGGATGGGAATTCCCTGGGGCTATAAATGTGGTGATCTGTTTCCCTTTTGGGGTCTTGTTTAACTATATATTATGGTAAACCGTGCGTAGGAAATATTCAAATAGCATACTGTGATAACAATAGTCTCTATTTATTTTTAAAATTTACATGTTTTATTTATAGATATATATTAATGAGATATAGTTGATTTATAATATATTAGTTTCAGGTGTACAACATAGTAATTCAATATTTTTATAGATTATACTTCATTTACAGTTATTATAAAATATTGGCTATATTCCCTATGTTGTATAATATATCCTTTTAACTTACTTATCTTATACCTAGTAGTTTGTACCTCTTAATCCCTTACCCCTATCTTGGTCCTCCTCCCACCCCCTCCCCACTGGTAACCACTAGTTTTTTCTCTATATCTGTGAGTTTGTTTCTTTTTTGTTATATTCACTAATTTGCTTTACTTTTTAGATTCCACATATATGTGATAACATACAATATTTGTTATCAAAGGAAGTTTTGCCATTTGTAAGAACATGGATGGACCTGGAGGGTATCATGCTTAGTGAAATAAAGTCAGACAGAGTAAGACACGTGCATTATGTGAGATTCTATTAGGGCTCTGTTATATTTACGAAACTATGTTTTGTTACATGATCTTATTTAGTTGAAACACTAGGAAGTATTGTTTCCATTTTAACTCTGAGAATACTGAAGGTAAATTAACTTGACAGAGTTAAGGTTCACCAAGTCTTAACTGACTCCAAGTTTCATCCACTATGCTGTGCTGCTTCACCTGTAACGTATATTTTCTATATTTTGAAAGAAAGACTTCTAAATGTATATTGCATATACTTTTACCTTTAGCTACAGGAAATGGTTTAGGAAGAATAATGGTTTAGGTGGATTCTCAGGGTACCAAATAGTCATTACTAAACGTTGGACATCACAAAGACAATTCTTTTTTTCCTTTAAAAGTTCTGAACTACTCAAGATTTACCTGCCAGTTTAATGGTGTACGCACGATGGGATGGGGCAGTGTTAGGAATGTGGTCTCATCAGCCTGATTTACCTTGGATGTTACTCTATTTTGCAGTAAAGAGAAACCTTGACCACAGCCTTGAAATAAAACTAGTGGCCATTTAAAGCTAGTTTTATTCTTCTGAGAAAATTATAAAACAGATACATACAAATAGGCCTGTAGTTGGCCTAGCCTTAATATTCCCTGATCAAATTGCCTTCTCTTATTTTTGTTTAAATTGTTCTTGATATATAGGAGACCATTTCGATTTTTATATCAGATTAAGTTTACACATTGATTAAGATACACAGAGCAGCATTTTCTCAATAATTAGCACATCTTGGGGTGTGGGTTTATTAAACTCATAGTCAAAATTACTTTTAAATAGCTTTTGTGGTAAGTCGACCCAACTAATTCCCTTTTTTCCTAAGCTACTTTGAGCAATTACCCGTAAAAATATACTTGCTGGAGTTTTTATTGCTAGTTTTTTAAAAAGGACTATTGTTGATGAAAGTAAAGTAATTGCAATTCATTTGCTGTAGTTCACATTTCAGTTCTACATCTGTTCCGGGAGAGAAGCTTGAAAAGGTTGGTGGAGCTGTATTGACTACTTGCAGTCAGAAATTGTTTCGGTAGCTCTATTTATGATGTCAAAACAGATAGAAGAAAAGCAAAACATCTGTTATATCATTCAAGTTTTTGTTCTCAAGTGTGGCAAATAACTGATTTGTGTTATTATCACACAATAGACTAAGTTTTGCTTTTATTCTTCTCTTTTAACTGAAATTACAAGTCATCCAGAATTCAAAGGCTAATTTTGTACCAATTAAGAAGGAGCAAGGATAAAAATTTCCCTCTGAAAAGCATCATAAAGCTGGACCAATTAAATCAGGCCTCACTTGATGTTGAATCTGACTTTAGAATCAACACTGTTAAAGGAGATTCTAGTGAAAGCTTAAACCCTTAGAAGCCTTTTGTTTTAGATACATTCCTATGATTTGGCCTACATGCAGAAGACAGTCAATCTACAGATGGGCACACATTCATGGGTGGACTGCTCGGTGTTGCAAACACGCACATTCAATCAAAACCTTTCCTCAACTGGGCAGATTTTCACATATGGACCCCAAGTGACAGGACACACACTTACATACCTCTCTGATGTTTCTGAAGGACATCTTAGAGGAACTTTTTCCCTATGACTGATAACACTAAGGAATTGTACATGTATTTACTTCTGTCCTTTGAGATTTTCCAATAGCTCAGTTGAATTCTTTTTTTCTGATTGCTGCTGAAATGAAAAAGAAATTCAGACTAGCAGATACACTTTTGCCCTTGGAAAACACTCTTTATTACAATCTTAACTCTTAACAGCAAGAAAGAAATTCAAATGCATTTAAGTCATCAAGGGCCACACCAGAAAGTAGAAAACTTTTCTGCTCGGAGGGGCTGAAAATTAAGGGCAAATCTATAACTTCCCCTCTCCCACCCTACCCTCTCTCCATGTTCTGCCAATAAAGAAAACAAATAAAAAAAAAACCAAAAAAAAAAAAAAAAAGAAAACAAATCAGTCTCTTTCTCAAAAGCTGGAGGGGAACATTGAAGAGAGCCTCAGAGAGCAGAAAAATATACCCCCAATAGACACTGAGAAAATGTCTAAATCGACAAGCCCCAGACCCATGAAGCAGTGTGTGTACCACTGTTTCCCTATGTGGATTTTTCTTATCTCTTTCCTATTTAAAACATGGAGTGGGCAGAATGTTTTAATCCAGAGTTTTTACTGTTGTAACCTAGGAACAATAATTTGAGGTTTCTAAGTATGTAAGTGTCACCATGGAAACAAAAAGAAATCTCTCGGAGATATGCTTCTGCCTGGAGCTTATCACTAAATAAAAAAAAAAGAATGTCAAACTCAAAGTGTATGTAGATTCATGGACTGTTGAGCTAGGTGAATCTTTAGTCTGTTACTAGCCCTGAAAATGGAGTTTTAAAATTTTATTTTTTAGTTTTATTTTATTTATTGAAGTAACATTGGTTTATAATGAAAATAGATTTTTAAATGTCCAGATACATTGTTAGTTGGTTATAAAATGGTGTAACGTCTATGGGAACAATTTGCAAATCATCATCAAAATTACAACTATACATACTCTTTGACCCTGCAGGTCTTCTTCTGGAAATTTATCCTACAGATATAGGTATAGCGTATACATACATGCTAAATAATGCATACATGAGGTTATTTATAGTAACATTATTTGTGATAGCAAAAGCCTGAAAACAGATGGCATTTCTATTAATAGGGCACTGGTTAAAATAAAGTATGGAATACCATGCAGCCATAATTGATATGGAATGATATACAAGCTATACTGTGAAGGAAAAATAACAAGTACAGTGTATAGTACGCTGTTTGTGTGTGAGGGAAGGGTAACATTCATATTTATTTGTTTGTATATGTATAACATATCTTTGGATGGATTCACCAGAAAGTGCTAACATTGGTTTCCTCACAAGGAGTGGAACTCGGTAACTGGGGGTACAGGGATGGGAGGGAGTCCTTTCACTGTATACCTTTTAGTACCTTTTAAAATTTGAAATTTGAACCATGCAAATGTGTTATTTGAAAAATAAGTAAATTTAAATAAAACAAACATGTATATATACATATATACACATATACATATATACACATATATACACAGGTGAACAAAACTGTTCATTGACCTACAAAAGTTTCATTGGTTCTACCCACATTCAGAAATGTCTTAACATCTCTGCCTTTCATCTTGTATAAAAAGATTTTCTAACATGGAAAAAGAATGTTCTGGAAAATGTATTAAAATAGTAATAGCTAATTGAACATATGCTATGTGCCAGGCCGGGTACTCAGCCCTTCACATATGTGTTCTCATTTAATTTTCACAACTCCATGAGATGGCTACCCTTCTTATCTTCATGTTACAGGGGAGGACATTGATGTAACACAGCTACAATCCACACCCAAGTCTTACTGACTCAAAAGCTTGCGTTTAATCACTCTGCCACGCTGTTGGTCTTAATTTCTTTCAGTATACTAAAACTCGTCAAACACCTTTGGCTGTACATCAACTCACTAAAATTGGCTAAGTAGAAAAAAACGTATAGGCATTATGTGGCAACTGGTTGTGTCATTTGATCAGTGAAAAAAACATTGTTCCAGAATAAAGGCCAAATATATTGGCCGCATTCTTGCAAGCCAGTGTAGTGTAATCTTGAGGCCGTCTGGTCAAAATCATAAGTCATTAAATATAATTTGTGATTAAATAGGAACTTTCAACAAGGGTAGAATTAACCATTTAAAAAAACACCACTCTTCTTTGGTGGCTTGGTATCAAGAGCCAGATGTGAAAACATCAGTTAGCTTTGGGTTTGTACAAATTTAAAATTTCTTAGGTTCATTGGACTTGAGTCTTGTGTGGTTCAAGTTTCACTTAGCATTGGAAGTATTCAACTTTGGTCTTCAAAGGATAAAGATATTTGAAAAGTATCATAGGACTTCAAATGTTTTATACCAAACAATGCTGATTACTTATATATAAACGAATCAGTACCATCTGGATTATTTGCAACTTCACGTACAATTTTAAAGGGAAAAAATTAAATGCCTGGAAAAATATATTGAGGGCTTGGTCAAATGTAAAATATGGGAAATAGACTTCTTTGGGTAGGTTTGTAGACTTTCCTCCAACAAAAGATTATCTATATTCATTGCGTAAATCAAAAGACTGAAATTTAAAAGGTCATTTCTTTGCCGTATTACAAGAAAAATACTCAACAATATTCAAATATTCATGTAAAAAATAACACCATCTACATTAAAGAGCTTTGTTATTTACAAAAGGACAAAGTGTTTTTTCTTTTACATTTTATAAAATGAATAACTGTGACTTTTGAAAGGGATCATTGTGATAAATTTTCAAGGATTTAGATGATATTAATATCTTTTTTTAAACTCCTCTTTACATCCCAAAGAGCTTGAGGTAGTTTATAATGAAATATACATATTGTTTCTATCCGAGTCCAGGCAAGAAAACAGACACCACTCAAAGTCTTTCACAGAGGGAATTTTAATTCAGAGAATGATATGGTCACAGACACGTGATGGAAAAGCTGAAAAGGCAAGCATAGGACACTGAGGCAACCCAGGCATTAGCAACACAGGACGATACAACCAGCCTAGATCAGGAATACAGCCAGAGGAGGCAGACTTACTAAAGTCTAGAAAATGGGATAAAGTGCGTGGCCTGTTCCCACTGAGCTGGTACAGGATGATCTGCCTGGCAGAAACTGACACCAAGAATGTGAAGCAACCATCCCTGCAGGTGCTGCCTGAGACAGAGTTATAAATAATTTGCCTTTTCCCATCCTCTACTCCAATCTTTTGCCAGGGCCTCTTATCAGCTGAACCTACCTGGAAGCTAGGGGAAAAGGGACTGGGAGATGTAATTCCCTCTGATGTAGAGGAGAGCACAGGAAGGGCAGAGAACGGATTCCAGAGTTTAGCTTTTTGGCTATTCAGAATCCATTCTTACCCTTAGACCAACTCAAGAGCAACTTCCTGATTCCGCCTAACATGAGGCCACTATCCATCCAGCAAGCAAGGATACTGATATCTTCAGAAGACACAAAGTCCTATCAGCCATTGTGTCCATCTCAAGGTTCTCCAGGTGATACGCAATCCTCACTGGGTGTGGCTCCTTGTGACCCTGGTGTCCTATGAACTCAATTGCAAAATTAAGCCCTACTGACTCTCATTCAATGTAGTGGGGAAGAGAAAGGGGAAAAATCTGAAAGATAAAGAAAATATCTGGTGTATGTATATATATACAGATTATATATATATATCTCTTATGCGTGTGTGTGTGTGTGTGTGTGTGTGTGTTTTAAAAAGGCATAGCTGCTACAATCACTATTTCTGTAACTATCACAAGGTCAAGGGTGATATTTATTACTTCCTTCACCATCCATTTTATAATCTTCTTGTTCTCATCCCTCACCTTGACTGATTGGGATTCTTTACATGATTGGGGGACTAAAACCTTTATTCCATAATAGTCCAGACTTTATTGGGTTGTTTTATATTAGCTCTATCTCTTCCTGGATCAGACAGACCTTGCTATTTCCTCCCTTGGGCATGATGGCATCTGACTCTAGTTATGGGCTAGGAAGCAATGATAGATGAAAGGCAGGAAAAAATTGGTAATTCAGCCATGCAGGATGGCTGTTTCTCTCTGCAGCTCACATGGGATGCTCTCTCACTGGAAGTCTTGAAAGCAAGGTCCTAGGTCTTGTTTAACTTCTTCTCTACCCCTGAACTGCAGCCACAAATGCTGGCCTTATTTTATATTCCACACTGGACCATGTGTACCTCTCAGGCTGTTCTCACAAATGATCTCTTCCTACTTTGAGTACACCTCATCTGTACTCTGGGGTTCACACTAGGTCATTCTAGTTACCTCTAGTGTCTCCTACAAAGTCAATGACCAGCCTCTCTAGCCCAATGGTTGAAACAGAGTGTTGGCAGAATGAAGCACAGAGGTCAAAGTTGGGGATCATAATTATTGGGGGAGGCACAAAGAGGCAAGGATTAACCTGTACAAGACAGATTCCCTTGCAGAATGGTCTTCCAGAAAAAGAGGTGGCTTTCTGCAAAGTTGCACTGAAACTGATTACAGCTTAGTGAATAAAGGCCCTGGCTACTGAGAAGTGTTGGACCCAGGCTCCCTCATCCTGATCACACCAAGGAGTGGAATGTTGCTCCCCCAACTGTGAATGTTAAGGGGCTGAGTCACGCAACCAACTCACCACATCACAGAACTTCAAGGCTTGGACTTTACTCCCCATTTCACGTCAGGAGATAAGGGAACTATGCTGAACTAGCTGGATAGAGCTAGAACCAAGTTTCATATTGCTGTATTGTCCCAGGCTCTGATCATGCCCAGTGGCTGGGTAAAAGGCTGATGCCTCCCTAATAATGCAGCTTGAAAGTCTCATAACCCAAGGATGGGGGTCCCGCTCCCACAGGTTGATTCACCCACAAGTCTCTGCACTGCCCTAGAATGGATGGGCTATCCATGGATCTGCACTCCTGAAACTTCTGGTTCCATGATTCTTCCCTTATGAATGCAACTATCTGTGTGTACTGCATGGTCCTTTTTCCTTGTTTGCTCAACACCCATCTTGAGGCCCTCTGTTCTGATTTGCATATTGTTTTGTTAGAGTTATTTCTCAAGTATTTTTCTTAGATTGAATACAGGAGTGATATATTCTCGGAATCTTTGATTATAACTTTCTTTCCCAGTTAGCCAATTTTTTTTTGATCTATGTAAAGGACTGCAGAGTTTCAGTTCTTTATATAATAATGTGTAGATGGTATTCTACTAATTTCTAGACTCTGATGTTACAGATTTGAAGTCAGATAGCAGTTTGTCTTTCTTTGTAAGTAAAATATTTTTTCTGACTGGAAGCGCTTATGATTTTCTTCAATTTTTGGAGTTTCAGGTTTACCAGAATACGCCTAGGAATGTATCTCTTCTTATTAAAACCATCTGGAATTCAGTGAGCCCTTTCAGTCTGCATATCTTTCTTTGGCTCAAGGAAATTTTCCTCATTAGATTTAATTATTCCCTTTTTTCTATTTATTCTATTATTTCTTTTATTCCCCTATGGAATGTCTATTATTCATATGTTGGGTCTTCTGGACCTATCTTTCAAATCTCATCATTTCCCTAATGATTTCCATCTCTTTTATTTTTGTTCTATGCTTTGGTACCTTTTACTTGACCTTCAGACCAGTAATTTGGGTCTTAACTTTAAACATTTTCTCTTTGTATTAGTATGCTCAATTCCTAGTCCATTTGTGCTGTTCATGAAACTCTTTTAAAGAGTTTCCATTATACTTTTAATTCTCTTCCAGTTGTTCTCTTTGAATAAGGAATTATTCTAGTATCCTGTTTATTCATCCCCTCCCTGGCTGCTGGACCTAGTTATATTGACTTTCTTCCCAGGAGTCTACCTATCTTTGAGAACTACATTTTCCACAGGAACAATGGATTTCAGATGCTAGCATCAGTATTCTCTAGTGCTGGTCCTTAGGCTCTCATCTGGCTCAGAAAGGAGAGGGACCTGCAGCCACTCCCTCCCAACCAGGGGTTATGTTCATTTTCTCACTTCTTCATTCCTCCCTATGTGCCTTTGTGGCATGGAGGTACCTTCCCATACTGGATGGGATTTTCTGCCTCAGTCATATGACTTGATTTGACCAATGGGATGTTTTCAAGCAGAGGCTTGAAAAAGTGCATGCACACTGCCACTTGCTGTGTGGTTCCTTTGCCTTCACCCTAGGAATGCGTCTTGGCTAACCTATGGAAGGATGAGACACATGGAACAGAGATATGTCATCCAGTTGACCCTCCAAATGCCTTCCTAATCTCATTTCAGGGTGTTCATAAAGACTGAAAACATAGGCTAATACATATAATGTTATCAAGGACATCTTTAATTTGTAAAAAGTAAAATAACATAAATATTTATGTTTCCAGGATTCATGGGCATTTTTGTCCATTATAAGTCAAAGTCCTTATAATGATCTACAAGGGGGCCCTATATGAGCTTCTACTTTCTCCACCTCTCTGATCTCTTGAGAATCTCTGGTTTTCCTTCTTGCTTATTCTGCTCCAGGCACACCGGCCTCCTTGCTATTCTTTCGTGAAGGGGGGGCACTCTCTTGCCTCAGAACCTCTGCATGTATCTGGAATGCCCTTCACCTTTTACCCAAACATCCAAATGCATGCCTCACCCCCTCTATTCCTTCTCATCTCCTCAGAGGTCACCTTCCCTCACTGCCCTACTGATTTTCCTCCCACACTCTCTATTCTTTTTCTGTTTATTTTTCACCATAGCACTTGTCATAATCTCACGTACACTATTTTTCTTACTTTGTTGGTTTTCTCCCTTCCTCACTAGACTGTAAATTCTCTGAGGGCAGGGATTTTTGTTCTGCTTCGTCCTCTGCTGTATCTAATACCTAGACAGTACTTAGTAAATACTCATTGAATTGAATGAAGCAGTCAATATTTTAAAAAATTATTTTGGGCCTACAGCTAAATGTTTATTTTTATTGGTAACAGAACAAGCATTCTGTTAATCGAAAAGTTGCATCATGTCATTTAAGTTCAAGCAAAATCTAGCGGTGGCTGAAGAGAGATGGTCATTTTAGATACAATTTATTTAATCTATTAAGGGCCTATCACTGTTCTCATAGTGGTAGATATGATGTGAATGTTTAACAAATTTGAACGTCCAAATAATTTTTTTCTGTGAAATAAAGGGCTAAATATGCCTCCACAAAAGCTTTAAACATTCTCAACAGATTTCTCATCAAGTTAGAACAGAATATAGTTTTGGTCATTAGTGTAATGTGACATGAGTCATTCTGAGGCTTGGCTCAGGTAAAATAACCTCATAATGTATTTCAAATAGAGAATTAATTGAGCTTTTTCATCTTCACAAATTGTTTACACACATGTTTTTTCCCCCAATTAACAGTGAGAAATGTTTATAATAGAATATTTATAAAATATACAAACAAAAATAAATCAAACAAGAATTTCCTTTTTATTTGTACTTAATTCACTTAATGTTATTAAGTATTCTTCATAAATGTGGTTATAATTGTAACACTCCAATCTATATGGGTCTTCCATAATTTATTTATCTATTCCTCTATTATAGAACTTATAAGCTGTTTTCTACTTTTCTCTATTATAAATAAGGCTTTGATGATCATCCCTGTACATAATTCTTTGAATGTATCTCTGTTTTACACATTTTGGATAAAGTCCCAGATATAGAACTAATAAATCAACATTTAAGAATTTCTTGAGGGACTTCCCTGGTGATGCAGTGGTTAAGAATCCACCTGCCAGTGTAGAGGAACATCCAGGAAGATCACACATGTTGCGGATCAACTAAGTCTGGGTGCCACAACTACTGAGCCTGCATGCTGCAACTACTGAAGCCCGTGCGCCTAGAGCCCGTGCTCCACAACAAGAGAAGCCACTGCAGTGAGAAGCCCACGCACTGCAACGAAGAGTAGCCCCTGCTCGCCACAACTAGAGAAAGCCCACACACAGCAACGAAGACCCAACGCAGCCAAAAAAAAAAAAAAAAAAAAATTTCTTGCTACATACTATCCTATTATTTTCCAGAAATGTTACATCAGTTTTTATTTTCATCAGCAGTGTGCATCTCATCCCTCTCCCCCAAGCACTGACTTTTTTTCTATTGTGGTAAAAAAATAGATAACATAAAATTGACCTTTTTAACCATTTTCAAAGTGTACAGTTCTGTGACAATCAGTATATTCACACTGCTGTGCAACCATCACCACCATCCATTTCCAAAACTTTCATCTTCCCCGACTGAAACTCTGTACCCATTAAACAATAACTCCCTCTTTGCCTTCTCCTCAGCCCCTGGCAACCACCATTCTACTTTCTATTTCTATGAATTTAACTACTTTAGGTACATCATATAAGTATTAGAATCATACAATATTTGTCCTTTTGTGACTGGCTTATTTCACTTAACATAATGTCTTCAGAGTTCATCCATGTGGTAGCACGTGTCAGAATATCCTTCCTTTTTAAAACTGAATAACTTCCCATTGCAGGTATATGCCATATTTTGATTATGCCTTCATCTATCAATGGACACTTGTGTTGCTTCCACCTTTTGGCTCTCCACCATTACATTTTAAAGACCTTTCCCTATGTAGTTTTATTTATATTTATTTGACTTATTGTGATGCTGAACACACACAGACATTTTTTCCCTCTTGATTAGTTATTTGGATTTTAATTTTGCTTATGCTGGATTTTGGGGAAGAGCTTCATTGACTTTAATAGGTATTATATAAAATCAATACAGGAATATATTAAGCTAAGAACATCTCATTTACATTTGTATCCAGAGTGAAGTTTTTTTTTTTTTTTTCCAGAGTGAAGTTTTAATATTTAAATTTTTTTTTTTTGCAGTTTGCCACAGCTGCCTTTAGATGGCATTAGATCCTTGGGGATGAGTTGTGGAGATTTTTGGATATTGTATGGAAATGTGCATGTTTTGACAGTGTGACGGATTTAAAATCTGGTCCAAATGTTATCTGAGGTCTAGAATGCAAGAGAAATCAATACAGCATCTGGACATCCTGAGGCCGTATTCTAACTAAATTCTGGCCTCTTGCTTCTTCCTAACAGCAAAATTTTCCAGGTCTTCGCCTTAGATTAGATAGTTTTAAAACAAAAATCTTAAAAATGTTTTGAAGTTCAATGTGAGGTCCTAAGCAAAGTAGAGACTATCCTCTCTCCCACACATGGTGAAAGTTTGGGTTGAAAGGGGGTTCTTTCATATATGTAAGGAATCCCTTACATTAATTTTTCTGAACCAACACTTCAGATGTCAAAAGTTCTGCTTGGCAGAATGGAAGCTTAAACGAAATATCTAGCAATGAAGGATGAAGGGAGTTGCCACCTCCATGATTCTGATGTTTGAATTTTGACGTGAAGCAATGATGTTCGTAGTCCTATTTTCTGCTACTACTTTTCAGAGTTCATTTTGCTGAAACATACTTTTTGTCTTAATTCTCAAGTTGCTTTAGTTCCCCGAGAAGATGCTTTATTCTCAGCAAAAGGGAACCTGACTCTAACACATTTCACTTTGTTGGCATGGATTTGAAGGGGGCCTAGAAGGTCAAGGGATTTGTCCAGAGTCTCAGGTTAGTGGCTCTGAGGCTAGCCTCCCCTCCACTGTGTTGGAATCAGCTGGCACCAGGATCTCGGTTCCGTCTAGCCACTAGACAACATTGTCTTCCAAATGAAACCGAAGTGCTGCTGCGAGCCGGAAGGAAGCTCTTCAAACTCAGTAGTGTTTGCACAAAGACTTCTTTTAAGGCAAGGGGGTGGGTGGAGACATTAAGAAAAACCTTTTCATAAGCAAGTATCTTGGATCATCTCTACCTTTTGAACCATTAGCTCTTTCTTTAATAAATTATTGCTAAAAACACTGTTCCTGTTTGTAACAAGCAATGACCTACATCATATATGTGATGGTACTTTGCACTCTTTTTAAAAAAAGGGTATTTCTATCATATCTAGGGTGGAGAGCTAACAAATTTTGAAAACCTGTTATGTATTAGGTGCCTCATGTTCGTTATCTCAAATAACATTCACAATAACCCACAATAACTTCACAATAAGTATGATTATCTCCATTTTACTGGTACAGAACTGGAAGTTAAGGGAGATTAAAAAAAAAAAAAACTTGCTCTCTGCCACTATGGAAAACAGTATGGAGGTTCCTCAAAAAACTAAAAATAGAGTTACCATATGATCCAGCAACCCCACTCCTGAGCATATATACAGACAAAACTATAATTCAAAAAGACGTGCACCCCTATGTTCATAGCAGTACTATTCACAATAGCCAGAACATGGAAGCAATCTAAATGTCCATTGTCAGATGAATGGATAAAGAAGATGTGGTGTATACATATGATGGAATATTACTCAGCCATTGAAAAGAATGAAATAATGCCATTTGCAACAACATGGATAGACAAGGAGATTATCATACTACGTGAAGTAAGTCAGACAGAGAAAGACAAATACAATATTACATCACTTATATGTGGAATCTAAAATATGACACAAATGAACGTATCTACAAAACAGAAACAGACTCACAGACATTGAGAACAGACTTGTGGTGGCCAAGGAAAGGGGTGGGGGAGGGAAGGATTGGGAGTTTGGGATTAGCAGATGCAAATTATTAGATATAGGATGGATAAACAACAAGGTCCTATTGTATAGCATAGGGAAGTATATTCAATATCCTGTGATAAACCATAATGGAAAAGGATATGTAAAAGAATATATATATATATATATATATATATATATATATATAACTGTTAGGGGAACCACTGACAACAGCCTACGGCCAGGCACCATAGTAACCACTTGCATGAGTTACCTTACAACAGGAGCTCCTGGAAAGGAATGTGGAACTAACAAGCTACCACCAACTGGAAGAATTCGGGAAAGGTCCAAAGGAGAGAGTAGACTTCAGCCCATATGTCCTACCAACCTCCCAGAATCCTTCTCGCTGGAATCCATCTTGGCTGAGTGATGCACGCACCACCAGGAAGGACCCTGAGTCAGAGTGATTGGCCAGAGACAACCCGGAAACGAATCCTATCACCATAAAACCCAAGGCTGCGAGCCACATGGCAGAACAGTTCTCCTGGCTTCCCTTACCCTGCTGCTCTCCGCCCGGGTGCCCCTTCCCAATAAAGTCTCTTGTTTTGTCAGCATGTGTGTCTCCTTGGATGATTCATTTCCGAGTGTTAGACTAGAGCCTACTCTTGGTCCCTGGAAGGGGTCCCCCTTCCTGCAACATAACTGTATCATTTTGCTGTACAGCAGAAATTAATACAACATTGGAAATCAACTATATTTCAATAATTTTTTTTTAAAAAAGGCTTGCTCAAGTTCTCATAATCTGTAGATGACAGAACCAAGATTATGGTCCATTCCCATTGAATATATGGTGGATATAGAAACAACTTATTTAAGTTTGAAACGTAATTTGTTGTGTCAACTGAAGTATAATGCACAACATAAAAGTTGAGAATTATGTTTTATTCAGCAGACTCACTGAGGACTGTAGTCGGAATGGCAGCCTCTCAGATCGCTCTAAGGACTGTTCCAAAGAGGTAAGGGTGGAGCCCGGATACATAGGAGTTTTTGCTGGAAAAATAAATGTACCCAAACATCAAAAGATGACTGCTAATCACAAAAACAGATGTCTCCATTAATGATTTTAGTGCTTTTCTATCTATGGGCAGATGCAAGAGTCTGGGCTCATTGAAGTTTTTCCTTTGATATACATCTTAACTATGTAGGGCCAGTATCCTGTTTTTCTCCAGTTCTGAATCCCCTCAGGGTGCACCATCAGGGGCAGCTGCAGTGACTGATGGCTTTATGGCCACAACATCCTTTGTTTACTGAAATGGCAGGTGACATCCTTTGTCCACAACTGCTCAGCCCAAATTGACATCTTTTTTTTTTGACATCTTTTGAATCTGTAGAATTCCCATACCTTTTCTCTCCTTAATAGTCTCCAATTACAATAAATAAATTTTAGATGTATTTCACAGTATTTCTTTCTTAGTTATGTTTTAACCATAATTAGCATCATTTTGCAACTTTTCCACTGAATTTGTAATTAGTCTTATAGGGCGTTGAGAGATGTGGGTCTGATCAAGGGAAAGGATGACCAAGAAAGATAGTAACATACATGCCTTATTGGATGGGACTTGAATAAGGATGCAAGAGAGGGGAATTCTGGGACTTCCCTGGTGGTCCAGTGGGTAAGACTCCACGCTCTCAATGCAGGGGGCCCGGGTTTAATCCCTGTTTGGGGAACTGGATCCCACATGCATGCTGCAACTAACACCCGGCACAGCCAAAAGTAAATAAAATAAAATAAATAATAAATAAATACATAAAGGGCTTCCCTGGTGGGGCAGTGGTTGAGAGTCTGCCTGTCGATGCAGGGGATGCGGGTTCGTGCCCCGGTCCGGGAGGATCCCACATGCCGCGGAGCGGCTGGGCCCGTGAGCCATGGCCGCTGAGCCTGCGCGTCCGGAGCCTGTGCTCCACAATGGGAGAGGCCACAGCAGTGAGAGGCCCGCCTACCGCAAATAAATAAATAAATACATTAAAAAAAAGAGAGAGGGGGAACATCTATCACAGCACATGACCATTCAGAGGCTTACCACAAGGGGCCATCATCTAAAAGGGGAGTTAGGCAAGAGTACTCCCAGGGGAAGGAGGGATGAGAGAAGGGGCTTACATCGAGTCTCTGGGTGAGAGAGCTCCGAGGGCGGCATCAGCTTTGGGCCTTTTTATTGCAAGCCTCTGTCTTATCAATAGGTAACAACTGTTGGGTGATGTTTTAGAGCAGGGGTTCCCCAACCCCCAGGCCGCAGACGGCTACCAGTCCGTGGCCTGTTAGGAACGGGGCCACACAGCAGGAGGTGAGCGCCGGGTGAGTGAGTGAAGCTTCATCTGCCCCTCCCCATCTCTCCCAGTCACTGCATTACCGTCTAAACCACACCCAGCGTGGAAAAATTGTCTTCCACGAAACCGGTCCCTGGCGCCAAAAAGGTTCGGCACCTCTGGTTTAGAGCTATGCAAAGCAAGCAGGCAATAAGTGGCTAAAATTTGGATCGCTTAGGCTATTTTAAAAATAATTGGACATGTAAAAATTTGAGTTTGGCACCAGTGAGCTTTTGTGCTAACGGAGCTCAACCTTCAGTGAAGAAAATCAGAACCTAGGGGCCAGAACACAGAGGCCGTCTTTGACTCGTTTATAGAACAATCTATCTCAAGGCACCGAAAGCACTTAATTGTTCTGGGAACAGAGAATAGCTTCCTTCGATCATAGAAAGTATCTGATTCAAATAAACTAATAGTTCATGAGTTCAATGCTATTACCCTCTATGGTTTTATTTACCTACACTTGTATCAAGAAAAATAAATTGTTTGTGCTAAGTGGAAGTAGGTGACCCTACCTTCAAATATAAATTTGTATTTCAAAGAATCATATTATTTGAATTTCTTTTTTTATTTGAACTTATGATTAATTTCTTATGATAACAACTTTTGGTGTCACTTTGTAACATATTCAAATATTTCTGCTTCCAGCTAGAACCATCTAAGGATTTACGTTTAATTCTTCTTATCCATATATGTATGAAATACGTAAACATTGATGAGAAGTCCAATGACGTCCTAAACTCCCCTTCCATCTTGTAGATGCATATGCATTTATCTTGAGTTTGTGAGGGCAATTCTCATTCTGATACAAGCTACTAGCTTTATTGCAACTCAATAACATTTACAACTGGCATAAACATTGACTGCAGGCCTTCTCCTGTCTTGCCTCCTGGCCCTGGCATTGCTGGCAACTCCAGCCAGCCTCCTCTGCTGAGGCTCATCCAAGTACCAGCCTCTGTGCCCTCAAACTCCAGGGGACATATGACAAGCCTTCCTAAGAATTCTTAGTCACTATACATTGTATTGCAGCCCTGGGTGTATGCAACTGTAGCGCTCTCTGCTCTCAAGTTTTTCATGAAGGAAATCTGTTTTCATCTGAATCTCTAGGTTCTTGGTGGATGCTGGATATTGGACCAGCTTGGCCATCTCCAAGGTGATGTGTCTAGTTTCTCTCTTTGAATGTACGGGCACTTTTCCCACTGGCCTCAACTTTAAGGCCTCATCTAGCACTCCAAGATTACCTGAAACAGCCTATTTGCCTTCCTATTATCTGCAATAGCAGATTATTTATAGGTATTGAAGAACCAGCTTAGAAAGAACAAGGGGAAGGGAACTAACATTTTTTGAGTACTTACTATACGATAAATACACTATATGAATTATCACATTCACTCTTCATGACAATTCTAACAAGTAGGTACCATTTTATCCCTTTTTATTATTGAGTGAACTAAAACGAGGCAACTTTACCTACGATCAAAGCAATGATTCAAATTCAGATCTGTTTGATTTGAAATATGGGCATCAAAATTACTAGCATTTAGAAATATATATCAATAAGCATTTCCTATCTAAGTAATTCTGTTTAGTACAACAGACCTTATTTGTGCGCTTCACTTCCTTTACATAAAATAATCATGCACAGAGGCTTCCGGGAAGATGGCGGAAGAGTAAGACACGGAGATCACGTTCCTCCCCACAGATACACCAGAAATACATCTACACGTGGAACAACTCCTACAGAACACCTACTGAACGCTGGCAGAAGACCTCAGACCTCCCAAAAGGCAAGAAACCCCCCACGTACCTGGGTAGGGCAAAAGAAAAAAGAATAAACAGAGACAAAAGGATAGGGACGGGACCTGTGCCGGTGGGAGGGAGCCGTGAAGGAGGAAAGGTTTCCAAACACTAGGAAGCCCCTTCGCGGGCGGAGACTGTGGGTGGCGGAGGGGGAAAGCTTCGGAGCCGCGGAGGAGAGCACAGCAACAGGGGTGCAGAGGGCAAAGCGGAGAGACTCCCGCACAGAGGATCAGGGCCGACCAGTACTCACCAGGCCGAGAGGCTTGTCTGCTCACCCGCCGGGGCGGGCGGGGCTGGGAGCTGAGGCTCGGGCTTCGGTAGGAGCGCCGGGAGAGGACTGGGGTTGGCGGCGTGAACACAGCCTGCAGGGGGTTAGTGCGCCACGGCTAGCCGGGAGGGAGTCCGGGGAAAAGTCTGGAGCTGCCGAAGAGGCAAAAGACTTTTTCTTCCCTCTTTGTTTCCTGGCGCGCGAGGAGAGGGGATTAAGAGCGCTGCTTAAAGGAGCTCCAGAGACGGGCGCGAGCCGCGGCTAAAAGCGCGCACCCCAGAGACGGGCCTGAGACGCTAAGGCTGCTGCTGCCGCCACCAGGAAGCCTGTGTGCGAGCACAGGTCACTATCCACACCCCCTTCCGGGGAGCCTGTGCAGCCCGCCACTGCCAGGGTGCCGGGATCCAGCGACAAATACCTGGGAGAACGCACGGTGCGCCTCAGGCTGGTGCAACGTCACGCCGGCCTCTGCCGCCGCAGGCTCCGCCCTGCACTTCGTGCCCCTCCCTCCCCCCCCCACCCCCCGGCCTGAGTGAGCAAGAGCCCCTGAATCAGCGGCTCCTTTAACCCCGTCCTGTCTGAGCAAAAAACAGACGCCCTCCGGCGACCTACACGCAGAGGCGGGGCCAAATCCAAAGCTGAGCCCCTGGGAGCTGTGAGAACAAAGAGGAGAAAGGGAAATCTCTCCCAGCAGCCTCAGAAGCAGCGGATTAAAGCTCCACGGTCAACTTGATGTACCCTGCATCTGTGGAATACCTGAATAGACGAGTCATGCCAAATTAAGGAGGTGGACTTTGAGAGCAAGATTTATGATTTTTTCCCCTTTTCCTCTTTTTGTGAGTGTGTATGTGTATGCTTCTGTGTGAGATTTTGTCTGTATAGCTTTGCTTCCACCATTTGTCCTAGGGTTCTATCTGTGCATTTTTTGTTTTGTTTTTTAATTTTTTTTCTTAATAATAATTTTTTTATTTTAATAACTGTATTATATTTGATCTTATTTTATTTTACCTTATCTTCTTTCTCTCTTTTTTCTTCCTTCCCTCCTTCCTTCCTTCCTCCCTCCCTCCCTCCCTCCCTCCCTTCTTTCTTCCTTCCTTCCTTCCTTCCTTCCTTCCTTTCTTCCTTTCTTTCTTTCTTTCTACTTCTACTTATTCTTTCTACTTTTTCTCCCTTTTATTCTGAGCCGTGTGGATGAAAGGCTCTTGGTGCTGCAGCCAGGAGTCAGTGCTGTGCCTCTGAGGTGGGAGAGCCAACTTCAGGACACTGGTCCACAAGAGACCTCCCAGCTCCACATAACATCAAATGGCGAAAATCTCCCAGAGATCTCCATCTCAACACCAGCACCCAGCTTCACTCAACGACGAGCAACCTACAGTGCTGGACATCCTTTGCCAAACAACTAGCAAGACAGGAACACAACCCCACCCATTAGCAGAGAGGCTGCCTAAAATCATAAGTCCACAAACACCCCAAAACACACCACCAGACGTGGACCTGCCCACCAGAAAGACAAGATCCAGCCTCATCCACCAGAACACAGGCACTAGTCCCCTCCACCAGGAAGCCTACACAACCCACTGAACCAACCTTAGCCACTGGGGACAGACACCAAAAACAATGGGAACTACGAACCTGCAGCCTGCAAAGAAGAGACCCCAAACACAGTAAGATAAGCAAAATGAGAAGACAGAAAAACACAGCAGATGAAGGAGTAAGATAAAAACCCACCAGACCTAACAAATGAAGAGGAAATAGGCAGCCTACCTGAAAAAGAATTCAGAATAATGAGAGTAAAGATGATCCAAAATCTTGGAAATAGAATACAGAAAATGCAAGAAACATTTAACAAGGACCTAGAAGAACTAAAGATGAAACAAACAATGCTGAACAACACAATAAATGAAATTAAAAATACTCTAGATGGGATCAATAGCAGAATAACTGAGGCAGAAGAACGGATAAGTGACCTGGAACATAAAATAGTGGGAATAACTACTGCAGAGCAGAATAAAGAGAAAAGAATGAAAAGAACTGAGGACAGTCTCAGAGACCTCTGGGACAACATTAAACGCACCAACATTCGAATTATCGGGGTTCCAGAAGAAGAAAAGAAAAAGGGACTGAGAAAATATTTGAAGAGATTATAGTTAAAAACTTCCCTAATATGGGAAAGGAAATAGTTAATCAAGTTCAGGAAGCACAGAGAGTCCCATACAGGATAAATCCAAGTAGAAATACGCCAAGACACATATTAATCAAACTGTCAAAAATTAAATACAAAGAAAACATATTAAAAGCAGCAAGGGAAAGACAACAAATAACACACAAGGGAATCCCCATAAGGTTAACAGCTGATCTTTCAGCAGAAACTCTGCAAGCCAGAAGGGACTGGCAGGACATATTTAAAGTGATGAAGGAGAAAAACCTGCAACCAAGATTACTCTACCCAGCAAGGATCTCATTCAGATTTGATGGAGAAATTAAAACCTTTACAGACAAGCAAAAGCTGAGAGAGTTCAGCACCACCAAACCAGCTTTACAACAACTGCTAAAGGAACTTCTCTAGGCAAGAAACACAAGAGAAGGAAAAGACCTACAATAACGAACCCAAAACAATTAAGAAAGTGGGAATAGGAACATACATATCGATAATTACCTTAAATGTAAATGGACTAAATGCTCCCACCAAAAGACACAGATTGGCTGAATGGATACAAAAATAAGACCCATATATTTTCTGTCTACAAGAGACCCACTTTAGACCTAGAGACACTTACAGACTGAAAGTAAGGGGATGGAAAAAGATATTTCATGCAAAGGGAAACCAAAAGAAAGCTGGAGTAGCAATTCTCATATCAGACAAAATAGACTTTAAAATACAGACTATTAGAAGAGACAAAGAATGACACTACCTAATGATCAAGGGATCGATCCAAGAAGAAGATATAACAATTGTAAATATTTATGCACCCAACATAGGAGCACCTCAATACATAAGGCAAAGCCTAACAGCCATAAAACGGGAAATTGACAGTAACACATTTCATAGTAGGGGACTTTAACACCCCACTTTCACCAATGGACAGATCATCCAAAATGAAAATAAATAAGGAAACACAAGCTTTAAATGATACATTAAACAAGATGGACTTAATTGATATTTGTAGGACATTCCATCCAAAAACAACAGAATACACATTTTTCTCAAGTGTTCATGGAACATTCTCCAGGATAGATCATATCTTGGGTCACAAATCAAGCCTTGGTAAATTTAAGAAAATTGTAATTGTATCAAGTATCTTTTCCAACCACAATGCTATGAGACTAGATATCAATTACAGGAAAAGATCTGTAAAAAATACAAACACATGGAGGCTAAACAATACACTACTTAATAACGAAGTGATCACTGAAGAAATCAAAGAGGAAATTAAAAAATACCTAGAAACAAATGACAATGGAGACACGACGACCCAAAATCTATGGGATGCAGCAAAAGCCGTTCTAAGAGGGAAGTTTATAGCAATACAATCGTACCTTAAGAAACAGGAAACATCGCGAATAAACAACCTAACCTTGCACCTAAAGCAATTAGAGAAAGAAGAACAAAAAAACCCCAAAGTTAGCAGAAGGAAAGAAATCATAAAAATCAGATCAGAAATAAATGAAAAAGAAATGAAGGAAACGATAGCAAAGATCAGTAAAACTAAAAGCTGGTTCTTTGAGAAGATAAACAAAATTGTTAAACCATTAGCCAGACTCATCAAGAAAAAAAGGGAGAAGACAATAGAAATGAAAAAGGAGAAGTAACAACTGACACTGCAGAAATACAAAAGATCATGAGAGATTACTACAAGCAACTCTATGCCAATAAAATGGACAACCTGGAAGAAATGGACAAATTCTTAGAAATGCACAGCCTGCCAAGACTGAATCACGGAGAAATAGAAAATATGAACAGACCAATCACAAGCACTGAAATTGAAACTGTGAATAAAAATCTTCCAAGAAACAAAAGCCCAGACCCAGGTGGCTTCACAGGCGAATTCTATCAAACATTTAGAGAAGAGCTAACACCTATCCTTCTCAAACTCTTCCAAAATATAGCAGAGGGAGGAACACTCCGAAACTCATTCTAGGAGGCCACCATCACCCTGATACCAAAACCAGACAAGGATGTCACAAAGAAAGAAAACTACAGGCCAATATCACTGATGAACATAGATGCAAAAATCCTCAACAAAATACTAGCAAACAGAATCCAACAGCACATTAAAAGGATCATACACCATGATCAAGTGAGGTTTATTCAAGGAATGCAAGGATTCTTCAGTATACGCAAATCAATCAACGTGTTACACCATATTAACAAATTGAAGGAGAAAAACCATTTGATCATCTCAATAGATGCAGAGAAAGCTTTCGACAAAATTCAACACCCATTTATGATAAAAACCCTGCAGAAAGTAGGCATAGAGGGAACTTTCCTCAACATAATAAAGGCCATATATGACAAACCCACAGCCAACATCGTCCTCAGTGGTGAAAAACTGAAAGCATTTCCACTAAGATCAGGAACAAGACAAGGTTGCCCACTCTTACCACTCTTATTCAACATACTTTTGGAACTTTTAGCTACAGCAATCAGAGAAGAAAAGGAAATAAAAGGAATCCAAATCGGAAAAGAAGAAGTAAAGCTGTCATTGTTTGCAGATGACATACTATACGTAGAGAATCCTAAAGATGCTAGCAGAAAACTGCTAGAGCTAATCAATGAATTTGGTAAAGTAGCAGGATACAAAATTAATGCACAGAAATCTCTGGCATTCCTGTACACTAATGATGAAAAATCTGAAAGTGAAATCAAGAAAACACTCCCATTTACCATTGCAACAAAAAGAATAAAATATCTAGGAATAAACCTACCTAAGGAGACAAAAGACCTGTATGCAGAAAATTATGAGACACTGATGAAAGAAATTAAAGATGATACAAATAGGTGGAGAGATATACCATGTTCTTGGATTGGAAGAATCAGCACTGTGAAAATGACTCTACTACCCAAAGCAATCTACAGATTCAATGCAATCCCTATCAAACTATCACTGGCATTTTTCACAGAACTAGAACAAAAAATTTCACAATTTGTATGGAAACGTAAAAGACCCCGAATAGCCAAAGCAATCTTGAGAACGAAAAAAGGAGTTGGAGGAATCAGGCTCCCTGACTTCAGACTATACTACAAAGCTACAGTAATCAAGACAGTATGGTACTGGCACAAAAACAGAAAGATAGATCAATGGAACAGGATAGAAAGCCCGGTGATAAACCCACGCACATATGGTCACCTTATCTTTGATAAAGGAGGCAGGAATGTACAGTGGAGAAAGCACAGCCTCTTCAATAAGTGGTGCTGGAAAAACTGGACAGGTACATGTAAAAGTATGAGATTAGATCACTCCCTAACACCATACACAAAAATAAGCTCAAAATGGATTAAAGACCTAAATGTAAGGCCAGTAACTATCAAACTCTTAGAGGAAAACATAGGCAGAACACTCTATGACATAAATCACAGCAAGATCCTTTTTGACCCACCTCCTAGAGAAATGGAAATAGAAACAAAAACAAACAAATGGGACCTAATGAAACTTCAAAGCTTTTGCACAACAAAGGAAACTATAAACAAGACGAAAAGACAGCCCTCAGAATGGGAGAAAATATTTGCAAATGAAGCAACTGACAAAGAACTAATCTCCAAAATTTATAAGCAGCTCATGCAGCTCAATAACAAAAAAACAAACAGCGCAATCCAAAAATGGGCAGAAGACCTAAATACACATTTCTCCAAAGAAGATATGCAGACTGCCAACAAACACATGAAAGAATGCTCAACATCATTAATCATTAGAGAAATGCAAATCAAAACTACAATGAGATATCATCTCACACCAGTCAGAATGGCCATCATGAAAAAATCTAGAAATAGTAAATGCTGGAGAGAGTGTGGAGGAAAGGGAACCCTCTTGCACTGTTGGTGGGAATGTAAATTGATACAGCCACTGTGGAGAACAGTATGGAGGTTCCTTAAAATATTACAAATAGAATTACCATATGACCCAGCAATCCCGCTACTGGGCATATACCCTGTGAAAACCATAATTCAGAAAGAGTCATGTACCAAAATGTTCATTGCAGCTCTATTTACAATAGTCCGGAGATGGAAACAACCTAAGTGTCCATCATCGGATGAATGGATAAAGAAGATGTGGCACATATATACAATGGAATATTACTCAGCCATAAAAAGAAATGAAATTGAGCTATTTGTAATGAGGTGGATAGACCTAGAGTCTGTCATACAGAGTGAAGTAAGTCAGAAAGAGAAAGACAAATACCGTATGCTAACACATATATATGGAATTTAAGGGGAAAAAAAGTCATGAAGAACCTAGGGGTAAGACAGGAATAAAGACACAGACCTACTAGAGAATGGACTTGAGGATATGGGGAGGGGGAAGGGGAAGCTGTGACAAAGCGAGAGAGAGGCATGGACATATATACACTACCAAACGTAAGGTAGATAGCTAGTGGGAAGCAGCCCCATAGCACAGGGAGATCAGCTCGGTGCTTTGTGACCGCCTGGAGGGGTGGGATGGGGAGGGTGGGAGGGAGGGAGACGCAAGAGGGAAGAGATATGGGAACATATGTATATGTATAACTCATTCACTTTGTTATAAAGCAGAAACTAACACACCATTGTAAAGCAATTATACTCCAATAAAGATGTAAAAAAAAAATAATCATACACATATATTCACTGAAAACCATAAATTGCAAAGTTGTATGTCTTGTGTTGTCTACATTTTAAACTGGTTTATTCAGATATAATTGTCCTATGATAAACTGCGTATTTTAGGGTGTACACTTTGATAAGTTTTAAAATTTTTATTTTATATTGGGGTACAGCTGATTTACAATGTTGTGTTAGTTTCAGGTGTACAGCAAAGTGATTCAGTTATACATATATCTATTCTTTTTCAAATTCTTTTCCCATTTATTATAGAATACTGAGCAGAGTTCCCTGTGCTGTACAGTAGGTCCTTGTTGATTATACACTTTGATAAGTTTTATACCTGTGAACTTATCACCACGATCAAGACAATGAAAATATCCATCACCCTCAAAAGTTTCCTTGTGCACCTTGACAATCTTTCTCTTGCCTCTCTCTCCCACCCAAACAATCACTGATCCGTTTTCTGTCACTAAAGATTAGTTTATATTTTCTAGAGTTTTAAGAAAATCAAAACATTTAATATATTCTCTTTTTGTTATAGATAGATATCTATATAGATATAGATATAGTATAATTTGTTTATCCATTCACCTGTTGATGGACATTTGGATTGCTTCCAGTTTTAAGTTATTTCAAAGAAAACCTTCTATGAACATATGTCTTTGTATGAACATATGCTTTCATTTCTTTTGGGTAAATACTAAAGAGTGGAATGATTGGATCACAGGGCAGATGTATGTTTAACTTTTTAAGAAACTGTCGACCTGTTTTTCAAAGTAACTGTAGCATTTTATACTCCACCAGAAGTCTATGAGAGTTCTAGTCTTCAAATTTTGGCCCACACTTGGGCCAGTCTTTTTAATTTTAATCATTTTTAATTTTAATCATTCTAATAGGTTCATGGTGGTATCTCACTGTAGTTTTAATTTCCTTTTCCCTAGTGACTGATGCTGTTGAGCACCTTTTCATATGCTTATTCGCCATCCATATCTGTTCAAATCTTTTGCTCATTTAAAAAAATGTAGTTTTTGTTTTTCAAAAATAAAAAGAAATAAAATAATATTGGTTAGTGTATGTCAAAAAAATGTTTAGAGGACCACTCCCCAAACCAAAAAAAGTAAATATTTGTGGATATTAGAATTAAAGGAAAATTTAACCTTATAAGTTATTCATTTTTGAAATGTTTAAATATTTTTGCAATGAGCATGTGTTACTTATTAGGAAAAACAATTTATCTTTCTTTCTTTTACAGATGTACATTTAAGACAATCTTTATGGATTTGATGATTTGGTGAAGAAGGCCCAGAGAATGATTTTGGAGTAATGAGAATTGAGTTTTATACAGCTGCTGCTACCTCTTCTCACACAGCATTATAAGGATGCTTCCTGAGGACAGAACATCTGGGAACAACTGGTGGAAGAAGGGTATTGCTAGACAGAGTGCTAGAAAGATAGCGCTTTGACTAGTTTTTATTTTGCTCTGCAAACATGGCGGGTCAGGGAAGAGGCTGAGCCAAGCATCTGGAAAGACAGGTGAGTTCTGGGAAAAGATGAGAAGATGAGAAGACTGCTTGGGGAGGAACTTTGGGAAGTCACAGGAGGTGAATTTAGGGGAAATTGTTTTGTGAAAGGGTGGTATAACCCTCTTCATCTGCCCAAGAAAACATCTTTAAAATCGACATTATTCATTAGTTCTTTTTGGACGTCAACTTTTGTTTTCTGGGTATCTCCAGGTTGATACAGAGAGAGAGCAGGGGTGGACCAAGGAGTAACCTTATGACCTCAGCTCACAAAACTCTTAAACTGAGAAGAGGAAGTGGTGAAAGAAAAGAGAAATGTTGAGCAAGTACAAATTTAGTCTTAAATCACTTAAAATAATTTTTAAAAATTGTAAAGGTAATTTTTAAGAGCAATTTTAGGTTTCCAATAAAATTGAGAGGGAGGTTACAGAGATTTTCCGTATATCCCCTCTCTTCACACATGCATAACTTCCCGCTTTATCAACATCCCCCTTTATCAACATCAGTCACCAGGATGGTATATATTTTTACCAAAGGTGAACCTACAGTGACATATCATAGTCACCCAAAGGTCATTGTTTACTTTAGGGTTCACTCTTGGTGTTGTCCACTCTATTTCACTGCCTTAAAAATCTTCTTTTTGCTGCCTATTCACCTCTTCCCTCCCCCCGATCCTGGCAACCACTAATAATTTTAATTGTCTCCATAGCTTTGCTTTTTCCAGAATGTCCTATAATTGGAATCATGCAGTATGTAGTCTTTTCAGATTGGCTTCTTTCCCTTAGGAATATGCATTTAAGGTCCTTATGTTGTTTCATGGCTTGATAGCTCATTTCTTTTTAGCACTGAATAATATTCCATTGTCTGATGTACCACAGTTTATTTATCCATTCACCTACTGAAGGACATCTTAGTTGTTTTCAAGTTTTAGCAGTTATGAATATAGCTGCTATAAACACCCGTGTGCAGGTTTTGTGTAGACATAAATTTTCAGCTCCTTTAGGTAAGTAGCAAGGAACATGATTGCTGGATCCTATGATAAGAATATGTTTAGTTTTTTATGAAACTCCCAAACTGTGTTCCAAAATGACTCTGCCATTTTACATTCCCACCAGCATTGTATGAGTGTTTCTGTCGTTCCACATTCTTACCAGCATCTGGTGTTTTCAGTGTTCTGAATTTTGGCCATTCTGATATGTGTCTAGTGGTATCTCATTGTTGTTTTAAATCTCATTTCCCTGGTGACATACAATGTAGAGCATCTTTTCATATGCTTATTTACCACCTGTTTATCTTCTTTGGTGGAGTGTCTATGAAGATCTTTGGTTATTTTTAAATTGGGTTCTTTGTTTTCTTCCTATTGAGTTTTAAGAGTTCTTTGTATATTTTGGATAACAGTCCTTTCAGATGTCTTTGCGAATATTTTCTCCCATTCTGTGGCTTGCCTTCTCATTTTCTTGACATTGTCTTTTGCAGAGCAGAAGTTTTAAATTTTAATGAAGTTCAGCTTACTACTTATTTCTTTCATGGATCAGGTCTTTGGTGGTGAATCTCACTTTTTTTTTTTTAAACCCATTTTTTAAAAGTCCTCTTGACTAGGTAAAGTGAAAGAAGAGAGGCAGCCTCTATCCATCAGAGTCCTCATAGAAAACACTGTCAAAAGGTCACTGAAAAGATTATAATGAAGAGACTACTTCCTGAGATGAAGTCAAGGTTAAGGGAAATAAAAGATGTTGACCTAGCGGGAAACAGTTGCCAGCCCTAGGCCTAAAGGGGCAATGGGAAGGGGCAGCTACTGGATGCTGAAAGAGAGGAGCTGCTGGAGAGGAATGTGGCCTTAAGTAGAGGAACCAAATGGGAGCCAGAAAACAGGGAACCATGATGTATTCCACACAGGTCAGTGGCCAGAGGCTCAGAGAAGAGCTGGGACAGAGTGAATCTAGATGGGCCTATGAAGGACATCCTCGCACAGACTCCCAACAGAATCCTACTCTTCCCATCCATTCACCCCTTAAACCACCCACTTCCATCTAGAAAGTCATAAAGAACAGTTTCAACCTAGAGGCTGGTGATTCCTAATTCCTTTTGGCTCACAGACTCCAAAAAGCACTCATAAGCACCTTCATAAATTTACATACAATATTTCTCCTCTTTACAGACAGGGGGCCCTTTACTAAGCAAGTAGTTAGGTCTTTCTCACTGATATTCTTGCAAAAATTAGTAGCCAATACCTGAAAAAAGTTTTGAAATAAATCCAGATTGTATATTTAAAATAAAAAAAAATTCAGGAGGAAATTTCTGCTTAAAAGGAAATTTCAAAAGTACATGGCTTTTTTTTTTAAACTTCAATAAGCACTTTAGCTTTATTTGACATTCTACACATGTCATTTCTAACTCTGATGGCAGTAAGTTATGAAATCCTCGATTACAAGGGTAGGTGTTACAGATGGAATGAAAATTTCCATTTCTTGCCTTTGCTGCTAAGGGTTGGTTTGACTGAGAAAGATGTCAGAATTCTCAAACACGCTGTGAGTTGGATTCCTTCTGTATCATGTCTTTGTCTTTGTTCTCCAGTCATTGAGGTCATCTTTGGTTTTTGTTTGTTTGTTTGTTTTTGGCCATGCCACGTGGCATGCGGGATCTTAGTTCCCAGACCAGGGGACCAGGGATCGAACCCATGGCCCCTGCAGTGGAAGTGAGAAATCTTAACCACTGGACCACCAGGGAAATCCTGAAGTCATCTTTGTCAAGATCTGCTCCATTGACACTATCTGGTATTTTGAGCAGAGGTAACGTGCGGATTTCTGCAGTGTTTCCCGATTCTAGAGGTATTTTCCTGACAAGGAATTGGCACCCTGGGTTATAGCTGGCAGGAAAACTTTCCCCAGATCTGTAAAGTTTCCTTAGCTGTCTACCTCCAATCTTCCAGAGAGGTAGCCTCATCCAAAGAGTAGGTAGTTTTCTAGCAATTCCCCTCACAGTGAGTAAGGGACTTTGATTAGGAGTGTGGGCCCCAAATTTAGACTGCTTGAAGCTTGGAACCACTCTTTAAAACCTTGAGAACTTAAGCAAGTGACTTGGCTCGACTTCCTCATCAGTGGATAATAACAGTACCTATTTAATAAGATTGTTGTGAGGATTAGATTAATTCAGATAAAGCTTTATAATGGGGTAGCCACATTTTGTTATTATTCTAATAGCCACATACATCTAGAAAGCTGTGGAAAAATTCTTTCCTGTCATTCATTCTTCTGTTCATTCGTTCATGTGCTTCTGAATATTTACTGAGCTCAGCACTGTGCTCTGTGCTAGAGATACAACGATCAACTAAAACAGAATTAGTCCCTGGCTTCCTTGAGCCCATAGTCTAGTAGGGAAGACAGATGCTAATCAAATAATCATAACCACAAATATAAAATTATTATGGAAGAAAGGGACATGGTTCTATGAGAACCAATAATGGAGAGCTATGACCCTAAAGAAGTGTTGTTTAATCTGAGATCTTAAGGCTGAGAATGAGTTCTCTACCTTGAATTCAGTTAAGTGCTGATAGACTTACTTTTCAGACAGCTGGGCTTTCTATATAGCAGAGGAGAACTTCAAAAACTTCAGAAAAGACAGAAATTCAAGGCTCTGACATTGAATAGGTTGATGACTTTTGGAGTAGTAAACAATATTTTAATCAGGGTTTGTCTCTGACATGAATGCAAGACAGTCTGGGATGGAATGAATCTCAGTGACGTGTGGAGTTTCTTCCTTCACCAAGCCAGAAAGCCCAGAGGCACTGCCAAATACGGCTGGGTCTCCGGCTGTGCCCAGGATCAATGTCTGAGTTGAAGTTTTGTTTGGCAAATAAAGTTTTTACAATTTCAAAACCACAGGAGGCCTCTGAACTTTCCAGAAGGGCTCCCAACATAGGAATCCTCCTCTGATACTGTCTTCATACAAATAACATGGGAACCAGGACTTCACTCTGCTAAGAGAAGTCAATACCTTCATGATAAAGAGAAATGGTCCCCAATGTTCGTAGCAGCACTATTCACAATAGCCAAGAAGTGGAAGCAGCCCGTGTGTCCATCGACAGAGGAATGGATAAAAAAGATGTGGTAGATGGAATTCTACTCAGCCATAAAAAAGAATGAAATAATGCCATTGGCAGCAACATGGATGGACCTAGAGAGTATCATACTAAGTATCATACTAAGTAAAATAAGTCAGAAAGAGAAAGACAAATATCATATGATATCGCTTATATGTGGAATCTAAAACCTGGCACAAATGAACTTATTTACAAAACAGAAACAGACTCACAGACATAGAAAACAAACTTATAGTTACCAAAGGGGAAGGAGGGCGGAGTCAGGAGTATGGGATTAACAGATACACACTACTATAACAACAAGGACCTACTGTATAGCACAGGGAACTATATTTAATATTTTGTAATAACCTATAATGGAAAAGAATCTGAAAAAAATAAAAATGGGGATAATATATATTTTTAAAGTGCTGTCCGAAAAAAAGAGAGAGAGAGAGAAGGGCAATTCTTCAATGATCTGCTCCAAAATACTGACATAGATTTTACTGATTCTGGAATGGATGAGAACATTTGACAGGGTATTGTCTGAGTTTTAAAATTTTCCTCCAAGGCATAAATCAGCTTAACCACTTCCAAGACACGTTGCTTCCTCAAGGTCTTTTATCTGGTAACAGATAAAACTGCAGTATGCAGTTTTGTAGGATGACCAAAGACAACATTCTTTGTGTTGAAGCAAATCCAATTTTGGTAACATTTTAATGTCTTTCAATTGAGCATTTGACTTAGGCAAAAAAAGCATACCATTCAGTGAACTGTCAGGATGTAAGGGACCACTTCAGCTCTGTTGGCTTCCTACTTCCATAGGTAAGCATCTTGCCACACAAGATGCCCTCTGACTTTTGTGTTCTGCTGATACAAATAAAACCCAACCATACATATATATATATATATGGTGATATTTCCTAGCCTAAGCTGGTATCAAGTTATAGATAGATAGGTGATAGATGTTCATGATCATAATAACATAAAACATTTGTAATTCATATCAAAGGAAGGCCTGATGGATATTATAGTTGGCCAATGATGACAGTTACAAATTACCAAATGGTACTTTTCTTTACAGGCTGCCCTTTACTTTAGTATGAAACAATGCTTTAGTAACAAATATAAGTTAAACAAAAAGTTTTACTCCCCTAACTATAATTTTAAATATTGGAGAAGACATAAAAGAAGAATATCTTTTCCCACAGGTTGGATCTTCTGAAAGCCACCAGTGGGTGCCCTGGGTCAGAAGGCCCAGGCTAACAACCTCACCTATGTAATCTTTAATCTTACAGTACTAACCTCTCTCTGTTTTTTCTTTCCTCTCTCTTTACTTTCAATTTCACCTTTACAGTTCTTTATGTATTAAATATAACTGTCTGAAATGAGATAGAGAATCATTTAAATAACTTGGAGCAGCAATTTATAAACTGTGGTACAAAAGATCACTGATGCCCACTGAAAGATCTCAACACTTTTCCCAGCCTTCCCTGGCCTTTGCAGTGTCAGTCGTTTTGCATCTCCTCCCCTCTCCTCAGACTTGTTTTTAACCCCAGTGTTTCTCTGAATTATGATGAGTCTCTTAAAGTTTTGTGTATCAAGATTGACCATGTGCACGTCTCAGAGAATATTCTCTTCTCTTAGCAGGGTTTTTTGACCTGTGTAGGGTCTGTGAACTCTTAGGGGATTCAGAGATATCCTTTAAAGGGGTCTGGAACCAAAACCTCCACATGCATTTCCCTATTTGGAGTTCCATGTACCACAATTCTTTTCTTCCTATGACTGTTTTTCCTGACTTCATTCTTCTTTTTCTAGAAGACTCATTACTTCAGCCAATCCATTCATGATCACTTTCTCTTGTTTGTATTATTTTTCTTTCCTCATTCTAAATCCTCATTCACTTCAGCATTTGAATTTGCAGCCTCCCCGTTACCCTAAATCTGGCCTTGTAAGGAGAGCCCTTCACTTCATGCCCCCAGCAGGGGTCACCCTAGTTCCTTCCCAGAGAGCCATACAGTCCAAATGCCCATTATCAAGTTAAAGGACCCACCTTCTAGTCTTGGAACTGTAGTTCCAGTTTCCATGAAACATTGTAAATACTTAAAGCTCAACATTCACATTGTTCTCATCTCCATTCTTATCTAATAGTGGGTAGCACTTTAAGCTCCCTTTAAAGAAATTATTTATTTATTTATTTTGGGGTGCATTGGATCTTAGTTGCTGCCCGCGGGCTTTCTCTAGTTGCGGTAAGCGGGGGCTACTCTTCGTCACGGTGCACGGGCTTCTCATTGCAGTGGCTTCCCTTGTTGCGGAGCACGGGTTCTAGGCACACGGCCTTCAGTAGTTGTGGCGCAAGGGCTTAGTTGCTCCGCCGCATGTGGGATCTTCCCGGACCGGGGCACGAACCCGTGTCCCCTGCATCGGCAGGCGGACTGTCAACCACTGCGCCACCAGGGAAGCCCTTTTCATTGTTTTTTAATCAAGCATTCTCTTTAAAATTCTTTTCTATAGTTATTTATGCCATTTAAAAAAATGCATTGAGTTTATTATACTAAATAAAAAAGAACCAGGAAAAATTAGCAACATAACAGCTAGTTACGAAAACATAATAATGTTCCAATTAAAGTGATTACTAGAGTTGAGCTCAGGGAACAACTTGATTTAAACAAAAATATCACACCAGTGATTCTACCTTCTCATTCTTGCCTCATTAGATCATTCCCACAAGCATCAAACATGCCATTATTTTTCTCCTCGTAAAACAAACAAAAACTTTTTTTGAGCCTACTTCTCCAGCTATTACCCCAATTCTCTGCTCTTCTCTGAAACAAAACTACTTAAAAGAGTTGCTTGTATTTTCCATCTTCCTCTCCTCTCATTCTGCCTTTTGTCCATTCAAATCAGGCTTTTTCCCACCACTCCTCTGAACTTGCTCTCGTCCACTGGGTCCCCAGCGACCTTCATGTTGCTAAATCCAATGGTCAATTCTCAGTTCTCATCCTGCTTGACCTATGAGTAGCATTTGACAATAATGCTTCATACTACAAACATTTTCTTCAGTTGCTTCCAGGACACCACACTGACCTGGTTTTCCTGTCACCTTGCTGATCCCTCATTGTCAATCTCCTGTCCTAGATTCTCGTCCTCTTCTTGTGGGTGTTAGAGTTCCATAAGGCTCTGATGTGGTCCTCTTCTGTTCTACATCTCCACTCATTTCCTAAATGATCTCTTGCAGATCCGTGGCTTTAAATTCCTTCCATGATTCTCTGATGAATCATGTTCCACTGCTGATAGCAGAGATTCCATGACAATAGCTTAGACACAGACGAGTTCACTCTCTCACATAAGAGTCAGAAGGAGCCTGAAGAAGCCAGTCCACAGCTGATGTGGCAGATCCATGAAGTCATCAGAGACTCAGGCTACTTCTGATTTTCTGCTCCGTCATCCTAGTGTGGGGCTTCTATTCTCGGGTCCACCTCATGATCTGAGATGGCTAACTTAGCTCTAGGCATCATCTACAGATCAGGAGGAAGGAAAGGAGAAAGGAGAACCGTCAGCAGACCAGCTCTTTTAAAGGAGCCTTTTTGGAAGCCCCTGGCCCCAACGCACATATACATTTGCAAGTTTATCTCATTAGTTCAATGGCTAGATTCAGTCATGTGCTTATATCTCGCTGCAAGGGAAACTGGTAGTTGTGGCCTTTATTCCAGGTAGCAATATGTTGAGCCAAAGTTGACGTTCTATACTAAAGAGGAAGAGGAGAAAGAATATTTGATAAGCATCTAGTAATCTCTGCTCTAATATCAATATACTGAAGGTCCCATATTAATGTCTCTAGCCCTGTACTCTTCTCTGAGCCTCAAGACTACTTATTCCTTAGCTCTGCTTGGATGCCTACTTGGCAACTCAAACTTAACATGAGTAAAGCACTCCCTTTACAATGCAGTCTCAGCCATGAATGCCTGATTGGGATGAGTTGAGAAAAGAAGGAGGAATGAGAAAGCGAAGACAGTGAATAGAGAGAACTCTTTCAAGGAATTTTGATATAAAAAGGAGCAGAGGGGAAATCATTGCAGTAGTGTAGTCCTCAAGAAGACAAGGGTGGGAATTCCCTGGTGGTCCAATGGTTAGGACTCTGCATTCTCACTGCTGGGGGCCTGGCTTCGATCCCTGGTCGGGGAACTAAAATCCCACAAGCTGTATGGTGTGGCCAAATAAATAATAATAAAATAAAATAAATAAAAATAGAAGACAAGCGTGGGTGGGATGCAATGCACAAGTGAGGAGATTGGCTTTTGATGGAAACAGGAGTTTACAGGTACAACTTTTAGTCAGGAAGGCTCACTGAATTGAAGCTTTGATAACCCACTCTACACCAAATGAATGACGATAATAGGTCAAACCTAAAGGGAGAAAACAATAAATGTAAATCCAGGTTCAGAAATAAGACAAACAGCTCCTAGGTGGAGATAGAACAAAAGTGTCAAAGCAAGTAGGCTGAAGCCACAAAGTTTATGGGAAATCCAGAAAGCACAGAGCCCTGGCCAGGATTTCAGCTCCTGAGGCGTAGAAGACACTAAAACTGCTCCATGAGAAACTAGATTCAGCCTTATAGCCTGAAAACTCCTCTCTTCTCAAGAATGAGGCTGAAAAAATATTAAAACTCTAGGTAACTTCTACTAGGAGACATGGCTTTTAGAAAGATATAGACCCAGGAAGAAGGGGGTACCCAGATTCAACCCTACAATCAAAAATTGAGCCATCCTGCCTAATTGCTCTGTGATTGGATCTGCGGACTCCACAATATTACCTTAGGGCAGGAATTCCAAGTTACTACTAGAATACTTGGCTTTTGGTCAAGGGTCTGCTGACAGAGAGAGGTGAGCTCGTTGTTGAAGGCATGGGGAGAGATACAAAGAAAAATGCTACAACCTTTCAAAGGCTTCAGTGTGAACCTGCAACCTCACATTCAAAACGTGGATAGGTTTAATGCTGAGAAAGAAAGCCAACAAAATTAACAATTAGAATGTGAGTTGACTACAGATAAAATCAGTTTTATGTCTGGAGTAGTTTGATAAGATTTTAATATAAATATGATTGAAACGATCAAAGAATTAAAGGCATAATTTTACCAAAAAGAACAAGAGATTATGGAATAAAAATAAACAAAAATGAAACACAAAAGAGATGATCCAAATTTTGTATATAAAAAATACAGTCGTTGGAGTACAAATGTATTAGGTTTGAATTCCAATACAGTCAAAGGGAAAATTAGTGACTTGCAAGATTGTAAAATGGAATAGCCCAGAACACAGAAAAGAGAACAAAGAGAGAGACATGGGTATGGACAGGGTAAGATGGTGTATTTAGTCCTGGGAGACCAGGCAGTTCTTTTTGTATTGCTTCTATTTTCTCAGTAAAATTAGAGGTGAGATCATCAGCTGACATGGAGGAGGAGATGTTGAGTGTTAGAAGAGAAAGGAAAACAAGTGACAGTCCTTTTAGAGAGTGGGGAGTAAATTAAGGAAATATGGAAGGATTGCCAGGAAGTGCTGGTGGCCCTCTCCAGTCTATTAGGATTTAGACTACCTAAAAAAAGTCTGTTGCCAGTGGGACAGATCCTGGGCAAGGGGCAAGAAGCAAACTGAGTGGAAAGACAAATGTTAGGAACACATTCAATTCATTGTGATTATTTACTTTCATAATTGCATGAAAAGGTGGATTCTGTCTATAAAAAGACAGATTTTCAAGTGAAAGTATAGAGAAAAGAAGAAACAGATAACCTATGAGGAAAGAAGAGCAAAGAAAGAGAAAAAAGAAGAAGCAGTCATGTGTATTAGAATCAGGTATAGAGACACACTACTATGTGTAAAATAGATAACCAACAAGGACCTACTGTACAGCACAGGGAATTATACTTAATATTTTGTAATAACCTGTAAAGGTGAAAATCTGAAAAAGAATATACATATATGTGAATTACTGTTCTATACATCTGAAGCTACAACACTTTAAATCAATTATACTTCAATTAAAAAAAAAGTAGGTATAGTGAGTAGCAAATACTCAGAAAGTAGAAAGAATAATTTAGAAGACAGACTAAATTAGTTATTGGTAGGGGATTGAGAGGGAATCAAATAGCCACTCCTAGTACATTGATCTTCAAAAGTTTTTTTAGTATATTTTAGAAAATTTTCATCAAAATAAATGGAAAGTTTATAATCTAGTCTTTTAAGGGTTAAGTGTCTATCTGGATAAGTCTGCCCTTGAAAGTTATCTGAGGTATGGGAAGTTTTCTTTTTCCTTTCCTTGTTTAGAAAATAATAATATATGCCATCAGAATCTGGCAATATTCTAACTACTTGTAACATAGGGGTCTATATATGTTCATTCATTCAGTCAACACATATTTGTTGCCTGTGTACTTACGCATATCACTGGTTTAACTCCAAGGACATGTCAAGGCATGTCAATTCTATCACCTGGATTCCATTCCAAGTTCCACTATTCAATACATGGTAAACTGGGATTGGTTGAGTTGCTTAAACTCTTTGAGTCTCAGTTTCCCCTTCTATAAAATAAAAATGAGGATAATGCTACCTTCCCCCGGATAACATTACCCTCCCTCATCAGGTTCCTATGAGCATTAAATGATATAAGATATTTAAAGTGTTTAGGCTCGTGCCTAATAAGTGCTCACTACATGGTAGCTGTTATTCTACTAATTAAATTTAATTCTACTAATTAAAATTCCAAGGAGAATATTATACTGTCTTAGAAGTGATACTAAAGCTAAATATTTTAGAGTGAACCTTGTACGTCTTATTAGGTAACCAGTGCACCTAGTATCTTGCTAGGTACTCTGTGGATAGTCAGTAAATGATATCTACCATTATTACTAATAATACTAGTACTTTGGATTTGATAGTACCTCACAGTTCTCAAAATGCTGCCATAAGCATTACCTGGTTTGATGCTCACTGCCCCTGGAAAAGTAGATATAGGACAAATATTATCTTCTCAGTTAAATAGATAAAGGAGCAGAGACATGGAGAAAAACTAAGTGACTTGACCAAAATCACATGGCTTATAAACCGAAGATTCCAAACTAGAATACAGGTGTTTGTTACCACGGTTGTTAATAAGCATCATAGAGATTGAAAGCATTTATTAATGCAATTGTTGGTTATCTTAATAATTACACTAATCATTTCCTCATTTTGATATAGAAATCATTTTCATTTACTTGTTCGTTATTAATATATCTAAGGATATCCATAAACCACAAAGTAACTTCATTAGTTCATATCTGTATGAAGCATAGTTTTCCTTATACATTTACAGTGGGAGCCATTTCATGTTTTAATAGAACACATAGTTCTTTTGGTCAGAGTTTAAAATTCACATTTCCAGCAGTCCCTTTCCAGTGAAAATGTAACTATTGCTGTTTCTCCATATCTTTTTAGTCATTATCTTTCTCTTATCCTTTCCCTCTTCTGTTTCACACTGAAGGCCTGTGAGATTTGTGATGCTTGTTATTTTTGCCATATGGGTGCCATGTGAAAGTAAATTATTAATATGTTTTTCTCCAATACTTGTAATATTTATTAAAGGTGGGAAGTTGCTGGCACTCCCTATGAAGCCGTATATTAAGCACTTGCCTAGAGTTTGGCCTTGTTGTGATTTAACCTTTGTTAGTCTCCCTATACTTTTGTTTAAGAAGGAAGGTCCTTTCCTGCTTGGGAAGATGGATGGGGCCTTTGATGTACTGGTGGAGAAATGTGTCAAGCTTCGGACCTACAGGAGCCTGGAAAGGGGCTGAATGGTTCTACATAAGGACATGGGATGTCTCTTCTGGAATAGGCAGGAGGGATGGGAAGAAAATTGTGAGGACGGAAGCTGCCATGGGATGTGGGACTGAGGAAACACTGAGGTGTGTTATTTACAGTAAAGTTTCTTAGCTGCTCCTTGAAGATCTACATTTTTCTTCAAGGCCCTTGGAGTTGAATTTGTACATTCTTCAGATGTGTTACTGTGGGTGCTATGAACAGAGCAATGCTATATTTGGATTATACAATCGTACCCACAAAATTTATTTAATTAAATATACATTTGTACATAGCCCTGTTCTAGATGCTTTTTTAAGAAAAAAATTGTGTTTTGATGATAATGCAGAAAAGTTCAGAACCTGTACACTAAAGGGTTCCTTTTGAAGACCTACTTAAACAGAGTCTGAACTAATTTTTAAAGATTATCTAGAAAACTACTAAAACTTTGTTAGTAGTCTTTAAAACTAGATGAACGAGCTTCTCTGGGAAAATAACCAGTATTAATGTTGGTATATGTCACAGACTATGGGCTTTAGTTTAGAAATGTATTCAGAAAAGCTCTTAATTTTTTCTGGAAATGAGATAGCAGCATTGTTCCAGCAATTTTCCTGAATTGTCTATGTGGTTGGCTTCATTACCCTGTTTGCTAGGAAAATTTGGCCCATAGTTCTCCCAAGTTCGCAGAATCAGTGAAATTTAGTATAAAGCTGTCATTTTTTCCAGTTAACCAATTTTATTGTCAAGTGAGTGATTCTCTGCTGATTGGCTCCACCACAGATTTGCTTTTCAGCTTGGTGTTCAGTGCTGTTAGGCAATCATTCCTGTGGCAGAGTCCATGGATGAGCTCTCCAAAACAGTTCCCAATCCCTGTCTCCCTTACCTTCATTTACAACTTGAGCTAGAAAACAAGAATCCCCTATTTCCCAGACTCCTTTGCCGCTAAGAGGTGGCCATATAGCATAGTTCTGGCCAAGGAGGTAAAGGGTTTCACTTTGCAAATAGAAAGGAAATAGCTCTTTGGGACAACTTTTTTTTTTCTGTTTAGACCATTATTTGTCCCTTTTCCTTTTTTCCTGCATTGAACTTGTATGGGATACCTAGAAGTGCAGCAAGCCATCTTTTGACCACAGGGTAATAATCATGAGAAAGGAATCCGAGTTCCAAAGAGCATCACTGAGCCTCTACACCAACATTTGATGGACACACTGTGTTTCATTGAATGAAATAAATACCACACCCCCCCCCATCCCCACCCCTACCGTGGTCCACTTGGTCCATGTTAGACTTCTGTTGATCGATTACACTTTGGACTAAAACACTCTTTAGACCCACCTGGCTCCTCCCTTTTTCAACAGAAGCAGTTCTGTTACTCGAGTGGATGCTTCTTGGTGGCCTCTCCAGCCATTCCACAAAGCTCTAATTTCTTTTCCAGAATCTATGTGGTTTCTGAAAGGTCATTCCATTCCTGTATCTAGGGATGAAGCACTTCACCTAGGCTAAGCCAGTTGATGCATTCCATATTCTAGCCATAATGTTCGGTTCACAATTGACTATATGCCTTAAGATGGTCCAATCAGAATGAGTCTCAGGACTTTTAGTGGAAACTCTGAATCATGGTCCCTCTCTTTCTTCAGCAAATGTGGTGTGCAGATGCAATGCCAGGAACTGCTGCAGTCATTTTGCTACCATGTGGCAAAGGCAGCCTGAGTACACAGTTGGCATACTGAAGAGGACAGATCTTACACCCTCACAGAGAGCCAGCCTCCTGATGTGACTGAAGCTGAAGGCTGTCCAGTAATTCCTCTTTATTGTTTAATCATTTCAAGTAAGCTGAAGTCTTACTGATACACAGTTCTAGTTTGGCCTCTACCTCTTAGCAGAAAACTTCATGCGTAAGGTATCTTCCATTTGTTCCTCCAGATTCACTCTACCCCTTTGCTCCCTGTTCTGTGCCTCATGAGGCTGAACTGTTTTGACCATATCAGTGGGTATCCTTGCCTCTGACTTCCAGTTGGATTTGGCTAACAGGAAGCACCAGCAGGTGATCAGAGGGAAGAAGGGAGTGGAGTAAAACCAAGGTATATATTTTCCTGGACCCCTCCTTGTGGGGTCCCTGCAGGCTGGCTGTGTCCCTTGGCCAAGGCCAGAGCTCCTGTCAAGTAGTCTCTCTGCACAGACTTTTCTTTTTCTAATAACCACACCCTCCTCTTGCCCTTTAGTCCTACGTGTGGTAATGGGTCCTCACTGATGCAAACTAGAGAACTGCCCTATGTCTGTGGTTTCCCTACACTCTGAGCACTTGTTTTTAAATAGTTCTCTTATTAGAATTGCCTCATATCATCCAATTTGACCATGACATCTGTTTCCTGCTGAGGCCCTGACTGGTACACCTCATTCTCTACTCCACCAAGGAAAAAGAGGTTACACCTCTCCACATCTTCAGTCATCATGTGCAGTACCGACACATACTTCAGCTCTGTGTTTTCGAGATTGCTGGGGAAGGTGCAACAGGTCTGTGCCTCTTTTCCTTCTCATAAGCATGGCAATAATCATGCTTTTCCTGCCTATCTTGCCAGGAATGTTGTAAGAATTAAGTCACGTAATGGATGTAGACGTACTTAGAAAAGCCGAGTGCTAGACATAGACAAAGCATTGTTACCGTTATTGCCACTACTATAGAGATAGGTCGACCCACGTTCTAACTGTAGCCTACTGAAAGATGTTTGAACACTCTCTCTCTTTCTCTTTCTCTCTCTTTCTCTGAGTTTACGTGGTACTATCTAAACACATACATGTGTTTCAGTGACAACTGCAGATACCTCTAATTCCTGGCCACGTACTCCGATCAACCGTCATTTGGGTACAAGTCATACTTGTCCTTCACATTCTTTCCTCTGTGGGTGGTTAGGTGACAGAAAGAGCAGGAGCTTTGGAGCCTTCCAGATTTAGCTTCAGGTTTTGCTCTGTCACTTACTAGTTCTTGGTTAGCAAGGGAAATCACTTAGCCTCTCTTGAGTCTTAGTTTTTTGTCAATGAAATGACCATGATTGGAAAGACTGGATAAAAGAATTTATATAAAGGGCCTGCACGGTTGCCCTTACCTTTTCCTTACCTAGCTCCAGGAAGAGATGTTGAGCAATGGTGCAGCTCACATTTCCTAGACCTGGAACAGGCAGGCCGTGGCTTATCTTACGCACGAGTGACAGAAGGTTAGAATGCCCAAGGATGGACTTTGCGCTGATGGTGGCAAAAGGCCTGGGAAATGACAGCAAGCTCAGGTCAGGGAGGGGACACTCTCTTTGATTGAAGCTTACTGGAAACCACACACTGTGGGTGGGACTAACCGGCCACAGAAACCCTTCCCAGAAGTAATCCATGTGATCTGAGGACATTTTACTGATGAGATTAAGATGCTAAGATGCCATCCTGAAGGAGCCGACCTAAAGCACAATTAATGCCTAACCAGCTATAAACTTGGAAATTGTAATATTCTATGGATGTCGATTGAAGTGGTGAGGGAAATAGTATTTACAGAACATCTACATTGGGCCTGGCAGCTTATACACATTATCACACGGAAGCCTCATATTAACCCCACGCAGTGGACATTAAAACCCTTATTCGACTGATGGGGAACTTGACATTCCAATGGCACATAGCATGTAAGTAGCTCTGGATCAGCTCACACTCACAGGAGGCTGAAGTATATAATATATACAGTGAGTATGAATCTAAGGCCACAAATTTAGGTACACAAGAAATGTATTAACTTTATTCTTACATAACTCAGCTAAATTTATATTCTGAGTCACCACACGTCAGAATGGCAGAAACTTAATCTCTGCCAATTTGAAATCCTGCCTCTTCCCTTACATGGCGTTTTACCTGAGTTCTGACTTCATCTGCCTTCCTGAAATGTATTGGTTATATGTATTCTGTGGTTCCAAAGCATTGGTGGCAACAGTTAGGGTAGGAGGAAATCTGGTCTTCACTGAGGGGGTCAGGGAGGAATCTCTTCCTCCCTGATTGTTCCATGCAGGTTGTCATGGAGACATCTTTTGTTCTCATCTCCACAACCCTTCACATCTAGTCAGTTCCTCTCAATTATGCCTTTGCCTCCCTTGGATGTATGAGACCCATTCTGTTGCTGCTCCATAATGATGGTTTAGACTTTGAGGCTATCTGCCTACACAGGTCACAGAGATATCTCTCCTCCGATAGTATGCCACCTCCCCAGGATTCTACGCAGTTTTATGGGCACAGGTCTCTTCCGCTATTGGATTCCATAATCCCATCTGGGGGTTTGGCCCTGGTTTATATCCTAGTGTTCCAACTGGAGAGCAGCCCACAGACCCCCTATCTCAGGTCACAATGCTGTCAAACTCATCACTTCCCCTTTAATTCTTTTCTTTCACCAGATGTAGTGAATCCTTTTCTAGTGGTAAGAAAGGTGGTCAGGGAAGGCCTGCTCATACAGCTCTCAAAGCTTGCCATGATCAATTTTCTAAAAATTCTAAGGAGCTAGCTTTTGAAGCACAAAGCTAAAAGAGTTTCTATTTTTTTCCTGTTTTCTGCTGTCACGTACCTTCCCTGAGCCAATGAATATCTAATGGTTTAGCTGTCTTCTTCTTCTTCTTTTTTTTTGGCCACTCTGCTTAGTTTGCGGGATCTTTGTTCCCTGACCAGGGATCAAACCGTGGCTCACGGCAGTGAAAGTGCTGAGTCTTTTTTTTTTTTTTTTTTTTTTGCGGTACGCGGGCCTCTCACTGTTGTGGCCTCTCCCATTGCGGAGCACAGGCTCCGGACGTGCAGGCTCAGCGGCCATGACTCACGGGCCCACCCGCTCCGCGGCATGTGGGATCTTCGCGGACCGGGGCACGAACCCGTGTCCCCTGCATCGGCAGGCGGACTCTCAACCACTGCGCCACCAGGGAAGGGAAGCCCTGAATCTTAACCACTGGACCGCTATCTTAATAGCTGTCCTAATAGGAGGAAATTCTAGGAAACAGATGAAAACTCTTTCAAAACTATTACCTTGTCTCTGTACAAATGACTTTATTTTTTTTTTTAAACATCTTTATTGGAGCATAATTGCTTTACAATGGTATGTTAGTTTCAGCTTCACAACAAAATGAATCAGTTATATATATACATATGTTCCCATATCTCTTCCCGCTTACGTCACCCTCCCTCCCACCCTCTCTATCCCACCCCTCCAGGCGGTCACACAGCACCGAGCTGATCTCCCTGTGCTATGCGGCTGCTTCCCACTAGCTATCTACCTTACGTTTGGTAGTGTATACATGTCCATGCCTCTTTATTGCTTTGTCACCGTTTACCCTTCCCCCTCCCCATAGCCTCAAGTCCATTCTCTAGTAAGTCTGTGTCTTTATTCCTGTTTCACCCCTAGGTTTTTCATGACATTTTTTTTTTCTTAAATTCCATATATATGTGTTAGCATACGGTATTTGTCTCTCTCTTTCTGACTTACTTCACTCTGTATGACAGACTCTAGGTCTATCCACCTCATTACAAATAGCTCAATTTCATCTCTTTTTATGGCTGAGTAATATTCCATTGTATATATGTGCCACATCTTCTTTATCCATTCATCCGATGATGGACACTTAGGTTGTTTCCATCTCTGGGCTATTGTAAATAGAGCTGCAATGAACATTTTGGTACATGACTCTTTTTGAATTATGGTTTTCTCAGGGTATATGCCCAGTAGTGGGATTGCTGGGTCATATGGTAGTTCTATTTGTAGCTTTTTAAGGAACCTCCATACTGTTCTCCACAGTGGCTGTATCAATTTACATTCCCACCAACAGTGTAAGAGGGTTCCCTTTTCTCCACACCCTCTCCAGCATTTATTGTTTGTAGATTTTTTCATGATGGCCATTCTGACTGGTGTGAGATGATATCTCATTGTAGTTTTGATTTGCATTTCTCTAATGATTAGTGATGTTGAGCATTCTTTCATGTGTTTGTTGGCACTCTGTATATCTTCTTTGGAGAAATGTCTATTTAGGTCTTCTGCCCATTTTTGGATTGGGTTGTTTGTTCTTTTGTTATTAAGCTGCATGAGCTGCTTATAAATTTTGGAGATTAATCCTTTGTCAGTTGCTTCATTTGCAAATATTTTCTCCCATTCTGAGGGTTGTCTTTTGGTCTTCTTTATGGTTTCCTTTGCTGCGCAAAAGCTTTTAAGTTTCATTAGGTCCCATTTGTTTACTTTTGTTTTTATTTCCATTTCTCTAGGAGGTGGGCAAATGACTTTATTTTTAAATTTATTTAAATACAATAAAAAAAATATAACTGCAACGTGGATCAGAATCACACGTTAGTCCTCCCTCCCTCTGCTGACTGGGACATATTTTCTCTGTGGGCAAGACACATGGCAAGCCAAATGATCATTAGAAACTCTCTGTCAGAGCAATTAGAGACAAGTGGAAGATGTTGCCTCACTATGATGGGCTAAAATGCCTTCCAGAACTCCTCGGGAAAGACCTGAATGGGACACAGACTTACACTGACCTTGGGAGCTGTCCCCCGAGTGGGGCTAAATTCCTGATTTCCAACTCACATTTTCCTTGCCTCCACCAAGCCCATCTCTCTTTCAGTTTTCCCATCACTCTTTCCTTACCTCTCGTGTTGGCCCTCAGATCTCTCCAGGCAGGGCACAGTGGAGCTGTTTGGGCCTTAATTTTCTGAAAGTTGTACATGTTCCATGCCAACTAATGAGAGACTGCAACCAAGGTAACTTGGTTGAGCTCGAGTGTGCCCCAAACACCTGAGCCTTGCAATTCTGGGCAACCTCATGCATTCCCGTTTTGTTTTGAAATGAAAATAGATGCACGTGATTAAAACACACACACATACTCACACACACGGAGAAAGAGAAAAGAGTATACAGCATAAAAGTCTACTCTTCACCTTTGATCTCCCCCCTCAACTTCAACTTAGTACTTCCAATCCCATTTCTCAGAAACAATCATTCTTTTTTGTATGTTTTTGTTTTTAAAATATTTTATTGAAGTAGAATTGATTTACAATGTTGTTCCAGTCTCTGCTGTACAGCAAAGTGACTCAGTTATACACATAGAGACATTCTTTTTTTATATTCTTTTCCATTATGGTTTATCACAGGAGATTGAATATAGTTCCCTGTGCTATGCATTAGGACCTTGTTGTTTAGCCATTCTAAATGTAATAGTTTGCATCAACCCCAAACTCCCAGTCCATCCCTCTCCCTCCTCCATTCCTTGGCAACCACAAGTCTGTTCCCTATGTCTATGAGTCTGTTTCTGTTTTGTAGATAGGTTGATTTGTGCCATATTTTAGATTCCACATATAAGTGATATCATATGACATTTGTCTTTCTCTTTCTGACTTACTTCACTTAGTATGATAATCTCTAGTTGTATCCATGTTGGTGCAAATGGCATTATTTCATTATTATTTATGGCTGAGTAGTATTCCATTGTATATATGTACCACATCATCTTTACCCATTCGTCTGTCAATGGACATTTAAGTTGTTTCCATGTTTTGGCTACTGTGAACTGTGCTGCTATGAACATAGGGGTGCATGTATCTTTTTGAATTATAGTTTTGTCCAGGTATATTCCCAGGAGTGGGATTGCTGGATCATATGGTAGTTCTATTTTTAGTTTTTTAAGAAACCTTCGTACTGTTTTCCATAGTGGCTGTACAAACTTACATTCCCACCAACAAGGTAGGAGGGTCCCCTTTTCTCCACATCCTCTCCAGCATTTGTTATTTGTAGACTTTTTAATAAGGCCATTTTGACCAGTGTGAGGTCATTGTAGTTTTGAGTTGCATTTCTCTAATAATTAGTGATATTGAGCACCTTTTCATGTGTCTATGGCCATCTGTATGTCTTCTTTGGAGAAATGTCTATTAAGGTCTTCTGCTCATTTTTTGATTGGGTTATTTGTTTTTCTGTTGTTGAGTTGCTTTTATATTTTGGAGATTAATCCCTTGTCTGTTGCATCATTTGCAAATATTTTCTCCCTTTCTGTAGGTTGTCTTTTCATTTTTTAGAATGGTTTCCTTTGCTGTGCAAAAGCTTGTAAGTTTGATTAGGTCTCATTTGTTTAGTTTTGTTTTTATTTCCGCTGCCTTGGGAGAGTGACCTTAGAAAACATTGGTACGATTTATGTCAGAGAATATTTTACCTATGCACAGAGGCAATCATTCTTACCAGTTTCTTGTGAGTCTTTCTAGAGACATTTATATCACACATACACTCTACAAATTGTAATATATACTGTCCATTGCTCGGCCCCTTGCCTTTTTCACTTCACAGTGTATCTACCTATTATGGTTATTTTTTCATTTTTGTAAATTTTCTTTTTTTAAAAAAATTTTTATTGGAGTATAGTTGCTTTACAATGTTGTGTTAGCTTCTACCGCATAGCAAAGTGAATCAGCCATATGTATACATATATCCCCTCTTTTTTGTTTCCTTCCCATTTAGGTCACCACAGAGCATTGAGTAGAGTTTCCTGTGCTATACAGTAGGTTCTCATTAGTTATCTTTTTTTTTTTTTTTTTTTTTTTTGCGGTACGCGGGCCTCTCACTGCTGTGGCCTCTCCTGCCGCGAAGCACAGGCTCCAGACGCGCAGGCCAAGCAGCCATGGCTCACGGGCCCAGCCGCTCCGCGGCATGTGGGATCTTCCCGGACCAGGGCACGAACCCGTGTTCCCTGCATAGGCAGGCAGACTCTCAACCACTGCGCCACCAGGGAAGCCCTCTAGAGTGTTTTCTTAATGATGAGCAGAGCATAAAGGCACTCATATCTCTTGAAAAGATAGAGACCTATATTTGTCCCATGTTTTTACTTCTGTACCTGTAATCTATGACCAGGTATAGCACACCAAAATAACATCTATTAATGTTCTATGACTACAAATTAGACTATCCCAAGTTCTGGAAATGGATGTTTAAGTGGCTTATACCTTATGTTTAAATTGTTTCTACTCTAATAATATGAATTGTTTGTAAACTCACACATCAGGGTGTAAGCTCTTGTTAAAAAGAGACATTTATTTAAAAATTTATTTACTTATTTATTTTTGGTTGTGTTGGGTCGGGCTTCCTCTAGTTGTGGTGAGCGGGGGCTACTCTTCATTATGGTGCATGGGCTTCTCATTGTGGTGGCTTCTCTTGAGCACGGGCTCTAGGCACACGGGCTTCAGTAGTTGTGGCATGAGGGCTCAGTAGTTGTGGTTCGTGGGCTCTACAGCACAGCCTCAGTAGTTGTGGTGCACGGACTTAGTTGCTCCACGGCATGTGGGATCTTCCTGGAGCAGGGATCGAACCTGTGTCCCCTGCATTGGCAGGCGGATTCTTATCCACTGTGCCACCATGAAAGTCCCAAGAAACATTTGTTTTTAGGGAAATATCATGGACTACACTTTATGGCATAGAAAGAAGGAGATCTAATTGTCTGGAAATAACCTTCAAATACCTGATTTCTCATGCTAGAGATGCTGTGGGACAAGGGTGGTCCTTGGGAGAGGGTGGTCTGGAATGGTCGCCACACCTCCCTGCTGGCCAAGAGAACCCACTGCTGTGTGGGCCCTTGGCATCTCCCTAGCAGTTGGTGAAAAAGCCAGGCTTTAAGGATTTTGTGCTGCTTCTGAAAATCTATGCAGATTTTGCATGAGAAAGCCTTATTCTTGAGAGCTTTGTATTAAGATTTGATTTTATTATTACGTCTTCCTTCATGTCCTGCTCGATGCTCTATTTCACTCTAAACTTGGCCTTTGGAGCCAGACAGACCTGGATTTGGATACCAGGTCTGTCACTGATAACTGTATAACTGTATAACCTTGGACATGTCACTCAACCTCTCTGAGGCTTGTTTTGAACATCCACGATGATGGAATTAATGATACTGACCTCATAGGAATTGTGTGAGCACTGAATGAGATAATGTACATACAATTATTAACAGATAGTACATACTCAACATTTGGTAGTTCTTCATTCAACACATATTCATTCAGAGCATAATATGTGTCAGAAATATAGTTCAGGAAGAAGCTGAACCTTGAAATATAAATAAGAATTAGTTAATGAAGGTGGATAGGAGGGCCCCGGGAGCAGGGGGAAAAGTATTCTTCCAAACAGAGGGAACAGTATGTGCAAAATTACAGAACAAGAGTGAGTGTTGTGTTCTAGAAATGGAAAGAGGACTAGCATGCCTGAACCAAGAAATGCAAGACAGGAGATGGCCAGGGGTGAAGCTGGAGATCATCATACAGGGGATTATAGCTCAGGCTAAGATATTTCTATCGTATATTAAAAGCAGTAGCTAACCATTATTAGGCCTATTCTTCAAGGAGAGAAAGAGATCCAAAGAAGGTAAACATTTTCCTAGTACAAAATAACTAGTGAGTGGCAGAGCACTAAAGGGTTTTAAGTAAAAAGTGACATGATCAGATTTTGCTTAGAAATATCATGAAGGCTGCAGAATGGAGCCTATGTGTGCAGGAGGGGTGTGGTGGTGGGTAGGAAGGCTGAGAGGCAAGGAGGCTATGGAGTAATTTCTGTGAAAGAAAATGAGATGAGACGCTAGGAATTAGAGGACCGGGAAGAGTCAAAGTGAGCCTTCCTCCCCGAGGAGATTGGTGATCCTGGATCCCTCCCTGGTGACACATCCATCAATGTCCCAGGCTCTAGAGACTTGCCTGTGGACTGATGGATTCAGAGCATGGGCGGGGAGTGAGAATGACAAGGTGAGGAGAGGGAAAGACAAAGCCATAGACACCCTGTGGCAGGTCGAGCAGGAGGTGGAGAAGAGGGGAATGCAACGTCAAATCCCAAACATGTAACCATCTTCCCCAGTGAATGGGGGATGGGTAAGCTAATTCCAGGTGTCTGTGTACTTGTTTAACATAAAGTCATGGAAAAGGAAAGTCAACTCTGCTGTCCATACAGAGGCCAAGGAGAGACCATTTAGTCTAGGCTCTTTGAGGCAATGACTTGGGAGGTTGTATTTTTGTGTGTATTTGATCTTGGCCTTATATCATTGCTCTCAGTTTTCTTATCTCCACGGTGTCTGTTGAGTGCCTGTGTGTGCCAGATATTGTACATGTGTCTATTCATTCTCACAACAACACTGTAAGGAAGACATGATCTCCATTTTACAGATAAGGAAAATATTTGGAGAGATTAGATGGTTTTGATATGTATAATTATACAAGAAGAAGTTGTATTATTGATTTGGGTTTGGAGAAGACATTCCTAAGCAAAATTAAAGCCCACAAGCTTTTCGGAAAATAATTACAGATTATTCTCCATAAAAAAAGTCTAATTCCTGAAATTTGAAAGACACCGAAAGACAAATTAAAAGGCAAGTGACAGGCTGAGAGAAATCATCTGCTCATATATGTCAAGCAACGTATCAACGTACAAAGAGCAGTCACAAATAAATAAGAAAACTTGCAAATAATCAAGGGGAAAAAAATGGGCAAAAAATATAAACAGACAGTTCACAGAAACGGAGCTATAAATGGTCAAAAAAACATGAAAGATGTCCAACATAACTAGTAGTCAGGGAAAAATCTTATTTTTAATATTAAAAAAGGTTGAAATGTTTTAAATTCAGATAATCACATTTTTAATTTCCAAGAACAGCCAATAGGCAGCTTTTACACAGCCGCCTATTCTGTTTCAATGGTTACAATCTTCTCTTAATTTCTCTTAAGATAATGATGATTTGCTTTTAAAATTATCTTTCAAAAAAAATCGTCTTCCATTTTCTGTATGAACTATTTTCTCAGAGGTTAATCCAGAGAAATGAAATAATATAACAAAATAGAACAATTTGGTTTTCTTCCAATGTTTGGCAGGTTTTCATTGTCTGTTTATAATGTTTGTAAAACAGATCTAGACTGGCTGATGTGTATTTGAAGATATTTACTCTCCTGGCAGTGAAGGCGGATTTCTATTCCTATTATAGGGACCAGCTATGGTGACTAGGGGGAAGGGTGGGCCAGGGGAACTGTCTTCTGCATGTGGGGTTCCTTGTCCTTCAAGCTACTTGTCAGATATTAGGGCTATGGACTGTCTTCTCTAATCCCAGTGCTCACAGTGGGAGTCTTACTCATCACAACTCTAATTTTATTTGGCTATTTGCAAATGTTTTGTGGCTTTCCCAGGGGCTGAGGCCAAGTCAGTGGCTCTGGGACTTGCAAGCTGAGGATGCAGGTGTTCCCCAGATCCTTCACTACATGCCAACCTCTCAGACTCAGTTTCCTACCAACCCCAGCTACTTCTGATCAGGACTTATTCCCATCCTCTCGTGGAAAAATTTCCCTGAAAATCTCTTCTTTCACCTATATGGGATTTCTGGTTCCTTGGCTCCCTGAGTTTTCTCCTACCTGGATTAAATCTTCTAGAATTTCCATACTCTTCTGGTTTATTGGTGTCTTTCCTGTTATGGACTTATTTGTTTGGCTGTATTTCTTTCATCATTTCACTAGGACTTGGGGAGGGAAGAGGGGTAAATGTGTGAGTTTAGTCAGCCGTCTTAAACTGAGAGTCCAAGTAAGTATTTGGGTCCGTTTGTGATAAGTCCTTTGAACGAGAAATACAATATGGTGTGGAGGTGTACACCGGAGAGACCTAACCTAGTCTAGAGGGTTTAGGGAAAAGCCTTCCCTAGAGATACATTTTAAAAGGTAGACCTAAGGTTGAAGTTTGATTTTACTTAGAAGCAGAGAAATGTGCTAGATGGTCTTGAGAGATTTCCCTTGTACTTATGATTTGCCAAGTTTGTGTTCATAGTTGAGAATTTTTTTAAATGAAGTAAAAATGAAAGAAAATAATAAATTCCTTTTCAAAACAGGAAGACTCAAAAATCTGAAATTGCAATGGGCTGAGCTCAGCGTTTCAGCTGGCACCCCTGTCATCACCTCATCGGACTTGCTAACTTAGGCCTAAATGAGCTTCTCAGAAAGTCAGAGCTTTTACTGGAAACTGGAAGATTTATCAAGGGGTTCCCTTCTTGTGGAGAAGGAAAGCTCACCTTTTGCCTCAGCAATTATTTTCTCCTTTATTTAACTCTCTAGTTTTATGTGGGAAAAAAGCCATTAGAGAAACTGTTAATGAAAAATTTTTTTTAAATACCAAAAAAATTACAAAAACCAACTGATGTTTCCTTATGGAATTTAGAGTTACTAGAACTGATGTTGCCTTTTTAGTTATAATTGGTAATTATTTCACTACCATGATCATACCTTGACCTTCAGCATTAGGATCAAAGCTATTATTACCCATATAATACTGCTAATAGGATAAACTAATGGTTAAATTATAGCGGGACCAAGAAGGGATGCTTCCTGTCACATCAGTTAAGTTTGAGTTTTAGAAACTTGTACTTGAAACACTTTCTCTGGTATTTAGAAACTTGAACAAATAATCTGAATCACTAAGGTAAGATTGTCAGAATAGTCATTTAATGAGACCCCACTTACCTTGTGAAGAATCTCCGAGTATGAGCATAAAATGCCAGAAAATCTCCTTGAAATGCATTGGAAGCATGGATTTGGTGATCCTGTGGATCAAATTCTACCTCCTGGGGGTGGGAGAGGGATAAATTAGGAGTTTGGGATTAACATATACACACTACTATGTGTAAAATAGATAACCAGCAAGGACCTACTGTATAGCACAGTAATAACCTATAAGGGAGAAGAATCTGAAAAAGAGTAGGTACATATATGTATAACTGTCTCACTTTGCTGTACACCTGAAACTAACACAACATTGTAAATCAACTAGATTCCAATAAAAACTTCTACCTCCCTATGTACGTAGCAATATTCACCAAAATACTAAACTTACAGCCATTTATCATATGGTCAGCCGTGAACTGGCTGCTGTTCAGCGTTTACCAGCACTTCAGCTGAAAAGTTTGTTATTTGAGACTAACCATCAAAGGAATGTATTTGCTTCTATTTCTCTGACTCTCTATGCTTGATCCCTGAGGAAACTTATATCCCCAGGAAGCAATATAACTAGAATACGTAATCTTAACTTCCCACAGAAATAGCTTTTTCGAGATATAATAATTTTCGTGATATAATTATTTTGAGATATAATAATTTTCGAGATCTAATACTCGGTCAACTTTTTATAGAAGTTTGCTATACGAAGAACTCTTTTCTTTAAATATTTATTTATTTATTTGGCTGCGTTGGGTTTTAGTTGTGGCACATGGACTTCTCTCTAGTTGTGGTGCACGGGGTCCAGAGTGCATGGGCTTAGTTGCCCCACGGCATGTGGGACCTTAGCTCCCTGACCAGGGATCGAACCCGCGTCCCCTGCATTGGAAAGTGGATTCTTAACCACTGGACCACCAGGGAAGTCCCACGAATAACTTTTTTTTAACAGGAGTCTAATGTTAAAATATAGTCCAATTTGTACCCTATTGTCCCTTATGAAAATGTGTTTTGGGTATTTCGTGAAAGGAAATTTCTCTAATAGACTTTTTTTGTATATGAAATTTTATTACTACCATGTTTGCATCATCAAAACTTATCATCTTGGTTTTTTCTTCTTGCCTTTGCATAAGGCCAAGAGAGAGACATTGGCTACTTTGACAAATTTAAAGTGGACTCCAGGAATGTCACCAACAGCATGGCCTTTTGCAACCAAATCCAGCACCAGAACTTCATCATTTTCTGCAGTAAAGTTCAAGCAACCATCATTGGGTAAGAAAGCTGTGAGTTTCTTGCTCCTCTTGATCAGCTGGCCCCTGAAACACTTCCCGATGGCAGAATTTACCTGTTTGGCTTCAACTCTGACATTTTCTAGCAAAATTCCCTTTGCATGTGAAGTGCCTCCTGAGGGGCTGACCTTCAGGGCTGTCCCCAGATGGGCTTTCTTGTACTGCTTATCGTGCCACTTCTGGTCCTGATGGTGGCTGCAGAGCTTCCTGGCAATATGACCTTGACACTTGCCCATCCCATTGGTGCTGCTGGCCCGAGGGAAAGATCTAACAGGCTTTTTTTTTCCCCAATTGTGGTAAAATACACTTGACTTAAAACTTACCATCTTAACCATCTTAAAGTGTAAAGTTCAGTAATGTTAAGTATATTCACATTGACACTCAATCAATCTCCAGAACCTTTCATCCTACAAAACTGGAACTCTATACACATTGTGATGGTTAATTGTGTGTGTGTGTGTGTGTGTGTGTGTGTGTGTGTGTGTGTGTGTGTGTGGTACGCGGGCCTCTCACTGTTGTGGCCTCTCCCGTTGCGGAGCACAGGCTCCGGACGCGCAGGCTCAGCAGCCACGGCTCACGGGCCCAGCCGCTCCGCGGCATGTGGGATCTTCCCAGACCGGGGCACGAACCCGCGTCCCCTGCATCGGCAGGCGGACTCTCGACCACTGCGCCACCAGGGGAGCCCGTGATGGTTAACTTTATGTGTCAATTTGACCAGGCACATTGTGATGGTTAATTTTATATGTCAACTTGACCAGGCACAGTGCCTGGCTATTTGGTCAAACATTCCGGATGTTTCTTTGAGGGTGTTTTTGGATGAAATTTACATTTAAATTGGTAGACTTTGACGAAGCAGATTGCTCTCCATAATGTGGGTGGACCTCAACCAATCAGCTGAAGGCCTGAATGGAACAAAAGATTGACCTCCCCCAAGAAAGAGGGAATGCTATCAGCAGACGGCCTTCAGATGTAAACTGCAGCATTGGCTTTTACCTGGGTCTCCAGTCTGATGGCCTACCCTGCAGGTTTTGGACTTGCCAGCCTCCATAATTTCATGAGCCAATTCCTTCAAATAGATTTCTCTCTATATAAGCATCACATTGGTTCTGTTTCTCTGGAGAACACTAATTAATACGCCCATTAAACAACAACTACCTCTTTCCGCCTTTTCTCAGCTCCTGGCAACCACCATTCTACTTTCTGTTACTGTGAATGTGACTACTCTAGGTACGTTGTATAGGTGGAATCATACAGTATTTATCTTTTTGTGACTGGGTTATTTCACTTAGCATTATGTCCTCAAAGTTCATCCATGTTGTAGCATGTGCCAGAGTTTCCTTCCTTTTTAATGCTGAGTAATATTCCATTGTGTGTATATACCACATTTTGTTTATCCATTCATTTGTCAAATGGACACTTCAGCTGCTTCCATCTTTTGGCTATGGTGAATTACACTGCTACGAACACGGATGTACAACTATTGGTTTGAGACCCTGCTTTCAATTCTTCTGGATATGTATATTCAGAAGTAGAATTGCTGGATCATATGATAGTTCTATTTTTAATTTTTTGAAGACCCATCCTACTGTTTCCATAGCGGCTGCATCATTTTACGTTCCCACCAACAGTGCACAAGGATTCCAATTTCTCCACCTCCTTGACAACCACTTGTTATTTCCAGCAATAATAATCCTGCAGGAACCCAAAATAATCCTCAAGAGGGGTCATTTTTGTTATGGGATAGTATTTTGTATGTGTGTGGCAGGGGGAATGCTGATATAAACTTGATTTTAGAAGCTATGATGTTAAGACTTGATCCATACACAATTTAGGCAAAATCTACATAATATGAAAGCAATTATTTAGAAGCGAAAAACGCTGTCAAAAAGTTACTTTGCCCTGTAGCACTAAAGGACTGCAGTGGCAGGTTTTGTTGTTTAGAATTTGCATTCAAGCAGCCTTATTCAAGAGTTTTCTCCAAAAAATGTACATAGATCATGATAAATGTCACCAAGTCATTTTGAGTGGTAAGCATTTTTAAATTCGGGGGAGTTTCTAATGTAAAGCAGAAGGTACAAACTGGCCGGCCGCAGGCCAAATCAGGCCTGCAGACTTATTTGACTTGGCCTGCACATTTCTTGGCCCACACAATGTTTTCAGAAATTTTGAATTAGTTGACAACTTTTTAAATGGAGAGATTTCAGGCAAAAAAAAATTCTTGATTTCTAGCTTTTCGGGAAAAACTAGCTGACCTGGTGAGACTGGGCCTTCATTCGCACATGGCAACAGTTGGCTGGGGCTGAGTAGCAACTGCCCTTTCCTTCCAAGCTTGTGCCCTCCAGTTCCCCATAGTCCCCACCCGCCTCGAGACAGGAGAGCTTGTGGACACCCAGGCAGCAGACTTCTCGGTTTCTTCAGGAACCACTCATAACTTCCTGCGATGTCCAGTGGGATGTGAGGCCCGTGGTAGGCACATAGTAGCTGCTGAATTGTTTACTGAATCTGATTCTTCACGTGCTAAAATTGTTTAGGATCCTTTGCTTTCTCTCTTGGTGGAAAAAGAGATGGTAAGACAATGGCTTTAAATAAATGGAATACAAAAGAAAAAGGATTTAGACAATGCAGATACAGAGAAACACCTGAAAAGAAAATAATCATGTGAATGTAATTTTTTATTAAGCAATTTAGCCTTGAACTCTTTTTCCCATGAAGGAAACAGCACCCAGGAAATGTTTCAGGCTAAGCCCTCTGTTTAATGTAAGAGAGAAAAAAGGGGCAAAAGGTTAGTCAGCTGCCTTACAGTGGCAGGATTCTTGAGTTAACATAAATAGAAATAGATACTGAAAATGAGGACCATATGGTTGGCTAGATGAGAGTTGCTCTGTGTGTGTGTGTATTTGTAAGGCCACCCACTGAGAAAAATATTCAACTTATTGTGTCTTATTATATTAACTCCTTGTTTTTAATTACTGAGGCACTTGGAGAAGTTCTTTTACACTTTCAGGTGATAGCAAATGAAAAATGTGTTAAAGAAAAATGCAAACAGCATCTCTCTCTCTCTCTCTCTCTCTCTCTCTCTCTCTCTTTGGTGATTGCATTGACTGAGAGAAACATGAAAGTCTTCTGGAAGGTGTGCCTTAATCTCCAACTCAAAACATCATTTCAAGAAAACTGTTATTTAAACCTCTGCTTGCGCCGTATTTGCTATTATTCCGCTGGTCACAGTAAGTCATACGGCCAAGCCCAGAGTTAGCCTGGAAAGAGACTAAGGGTGTGGATTTAGTGGGGTGTGCTTTCAAGACCAAGGAGCTGTTCTGGAATGGATAAATGGAATCTGGGTCAGCACCTATTCTGAAAAATATAGTAGTTGATGCTTATTAAAATTGTTTTAATATTTTTATCCTTTCTATTAAAAATCATGTTCATTTAAAATATGCAAGAAACATAGAAATTACCAAGAGGAAAGAGAAAACTCACCCAAAGCCCACAAGTCTAATAAAAACCGTTTTTAAAATTTGGTATGCACAACTCCAGAAACCTCTCTGCATATCTACCTCTGCACTTAGAAGTAGTTCTAATCCTCTTAGAAGCATCTCCAGAGATGGTAGAGCATAGTAGCCTGGACTGAACCTGAGTCATCCTCTACTCTCCTAGAACAGTTTTTTTAATTAAAAAAAAATTTTTTTAATTGACATACGTTGATTTACAGTATTACATTAATTTCATGTGTATAGCATAGTGATTCAGTATTTTTACAGATTATACTCCATTAAAAGTTATTACAATAATGGCTATAATTCCCTGTGCTGTACAATACATCATTGTTGCTTATCTATTCAATTCTGTGAACTCCGTGTCTGTTTGCTAGTGTGCCTTGACTCACCAGAGTTGGTGAACCTAAGAGAGCTTGGAGAGAAGGGAAAGAGACAACCTATATCCATTGAAAACATCAGCAAGAAAGGAAGGGAAGAGAGAAGAAAGAACAACAACAAAAGCTGTCCAGGGTGGAGAAGAGAGAGCAGTTTGATATATCAGTGGAGATTTTGTGATGCAAGAGGGCCGACTTATCAATGCTGAGGGCCCACAGTACTTTAGGGGCTCGTGAAGATGTTTTCATTCCTTAAACATCAGAAGAAAAATAAACTCTTAGGTCAAGGAAAATGTTTCAATTTATAATGATAATATATTTATCATTATATCAATGCAGTCATACAATAAATCTTTTAAGTATCTTTTTGTAAAGGAAGGGACCATGAAGGCAAAAGTGCCTAGGGCCCACCAAAGTCATACACAGCCCCGGATCCAGTGGCATGTCCCAACCTATTCAAATTTATTCAACATATATGTGCCATGCATTCTAGGATTTTTTGCCACTAATGATATTACTATTCCAATTTTACAAATGAAGACTTTGAAACCTGCAAAGAAGTCAGGAGGAAGAAACTGATGGAGTTGGGACTGCCCCAGAAATCCAGATTTTCAGTTCAGCTCTCCCTGCACAAACGTGCCATGGGGTACGGCAGATATGGGGTGGAGATCAATATAGGAGAGAATGCAATCGAAATTTAAAATATAAGAGGCTTTATAATTGGCCAAGTATTTCCCCAGGCAGCAAACTTCCTTCCTAAGGTGACTCGTAGGTGCCAAAAAGAAGATTAGGCAGCTCAAGAGAGCATGAGGGAAAGTGAGTAGACATTGCTGGGTACCCAACTAAAGACAGCTTCATCGGCAACCTACTGAATGAGAGGAAATATTTGCAAACGTATATATGATAATATCCAAAATATATAAAGAACTCATGCAACCCAATAGCAAAACAAACAAACAATCTGATTAAAAAAATGGGCAGAGGATCTGGATAGACATTTTTCCAAAGAAGACATACAGATGGCCAGCAGGAACATGAAAAGATGCTCAACATCACTAATCATTAGAGAAATGCAACTCAAAACCACGATGCGATTATCACCTCACACCTGTTAGAATGGCTATTATCCAAATGAAAAGAGACAACAAATGCTGACTGTGGAGAAAAGGGAACTTTGTGCACTGCTGGGGGGAATGTAAATTGGTGCAGCCATTATGGGAAACAGTATGGAGGTTCCTTAAAATATTAAAAATAGAACTACCACATGATCCAGCAATCCCACTTCTGGGTATTTATCCAAAGAAAATGAAAACACTAACTCAAAAAGATATCCGCACCCCCATGTTCGTAGTAGCATTATTTACAATAGCCAAACATGGAAACAACCTAAGTGTCCACTGACAGGTGAATGGATAAAGAAGATGTGATACACACACACATAACACACACACACAATGGAACATGATTCAGCCATAAAGAGAATGAAATCTTGCCATTTGTGCTAGTATAGATAAACCTCGTGGACATAATGCTGAGTGACATAGGTCAGACAGAAAAAGACAAATAAAATACCATATGATCTCACTTATACATGGAATCTAAAAACAACAACAACAACAAAACATCAGGTTCATAGATACAGAGAACAGATTGGTGGTTGCCAGAGGTTGAGGGGGCGCACGTGATGAGTGAAATGGGTGAAAGGAGTCAAAAGGTACAAACTACCAGTTATAAAATAAACAAGTCATGGGGATGTCTCATGCAGCATGCTGACTACAGTTAATAATACTCTATTGCACATCCGAAAGTTGCTAAGAGAGCAGATCTTAAAAGTTCTCATCACAAGAAAAAAAATTCTGCAACTATATGTGGTGACAGATGTTAATTCGACTTACTGCAGTGATCATTTTGCAATACATATAACAAGATAGTGATTCGATATTTATATACTTCACAAAATGATTTGCAATATATACAAATATACACCCGAAACCGATATAATGTTGTATGTCAATTATATCTCAATAAAAAATAATTTTAAAAAAGAAATTTAAAAAAAGAAAAAACAAGCTTTATCAAGCGGTTTACTATTAGATGTTTCACTTTCTTTTGTAATCATGTTCTGTAAAAATAAATAAGACACTAGAAAAACAAGGTCAGTTTAGGCCCTTGGCAGAAGTTAAAACCTCTTCAGTAAACTTGCTTGCTGCTGAGTTGTTACTGTATTTAAAGGAAGGCTGCAATAAAATTTAGTAATGGGTTAAGGTTCTCAAGTGATAAATGTGTGCTTTCTAAAAAAATAGTTTCTTGCATAAAGATTGCTTTTGTTTTTTATAAAACATATATTTATGAATATGTGTATGTGTGTTATATATGTATATGTGTGTATATACATATATTATACATATAGCCCCTTTTTGCTGTTTATCTATAAATTAATTTTACTCTGAATTTGGACTTGTGGTTAGATAGGTAGTGCCAAATGAGTCATTCAGACAAAAAAAGGCATGATCTCATGACCATTATTTTAAAAGTTTACTCCATTATTCAAAAGTCTTCATGATTTTAGAAACAACAGTCTCTGCCTCCCAAATGGCCAACTGAGGAACGTGAGATAAGTACCCCTGCAAAGGCGTGAGGAGAGGATAGCCCCTCTGGGAGTCAAGGTCCCATAATCACACCCCCTCCTCAAAAGTCATGATGCTCGAATCTAAGACAAAGACCATCCCAAAGTCTAACTCTCCAAATGTCAATTATCAGATACATATTAATTTGGACTAGAATTACCCCATGATTCACTTTACGGAGATCTAAGAAAGCAAGAACATGAGTTAGCTTACAACCAACACAGCAGCATATTTTCCTTGTTAGCTGCAGGGGAGAATAATGTACAGGAAAGGGTGACGTAATGATTGTCTCACTTTCATTATTCTCTCCCAAATGAATAGCCTTCCACACCAAGGATGAGCTCACTCACTATTAGTGGAATAACATCTGGTGCGCAAGAGCCCCCAGCCGAACATGCTGTTGGTTTGGGACTATATTTAACCAACAGAAGACCAACCATTGTTGCATATATCACATATGCAGCCCAATTACACTGTGAAAAAAAAAATGTTAAGGGGTAAGGAAACCCTCCTTAAGTATTTTAACGTGCAAGATTTTTCCTTAGGAAGCAAGGCGTTAACCTGTTCCAAAAGAGATCCTAGGCTATTATTAGAGTGGAATATCTTAGACATGTGACAGATGCCTTGTCCCCTCTGGCCGAGGCTCGGATGCTTGCCATAGCTATCTAAGTTTAAATTTCATATCACGGATAGGAATCTCTCTCCTTCAATTTCCCTTCCCATTCTTAATTTCCAGGCAGACCTGCCACACTGACGATGGTGAATTTTGCAGTGTAATTTATTTAATAGATTTACTGTAAAATGATGAATCACCCTAGTATTTAAATCTAATGAGTAATGCCGTAAGTCAATTTTGGTTTTTAAAAGTGCATCATAGCTAAGGTCATCAGTTAAATGTGCTAATACAGAGTAATGTGGATGTTCAGAACATGCACAGTTGGTCCTAATGGTCATGATGCTGGAATACTCTGGAATCTGCTGTGTACCAAAGCCCTTAGGGGAGGTTGTTCACAAAATCATGACATTTGGTACAAGAGATAACAATTTCATTCCATCAGGACTTGGGAAACTCCCACAAGTTTAGGCATCTCTCATTGTTCATCCCATAAGATGTAGTAACACTTTATTGTGAAGAAGCTAACAAGCTATTTTTATTTGTATTTAAAAGACTGATTATGAAAATAATGCCTATTTACTGAACAACATATGAGAAATTCAGAGAAGCACAAAGAAAATACAGTTCATTCTGATTCCAACCACCCAGCACTCTTTGTGAATGTTAGTCATTTTCACTTGAGTATATGTAAGCATTTTCTCATGTTATTAACTATTTTTCTACAATTTCATTCTAAATGGCCATGTAGTATTACATCATATGGCTATACCATAATTTATCAAATCAATTCCCTGTTGACCCTTAGTATACTTCTAATTCCTTGTTATTATAAAGAAGACTGTGATAGCTAAATCTGTGCACACAGGGGTAATCATTTCCTTAGAATAAATTTGCAGAAATAAAATTGCTGAGTCAAAGTGAATATGTTTTTAACGGTTTTGATTCCCGTTGAAAAAGCCTTAATGAGGGAATAAGAGATTTGTTTCCTTCTCTGTACAGGATATCCCCAAGACCAGGGATGCTACGCCAGTCCCTCTGCTTCAGTCTCCCTCTGGTTCCTCATCTATAAAACAACAGGGCTGGAACAACAGGAAAATAACGATGCTTATCCTGCTAAAGGACTTATACCTATTTCCTCATTTAATCTGCACAGTAATCTTGTGAGATAGGTCCAAGTGATTTGGTGAAGTCCAGATAGTTTGTAAATAAAGGAGCCAGAATTTGAACCTGGATTTGCTATCTCAAAAGGCCATGCTCTAAACCAGCAAGCTACACAGTTTATTCCAGGTCTATCACTTATCCATTCATGTTTTCAATAATTCAGTATACTGTGTGAGAGCTACTGTTCTAGGTCCAGGAGGTACAGTGGTGAACTGAACAAAATCCTGGACCTCAGGGACTTTCTAGTGGGGGAGATAGTAAGTTATAATAAAAGGTAGCAATAAGTTCTGTAAAGAAAGATAAAGCAGGGAAGAGGGATAAAGGATGACAAGGAAGCTATTTTATTTTACTTTATTTTATATTTTAAAAAATATTTATTTATTTATTTGGTTGCCCTGGGTCTTAGTTGCGGGAGGCGAGCTCCTTAGTTGTGGCTCTTTGGCTCCTCAGTTGAGGCATGGATGTGGGATCCAGTTCCCCTTCCAGGGATGGAACCCTGGCTTCCTGCATTGGGAGTGCGGAGTCTTAACCACTGCACCACCAGAGAAGTCCCAAGCAAGCTATTTTAGATTAGGTGGTGTCAGAGAAAGCCTTTCTGAGTGGATGAAGTGAGTCAGGCTGTCATGGGGGTGTATGGAGGACAAACTCTCTGGGCAGAGAAGCAGCAGTACCAGGGCTCCAAGACCAGAGCCTCGTGTGTTTGGGGGAACTGCACAGAAGTATTAATAGTTGGGGCTGGAGCACAGTGAGATACGGGGGGAAAGGTTTACATTGAGTCTGTTGAGTCAGTCCAAGCAGATTTGGGGTGGGAGTTGTTAGAGAACAGACACAGGTGAGCTTGCAAGACCTGGAGAATTGATTGAGATCGCCTCTGCAATTCTGAGGAGGAAAGATGGCCAACTACCCATTATTCTCCTATTCTTGAATTGCTTTAGGTAGCTGGGGGCTTAGGCCATAGTATTAAAACTCTAGCCTTTTATGCCCAGGATCATATTTCTGGACTCAAAGGAGGAATTCAAATCCATGGATCATTCCACATATTCATTACCCACTCTCTCCAGGGGAGGGGCGATGCCTCCTCCCTATACCACTGCCTATAGAAAAGAAACAAATTCTTTGACTGGAGTGATCTTGCGGAATTGGGGAAACAGCCATTTCGAAGTTCCAAATGATGTGGTTATTAATCAGTTTAGGGGATAAACACGTCTATCCGGAGACCAGCTGTTTCCTGATGTCATTTAAATCCTTCAGTCCCTCATGTTCTGCTGCAGGAAGGAATCTAACTTCCTTTCCATTCTTGTGAATGTATCTTTTGAAATTTAATTTGGGATTAAATTAATTTATTATGCATTATTAAAAGTCTAAATGTTTTTACAGACCAATTTCCAAGAGTATAGTATCATTGCCTGGTAGGACTTACCTGCAGCAAAGGAACAGGATAACACAATGCTCTTCAGACATGAGAGATGGGAAGTAAGTTGAGAGCTTTTATTTTTCCAGTGTAAAAACCCATGAAATTTAGTGCACGAAAAAGCTAGAGTGCTTTTAGAATTGTCCAGTTTCACAATTTACTTCATTCTATGTATACTATGGGGAAAAAATCTTGACAGCTGGGACGAGAATCCGTTTTAGGGAAATACTCCGTAAGCTACTTGGGTGTCAGGTGCATCCTGAAGGCCTGGGTAGCTGGGGACAAAGAAAGAACAGTCATAGCTATGCTGCTCTACAATAAACACCTGAAGGTGGGGAAAACTGAACAGATAGGGAGTGTGGGAGAGCAACGGGTAGAGCAATACAGTGATATATCTTAAAATCTTTTCAGATGTAGTTGATGCAGCGTTCCATTTTATGATCTTTTTTATTTCTGTGATGTACATCCTACCTTCACCATCTCAAATCTTTAGTGAATTCTGCTATATTCATAAACGCTTTGTGTGAACGCAGTGCATGTGATCATGTGTCCCATGGGAATAATGGACTGAGCTCCGTGTTTGGGTCAATGCCGTGCAGAATAGGGACAGTGTGTGCCACGTGGCAAGATAATCTGTCAATTACACTAATCAGCGGAAACAGCATTCAGAACCAGAAACAACAATGAGAATGAAAGTCCCCTGGGAATTTTCAGAACTCTGGGGTGGGGGACACTGGACTTTGGAGAAATATGAAATGGGAGTTTGAACCATTTTAAGAGGCAAAGGGTTACACGTTAATAACTCATATTGCTTTTGAAGCCTATGATTCTGGTTAAGATATAAACTTTAGACACTGAAGTTTCTCATTTTTTAATAACAACTTGGGCCTTGGGCTGAATGTCTAGAAGTTACTCAGCTCTCTCTGGTTTAGCTATTGGTAAAAACTTCACCGGATTCCACATCTCCCAGTATTTCTTGATTTCTGTGGCCCTAAAGTAGTTCTTCACAGGGACAGAGAGTTTGTGAATTGACACATAAATCTTGCAGAAGTTATACGCTATTGTAATATTCCCAAAGAAAACACTTGCAGCGAAGCATCAGGAAGTATCAGTCTGGGGGATATTTGTTGAATGCAGTACCTTGAGTCTCCCCAGTTCTTCACAGGAGATGGGTCTGGGTTAGTGGCAGTGGCATTCTTCATGACCATGGTTGTCCTCTTAGGTAATAGGAAGCCCCAATTAGAGACCTACAAAACTTCTCATCAAGTATGCTACTCTGAAACTCTATCCTACTTATTATAAATTTGAAAGAAGAGAAAAGGCCATTAGCAAGCTTTATCACTTGGATAAAACGGATTCCAAGTACAGTTCTCAGTATGCTACATCATCATTTTGCTTCATCGATGATAGGTTACCCAATAATTACTAGACAACACGTGCATAGATATTTTGCAGTTACGTGTGAAGACAAGCACAAGTGAAATCGGTTCAATACTTAGGAGGGGCTGGGCCCAGCAGGACTGGCCAGGGCCTCCCACAGAGCTCTATGTAACAACTGGTTGATTAGGGTATACAGGATCTGTGATATCATGCTAACATGGTCAGAAATCCTTTTCCAAGGGGCCACAGTTGGCTTTAGGTAGACAAATGCCATGAGCCAGAGAAGGACTTTCTGATTGCATATGTAGGATTTGCTTATGTTTACTGGAAGAGTAACTTTTCCTATCTTAACTCCTACCCTTAGGGAAGTTGATTTGGTTTGGACAGGGTATAATCTCAGGAACATTTTGTTTGCAAGAAGAGAAACTCAATTCAATCTAATTTAAGTAAAATGTGAATTAAATTAAAAGAATACTGAAATAACTCAGAGTTGAGGAATGATTCTTAGGATCTGCAGCAATTCTGAAGACCTCAGTGACTGGAACCAAGCACTCAAACAATAAATAAAATACTCTTCTGAATCTCATCCCTGCTTCTCTATGCATATTGATTTCATTCTGTCTTCCTATAGAAAGTAGGTTCTTTCTTTGTGGTGGGAAACAGAGTTTTAGTCAGTCCTGGGCTTTCATCATTCCTAGAGGAAAGGGGCTTCTCTCATCCAACACTAGGTTAGAAAATCCTGGGGCAGCAGTCTGATTGGCTGGACTTAAATCATGTTTCCAATCCTGGGATGAATTCTTATGGCTGAGAATAAGAATCATGATTGGTTCAGGCTGGTTGCATGTCCATTGCTGAGATTAAGGAGGTTGATTCTGTTACCCTAATGAAGAGTATGGGGTCATTGTGTACCAGGCAGCTGTACAAATTTGTGTCATTTGCCATATTTCTACTGTCTCCCTTACCCTAATGGAGGTCATTGAGAGGAAAAGGACTACCCATGAAGTCAACCGGGCCTAAAGAAAGATCTTTGAAAGCTGCTGCTTCATTTTTATGTAACTCATGTTGGCCATCAGCGTCGATGGTTCTGTTGCTTGGCAAAGTACTATGGTAAGCTTTATTTCTGAAGCACATGTAGGCCTATGGAAGTTGCCTGGAAGTAGGAAAAAGAAACCAAAACTTCTTGGAACAACTTTGTAAAGTGCTATTTCCGTTGTGAGCAGGGGAATACATATAGGCAGAGAGCTTCACGTTTAGAAAAAGGTTATCTTCTTTAACATAAATTTAGAGTGTACTATCTTTGAAAAGGATTATTTCTACTAGAAAAGGTATGTGGGACATGTTTAGACCCACAGTTTTCCCAGACCTACTGGGAAAACTGCAAGAATGTTGAGGATGCCTAGGTTCACATTGGACTGGCATGGAGACTTCAAAGGAGAGATTGGACTTGCAGTGCAAAGCTCACCCTGGCTGTCCTCAGAGTCTCCCGATTAAAACAATGCATTGTTATGGCTATTGTGTCCTTTAGTTATCCAAGTGGGGGTCAAGGACAAAGGATGGGGTTATACAGTAGCAGTTAGGATTTGCATTGGGAGGACTGAAGAACTAAGCCACTCTTAGAAGGGGCAAGAGCAGGCTGAACTTCAAGCAATGGAGCAAAGCTAGGAGCTAGGATATTTTCAGAAGAGGACACCTGTAAAGGACTTACAATTCTTCCCCTTGGGCTGTGAGAATGGTCATATTTGTCATCCCACTTTTTTCTCCTTCTGCATTATAAATCTCCCTAATTTTCACCAACCATTTAATTAAGTCTATGATATACACACAAGTTCTGTACTAGTGTTGTGGGAAATTAAAAAGAAGAGCCACAATAGGAAGTGGGATCTTATATCCTTCCATGCAGACTGTCATCATATCATGAGAAAAGGAATCCCAGATCATCCAGGTGGGGACCAGGATGGAGAATCAGAGCAGAACTGAGGGCAATGGTGCGGAGCAAGTGACTCAGAAGCAGCTGCAGAGGGTGACTCAGGAGCAAATGTGAGGCCAACATCCTTTTTCTGAAATAGCCCAGAGGAAGGTGATTCTCAGGGATTGAGAAATGGGAATGGTTGGGGGGGAAGGTAAACAATGATTTTATTCTCTGCTATTAGAGTCTTCCCTCCTCTCTTTCCCCTCTGCTCTCTTCCTCAACAGTTATTAAATTAATTCCTCCTCCCAAGATGGCCCAGACGCACTTTGCTTATACAAGCTTTATAGAGTTCATTTTATTATACCATGATTTTTTTATTACTTAATTATGTCTGTTGTCCCCATGAGATTGCAAAGGCAGTAACTATGACCTGCTCATGGGGGAGGGACAGTACCTGAGACAGTGCTCTGCATACTGTAGGTACTTAAAAAATGCTTCTAACTTGATTTGAAAATGGTTTGCTGAGTTGATTTCCTTTTTTTGCAAGAGCCATCTAAGTTCAGGTCTAATCCTGTCTGCACCCTTAAGTTTCCATATTATCTATAATATTTTAACAACTTTTACCATTTTGAAATAATATTAAATTGAATGAATCTCTTGGTAAGCTTCTCAAGGAAGCAAAATCACAAATTTTTCAGGTGTCAGAAAATCAAAGGTACACATTGTTCTTCTGTGAAGGGAAAAATAACAGCGAGGTATTTGCTCTTCAGGAAAGTTCTTGATGCTTTTAGGATGATCTCAACTTCCCCTTAGGAAGTTAGGCTGTTTTAGGAAAAGAGTAATTGTTGGGTGAAAGGGGAGTCAGGTTTTCTAGCGGTCCAACCAGAAGGGTCAATTATTGAGAAATTGATACTTTAAAAATTTTCTGCTTGGCAAGCTGTAACTCCAGCCTTTTCTTTATGATTTTTTTCCAGTTTATTAAGATATAGTTGACATATAACATCATGTAAATTTAAGGTATACACATGTGATGATTTGATATGTGTACATATTGCAAAATGTACCACAATAAGGTTAATTAACACATCCATCCCATCACATAGTTACAATTTGTGTATGTGTTCAGAATTTTTATGATCTACTCTCTTAGCAACTTTCAAATATACAATACAGTATTATCAACTGTACATAAAGTACAATACATTACCTCCCCAGAACTTATTTATCTTATAAATGGAAATTTATTTATTTATTATTTATTCCTTTTTAATTGAGGTATAATTGACACATAACAGTGTATTAATTTCAGGTGTACAACATAAGGATTTGATATTTGTGTTTATTGAAAAATGATCACAAGTCTAGTTAGCATCTGTTACCTACATAGTTACAAATTTCTTTTTCTTGTGATGAGAACTTTTAAGAATTACTCTCTTTGTTATGTTCAAATATGCAAGACAGTATGATTAACTATAGTCACCATGTTAAACATTACATCCCCATGACTTATAACTGGAAGTTTGTACCTTTTGACCACCTTCACCATTTCACCCACACCCTACCCCCCACCTCTGGCAACCACCAATCTGTTCTCTCTATTTATGAGCTTGGTTTGTTGTTTTGTTTTTTGTTTTTCTTTAGATTCCACATGGAAGTGAGATAGTACGGTGTTTGTCTTTGTCTCACTTATTTTACTTAGCATAATACCCTCAAGGTCCATCCATGTTGTAGCAAATGGCACAATTTCATTCTTTTTATGGATGAATAATATTCCATTGTGTGTATGTATACATACACAATGAAATATATATGCCACATTTTCTTTGTCTATTCATCCATTGATGTACACTTGTTTCCATATTTTGGCTATTGCAAATAATGTTGAAATGAACATGGGGGTGCATATATCTTTTTGAGTTAGTGTTTTCATTTTCTTTGGATAAATACCCAGAAGTGGGATTGCTGGTTCATATGGTAGTTCTATTTTTAATATTTTGAGGAACCTCCATACTGTTCTCCATAGTGGCTGCACCAATTTACATTCCCCCCAGCAGTGCACAAGGGTTCCCTTTTCTCCACACCTTTGCCAACACTTGTTATCTCTTGTCATTTGGATAATAGCCATTCTAACAGGTGTGAGGTGATATCTCACTGTGGTTTTGATTTGCATTTCCCTGATGATTAGTGACGTTGAGCATCTTTTCATGCACCTGCTGGTCATCTGTGTCGTCTTTGGAAAAATAGCTGGTCAGATCATCTGCCCATTTTTTAATCTATTGAACTGTGAGTTCTTTATGTATTTTGAATATTAATCCCTTATCAGATATGTGATTTGAAAACGTTTTCTCCCATTCAGTAGATTGCCTTTTCATTTTGTTGATTATTTCTTTTCTGTGCAGAAGCTTTTCAGTTCGTTATAGTTCCACCTATTTATTTTTGCTTTTGTTACCAGTACTTTTGGCGTCATATCCAAAAAAATCATTGCCAAAACCAATGCCAAGGAGCTTTTCTTCTAGAAGTTTTATGGTTTCAGATCTTACATTTAAGTCTTTAATCCATTTTGAGTTAACTTTTGTGAATGATGTAAGATGAGGTCCAGCTTTATTCTTTTGTGTGTAATATCCAATTTTCCCAGCATGATTTATTGAAGAGACTATCTTTTACATACCGAGTATTTTTGGCTCCCTTGTCAAATATTAGTTGACCACAGATGTGTTTTTTTGGGGGGGAGGGGTTACCAAATTACTTTATTTGAAGGAATGGTACTAAGGAAGGAACTTAAGGATTATGGTGTATGATCCTTTTGATGTACTGTTGAATTCAGTTTCCTAGTATTTTGTTGAGAATTTTTGCATCTATAGTCATCAGAGTTATTGGCCTGTAGTTTTCCTTTCTTGTAGTGTCCTTATCTGACTTTGGCATCAGGGTAATGCTGGACTTGTACAATAAGTTTGGGAGTGAACCCTCCTCTTCAATTTTTTGGAACAGTTTAAGAAGGATTGAATTTAAATCTTCTTTAAATGTTTGGTGGAATTCACCTGTGAAGCCCTTTGGTCCTGTGCCTTTCTTTGTTGGGAGGTTTTTGATTACTGATTTAACCTCCTTACTTGTTATTGGTCTGCTCGAATTTTCTTTTTCTTCGTGACTCACACTTGGTAGATTACTTCTGTCATTTTGTTATTTGTTTTCTATATATACTTTATAGCATTTTTGTCTCATTTACTGCATTACTGTCTTCTTTTTAGTTTAGTGGATTTTTTATAGTGGAATGTTTAAATTCCTACAGTAGGGCTGTAGGCAGGACTCTGCGGCTCAGTGGTACTGTGGATTGCCCGGGGTCACCGTTTAGGCCCCCTGGTTATGCAGGGCCAGAGGCTATGCTCAACAGTTGGGTCAGTCTGCTGGCTTGGCTCCCTGCCCTAGCGGGTCTGTAGGTTGGGCTCTGTGACTGCCCAGGCTTCCTGGACTGCCAGGTACTGGAGGCTATGCTCAGCAGTTTAGCAGGACTGCCAATTTGCTTCCCTGCCTAGGCTGGGTGGTAGGATGGGGTCCAAGGCCAGTACAGCACATTGACTGGGAAACCAAATCAACTGAGCTCCCGGGCCAGACATGGCTACCGGGTCAGCCCTGCAGGTTTATAAAGCTGCTGGCTGGAGTCTCTGTTCAGGGGCCACTGCAAGCAGGAACATGGTTTGCCAAGATCTGAGCACTGGTTGCTGTAAGTTCCACTCCCTTCTATATCTCTATTTGATCCTCAAGTGTTCAAACCCTGCAGATTCCCTCAGTGATCTCTGAGAGCTGAGACCTGAGTAGGCTTCCTGGGAAGCACCCTGCAATTGCTGGGGATGCTGGATATTCACTGTGGGCTCTATTTACCCACTGGAGAAACAATAGGCCCCATGGGGCCCTCTCCATGCATCACTGTGCTGATCTGGGGGGAGGGGCGATGCAATCAATGTAGCCACACCTTTTACTTTCTAATGTGGTCCTTCCCTGTCTCTGTGGTCCAGGGGTGCTTCAGCCGTACCCCGGGGCTCTGGAATTTTCACAATGGTGTCTTGTCTATGGATAGTTGCTAGTTTGGTCTTCTTGTGAGGGAAATAAAGTTGGGAATGACCCATGTCACCATCTTGACAATGTTACTACCTTCAACCTTCTCTAAGGTTGTGGACACAGCAGTCATTACATAAAGAGAATCTCAAAAAAAACCCACAAACCTTTGTGCCTTGTACTAATCTTCTGTGAGTGATTTTATTTTCTGTTTTAAAATAAGTGAAGATAATTTTGATTCTGGAACATGGTCGTGATATGGGAAATGAAAATAACAGTGCAAAATACCATGTCCACTGTGGCTGCAGCTATTTAAAATATTGATACTCGTGGAAGATAATATTGCAGAAATGAAATAGTTGTGTTGGAAAAAAGCAAGAAAAAGAAAGAAGCTGTATTATCTGAGTCAAAGACAAACCTGCTGTTAAAGGGACACCTGGCAATACAGTGGTTTATTTTTCTTCACATCAGTCCAGGGCAGGAAGGCAGGCACCTCTGCTCCACGTGGCCACCCAGGGACCCAGGATCCTTCGCCTTATTCCCATGCCATTCCCTAGAGCATTGTCCTTATCTGCTGGGTTGCAGTCATGCCTCTTTTCAGCTCAAAGAAAAGGGACAGTGTGGAGGAATTTCTGCAATACCTTAGGGTCCAAGCTTAGAAGCAGCACTCATTATTTCTGCTCACATTCCTGTGGTGAATATTGCCATGTGGCTATACCAGCGAAGAAGGCTGGGAAATATGCAATCTAGGAGGGTAGCCTTGTATCCTGAACAAGGTAGAGAATGGATTTTGGTTGATAATCTCTTGCTGTTGTACCTTGAATCAATGAGAACCGTGCTTGATGATTTACAAATACTGTCTCATGTAACCTACACAAGTCCAAGTCCCAGGCCCCCTCATTTGTAATAGTTATCAAACATGTACCCCTACTGTACCTGTGTAGTGTGAGAGTAGGGATTGTGTCTCATTTGTTTAATCTTCAATACCTGGCATTAGTCTGACACCAGATAGGCACTCGATAAATATTTCTTGGAGAAAGGACAGAAGGATGAAAAGTCTTGACATCAACTCTGCCCTCATCTTTCTTCAGAAGAAGTGATAAGGAGTATCTGTTTCCAGTGATGTCAACCTTTACTGAGACCGCTGAGTAGTAAAGTGAACAATTCAGGGCTCTCTGACTAACAGAGATGATGGAAGTAATTGCTTGTCCTCGTTGCTGGAGCCCATAAATAAGTTGAATGAATCATGGTTATGTTCCTGGTATGGATGCCACAAAAATGGTCTGAGGACTCCTGGCAACACTCTCAAAATTAATTCAAATGTCCGTGTTGGCTGCTTGAAGTGTTTTCTGGCATCTATATTTCTGAGCACCACACCTGGCAGAAAGATAGTCTCATAAAATTGAACCTGATTGTGCTGGACAAGTAAACTGTGCTTTTGGTAATTTAAGCATAGCGGCTGCCTTTATAGGCTCCTTCATTGAGGTATGTAGTGGTGACTAATGAAGACACATCTGAGACGGGTGTGAGTCTAGGGGCAAGGTTAGGGCTTAAATTTGGCTGCTGAATACATGGTCACTGACATTTTCAGTATCTGGCAAACTCTATTTTGAAAACAGCTTTGATCTTTAAATTATGACTAGAAAAATCTTAGCCGGGCACAGGTTCCCACCCATTGCCCCACTACCAAATAAGACAATAATGGTCTCTGTCTTTAAAAAAATTATAAACTGTCCTCTGAAAAGGTAGGCTCCACATGACGATAATTCTTTAATCGCCGGAGCCTTCACTTAGAAGTGACTGTGTCAGTTAGGGATTGAGTTCTGTTGTGAATACAAAAAGATCTGAATAAATAGAGGCTTCAACAAACCGGGGCTTTATTTTCCTCATGTCATAAGTTCAGTGGTAGAAAATCCAGAGTTGGTAAAGCATCTCTAGAAGGTCATTGGGACTGGTATGGACTGAATTATGTCCCCCCAAATATGCTGAAGTCTTAACCTGCAACAGTGACCTTATTTGGAAAAAGCTTCTTTGCAGATGTAGCCAAGTTAAGATGAGGTCATTCAGATGGGCCCTAATCCATTGTGACTGGTGTTCTTACAAGAAGAGAGAAATTTAGGTAGAGACATATAGGAAGACAGCCACGTGAATATGGAGGCAGAGATTGGAGTGATGCTGTCATAAGCTAAGGAACACCTGGGGCTACTGGAAGCTAGGAGAGGCAAGGAAGGATCCTCCCATAGGGGCTTTGAAGGGAGCATGGCCCTGTTGATACCTTGACTTCAGACTTATAGCCTCCAGAACAGTGAGAGAATAATTTTCTATTATTTTAAGTCACTTGTTTGAGGCTGTTTGTTATGGGAGTCCTAGGAAAGCAATACAGGGCTCAGGCTCCTTGTACTTTTCTGCTCAGCTGTGCTTGTTGCCTCACTTTCACATGATGGCTGCTCCACCTCTAGTATCGCATCCAAGTTCCAGGCAGGAAGAGGAGAAAAGCCAACAAATGAAAGACAACTGCAGGGGAAGTTATCCACTTTGAAAGAGCTTTACTGGAAGTCTCACCCAGCAACTTCTGCTTCCATCTCATCATCTCCCCATCAGCAATGGCATCTGAAAACCCAGTGTTTTAGCTGAACGCAATATTGGCATCCATTAACTCAGACTTCTCTTAGTAAGGAAGAAGGGAAAATGGACATTGACAGGGCAATAGTGTTGCAAACTCTTTCTCCTTTACTAAATTAGAGGTTCATAAATAAATTTACGATGGGGTAAAACTAAGAGATCCTAAATTAATAGAATTTCCTGTGCTTCTCTCTAAAAAATTAAAAATTATAGAATCTAAAAGCTAGAAGTACACTTAAAGGCTGTCCAATCAAACCCCCTCATTTTGTACATAAAGAAGTGTCAGAGATGTATAAGCAGCATAGCCAGAGTTTACAAAGACAGTTGTAGCAGAGCCCTTGACTTTCATGTGAGCTTTTGCCATTATACTTGCTTCAGTAACTAACACAGTTGTGCAGTTTCTTCAGGAGTTAAGAGCCTAATAATTTCTTTACCAGGCAAATGCTAATACTCTACCAGGCACAATAAATAAGTAAGTAAGTAAGTAAGTAAATAAATAAATAAATAAACTGACCCTAATAGCTAAGTATGGCATCTACTCACTTTACTTTTTATGTCTTATTTCCTTGAAGCAGAAAAATGACAGGTTTTTAGCCCTAAGACTGTCAGGGCAGCATCCTTGATGATGACCAATATTTGGGTAAAAAAATCGCAACCCAAAACCAGCAATAGTTTTCCTGTGAATTAGTCTATTCAGCTTTGTCTATGATTAGATTTCTAGACCAGTAGATGTAAAATGTAAACATTCAGCTGATTTTAGATCCCACAAAAAGGTGAGGAGAGTAATTTACTCACTCCTTTCCAAAAAAAGGTACTTGTTAAAATCTTGAACTTTGGAGAGCTTCACAGAAGCCCTTTTGGATTAATGTATGTCCTTGAAATTGGTCTCTGAGTGTTAGAAGTTCAGATGACTTTCTGATTAATGTGTAAAAAGTGTACCGCCAAGTTAATGGAGCTGGGCTGAAATGGCATGAAATTTTATATAAAATAAAATATGTTTATCATTCAGACAAGATGTGCTCATTTCATTAATAAAAGTGCTCCCATAATATACATGGTGGTCATATAATGAAATCGAACTTGTTCACTCAGAGCACTAGGATATAAACCTATCAGTTAGTTTAGGAAAATAGGCCACCATCCTAAACCAGACGTTAATAGTAGTTTATAGATCCAGTGCAACTCGCATGGAAAAATTTGCTACAGAATGATATATGTTCTAATGCTCAGGGGTACTATTCTCTGAGTCATTCTGATGTTGGCTTATATTTTGCTGAATTAAGCATTGCCTCAGAATGAGCAGTCATGAGCCAACCTGAGGCCAGCCAGAGATCGGAACAGGGAGACTCAAGGAGAAAGTAATCAGCAGCTTGTCTTCTGCAGCAGGGGCTTCTTCCATGCATCTGCCAAGGCGGTTTAGCAATTTTTATTGTATTTATTAATAGACAACACATTTCAATGGTTTGACATTTGAAAGATACAAAAGAGGAGGAAGGGCAGAATCCTCCTTATTCCTGCTCCCAGCTACCCGCTATCTTAAGGGAACTAATGTTATCAATTTTAATGTATTGTCGTTAGATTGTATTGATATATTTGTGTATTTATTTGTGTATGTAGTTACTCTTTATTATGCAAAACTTCTACACACATTAAAGTCAAGAGAACAGTAAAGTGAATAATAATCCTCCATTTATGATCACCTTTCATTCCTCCACTGGATTATGATGAAGCAAATCCTAGACATCGTATTTTATCTATAAATATTTCATCATGTATCCATCAAAAATAAGAACTCACTTTTTAAAAGCTAACTGTAATACCAATATTGTATCCCCCCAAAGTCACAGTAATTCCTTAACATTATCAAATGACCAATCATCAGACAAATCAACATTTACATTTCTCTGATTGTCTCATACTTTTCTTCTGTTTTACAGTTGGATCCAAACAGGGTCTACACATTGCATCTGACTGATATGTCTCTTAAGTGTCTTTTAATCTATAGGTTCACCTTTCTTGTTTGTTTTTCCTTACAATTTATTTATTGAAGAACTTGGATTTTTCATCCTGTGGAATTGCTCACATTTCGGATTTCACTGATTGCATCTTTCTAGAGAATGTTTTATATTTCAAATATAAAGCAACTTATTACCTGGCTTTTTCACTTCTAGATTTAACTATTCACTATTTTTCATCTTGTCTAGATAAAAATAATTAATTGGTAACAATGAAAGGTGAAGAGAATTTACTATTTGACACAAGACAAAAATTGGGGGTTATCATTTCTTATTTCCTTCCTTGCATTTAATAGCTTTCTTCCATCCTTTTACACCCTATATCAATCCATCCCAAATCCTACTGGCCTTCTGCTCAAAATATATCCAGAATCCAAATACTTCTCACCATCTCCACTTCTACCACCCTCGCCCAGCCACCGACATCTCTCACCTGGACTATTTGCAATTACTTCCTAGGGCTTCTCTCTGCATTTCTCTTTGCCCCATTCACCTTTAGAACCAGAGTGATCCTAATAAAATCCAAGTCAGATCGTGTCACTCCTCTGCTTAGAACCTTCCATGGCTTCTTCCTTTACTTAGAGAAAAGCTGAAGTCCTTACATGCCCTACAAGTCCCTTTATGATCTGCCTACTATGTCTCTTTGACCTTATCCACCAACTACTTTCATTGTCTCTCATTCTGCAGCCACACTGGCCTTCATTTTCCTTAAATGCATCAACCACACACCTAGTCCACTAGCTGTTTCCTTTATTTGCAACCGTCCTTCACCAGATACCCACACGTCTTTCCCCCTCAAGGCCTTCAGCTCCTTGTTTAACTGTCACCTTCTAAGTGAAGCCTCCCGGACCACCCTGTTTAAAATTTCAGCCTTCGCCCCAACCCCTGCATTCCCCATCTCTCTTACCCTGTATTGTTTTCCTTCATAACGCTTGACACCTACTAAAGCACTATATGACTTAATTATTTGGTTTTTTTCCCTGTCTCCCTCCAGTAGAATGTAATCTCCATGAATTCAGAGTTTTGTGTCCATTTTGTTCACTTTTGCTCAGTGCCCAGAACAAAGCCCATTAAACATTTGTTAAATGGATACATTTCAGACATTCAAGGAAATGTTCCCACCTTCTTCCACATACAATATTTCTTCTAAATTATCGCTGTCTAGAACATGTTCAGACCAAAGTTTATAGTACTGGAGAGCTGGCTCACTTTCACAATCACTCTGTCCATTCTTATTGTCATTCCTTAGATAGAAGTAAAGTTGCTCAAGTGTCCATCAGCAGATGAATGGATAAAGAAGATGTGGTATATATATACTATGGAATATTACTCAGTCATAAAGAAGAATGAAATAATGTCATTTGCAGCAACACAGATGGACCTAGAGATTATCATACTAAGTGAAGTAAGTTAGACAGAGAAAGAAATACCATATGATATCACTTATATGTGGAATCTAAAATAGATGATATAAATGAAGTTATTTGCAAAACAGAAATAGACTCACAGACATAGTAAAGAAATTTATGGTTACTAAAGGGGATGGGGGTATAAATCAGGGGTTTGGGATTAACATATGCACACTACTATATGTAAAATAGATAAACAACAAGGACCTACTGTATAGCACAGGGAACTGTATTCAATGTCTTGTAGTAACCTATTATGGAAAAGAATCTGAAAAAGAGTATATATATATGTGTGTGTGTGTGTGTGTGTATATATATATATATATATACACACACATATACGTATAGTGGAATCACTTTGCTGTACACCTGAAACTAACACATTGTAAATTAACTATATCAATAAAAAATGGTTTTAAAAAATAATAAAATAAAATTTTAAAAAGAAGTAAAGTTGCTCTGTTTGTTGGGCAAAGGGAATAGTCGCTTTGGAAATATGACCACTAAGGACCTGTTGTAGATTGAATTGTGTTTCCTCAAAATTCACGTGTTGAAGTCCTAACATGCAGTACCTTAGAGTGTGATCTTATTTGGAAACAGGGTTGTTGCAGAGGTAATTAGTTAAGACCTGGTCAAACAGGAATAAGGTGCGCCCCTAATTCTACATGACAACTGTCTTTATAAAAAGGGAAAATTTGGACACACATACATCCAGGGAAAATGCCACGTCAAGATGAAGGCCGAAATCTACAAGCCAATGAAAGCCAAAGATTGTCCGCAAACCAGCAGAAGCTAGGAGAGAGGTATGGAGCAGAAGCTCCCTCAGAAGGAACTGACCTTGCCAACAATTTGATCTCAGACTTCCAGCCTCCACAGCTGTGAGACAGTACATTTCTGTTGTTTAAGTCATCAAGTTTGTGGTACGTTGTTATGGGAGCCCTGGGAAACTAATATAAGACACATGAAACCATGGCATCTTTCTTTTGGTTTGCAAGTGGTTCACATAACTGGTGCAGATTAAGCACTCAACAAATATATGTTGAATGAGAAATGGTAAAATGATGCCTTGAGGCTGCTTCAAGGAGAGCAAGGTAGATGAGAGAGAGAAAATCGTCACCAGATGGTAGCTCCTACCAAGGCAGTGGTCATGTCATCTAATTATTCAGTTCCTAGCACAGAACTTGCTTCTCAGTACACATTTGATGAACCAAATTGAAAAGCAGGCAGAACAGGTAGATCACTTATGACATCAAGTGATCTTACGTAGGAGAGGTTGGGTGGGCTGATGCATTCATGAAACTTAACCAACCATCCTGATTTCACACTGTCTAGAGTCTTGGTGCTGATAAATCAGCCTGGTTCTACATTGTTACTTGATTTCACTGTATTTAGGTATATAGTATGTGGTCTTTAAGATGTATTTCTAGGACACTCGGTAGACACACATTTATTTTATCTTTAATCAGGTGGTTCAGCATTCCCTCAAACTTAGTTGTGTTATTCTGTTGTTAAAGTACTATGTTGTGTTTCTAAAAAATTCACTTTATTAAAGGCTGATATGAATACAAAACGATTCTTTCTTCACAAAGGTTGTTTAAAGCCACAGTAGGTATTCCTAAAAGATTGCCTTTCTTGGTTGGTTATTTTACATCAAAAGAGAAAATAAGGCTACTGTTGTGGATTAACATATCATGTTGTAAATGTTGTTGCTATTAAATATCAAGGACATAGAATGCCAAAACGGTAGTGGCAAAGATATAGGATAGAAGTAATGGGATCCAATAAGATATTTTTGAAATGTGCCTATTCATATGAGTTCAGAATGGGTGTAATTGGCCAACTCAGGTAAATTTTTTTTTCCCATCTGGAATATTTTTTTAAATAAATTATGATTTTTTAAATGCCCCCAAATTTCAAATGTCCCTATTATTCATCTGTGGTTGACTAAAAATGGCCACAAATTCTTTGATACTCTGCTCTTTGAAAGGTATGATCTAGTTTCCCTCCCTTGACCCTGAGCTGAGCAGAGATGCTGAACCAGTCTTGGGTCTAGACATTAGGAGACTAGAAGCTCTGATCTGGTTTTCTTGGACTCTCAGTTTTCATGGAAGTAGTTTGATAGCCCTGAGGCTAACACACTATGAGGAGACCCAAGGCAGCCACATGGAGAGGCTATGGGGAGAGGTTGAGAGAGAGAAAGAAAGAAATTGGGGGAAAGAGAGAGAGATACCTAGGCTGTCCCCTTCCCATCTCTTCAAGCCCCCAGACTTTTGAGTCATCTCAGCTGACTCCCCAGACACTGATGAGCAGAGACAAGTTGTCCCCACTGTGTTCTCTCCAAATTCTTGACCCACAGAAGAGTGAGACATAATAAATTGTTGTTTTAAGACACTAATGTTTGGAATAATTTGTTATGCATAAGTCAGTAATTGAAACATCATCTTTCAAGTATAGATAGTTTCAGGTTATACCTTATAAATTCCTAGGTGTTTTCTTTATGGCACCTAATAATACCTCCAATCTTCAAACTTACAATTCCTTCTTTAGTCATATTATGCCTCCCAACCCAGTATATACTCAGTAATCATCTGCTTACACCACTATCGCTCAGTAATCATCCGTTCAAACTAGTGTGCCATTTACTTGGAACAGAAGGGCCCACAGCACTATGTTGTGCCCTTTTTTCTGTTGGCATAGCATGTGCAATTAGGCTCACTAAATTATTTAAAAGAAAGAATTTGTGCCTCTGCTCATGGAGATTTTCTTTAATTGATATCAGGAAAAAGTAGACTTCTTGTTAGCGCCAATGAAATGTTAAAAACATTGATGCTGGCTTCCAAGCAGTACAATATAATATGTATTTTGATAAGTCTGATTAGTGACTGGACTTACTACCCTCCTTTGTGTGCTACCAGAAACTATATAATGTGCCTTGAAATTGACTGGCATATGAAATTTTCAGTAAATACTATTTATCATCACCCCTCCTTTTAAAAAATTTTTTGCTGCTATGTCATATTTAAACTTTTAGAAACCTAATGCCAGTTAAAACCATAGTCTGTTACACACATATATTTTAACCATTGGCAACGTGCCCTTAGCAAAGCAACTGCTTTAGTGGCGAGCAGTTAAGGAGAAATTGGAAGTACAGTAGATTGTTGGTAAGGGGTTTGCAAGGTTCCTCCAGCAATTTGCATTTAAAGAGCTTGTATTAGAAGCTTCCATTGAAGGCAATTCATTTTCCTTTTAAAAGAGGTGTATTTAGCACAGGAAATCAAATTTACTTTTAAAATTCACTCTCTGTCCCCAGAATTATGTCAGATACATGCTAACAGTTGTTTCATGTGCCAACAAACTGGGGTGTTTGTATTTAGTATAAACAAATTACAAAATCCACATGAATATGTGAAAAAAATTCTCTTTAGATGAAGTCAATTGTGCTCTGTATGCTTAAGGCTCTCTTTTATTAAATGAATCTCTGATGCTCTGACAAAACAAAGGGTGAGGAAATTCCACACAAGGAAAATTGCTGTCGTTTAACCTGAATATAAATTGAGCGGTAGAAGAATACCAAATTATTCCGTGTCTCTTAAGATGGTATAATGAAGGGCTTATGTGTACTTCACGCCTCAAGCAAAAAGGAGTTTATAGCCCTGATTTCAGCTGCATTTATTTTCAATCACAAAACCACTACAGGCTTCAGCACAACTTATAATAAGGGATGCCCAAGAGGAAGTTGAAGATTGGTGGGCTGGCTGGGCTAAGAGGCAGGTGTAGTTACCAGCAGCCTTCATGGGGCTTTGCATCGTATGTGACTCAAATGTTGCCACAAGTCACAAAATTCATACTCCCAAATGACTGTGGGACTTTTAGTAGGAATAGAAAGGGTTTTGTGGGAATTTGCCATAGTTCTCTAAGCTTCCTCAAACTTGGATTCTGCTTTACAAGATAAACTATGTCCAGACCCCAAGGAAACTGCTGTGTAGAGTGTGTCATGCTTTTAGTACAGCGGTCAGCTTTAGACTCACTTCGTCACCGGTATGCTCGAAGAAAATTTATGGAGACATTTCTTCCTACTCCTGAGACAAAACAATTGGCCCAAGTTCTTTCCTTGTAAATACCTCTGACCTGGAGCGAGACAATTGTTATCTGTCTAGAGATGCTATTGGAATTACTCTTCTTCTATGGATTTTAGATGGTGCTATTTATGTCAGTGCTCTGATGCGACGCAGTATATATAGCTGCAAAGCTACCTACAAAGTGACACAGGAAATTTGATTCACAGTGATGGCAGCTGATCTAAATCACTTTTTTGTTTCTCATCTTAGAGGCCATCTCATAAAATCTACGTGCTTTGGCCAAGCTCTTCCAACAGTCTTTTAGCCACCACATGAGTTAGTTCCTGCCTCTGTGCGTTGACTGATTGCTCTGCAGCAGCTACGTGGGTGTTTCAGAGTTGCACTGCGGGCTTTTATGTGTTTTTTTTTTGGCTGATGGGCTGTTTCAACTGCCTTGTCCTTCCGGGTAGCATCTCCAATTTGGCTCTGATGAACACATCTTTAGTCGTTCGAGAGAAATCTTGAGTGAAAATTCTTTGTGATAGAAATACAAATTTGTCTCCCTCTCCCAGCATGGAAAATTTTCTGCTTCAGAAAGCAGCAAAAGACTTGGAGGAAGTAGATTATCTCATTTTAATGAACAAGAAGCCAACAAAAACCTCATCATCCTTGCTGCTTTCAAGTCCCTACAAGTTTGATGAATTAGAAGACAAAATTCAGAAAAGAAGACAAGAAATTCTGTTTGCATCTGCCATATTACTTGACCATGACAAAGCACATGGTTTATTACAGGCTGCAGTGGACAGTTCAGCCCTGTTTGCCAAGTTTTATTGAGCACCTGTTCTGTTCTGAGAGCTATACAAGGTAAACTGGTTACAAAAATGAATAAAACATGGGTTGCCGGTGGGGTTCTCTGGAGAGCAGAGACTGAGATGGAGTGAAGAGTGCAGGAACTTTTTGCAAGAGAGTCACCCCTGGAAGGAGAGAGTCGTCAGACACGTTGAAGACCTGACGGTATGTCAGCTGGGCCAACAGGAAGTTCCAGAGCAGATCACTGTTGGAGGAGTGCATACAAAGGGCTAGACCTCCGGTGTTAGCTGAGGGCCACTTCATGGACAGTCTGACCTCTTGTACCACTGCCTGGCTCAGTCATTAACTGGCATCTTCTCAGAGGAGAGCATGAATGCCACTTGAATGCTAAGGGAAATCCCAAGGAAGCCAACAGTTGGAATCTGTCAGGTAACCAACTTCCTCTTGAAGGGGAGCTGAGCATCACATCTCCAGGTCCGCCATGGTCTACCCCTTGTGCCACACAGATCTAGTTTTCCATGATACATGGAAACAGCTCCTCATGGCTCTGATGGGCCTCGCTTCCTGACGGGAAACTTGGATAGAGGGAGGTTAGTGTGACAAAGTAGAGCCCGCATCTTTTTTTTTGGCTGAATGGCTGTAGAGCCAGTTGACTCAAGGCCACACCTGGCATCCATCATGCCCCTCCTCCTCTCTCCATTCTAAATCCTCTTCGCCCTCAGCTACCACCTATGTTGGTTTTAGTTCTTTCCGAAGAGTCTGACTCTCTGTGAAACAAGCGTCTCTGCCCAGGCTTGTTACTTATTCCCATTCCGGTGGGCAAAGAGTGCCAGAAGGTGTTCCCACTGGGTCACCTGAGCTCATACGTTCCTCCTTGTTTCTCCTGGGTATCAGGAAGCCTTCCTCCTCATGCTGTTCAGGGTCAATTACTCCTGACAAGATGGTGACTCCTTGCTTGCTGAAGAATCCCGAAGTGCTCAGGGGGTAGCTGTAAGCCTGAACTTCAATGAGACCCTCGCTGTGTCCCCTGGTGACAGCCTGCCCCCTTTGGGAGCAAGGGCATCTCATCCTGCAGAGCCCAGAGTTGTGGAGACAGGAATCTATAGAACACCCAAGTAGATCACTGGGAGTAATAGTAAGTGGGGCTAATTCTACTTCTATCCCTTGGTTCCAGACCCATGTATTCTTCCTGATGGGAACACGGCCATAGAGAGGTCTCTGATTCAATGAGTGTACTGCTTCTTGGAGGATGGGTTATATCCTTACAAGGCATTGCCTCTGAACTGGTGCTTCAGCTGCCGCTTCACCAGGCTGTTTATTACTCAGGCTGGCAGTTTCTGGGTGATGGGGGTAAAATAGTATATGATTTAACTAGTCAATCCTATGGTCCTGGGCCCACTTTGTCGCTCCTCTATCATGATAAAACATGTTCCCTGGTTGGATGTTATGTTACATGGAATCCCATACCTGTAGATCAGGCATTCCATAAATTCCCACATGGTGGTGCTTCCCTGTGGGAAAGAAAGCCAGCCCCACCAGGAATAAGTGTCTATTCCTGTCTATAACTGCTGGGATTTCCAAGATGGGAGAATCCCAATGAAGTCAGCTTGCTACCAAGTGGCCAGTGGGTCTCCTTAATGAACACTGCCATAACGAGGGGTTAGCATTGGTCTCTGCTGTTGGCAGGTTGGACATTGGACGTGGTTTGACAGTATTAGCTAGATTGGCCTTGGTTAGTGGGAGGCTGTGCTATTGGGCCCATGCATAATCCCTATTTCAGCCAGCAGCTGTGGTCACTAGGCGTGTGCATTTTGCCAGCATCGTAGTAGATACTGATAAAAGATAGCTAGCAAAAACGGGCCAACTCATTTTATCTACTTGGTTATTTACATGTACTTATCCCATTCCTCTATCCCCAAATTCCTTGCTTTGATGATTGAACTCCAAGCTTTCAATCTTTTTCCTTCTAGGTCTCCAACAGACCAGACAAGCCATCTTCCACTCACAGGAGTCCATCTGTAGTCCATCTCAGGCTATTCTTCCTTCCACACAAAGTGAATATGACCAGGTATGCCACATAATCCCATGGAAAAGACTTTCCCTTTGTAACTGTCTCTCAGGACCACTCTGGAGTGGGAATGTAATACAGCTGCCATACCATTTTTGACTTGCACATGCTGAACCAATCCATCTGTAAACTAAGTTTGGACATTTTCCTCCTCTTTCATTTGATCATATAGGACTCCCTCTCTCTCCCCTGATACAACCAGAGGTATGAGCTGGGGGCAGGATGCTGGTGAAACTGTGATGGGTGACACGGTGGTCTGGGCTCCCTGCTCATGCAGCTTGCTGGGCCCTCTCATCCGGCTGACGCTCAAGCTGGGATGTATGTTTCCATTTTATGATGAATTGCTGCTGGACTCTCATGACTTTCCAATTTGGCAGGTTCAGTTTGGCAGTACAGTTTGGGATACATAATCACTTTGGTGTCCCCTGCTCAAACATTCCAGTTCTCTACCATGGCTCAGTAGCACTCTAAGACCCACTTTTCAAAAAGTGTGTATATAATTCTCTATTGCAGATGCTTCAGAACTCTGCACTGAGATTCTCCCTCTTGGGCCTGTCATAAACTCTACCCTCTATCTCCTTTTCATCAGTGATATCTCCACTATCATGATGTCTGCCAGATCTTATGGCCCAAGTGGCAGAGCACTGCCTTCTAGAGCTGCTGCAGAGCCCCGTCTTGCTCTTGACTCCACTCAGGTGTGGCAGCTTTCTGTGTCACCTAGTTAACAGGCTGAAGCACACCTAGGTGTGGAATATGGTACCCTGGAACCACAAGAAGCCTAGTAAGTGTCATGACTCCTTCTTTGCAGTAGGAGATATTAGATACAGCAATTTCGTTTGGAGGGGTATCATAGAATATCCCTGACCACTGGATCCCCTAAAGACTATACTCAGCTTGCAGGCCTCTCAGTCTTCATGGGGTTTACTTCCATCCTCCGGAGCATAAGGGTCATAGCAAAGTCTCCAGTGTGCCAGTCACCTCTTGTTCATTATGCTCTATCCACATGATGTCATTGACATATGGATAGCTATGATGCTCTGCAAAGAGGTCCAAACAGTCCAGATCACTCCAGATTATATTATGACTGAGAATGGGAGAGTTCACATAGTCTTGGGGCACAACTAGATATTGTTGTCCTTTCCATGTTAATGTAATGTGTTTCTGATTCTCTTTCCTGAATGGGATATATCAAAATGAGTCTTCCAAGCAAATGACTGCATAACATGTTCCTGAGGCCATATTAAGCTACTTAAGTAAAGAGACACCACAGCTGGCACAGCAGCTGCAGTTGGGGCTGTTACTTAGTGTAGCATGAAGTAGTTTATAGTCAGTTTCCAGAATCCATCCAGTTTCTGCAGGGGTGAGACCGGCACATTAAACTGAGATATGGTAGGAATCACCATCCTGGAATCCTTTAGATCTTTAATGGTAATGTTAATCCCCAGCGCCCCCAACCCCACCCCAGAATGCAACATTGGTATTGATTTGCTCTCCTGGCTGTAGGGAGGTTGGTGTGGCGTTTCAGAGATTTCCACTTGGCCTTCCCCACTATGATAGTTTTAGCCCACAGGCCAGGGACCCAGTAGAGCCTGGGATTCCAACTGCCAGGTGTGTCAATCACAATAATTCATTCGGGGACAGGAGAATTAAGTCAGACTTTGGCCAGGTCTTCAGTTATTGACTCCCCCCATTTGCCCCCCACACTAAAGCGTGATGATGCTTCAGGTCTCTGGGAGTCAATGTCATCTCGGATTCTGTGTCTCACAGACCTTACAAAATCTGGATATTTCCATTTCCAAAGCGTACAGCCCCTCAAGTACATGGCCAAAAGTTACTTTGAGGATGGACTCAGGGAATCTATAGATACATGCCTGCCATGGTGTTGCAGGGTAATTCTTCCCGGGGACCTAGACACTTCTTCAGTCAACGGGTTGCAGATCTGAAAACTGGCACAGGTAGGGAACTGAGCAAAGGATCATGGATTTTTATTTGGATGGCTGTCCCCATTTTCTTGCTTCTCCATCCTTGCTTTCTTCTTACTGTAGATATTAAGCAGCGCTTTTGTTGACTGTCTGTCTGTTTTGCCCCTGGGGGACAATTAGCCATCTCTACAACTCTCTGAGAGTCAAAGGCACCTGGCTTGTAGTGACCAAGAACCATCACATGGCCTCTATTGCTATGAAGGAAGCCTGCTCTGTGACCACCTTCTGTATCACCAGCCTTGGCCTTCTAGTGATGCTGGTAGCTCTCTCTCGCCAAAACATTCCTGTTGCTTTGTTGAATGGTGTGTTCTCTGGCAGTTCTCTTGCCTTCACATAATATATCCATTCCAGCATATCCACCTCTCTCTGCCTTTTTATTCCTCCCTCTGTTGTTTCTAATAGAAGTTCAGAGATTTCAGCTTTGCTCAGGGCAGGCAACCGCTTCCTTCAGGTCGGTAGAGGCCACATTAGCAGTGAGTTTACCCCTAGCGTCCTCTCAAGGGTATCGAATCCCATGTCCCGAGGAAGTGCCCCAAGTCTCTGAATTGTTGCTAATACACTCTTTTTTTCTTTTCTTTAACATCTTTATTGGAGTATAACTGCTTTACAACGTTGTGTTAGTTTCTGCTGTATAACAAAGTGAATCAGCTACACGTATCCATATATCCCCATATCTCCTCCCTCTTGCGTCTCCCTCCCACCCTCCCTATCCCACCCCTCTAGGTGGTCACAAAGCACTGAGCTGATCTCCCTGTGCTATGCAGCTGCTTCCCACTAGCTATCTATTTTACATTTAGTAGTGTATATGTGTCAGTGCCACTCTCTCACTTCGTCCCAGCTTACCCTTCCCCCTCCCCGTGTCCTCAAGTCCATTCTCTACGTCTGCGTCTTTATTCCTGTCGTGCCCCTAGGTTCTTCAGAACCATATATATATATATATATATATAGTTTTTTAGATTCCATATATATGTGTTAGCATACGGTATTTGTTTTTCTCTTTCTGACTTACTTCACTCTGTATGACAGACTCTAGGTCCATCCACCTCACTACAGGTAACTCAGTTTCATTTATTTTTATGGCTGAATAATATTCCATTGTATATATGTGCCACATCTTTTTTTTTTTAGCATCTTTATTGGAGTATATTTGTTTTACGATGGTAAGTTAGTTTCTGCTTTATAACAAAGTGAATCATCTATACATATACATATATACCCATATCTCCTCCCTCTTGCATCTCCCTCCCACCCTCCCTATCCACCCCTCTAGGTGGTCACAAAGCACCGAGCTGATCTCCCTGTGCTATGTGGCTGCTTCCCACTAGCTATCTGTTTTACGTTTGGTAGTGTATATATGCCCATGCTACTCTCTCACTTCGTCCCAGCTTACCCTTCCCCCTCCCCGTGTCCTCAAGTCCATTCTCTATGTCTGCGTCTTTATTCCTGTCCTGCCCTTAGGTTCTTCAGAACCTTTTTTTTTTTTTTTTTTTTTAGATTCCATATATATGTGTTAGCATACAGTATTTGTTTTTCTCTTTCTGACTTACTTCACTCTGTATGACAGTCTCTAGGTCCACATATTCTTTATCCATTCATCTGTCAATGGACACTTAGGTGGCTTCCATGTCCTGGCTATTGTAAATAGAGCTGCAATGAACACTGTGGTACATGACTCTCTTCAAATTATGGTTTTCTCAGGGTATATGCCCAGTAGTGGGATTGCTGGGCTGTATGGTAGTTCTATTTTTAGTTTTTTGAGGAACCTCCATACTGTTCTCCATAGTGGCTGTATCAATTTACATTTCCAACAACAGTGCAAGTGGGTTCCCTTTTCTCTAAACCCTCTCCAGCATTTTTTTTTTGTAGATTTTTTGATGATGGCCATTCTGACTGGTGTGAGGTGGTACCTCATTGTAGTTTTGATTTGCATTTCTCTAATGATTAGTGATGTTGAGCATCCTTTCATGTGTTTGTTGGCAATCTGTATATCTTCTTTGGAGAAATGTCTATTTAGGTCTTCTGCCCATTTTTGGATTGGGTTGTTTGTTTTTTTGATATTGAGCTGCATGAGATGCTTGTATATTTTGGATATTAATCCTTTGTCAGTTGCTTCATTTGCAAATATTTTCTCCCATTCTGAGGGTTGTCTTTTTGTCTTATTTATGGTTTCCTTTGCTGTGCAAAAACTTTTAAGTTTCATTAGGTCCCATTTATTTATTTTTGTTTTTATTTCCATTTCTCTAGGAGGTGGGTCAAAAAGGATCTTGCCATCCCCTCTTCTCGGGCACCCCAAAACAATGTTCTCTTGCCTCTTAGGCAGTTCCAGACTTTTTCCCGGACTCCTTCCCAGCTAGCCGTGGTGCACTAGCCCCCTTCAGGCTGTGTTCACGCAGCCAACCCCAGTCCTCTCCCTGGGATCCGACCTCCAAAGCACGAGCCTCAGCTCCCAGCCCCGCCCACCCCGGTGGGTGACCAGACAAGCCTCTCGGGCTGGTAAGTGTCGGTCAGCACCGATCCTCTGTGCAGGAATCTCTCCGCTTTGCCCTCTGCACCCCTGTTGCTGCGCTGTCCTCCGTGGCTGCGAAGCTCCCCACTCCGCCACCCGCAGTCTCCGCCCGCGAAGGGGCTTCCTAGTGTGTGGAAACCTTTCCTCCTTCACGGCTCCCTCCCACTGGTGCAGGTCCCGTCCCTATCCTTTTGTCTCTGTTTTTTCTTTTTTCTTTTGCCCTACCCAGGTACGTGGGGAGTTTCTTGCCTTTTGGGAAGTCTGAGGTCTTCTGCCAGCGTTCAGTAGGTGTTCTGTAGGAGTTGTTCCACATGTAGATGTATTTCTGATGTATTTGTGGGGAGGAGGGCGATCTCCATGTCTTACTCCTCTGCCATCTTTAAGGTCCTCCGCTAATACACTTTAGGTCAATAAAAACAGCGCTCGAGGAGCTGCATTCAGGGAACTACATCTGAGAAACTTAAGTGCACCTGCATCTGATGTAGATGGAGTCTGAGCCTGATTCATAATGGCATGAGAGTTTGGCAAGTCCTTGAGAGAGAGTGGGTGTATTTTGTATGTGGGAGAGATGTAAGTAACTGTAAATAATAATACCGAGGCCAGAGGGCAGACTTTGGTGGTTTTGAAATATGCCTGAAGATGTTTTGATAGTCTTCCCATGAAATGGTGGGATCTAGTCCTCTGCTCTTACACTGGGTGGGCCTTGGTGGCTGCCTAGGGAAGCCCTCCACTAAGTTTTGAGTAACGTATTTTCCAGCAATAGTAAATAGAGCAACGATCGAACTGACAAATATCAAGTATGTTTCTCTCTATCAACAGCACTAACTAGAAAATATAATGTAAGGTAAAGCATCCAGAATAGCAAGAAAGAAACCAGGAAAGGGCTTGGCAATGAGTGTACAAGATCTTTACAGGAAAAGAAGTGTTGAGCTCTAATAGGGGACATAAAAATTAGATCCAAAGGAACCTGATTTAAAAGCAAAATTTATGCAGTGAAAGAGCACTGGATTTGACTGTATAATATTAAAGATTTCTGTTCAGAGAACTACATATGACAAAGCTAACAGATAACAGAATGGGAGAATATATTTGTGAAGTCTAAAATTGACAAGGGTTTAATATTTATATTCTCCAGCAAACTTCTATGTCAGCAGTAAAAACATTTTAAAAAAATAAGCAAAGGAGATATACTAGAAAGAACATGAAGCCTGAACAAGTAATAAATTTATGAAGAAAAACTCAAACTCTTTAAGAATCGGGAAAAAAGCAAATTAAAACCAAGATGAGGGCTTCCCTGGTGGCGCAGTGGTTGAGAGTCCGCCTGCCGATGCAGGGGACGCGGGTTCGTGCCCCGGTCCGGGAAGATCCCACATGCCGCGGAGCGGCTGGGCCCGTGAGCCATGGCCGCTGAGCCTGCGCGTCCGGAGCCTGTGCTCCGCAACGGGAGAGGCCACGACAGTGAGAGGCCCGCGTACCGCAAAAAAACAAACAAACAAAAAACCCAAGATGAAATAACACTTTATGACCCCAGATTAAGACAGTGGATAATATTAAATATTGATGAGAATGTGACAGGCTGGGACCTCTCATTCACTGATGAGGGAGTATAAGTATGGTAGCCACACTGGTAAAGACTTTAGAGGTATTTTGAAGAAGTAGGTGTGCATATTTCCTATAAACCAATGATCCCACTCCTCTCCCTAAAAAGATTGCACAGGGCGGTAGAAGATGAATCAGTCAGAATCCAAACAAGAAAATAAAAATTAAGCTAGCATTTCAAATTGGGGTATTTAATACAGGGAGTTGATTAAACAGGTGCTGGAAGGATAAAAGAGGTCAGAAAACACTGGGGTGACTCAGAGATTAGTAGCTGTGGGTAGCAGCTGCCATTTCTAGAACTGGGGGAAAAAAAGGAAAAAAGTCGTGTGGCACAACATAGGGGCTTTGAGGAAGGGCTCTTCAGGGTTGGTGCCGAGACCTCTGAGAAGAAGGTGCTATAGGCTGGTGCATGGACCACTGAAGGGGTACCAGCTGCTGCACAGCATCCTCATCTTCTGCTCCCAGGAGGTGATGCTGCTGCTAACATCTCCGATAACAGCTCTGGGCTGAAGCCCTAAAGGCCGGCTGCTGATGGAAGAATGCCAGTAGAAGCTGTAAGCAGGAAGAGAGGCCCTTCACCCCTCCTCATACTTTGTGTGATCTCCTGCCAATACCTTCTATTGGAAGAACATAACCAGAGGCAGCTGGCAAGGGGATCTGGGAAATGCAGTTTGCAGAACCCAACCTTCAGAAGTGTTGGCTAGAGTGAAAGGCAATAAGTGAAAGATTTACATCCCAGTATCACTGTGGTAGCAGGAGATTGCAGCCAAAGTGGGTGTCCATTGCTAGGGGAATATTAAATCAGATGTTGTGAGTGCAGAGTATGGAATACACAGCTGTGAAGAGCAGACAAGTACATGTGAGTAAGCAACATGGATACATCTCAAGAACATTGTTGAGAGAAAAACATAGGAAGAAGCATGAGATTTAAAGTACTCCACCATGTATGTACATTTAAAATCGTAACAGGAGCTTCTAGGTGGGTGAACTCAGGAAGGTGCTATGCGGGTGGGGCGCCTGGAGAGGGCATGGAGCTCATGGCGCCCTTCCCCCATACCTTGCCCCATGCATCTCTTCCATCTGGCTGTTCCTGAGTTGTATCCGTTCATAATCAAGTGGTAATCTAGTAAAAAATAAATAAATGTTAAAAGCCGTAACAAAACAATACTACATATTTAAGAGGTTGCACACGTATTTGAAGATACAGATATTATGTATTAGAAGGGGTACCAAGGCTGCTTGCATACAGCACAATTCCTGGAATTATGCAGTACAGTAGCTCTGCTGGTGGCCTATGCTATGGAGAGAAACAGATGTGGGAGTTAAAAAGAAGAGTAAAAAAATAAGTAAAATAAAAGAAGTCATTAATAAAGGGGGAAAAATAATGTGCTATGAATCAAGGAACATAAGTCTCTATACTTGAGGGCTTTAAAGTAAGCTTTTATTAATCCTATTTATTGCAGATTTTTTTTCTCATTTTGTCCTTTATTTTATTGTTTTACAAGACATCTGACATTCAGAGTTTTTTGCTATCATTTTAGTCATTGATCTTTTCCTTCCTTATTTCGGCTAGTGATGGATTAAAGATGCCATTCCTCCCACTGAGAGTTGGTGTCTATTTCTCTTTCCTCTCCCCTAGGATCTGGGCTGGCCTTGTGATTTACTTTGACATGCAGCATATAGAATATAGGGAATGATATCTTGTAACTTTCAACATTGGGCCTTAATAGATCAGCAATTCTCATATAAAATAAATAAGCTACAAAGATATATTGTACAACACAGGGAATACAGCCAGTATTTTATAATAACTATACATGGAGTATAACCTTTAAAAACTGTGAATCACTACGTTGTACTCCTGAAACTTACATAATATTGTACAGCAACTATACCTCAATAAAAATGAAGAATTAAAGAGATCTGCAATGCTCACCTTTATTGGTTCCTTGGAGCCCAGCTGCCACGTTGTGAGGTGCCGAGCCACGTGAAAAACCCCATCAGGGAGAACTGAGGCACTCCAGTTGACAGCCTTAGCTGACCTCCCAGCCAGCAGCCCTCACCAACTGCAAGCCCCAGGAAAGAGACAGCTTGGAAGTCCTGGCACTGTCGAGCCTCCAGATTTCAGCAGGCTTAGTCAACACCAGTTGGAGTGTTAGAACTACCCAGCTGATCCCAGTCAACTCAGAGCCTCTCGGAAGACTGTGTTTGTTTCAAGGCACTAAATTTTGAGGTGGTTTGTTAAATGGCAATAGATAACTGAAACACTCCATTGCTTTGATACTGAGAAAATCCAGATATCAATTAAACGTTTTATCTATATTTTCTTCTAATTTTTTAAGAGGCACATAGAGTTTTACCTTAACTATTATGTTTTCAGTCAGCCAATTGACTCAGCTCCAGTTTTAAAAAATTTGAATAATCATCAATTTATTGTTTGCCTTACGGACTATAAGCTCGTATATGCAGATTGAGTAGTTGAACTGTCAGCACATCTCTGAGAGGTCAGAAATAAATTTCTTTAATTTTTATCTTATATTGGAGTATAGTTGATTAACAATGTTGTGTTAGTTTTAGGTGTACAGCAAAGTGATTCAGTTATACATATACATGTATCTATTCTTTTTCAAGTTGTTTTCCCATTTAGGTTATCACAGAGTATTGAGCAGAGTTCCCTGTGCTATACAGTAGGTCCTTGTTGGTTATCTATTTTAAATATAACAGTGTGTACATGTCAATCCCAATCTCCCAATCTACCCCTACCTGCCACCATTCCCCCTGGTAACCGTAAATTCGCTCTCCAAGTCTGGACTCAGCTCCATTTGTTAGATAATCCATTTGATAGTTTATTTATTCACTCAGTTTTTGCTTTTTTCTAAGATACTGAAAAAAAGGTTTAGCTTAGTTTTTTTCTCTTTTAAGTTAATATATGCCTATTCTAGGAAATGGGCAGCAGGCAGAGCTAGAGTCTGCTGTGAGGACAACGGCTATTACTTGATGCATTTCCCACAATTTTTTCTCTCTATTTGTATATAAATGGTAGTATCCAGTATATCTCATTTTATAGATAAGGATACTACGTACATTGTAGAGTTTATTCACTGTACATGAGTACCCTACTGAGAAGGTAGATGGGTACTAAAAGCAGGACTGCCCCATACCAGGGGAAAAGGTGCCTTTAGTGCCAGCAGAGATTCTATCCGTTTATCAAGCCCTGTGCCCTTGGGGCTGTTTTCACCCAGTGGGGGAGCCTTTCCCAACTTTGATTCTGTTAATGATCTGCTTGCTCTGTTGTTGCTTAGCACAAGCCTTGCCCCAAGTTACTAAAATCTGAGAAATGTTTTGAAGAAGGAAACCACTAGATTTGGGCACAACTGAATACAGTAGTCTCCCCTTCTCTGCAGTTTCCATGGTTTCAGTTACCTGCAGTCAACCTCAGTCCAAAATATTAAGTGGAAAATTCCTGAAATAAACAACTCATAAATTTAAAATTGTGGGCATTCTGAGTATCGTGATGAAATCTTGCACCTTCCCTTCTGCTCTGTCCCACCGGGACAGGAATCATCCCTTTGTCGAGCGTATCCCACCCATTGGTCACTTAGTAGCTGTCTCAGTTATCAGATCAACTGTCACAGCATCACAGTGCCTGTGTTCAAGTGACCCTTATTTACTTAATAATGGCCTTCAAAGCATGAGAATAGTGATGCTGGTAATTTGGATATGCCAGAGAGAAGCCTTAAAGTGAAAAGCCTGTAAGTGAAAAGGTGAAAGTTTCGACTTTGTACAGAAAACAAAATCGTATGCTGAGGTTGCTAAGATTCACAGTAAGAAGGAATCTTCTATCTGTAAAAACGTGAAGGAAAAAGAAATTCACGCTAGTTTTGCTATCGCGCCTCAAACTGCAAAAGTTGCTGCTACAGTGCATGATAAGTGCGTAGTTAAGATGGAAAAGGTATTAAATTTGTACAATCTTTTGAGAGAAGAGGGAGAGGCCATATTCACATACCTTTTATTACAGTATATTTTTATAATCATAGTTCTATGTTATTATTATTGTTGTTAATCTCCTACTGTGCCTAATTTATAAATTAAACTTTATTGTAGGTATGTATACAGGAAAAAACAGTCTATGTAGAGTTCAGTACTATCTGTGGTTTCAGGCATCTACTGGGGGTCTTGGAAGGTATCCGCATGGATAAGGGGGGATTACTGTATAAGAAATATGGGAGAGTGAAGAGACAAAAATAACTCTGAGTTTTTAACATTAGTGTTACCGGTATCACTGAAAGGGAAGAAGGAAGGGCTCTGTAATGGGGTTGAATAGTGTCCCCCCAACATTTATGTTCACCCAAAATCTCAGAATGTGACCTGATTTAGAAAAAGGATCTTGAGATGAGGTGTGCCCTAGATCAAAAGACAGGTGTCCTTATACAAAGAAGGAAAGACGCACACAGAGACACAGGGAGAACACCCTGTGAAGATAAAGGCAGAGGCTGGGGCATCTACAAGCCAAGGAATTGCAAGGACTGCAATGTGGTACATATGTACAATGGAATACTACTCGGCCATGAAAAAGAATGAAATAATGCCATTTGTAGCAACATAGGTGGACCTAGAGATGGTCATACTAAGTGAAGTAAGTCAGAGAAAGACATGTCATATGGTATCGCTTACATGTGGAATCTAAAAAAAAGGGTACAAATGTACTTATCTACAAAACAGAAATAGAATTACAGACATAGAAAACAAACTTATGGTTACTAGGGGTTAAGGAGGGGGAAGGATAAATTGGAGATTGGGATTGACATATTACACACTACTATATATAAAATAGATAACTGATAAGGACCTACTGTAGCACAGGGAATTTGACCCAATGCTCTGCAATGGCCTATATGGGAAAGAATCTAAAAAAGAGTGGATATATGTATATGTATAACTAATTCACTTTGCTGTACTCCTGAAACTAACACAACATTGTAAATCAACTATGTTCCAATAAAAATTTAAAAAGAAAAGGATTGCAGGCAACCATCGGAAGCGAACACAGAGTCTCCCTCAGAACCTCTGGAAAGAGCCACCCCTGACAACACCTTGATTTCAGACTTCTGGCCTCCAGAGCTATGAGAGAATAAATTTCTATTGTTTTAAGCCACTAAGTTTGCAGTCATTTATTATGGCAGCCCTAGGAAACTAATACAGATAGCTATAACCTATTTTTCATTTAGAGCTTACTGTGCCAGGTGAAGTTGGACCACAGGAAATGGTCAATATCTGACCATTCAACCTAATAGTTTATATATCTAGCTTATTTAATTTTCTCTGCCACACACACACAAAACACTTTCTTGGATACATTTGTAAGAACCACTTGAAGTATCATTATCCTTATTTTACACAGAATTTGAGGTTCAGAGAGGCTAAGCAATTCACTCATGATCTCACAGTCAATAAATTACAGAAGTGGAAAACAAACTCAATATTGTCAGTCTAAAACCCATGTAGTCTAGTTCAGTGCTTCTCAAATGTCAATGTGTCAAAAATTACCTTAAGGTTCTTATTAAAATGTAGACCATGACTGAGTGGGCCTGGGGTGGGGCCTGAAATTCTGCATTTCTAAGATGGTCCCTGATAATATGTCAGCACTGCTCATGATCGGATCACATTTTGAGTACTGAGGGCAAGCATCCTGCCTTCCTTGACACTTGAAGGCCCAGGATAGATTACCTGATAATGTGATTTCTTTTGGAGTAATAATTATGAGTTCCTATCATACCCAGGTGGAGTCATAGTGCAGATGGTTGAAAATATGAGGCTGGACTATTTTGGAGAAATGAGTGTTGGACGCATAGCTGTGGAGTCATCAGCAAAGTAGATGGTGGAAAATGTGAATGGATATGTATAGCTAATTCACTTTGTTACACAGCAGAAACTAACACACCATTGTAAAGCAACTATACTCCAAAAAGATGTTTAAAAAAAACACGTGAATGGATGAGCTGAAAAACAATTTATTTGGTTTAAAATTTTTTTTATAGTTCATACCTTTTTGAAGGAATTGATTAAACAAGGAAGGAGAAACCTAGGTATTCTCTGCATGATAATTTAAAAATATTTTCTATTCATAATGTATATTCTCAAAGCATCACTTTAAAATGTCTTAACTGGATAGGTTTAAGTGCTATAAATTAATGTTGCCTCATGGTGAATTCATGGGGACCCACATGCCTAATTAATGAAATTCTTAGGACCAGAAGTTTAAGTGGATGCTTAGTAGTACTTCTCTCACAAGAGTTTTGGTTTAATGGAGCCACTGAAGGAACTGGGAAAAAGCTAAGGTTACTCTCATTTTCTATGGCCAAGAATGAATCTGAGCTCAGAAGTGTCCAGATATGTGGGATGTTGCTAAGGTGCAGCAGCAATGTCACAGACGAAGAAACGAGAAAGTGGAGGGGGAAAATATCTTTAAGTCTTTAAAGAAATTTTTTCTTGAACACTTGCATAGAATTCTGGGATTAGTCTGTCTTTGTGAATCAGTAATGAAATTCACATTACTTTCAAATCTACTATAAAGGATTTCTTTATTTCATTTGCTATATATATATATATATATATATATATATTTTTTTTTTTTTTGGCGGTACGTGGACCTCTCACTGTTGTGGCCTCTCCCGTCACGGAGCACAGGCTCTGGACGTGCAGGCCCAGCAGCCATGGCTCACGGGCCCAGCTGCTCCGCGGCATGTGGGATCCTCCCGGAACGGGGCACGAACCCGTATCCCCTGCATCGGCAGGCGGACTCTCAACCACTGAGCCACCAGGGAAGCCCTGCTATATTGTTTTTATACAGCAGTTTCTTATTAGTTATCTATTTTATATATATTTCATTTGCAATATTTTAAGAGCTAATTTGTAACATCTGCCTAAGTAAACAGAACTTACTTGAAAAGTAGAGAAGCAAAACCATGTGTCTGAAAAATTGAACACAAGTACTTGAGAGATTAACTAAATCAAACCCAGATGGACATGTGGCCCTGTAGAATCTCAGGAGTTTTCTTCCACACTGTTTGACAAAGGCCACACTATTAAAGTCAAGTAGAATCTTCAAGGCCAAGGAATCCCTAGCATTGAATATATGATTAAGAAAATAACAGACGGTTTCCATTGCATTAGCTAAAGACACGTAGAGACATTTTCTCTGAATCCCATGGCTCAGAGGTTTCTTAGAAGAAACTAGCCATAGTACCTTGGCTTCTGGCTGACTTAGAATACTGTTATTTTAGAAAGGCCTAAATTGTTCACTTGTGAGTAGTTTTTCTTGGAGATCTCATGCAAGTATCAAACATTTGAGCTCTTTTCAGATCCTGAAATCCATTACCACCAATTATGACTTGATAGAATTATCTTTAAGTAACATGTATTTACAACCACAGATGTTTTTATAGAATATATATGTATATTTTGTTCAGTAAATCAGAAGGGGAAACAAATGTGGGGAACCAAGATAAGAATGATTTCTTCATAACATATTCTAGGCGAAATCCTTCAAGGTGATTTAATAGTTCAATTCAAAGGGATCTTGATAGTAGCTAATTAAGATTGATCAAATAATGAAGGTCACTGATCTCCATCTTACTGTGCTATATTGTAATCATTCAATGATAAAATAAGTTATTGTCGGGAATTGTGATCTATTCAGTAAGTAGATTTGAATTCTTAAGCCAGTGATTCTTCTACACATGTAAGATGAAGCAAGATGCCCAGATTGAAATGAAGATTTCTGTAATAGGGAAGAACAGATCTGACTCCATATTGGATCTGTTTCTTTTACTTTAACCTTTGTATTCTATTGCTTTTGCTACAAGTAAATCACTAAAAGAACATTGCCTTCAGCCTGATATATACAGGATAGCCCACTCTCCAGGCTCTGATCTTTAAAGGTATAATACTTTTCCATTCATATAGAGATTAAAAGTTGCAGAACAGAGTATAATATTAAACTTGTTGGAGGTTTATAGGAACATGGTGACCAGACCTACGTGGACAGCTGTAAGGCCAAAGGATTCTGGCACCAGAAGTTTGCAACCACCAACCACACCTCCTCCCCTTTCAGTATAAAAGAAGCCTGAATTCTAACTCCTGTAAGATGGTTCTTTGGGACACTAGTCCACCATCTTCTCAGTCTGCCGACTTTCCAAATAAAGTCACTATTCCTTGCCCCAACAACTCATCTCTTGATTTATTGGCCTGTTGTGCAGCCAGCTATATGAGCTTGGACTTGGTAATATTTCTGTATTATTATTATTTTTTTCTTTAATTAAAGTATGTTCTTATTCTGTAATTTAAGAATTCCAATCAAGGAAAAAAGGTCAAGTAAGTTTATAATGACTCTAGCAGTTGCATTTTGAAGGAATAGATCAAGAGTTTTTCTACATGATGGTCTATCTAGAGGTTACAATGATTTATTGACTATCCCGAACTCAAAATATATTCCACAATAACGTTTCTCTCTGTTATAAGGACCATGCTAAGCATAGTCTCCTGATAAGAACCTTCTGATGATTGTTTTAAAACCTATTACACCCTTAAAATTGAGTAAGCATAAAAGCATTCTACACTAAGACATTTTCTTGGCTTTCTTTTATAACTCCATGAAAAATCAAACTAGTTTCCACTTTGGCTAAATACTTCACCATTTGTGGTTGGAAGATGCCAAACATCATTTTAGTTCTTTTCATTTAGGGATTAAAAGATAAATTGACCCTCTGTGAATGCACTTATATACACAGTGCATGACCCTCTGAAATATACACTTATTTCAATCTTGCAAGTTGACATACTAACTAAGGGGGATAAGAAGATGACCAAGATCCTGATAATTAGTCTTGATTAGAGTCTTCACACCTACTTTATCCCACCCATTCACTCCTCCACTTAGCTATGAGGAGTTGGCCCTGTGCATTGTGCATACCACACTGAATAGAAATCGTATACTATATGGCTGTTTCCCAGAGCAGAATATAAGCTCAGGATAAGAACCGTATAGTGGCAAATACAGAGATATATAGCCCAGATCCTTCAAGAAAGGACTCACTGCAGTTAGCTCCTTCAAGATCTAGCTCAGCATTTAAGTCAAGGTCACCCTTTTCTTGGGGCAGCTTCTAGCCACCGACTGAGCAGAACAGAGTGGCTGAGCTCTCTCCTTGGGCAGCCCTTAGCTTATGACCATATTAGGAGGTAGTAAAAGGGTCCAGCCATTCTCGGGACTCCTCTCACAGGTAATCTTTGCTTTGGGGCTCAGACCTCCCATTGGGCTGGCAGATTTGTCATATCTGCATTGTGGTTTGATGTTCATCCTACTTAATTCTGTTTTCATCCCTTATCTTTCACAATGGTTCCATCTCATAAACTTTTGTACTCCCCAGTCAAGCTCACATCTCTTTTCTGAAGAATCCAACCCATGACCCTTGGTGCCAGAGGTGGTCCAAGAAAGCAGATAGTGGGGTGGGATGTAGGAGCCAGGTCACTCACTCCTTTGCTGTAATGAGGAACAATGTGGCAGGCTAATTGATAAGACTTTCCAAGGTAGAGCTAGAATGTGCCTGGGGAGGGAAATGCAGTAGTCTATGATTCAGGCATTTGAAATGTATGTGGAAAATGAGAAATACAATGATAGTGGAATTGGCTGGTTGTTTTTAAATTGCATTGAAACTCTATACATTGATATTGAAAATCTGAGAGCAATTTTCAAATTGAAAACTAAGTGTAAAAGCCAGAGGGTCTCTTTGGCAGCTTTCAAGGAGGTCCTCATCTCATGCAATTGGCTCACAGAAATAAACTGAACATCATGGCCAGGATTTAGTTTTCAGACTGGCTAAACTTCAGAGATGGTTGAAAGCTCAACCTAGGTAGTCATGAGTCTGTCTGGGGAAATCTGAGTCCCTGACACAGGAGATGAGGGTGTCAAGATGGATGCCTTGATAGATTTTGACTCCTCAGCCTACTCTGAACCTTATAAATGTAGAGCAGTGTCTTCCCCTATTTGTTATGAGCTGGCACACAAGAGTATTGACTGAGTGTTAGAATGGTCTGCTTAAAGGGTGGCTGAGGTGCCAGCTCACAGGCCCTACTGTGGCCCTACTTCTCCTCCTTCACCCTCACCCTATCATTATAATTACATCATTTTCTTTGGCTAAAATAATAACTTTTTGTTTTACAAGTTATGACCATCAGTATTGTTTTCTAGAGAGCCAAGTAATGTAATATGATTATATATTTTCTTTCATAATCTATTGTTTTTTTCTGGAGTTACTACCTAGCTCTTTACACACACACACACACACACACACACACACACACACACACACACACACACATCACCATGGTGAGTATGCACTGTAAAGCTTACCCCAGTCTTTCCCCGGAGACCTACAACCATTTACTTGAGTAACAGTATAAGGGGAAAAGGGAATAACCAGACATTGTGAGGTCTTGTTGGACATAGAGTCCAAGTCAACAGAGACACAAAACATCATCATAGGCTCTCCCTGTTAGAGAAAGGGCACATGGGAGGAATTCAGGTTATAGATGAAGTTCTGACCAAAGTCTGGCTTATAGTGAGGGTCCATAGACCCACCAAGTGGTCATTTCTTTGGTCTCCAAGTGCATAATTGGGACTGACATACTTGGCAACTAGAGTAACCCCCACATTGGGTCCTTGGCCTCGTTCTTCATTTAGCAGGAGGGAGTGCCAAGAGCTAGTGATGTGTCTGCATAGCATTTCCACTGCTCCATTTTCAAACCTTCAACCCATAGCCCTATATGTTACTGTTCTTCCTTGCCCTCTGTGATACCAAATACTTGCAAGTCCTTTTGAGCCTCTCAGAGCTTTGGCTTGTTTTTAATAAGATGCCCTTTTGTAGTCACTTTAAACTGTGGCTAAATCAGTCACCATTCTTTGATTTAATTTACGTCTTCCAAAAATTTGTTTAACTCCCTCATCTGCAGTATCTCCCAGTGCAATCCATTTCATTTGTGTTTGCTTTTGAATTTCTTCAACTTTAAAATCCACTTATTATCATTTTAGCAGTCTTGGAGAGAAAAGAAATTCCCAATCTCTAATATTTAACTCAGCATCCTGCTTTTTTTGCATATGTAGAGCAATTACCTCTCTCAGCTTCATCAATTCAAATTTGTATTCTTATGCTTCATGCTACTGGACTGTTCTTGGAATCCATGCCACTTAGAAGGCTGAGGTGTTTGTGATTAAGAATTAATTGTTTAAAATTAAGAAATAGTATAATACTGCTGTGTGTTCTATTTGCATATTCATTTTAATTTAATTTTTTAATTTAATTTTTTTAATTAACAAAAAATAAAGTTGGAGAGTTAAGGTGTGGTTGGAATATAAAGGTCTTCACAGTTGAATTGGACCTTGAAAGACAAGTAATAAACAACAGCTAATAACTAATAAGGACCTGCTGTCCTTAGAACAGGGAACTCTACTCAATACTCTGTAATGGGCTGCATGGGAAAGGAATCTAAAAAAGAGTGGATATATGTATATGTATAACTGATTCACTTTGCTGTACACCTGAAACTAACACAACATTGTAAATCAACTAGACTCCAATAAAAATTTTTTAAAAATAAAGTAAATAAAATAAAAGAGAGGCAAGGATAAAAAAACCAAAAAAACAGCTAACAGTCATTGAGAGCTTACTATGTGCCAGACACTGTGCTAAGTGCTTACTATTCACTGTGAAAGAGGAACTAATATTAACTGCATTTTACAGATGACTATTACAGAGACTGAGGCTCAGAGAGATTATGTGCTTTGCCTAAGACTACACAGCTAATAGATGATGGGGGTGGACTAAGGCAAATGGTCTGGCTCCAAAGCCAGTGATTTTGATTATCATACTGTGCTGCCTTCTGGGGGAAACCTAGGTGTCCTGGAGTTTGGGAAGCTCTGTTGTATTCCTCCATAAATCATTCATTGCATGTGTCACTGGGTGGTAATTATTTGTATACTAGTCTTCCTCTTCCACTAGGCTTGTGAGCTCCTTTGAGGTTATACACACACACATCTCAATCTTTTTTTGTTCACTTCAGTGCAATACACACCCTAGAATAAGTGTTCAGAAAAACGCATGCTAAATGAACATTGGCTCTTGATTTCAAACATTAGGAACAAGAACTATTTGAAACAAAATATAGTTTTGTACGATGGGAAATAAAGGGACTTCTAACTTTATTTCAGTACTTATGGGAAAAGGAACAGGAGAACTTTACTCTGAGCTTGTGGAGAAATTTATTCTTAACTTAGGGTATTCTTAACTGGCACCTTTAAACAAATCATCAAAGTCTGGCTGAGTATCAAGAGAGTCTTGCTATAACTAGCCATGAACTATGACCAAAAGACAGCTCTATATTTAAAAACTGTGGTGGTTGATGGGATGGGTAAAGGAGGAGAAAATGGAGGAAGTGAAGTTTACACTTTTGTAAATTACAGGCTGTGGCAGGACCAAGATGCCTCACCAATGGCAGCCACAGGGCGAGTCTGTCAATGGACGGTTACTCACACTTGTATAATTAAGGTTGCATTTTGGTGTGATAAAAAGGCTTACTTTTTTTTTCTTCTTAAACATAATTTATTTAACCTATAACTTATGTAGCCCTTATTTTCAAATATTTTACGTGCTCTAAAAGTGCCTTTGGACGTTTCTTATTTTTTTTCCCCTGAAATTTACTGTTTAAATTGAACTATAGTTGATTTACAATGTTGTTAATTTCTGGTATATAGCAGAGTGATTCAGATATATATATATATATATTTAGAATATATTATATATATATATATCCTTTTTCAGATTCTTTTCCATGATAGGATATTACAAGATATTGAATATAGTTCCCTGTGCGAGACAGTCGCTCCTTGTTGTTCATCTATTTTATATATAGTAGTGTGTATTTGCTAATCTCAAACTCCTAATTTATCCCTCCTCTAAAAAGCCTTACATTTTGGGTTGCATTTCCTTTATTAACAGTTATGCTAACAAACAATTTATTCCAAAGGGCAACCGCCAAGAGAAGGCCCTATCATGGGACTACAATGACCCAACTCTAAAGATGGGGAAAAACAAACAAAAAACACAGCTGAAGATCTAAAACTTCTCCGAAGAGAGAAACGGAGAGTTAAACACTGAGATATAAGACCTTCTACCTTTACCTTTGCCATTTGGAATTAGTTACTTGTCAATAGCAAAATTTAGGGGAGACATCAAGAAATCCTCTCTGATACTTTGAACATCGGACCCAAAATAAAGTATAAGGCTGCCCACTCCAGGACCTTTTAAAGAAGACAACCTAGTTGTCTCTTAGGGAGTTTGGCAATACATGGATTTTTCTAAGATGTATGTTCCTGACCCACAAAAGAAAAGCTGGGTAATAGATCTTCATTAGGTTATTGACTAAAGTAAGTTAAGTGAACAAATATATGTATGTATATATACGTGTGTGTGTGTGTGTGTGTTCATCAAGGAACATGGCTTAGTGGAGATATATATGTATATCTTTCATTTGGGACCATGACCATCGATTGGTCGGTCTTTTGGAACTCTGGTAGCCTCTGGTGAGCAGCAGTTAGGCCTATAAAAACTTCTCTGGAAATTCCTTGATAGTAGGGCCTATATATTACCACTGACCTCAGTCTATTGGTCAAACACAATTCTTAGTTTCTTTCTGGAAGGTAACAGTAGCCACTGAAGAAGTTGAGGTAGATGAAGTGTAGTTACTCCTCAACCTTGCCACTAAGTCATAATGAAAGCAAGTCTCAAACCAAATCCCACCACGTCTACAGACATTGATTAGCCACACACTGATTAGCAAGGAAATTCAAAACTATTTAAGCTGTTCTGTAAGTTTAAAAAATTCCCAGATTGCTGTCATCTTAGGAGCTCTGAAAACTACCTTGCCTGCTTAGAGGCTGACACAGCTCCAGAGTCGGGAATCTTTTACAGAAGTGCTCACGACCAACAGCTAGACACAGGACTCTTTAGGGAGCAAAGCTTGAGCTCCACCTCTAGGGGTAAAGGCTAAGCCTTCATTTGCTTCTTACACCCTATTTATGCAAGAGTCGAGGAAGTATTAGTAACCAATACTAGTTGGTTAGTGTTAGTAACCAATACCAATATTAGTAACCAATTCATGTGTCGAGAATACTTTAAATTTCACCAAGGATCTCTGATATCCAACACTGAATATTCATCATGCCAATCAGCACTTAAAACCAGAGATTTGTTTCTGACACTTAGTAGGCTGATAAGTAGGGTGTAGATTGTTGATCTCAAGATACAGAAAACAGAATGGACTGTCGTGGCCCCCTCTGGAATGTGGGCTGGACATCCCTGAGCTGATATAATATTAAGATGCTGCAGCTTAACCTAAGAATATTTTAAAGTATATGACAGACCATTTGTGCTTGTTCATCAAGCACAGCACCTGGCCTAGAGGAACCACTCGAAGTTTGCTGAATAGGAGAGTTTGAAGAGCTTGTAAGTTGGAATATGGGTATGTCAACTGGGTTACTTATTCATAAGCAGTTAGGGTGTTCAGATTATTGCAACTCACAGGATTTATTTTTATTTTCCAGTTCTCTTAGGGCACTCTGGAGAAAACCCCTGGTTGGCTTCAGACCCCTGATGGGAACTTGATGAAATTTTGTCACGATTCCAATGGGGAGACCTCAGGAGATCATTTTTTGTTTTTTAATTTACTTTTGGCTGTGTTGGGTCTTCGTTGCTCTGTGCGGGCTTCCTCTAGTTGTGGCGAGTGGGGGCTACTCTTCGTTGCGGTGCACAGGCTTCTCATTGAGGTGGCTTCTTTTGTTGTGGAGCACGGGCTCTAGGCGCACAGGCTTCAGTAGTTGTGGCACGCGGGCTCAGTAGTTGTGGCTCGTGGGCTCTAGAACACAGGCTCAGTAGTTGTGGTGCATGGGCTTAGTTGCTCTGTGGTATGTGGGATCTTCCCGGACCGGGGCTCGAACCCGTGTCCCCTGCATTGGCAGGCGGATTCTTAACCACTGTGCCAACAAGGAAGTCCCAGGAGGTCATTTATTAATAGACTTTGTGAACTATTACTTTGAAGGGATGGTTAAAATTGTATATTTTAATAATTGCTCATATATTTGTAGGTAATATGTTTAATTGTTTATGAAAGGGTGAGACTTTTTTTTTTTGGCTGGGGCAGTATCCACCCACCCCCAAGAAATGGGCCAAACCATCCCTATGTCACTGTCTTCCTCTGACTTGCTTTGGGAATCCAAAGGTAGGAGCCGTAAAGCTAATGATGGTGCAAGTGCACTGTAGACAACCGCACATGCCCTTTTCTGAATGATATTAGGTGAAACCACTAAGGAGGAGGCACCCCAAAGTTCCCACCACAACCTTAAGCTGATCCGTAGAAGTTACACAGAGAACTCTGTCAGCAACAGAAAAGTGAAGTTCTCGAGGTGTAGTTCAGAGTAATGGAAAAGTAGAAAGCTGCTTAGATACTCTTGTAAAACTAACTTCATTTAAAATTGCTTTCAAAAAATTCACAAAGTCATAAGCTATTTGCAGTCATCTCTTATTTCCAAACTCGCTTTAGGTTGAAAACCTCACTCTCAGGAAGGACAGTAATGTCTCTTTAATTAAATAGGCTGTCCTGGGCTTGCCTGGTGGCGCAGTGGTTGAGAAGCTGCTTGCGGATCCAGGGGACGTGGGTTCGTGCCCCGGTCCGGGAGGATCCCACATGCCGTGGAGTGGCTGGGCCCGTGAGCCATGGCCGCTTGAGCCTGCACGTCCGGAGCCTATGCTCCGCAACGGGAGAGGCAAAAAAATAGGCTGTCCTGATAAGCATCAATTCCATTTACCTCCTCCTCACTATGGAACACATATTTTTCTTCCCACACCCCTGTCCCTGGAGAAAAATCTGTGACTGCACCTGTACTGATATGTAGCAGGTGTTCCCAACTAACGAATGTTTGGTTTACCAGCTTGGAAAGTCCCCTTGTTTTTCGCCCCCTCACTGAAGAGAAAACAAGCATCTCTGCACTTGTGCTTTGATTTCTTGCAGTCTGTGGCTTACTGGAATACCATATGTGCTTGCTCAGTGTCCTTAGTTTGCCAACAAAACACCCACAGTCTCAATGGTATTTTCAACCCCTTGTATCGTATCCTGATGTCTATTTATATTGACATCCACACATTTTCGTTTCACCACTGGCACAGAAATGACATTTTTGTGCCTAATTATTACTGTGATAATGTAGTGTAATCTCTCTCCAGACAAACCCCCTTACTGCCAGCCACAGCTCAAAACTTTCCTTTATGAAAGATTTTTCTGATAATTATCTTTGGCTTCTAAGAAACCATCTACTTAATACTGTGTGATTTCAGGAGCTTCTGAAGAGCAGGGGGCCAACCGTTGCTCTTTAAAGCTCAATGTTTGTACCAGCCATTACATGATGTGAGTTATTAATCATGGGACAAATACGCTATTACTGGTTTATTGAGGGATCATATATACTACCATAGAATGTAGAATAAAAGCAAATCTACAATGATTTTTAAAACATTGATTTGCCTCTGCTCTTAGGTGGGAGCTTAGGATAGGGGTCTGGGAGACAAGCACAGAGGGCTATAGTAGAGTAAAACCCCATGATGCACAGGATAATGCGAATCTGCATGTAATCCAAGTAGCTCCTATCTTCTGTCCAGGGCCAATTTCCAAATGCAAGTAGGTTCCTATTCTTATGTTCTGGGAAGTAGGCTGAGACTATGTGTGGTGGGGGGCATGAAGTTTGATGGGGAAATGGCAAGCAATCCTGCCTGGGCAGCAGGAAAATAGAGTGTAGGTCTACAGTATTCCATTGGTTCAGTCTCTCAAATGGAAGATGGTTGGGTTGACAGAACACCTTTCAACAGAGCACTGATTCCTGGAGTCACTCTCACTGTCCTGGTAGTCCCAGCCTACATGAGACCCAGAATCACCCCCATTGATATTTGACTAGTGAGGGGATGGGGGCAGGAAGAACTCCCACCAAATGGCTCCAAAATGCAGCAGGGATCTGGATGGATTTAGATGACACTAAGAATTTCCTAGGATAACTCCTGGCTGGCAGCCTAGGTAATTTTTATTAAGCTTGCACTAATGTAACTCCACAGCCTATAGTAAGTCTTTTTGGACCCCACTTGTCATATTATGGTGGGATTCTACCATAGCTCCCTACTTTCTATTAAAATGTGATTGAGGTTTCCTTAGCACCATGGGACTTAGATATGTGTATTCTAATATTAGTTCTTCAGCTCATAAATATTCTCCCTACTCCTGAAATATATTCTATCAAATAAGGTTAAGATCATGCTTTGGGGGCAGCTTTGCAAAACAAAGGCAAACCATATTTCAGACTCTGGCACTGGGATATATATCAATAACATGTGGGCATGCGCGCACACACACGCATGTGTATTCATATATTTAAACATGCTGTCATTTTTACTGATTGAAGGCAAAGGCATAGGTGCATTAAGTTTTATACTTAATATGCAGAACTGAGAAGCTAACACAGGATGCAAGTGAGAAGTAAACCTGCAAAGCATCAGGGCATCTGTTATGGATACCCTATCAGACTGATGCCCCACTTGCAATTAAATCTGAGCATCTTAATTTTTTCTCCCATTTTCCAAAGCAGAAGTTGGCAGCTGTTTCAGTATATAATGAGTGTAGGGCAGAAAATGCAGTGAAGTGGATCATTATTGTTTGGGGAAGAATCCCATAAGTGATCTCCTCACTTACGTAAGTATGGTGTGAATAGGCTCCATTGTCCTGGTGGGCAGTATCACTATGAAAAGACATTCCTTGTTCTGGGAAGAGTCACTTAAGTGGCCTTACTGAGTCACTTAAGTGTAGGGTGAGCTGGATGTTATTCTGGGAGAGAAATGTAGCCAGAACTTTGATGTTGTAGTGTCTTTAAAAAGTTGTGAGGTCATCACTGCAGAAAAAGGTGGGAACTTCCTTGGCCAAGCTCTCCTGGGCCCATGTTGTATTCTGAGAAATGAGTCTGAGGATGAATGGAAAGAATTTGACCACTAAGAGGTCTTTGGAATCAGGAATCAAAGGGCACGAGACTCCTGTAATAGGCCAAGATGCTGGGGGTGGCCTTTTTTCCATAAAGAACTTCTATGGAAGGCCTTGACTTTGAACCAGCAGTTATGGCAGGAATAGAGAATAGTGCCTCCCCCAGTGAGCTCTAGCACTGCCATGGAGATGGCTTCTAGGGTGTGGGCATCTCTTCATCTTCTTGCTGTTGTCCCAGAGGACTCAACACAAGTGCTCTGAGATACGTCTCACCCAAGATCTCTCAGTCTTCAGTGCACTGCTTCTCTGGAGCCAGAGTCTGTAAAGCCTCAGCTTTGTGAAGCAATGGAGCAGTAAGAGGGCTTTGAGCAGACAGGTCCCAGCTAGACTGATGGAAAGCCCCTGCACTGTAAGTAACACTGACCCACCCATAGGCTCCTTGACTGCTACAAGAATGAAGCACTTCCCCCAGCTCTGCCTTTTGGCCACGAGTCCCCAAGATGAGCTTCCACTCAGCAGTCAAGGCCCCTGTGCCACAGACTTCAACTTGACCCTTCTCCTCAAGCCATTTCTGTACACTGTGGGGTCTCTGAAGGCCTAATGAAGAGGTGTGCTGGAGGAGAAAAGATGGATCTCTGGACTTGCAATCATGAGGAAGCTCAGGGATTACACTCAAAGAATAGACTAGGACAAGCTCATGGGCTGAGGGTCACCCCAACTCCACATAAGGGGCAGAAGTAACATGCAGAGAAAGGTCATGGTTCCATGCTATTAATGGAAAAAGAAAGAGACTAAAACATGCTAAGGTACACACACACACACACACACACACGTATATATATCTATTTATGTATATATACTACTTCTGGTAACATAAATCTTAGGAAAGTAAGCAGTAAATACCCAAATGAAGTTAAGATTGAAATAAAGAAAAGACCAAAGAATAATTTCTTTTAGGAAGCAGACCCAGAGCCGAGTAAAGCAGCTATGAGATCTATGTCGACGGCAGACAGAGATACTTTCTCACTGGCCAAGTCGGTGGGGTTTCCCTGAGTCATACTTGGCTTTGTCATTAGAAGAGGTCAGTTAAAGTTAAGGTAATGGAAAGTCTATGACCTTATTTTAACATTAGAGACTCAACCTCTAGGCAGAAAATGGTGATTCCTTTCTCTGTGATTTATTACCTAGAAGCCTCCGATTTCCTGGACATCTTTAAAAATTCTAATTTTTTTCAGCAATAACTATTATACACCACAATTTTGGATAACACATTTCTCTTGCAGAGGGTGGAATTAATCCTCTCAGTATTAAAATAAAGCTATTTGTTTTTTGTGTCCCCTGCCCCAAGTAGCAGTGATTCAGGTTATTTCTGAATTGCATAACAATGTAATAATTGGGACTTCCCTGGTGGTACAGTGGTTAAGAATCTGCCTGCCAATGCAGGGGACATGGGTTCGATCCCTGGTCTGGGAGGATCCCACATGCCGCGGAGCAGCTAAGCCCACGCACCACAATTACTGAGCCTGTGCTCTAGAGCCAGCGAGCCACAACTACTGAGTCAGTGAGCCACAGCTCCTGAGCCCGCATGACACAACTACTGAAGCCCACATGCCTAGAGCCCATGCTCTGCAACAAGAGAAGCCACCACAATGAGAAGCCTACTCACTGCAATGAAGACCCAGCGCAGCCAAAAATAAATAAATTTATTAAAAAAAAAAAAAGAATCTGCCTGCCAATGCAGGGGACACGGGTTCGATCCCTGGTCTGGGAAGATCCCACATGCCGCGGAGCAACTAAGCCTGTGTGCCACAACTACTGAGCCTGTGCTCTAGAGCCTGTGAGCCACAGCTACTGAGCCTGAGCGCCACAATTACTGAAGCCCGCGTGCAGCAACAAAGACCCAATGCAGCCAATAAATAAATGTGCACAATTTTAAAAATGTAATAATAATTTTATTCTGTATGTTTTTCTTTTTGCAAAGTTGTATGTATTATTGTTATTTTGTTTTTATAGCTACCATTCACTCATAACTATTAATTAAATATTACTATGTGCAGATATGTCTAATCCTCACCACAATATGGAAAAGTGGGGATTATTCTTCCCATTTCACAGAAAACACTGAAGATCAGAGAGCTTACATAACTTTCCCAAAGTCAGACAGCTAATAAAAAACCAGGCACTTTTGCTAAACCAGGACAAATCTTGAAAACTTTTTCTCGTTTTTTTTCTGTTAATCTATCAAAAATTTTTGTTGTTACTCTATATTGGTTATTGCTGCTGGCATCAGCTGTTCAGCTGGTCAATATCTAATTTCCTTCTATTTATTTCATAAGCAGGGAAACTTTGATACTCAAGTACTTCACCATCTCCCTTACTCTAGGAAAGTTCCAGCAAAAGCAAACTCAACCTTCAGTGGGAGAGAGACCTGGGAAGACTTGATCAAAGGACTTTGGAAAACTAAGAAGTTTTGGAATCAAATCTTCCTAGTAAATATTCACTATCATCTTTGAAATAAATTCAAACAGAACTTATCACTAGGATACCAGCTAGTTCTACTGCCAAGTGCCATTCCAGAATGTATTTTGAAGTCAAATATAAATAATTTTAAACTTGCCGTTTAAGGTTACCCGTAGATCTACTCCATTTAGCACAATAATCATGACGGCCGTAATTAGGTCAATGTGCACAGCTCCTTGTAACTCATTGGTTTGCTGGAAAGATAGGCAAGAGGTTATTTATTTATTTATTTATTTTGGCTTGGTTTCGATTACTAGAGACTCAGAACTCAGCAAATCATCTATAAATGGGTTCAAATCTTTGTGGAGGCAGAAACAAGACTTGATTGGCCATAGGGTCATAACTGGAGGAAAGTATCATGACATGAAGGGTAGCAGAATACACCATCCCCAAACGTGACACTTTGGCCTAAGGATTATTTTGAGCTGAAGGCAATTGAGAAGCAGATACAAGAAAAGTTCTCTGCCCTCCCTCTACTTGCCTAAAAGCAGGACATAAATTTGTAAGGGGGTACCCCCTTTCCTCTCTATCAGGAAAGACAGAGGTTAATCACCAGAGATAACTCTAGACTCTTATCAGCCCAGCACCAGAGGAATCTACACAACAACCTTTACTAACTAGCTTTTATCTTCCCTTAGTTCCCCTATATATTTACCTTCCCACAATTTGCTGCCCTAAATACAAAGTCTTTTTCCATTGTCTTGCCACTTCTCTAGAAATTTATATTTCTTTTTTGAGATGATATATAAGCCCAAGTTCTAACCACCCCTTTGAGTTACTCCTTGCTAAGTATTCCTGTGTGTAAGTGAGATGCATGTGTTAATACACCTCTGTTTGTTTTTCTCTTGTTAATCTGCCTTTTGTCTATCTAATTTACGGGGCCCCAGGCAGAGAACCTAAGAGGCAATAGAGAAAAAGGTTTTTCCTCCCCAAAGGCCATGAATGTCACCTGGCGTTTGTGCAAAAGCAGAAAAAAGCTTTTGACCTCCTTTGGCTGTGTTTTCATAATAAGACTTGAGTCTGACTCTGGTTGAGAAAAAGGTGCTCCAAAGTAAAAGCAGTTTTAATAAATTGATAGTTTTTGGGTCCAGAAGGATATTCTTTCCAAAGCACGTGGTTATCAGCCCCCTTCCAGATTCAAGACGGATAACTTGTCAGGGCATTCACATATTAACTTAAAATATTCATCAAGATACTCATGTTTATGCCAAGCCAAAATATAAAAAAGCCTTTCTTGCCATGTATTATTTGTAAAATAATCAGACCTTTGGGATGTAAGACCCCACTTATTCTGGCTCCCATCTTCCATTCAAGTTATGTTTGGGTAGTATTATATGCATATGTGACACCGACATTCTACTAATTATTATACTATTATCCCAATTTGCAACTATACGGATCTAAGAGAACTAAACGGAAGAATAGCTAGTGGCATTCAGTGCAGTTTGGCTGGAAACCATATGAACTCTTGGTGGGTGAGATCATCCAAGCCTGACAATAACTGTGTGTTATTTATGTTTGCATTTCTAGCATTTATCACAGTGAGACAGGAAGGGAGCAGGGCACAACCTTTAAAAGAATGACATAGCCATTGAGGACACAGCATAAACAGGTTAGAACCAACTAGGTCCAAGATGATGGACAAGTCGACTTCTGCTAGACCTTGAGCTTCATTATACTCTCATTGTATTACATTAGCATAGGCTAAATGACACATCCTCAGGCGCCATGACAGTTCTGAGGTTGACCATAAAAGGTCAAAAAGTGGGTGGTGACCCAATTCCTGGAAATCTTCACCCCTTCCCCAATATAGTTGGAATAATCCTCATTATTATTTCATTAGGCAATGAAATGACCAACCCATAAAAACTACCTACCTCATATTTCGGGGCTGCTCTCACTTTCTGAGACGGACCACATTCTGTCTATGGAATGTGTACCTCTCTAAATAAACCTGCTCTCACTTTACTATGGCTTGCTCTTGAATTCTTTCCTGCGTGAAGCCAAGGACCCACGCTTGGCGGCCCGTCCCAGGGATTCGCCTGAGACCTGGGACGTGACCATCCTCTTGCACCCCATGTTTTCCTGCAGCAACAGGATCTAAAATACAGTAGTCATTCACCAATGTTGTTAAATATTAAAATACTGATAGCAGCAGTGGTATGGATGCCTTCCTTCTCTTAGAGAGGCTCCCGTGCTAACATCTGCACATCTGGCCCATTCAGGCAAACAAGGATGTCATCTGTGGGATTATCCTGAGAGCTTTCCCTGGTTGCCCTGGATATATCTGGGTTTGCTCAGCAAAACCTACATTCGCCTCTGTAGATTCCTCTCAACTTTTTCTCTCTTTCTTCCTCTCTTCCCTTTTCTTTATCTGGTTAGAATTTTGAGAACTTGTTTAGATACTTGTGCCTGGGGCCAAATAAGACTATTTCCCCTGTGGAGGAGTTTAACTTCACCTTTGAGATTTGTGAGGGGGGAGGGCCATTCAGGCTTTGGGCCCATGACCACAGGGGTCATCTCACCTCATTGTCTAGGAAATTCTCTTTCCCTGGAGAGTCAGAGCCCGAAGTCTTCACCATTGTCTTTGAGGATTAAGTCGGGGGTGGGGTGGGGGGATTTAGATGTCAACTCTTTGTCTTTCTGCCAAAGACAAGTCACTGGATACTTTTGATATGTTATCAACACACTGGTCATCATAGAGTCAAGGAAAGAGGGTCTGCTATTTATTCCCAAGGGCCATTCACTTTTGGCTTTTGATACAGGACTGTTGGGGACCGTTGCTCCTTCACCTCCTTCGGTTCTTTGCTTAAATGCTGTCTACTCAGTGAGGCCCTCCTGGAATATGCTATTTAATGTCACCACCTCCCCTCCCCAAAATCCCCATCCACCTTTATTTTGTCCATAGTACCCATCATCATCTGATCTGCTATAAATGTCATTTACTTCTTTATTGTTTCTCTTTCCATGAGAGAGTATAAATTCCATAAAGGCAGGGATTTGGGGTCACTTGTTCACCCTTGTGGTCACAGTGACTAAAACAGTACCTGGTTCAACACTATTTGTGGATGGAAGGAAAGAAGGAAGGAAGGAAGGAAGGAAGGAAGGAAAGGAGGGAGGGAGGGAGGAGCTAGGAGTTGGAGAATGGCAGTTCAGGGCAGGGAGCTGATAGCTTCAGAAAAGCGTTAATGGGAGGCGGGATTGTTGTTTTGGGCTTCTCTGAAGGTCTGAGTCTATGTTTAGAGAGACATTAATAGACGTGTGGATAAGAACCTAGGAGTTTTTAAGACAAATCAGATGACCAGATCATAAAAAGAGCCACAGAAACTGCTATTATACATACATACTCAAACACACACGATATATGATATATATTTGTGTAATATATATTACACATGATATATATTTATGTAAAGAGCTTTATTTACTAGAACATGATGTTGATGAGGTCATGACTGCAGGCTCAATCTTCAGATAGACCAATTACACTGATCTTTTCTAAATGTGTGTACCCCTATGTCCAGCCATTGCTTCAAAAATGCTTTCAATTAATTGTTTAACACAGAGGTGATGGGGCAAATGTGTGAGTGTGGGACCATAGGTGGATGGGTGCAAATCCATTACTGCTCCTGGAAAAGCAGCTCAAAATTCCTGATCCACTGATCCTGGATGAAAAGATCAGTAGAACTTTACTACCAAAGGCTAGTATGCAATTCCCAACTTTCTTTCCAGATTTAAAAATACAACTTGCTTTTCAAAACAGCTTGCTGAGTGCAGAAGTCAATTCAGAAGAAAATGACAAAAATCTTTAACTTTCACATAAGGACAAAGCTTCTGATTATCAGTTCCTTTTCTTCTAATATTGAGAGGCATATAGGCAAGCTTATAAAAATGATATCTTGGTAGGGCTAACTCCTGTTTCACGCACTGTTGGCTAAAAGCTAAAACCTTGAGATACCCTCGGCTTATTTTTTCTTACTAATGTCATTCACTTAGTTTATAAACTTTTTGGATAACTTACTCTTTGTAAGGTATGGAACTCATCTTGCAAGATGCCAAAAATGAGTCAGACACAGACATTGCCTTTAAAGAACTTATGGACCAATAGGAGAGATAAGATAATAAAGTCTTGTCGACATCCTGCTGTTTTGCCACATTTACTATGTGATCAAAAGCAATAAGAATGACTTTGTCTTTGCTTTCTCACTCAGCATGCACAAATATGCTGCTGGTTCTTTGAACAGAGAAAAACTGGGAGCATGCCTTGCAAACTACTTTGCTTCCCCAAACAAATTCATACACCTCTATACACCACACTCAGAAATCTAAAATCTTGCAGCAGCTGTGCTGTAGTCAAAGCTGTGAGGCTCACAAGAGATCATCCAAAAAGTCAGAATGAGGCATTGCAAGGAGGAATCCCAGCACTGAATCTCAGAGTTTTCTAAATTTAAGATAAACTTTAACACGCCTGATGTAAAGAGAAGTGGAAAGCTACGCCTGGAGCAAACTGATGCAAAATTCCTGCAGAATTTTTATTAGCTTATCAGCTGGGAGAGCCAGTGGTAGAAGACGTGAAAGGTGAGGCTGATTTCATTTTTTAGAAGTCTCAGAAGTTACTCCGTTATAAGGGAACGGCTCTGCAGGTAGAAACAGAGTCCCCATTGGGGTTCTCCTGAGGGCCTTTGCAAGCATGGTAGAGATATCTATTCCCCTTATTTATTTTAAATTTTTAAGTTTTTATACAATTTTTAAAGGTCACTTTCCATTTATGGTCATTACAAAATATAAGCTATTCCCCATGTTGTATAATGCATCCTTGAGCCTACCTTACACCCAATAGTTTGTACCTCCCCTCCCCCTCCTCTGTATTGCCCCTCCCCGCCACCGGTAACCACTAGTTTGTTCTCTATGTCTCTGCGTCTCCTTCTTTTTTGTTATATTCATTAATTGCTGTAATTTTTTTAGATTCCACATATAAGTGATGTCATACAGTATTTATCTTTCAGGGCATCCACTCTGCTAGCTCTGGCACCAACACACACACACACACACACACACACACACACAGTGTGGAGAGAGGGCCTCAAGTTCTGTAAAATTTATCCAGAGTCCCAGGCCCCTTTGAACCTGGCAGTCCAGGCCCCTGTAAAGCAGGAGCGGGCAGCTTTCAGCTTAAACAGCCCTTGGGGAGCTTCCAGAGGGGCGGCGGCAAAGGCAGGAACTGGTTCCTGTGGGAAGGCAGCCGTCTCCTTTACACCTTTCCAGCCGGCTTTCACTTTCCGAGCTCTTGACCTTTTCTTGGCATGTGTTCTGAGTCCAAATGACCAGGGTATAAAGATAATTACTTTTCTCAGCTCTTCTGGAAAGAAAGCTCCCTTCCCATCATAACCCTTAATGTTTGCTCTTGATGTTTCCGCTATAGCTGAGTATGGTAGGAGCTTTTGGGCATTGTTGTGGTGTCATTTGTTTAATTGAAATACTGTTTGGCCTTTCAAATGACCTGAAATTCCTACCAGAAAAATTGATATTGGTGTCTCGGAAGAAACGAATAAAGTGGCCGTCAATATGATTGAGAAAAATAATTACTGACAGACATCCTGCCGGATGAGTCAGCTTGGCCGACTACAGTGTTCAGATTTTTCTGAATGTAAAAACCTTCCTTTTGCATGTATATGTACATGCATATGTATGTGTAAACTCTCTCGAGTCTTTCCTCTTCGACCCAAGATGAACACATCTCACTGTTTTTCAGGTTCTTAAAACTAGTTCATTTCAACAGAATTTATTGTCAAAAACTGGAGATCAAGGAGGCTAAGGCATATTCATTCTTATCCCTTATGCCTGGTCTTCCTGGGTTCACTAAACACCACCTGGTGTTTCACACTCCACACGTCTTGTCCTGTGGCTTCCCTCTGCAAGAATACCTTTCCTGCCCCATGCACCAGCTGAATCCATATCCCTGTTCTGAAGTGCTCTGCAGACAGGAAACAGCCGTCCTCCCCTTCCTGGGTGGTGGGCCCTATCAGCCTTATATAGGCTGGCAAGTAGGTGGCACTTGGCCACTGTCATCTTGTACACTCAGGAGAGCGCATTGTGAAAACCACACAACACAGAGGCACAACAATGCTCAATCCCTCCACCCCTCTAGAACTTTAGTCTTGCTTGGCCAAATCTATGTCCCCTGCTCAAAGGAAATGAAGGGGAAGTACTCTTATAATTCCCCACTGAGCATAGTCCAGGAGACATAAAAAGCATTCAATAAAAATATGTAGGGCTTCCCTGGTGGCGCAGTGGTTGCGAGTCCGCCTTCCGATGCGGGGGACGTGGGTTCGTGCCCCGGTCCGGGAAGATCCCACATGCCGCGGAGCGGCTGGGCCCGTGAGCCATGGCCGCTGAGCCTGCGCGTCCGGAGCCTGTGCTCCGCAACAGGAGAGGCCAGGACAGTGAGAGGCCCACGTCCCAGAAAAAAAAAAAAATGTATTTAGTGCCAGGAGGTCACCATCAATAATTAACTTAGCTACTCTTGGGTGTTGATAGCTTATCTTATGCCTGTCCTGACCAAGACACTAGTCAGTAGGAATGGAGGGCCAAGTCCATTTGGGTGTAAAGCTGGGTAATGAAAGATATGATCCTCGCTAAGACTTGACATCCCTAAGGACAAAAATAATGTATATGATGTAAATATGCGAAATACAAATATTTTTTGTGGTAAAATAACATAATAAAATATTTGTCATCTCAACCAATTCTAAGTGCACAGTTCAGTGGTATTAAGTATATTCACACTGCTGTGCAACCAATGTCCAGAACTTTTTCAGCTTGCAAAACTGACACTCTTACCCATTAAACTACAACTTCCGTTTCCCCCTTTCTCCAGCACATGGCAATCACCATTCTACTTTCTGTTTCTATTACTTGACTACTCTAGATACCTGGTATAGTAGAGTTAGATAATATTTGTCTTTTTTTTTTTTTTTCTTCCGGTACGCAGGCCCCTCACTGTTGTGGCCTCTCCCGTTGCGGAGCGCAGGCTCCGGACGCGCAGGCTCAGCGGCCATGGCTCACGGGCCCAGCCTCTCCGCGGCATGTGGGATCCTCCCGGACCGGGGTAAGAACCCGTGTCGCCTGCATTAGCAGGCGGACTCTCAACCACTGCGCCACCAGGGAAGCCCAATATTTGTCTTTTTGTTACTGACTTATTTCAGTTAGTATAACATCCCCAAAGTTCATCCATGTCCTAGCATGTGTCAGAGTTTCCTTCCTTTTTAAGGCTGAATAATGTTCTGTTGGATGTATACACCATGTTTTGTTTATCCATTCATCTGCCAATGAACATTTGGGCTGATTCACCTCGTAGCTATGGTGAATAGTGATGGGTGTGCAAATATCCCTTTGAAATTCAGAAGTGGATTTGCTGACCATATGGTAATTCTATTTTTAATTTTTTGAGGCAACATTATAGTGTTTGCCATAGCTGCTGCCTCATTTTACATTCCCACCAATAGTGCACAAGAGCTCCAGTTTCTCTACGTCCTTGCCAACAGTTGATATGTTATGTTTTTTGATAGTAGCTGCTTTAACAGATATAAGGTGATATATCATTATGGTTTTGATTTGCATTTCCCTAATGATTTATGATGTTGAGAATCTTCTTATATATTTGTGGTTTGTATATCATCTTTCGAGAAATATAACCCATTTTTAAACTGGGTTACTTTTTTGGTTGTTGTCGTTGGGTTTTAGGAGCTTTTTTTTTTTTTAATATATTCTGGATATTAATCCCTTAACAAGCATATGATTTGCAGATATTTTCTTCTATTCCATAGCTTGCCTTTTCACTCTGTTGTGTCAAATATTAAATTTAAATACAATTACAGTAAAAATCTCAAGGGCTAGGATTTTAAATTTCCTGGAGATTATAGAAAACAGGTTCATTCCTCATACAAACAAGACTGTTTCTGAATTTCCTAAAAACTCTGGAACATTGAGATTAGGAGATTAGATGTCAGGGTTTTGAAATTTTCAACATATGTAAAGCATGGTGCATTCTCCCCCAGAAAGATCATGGTTTGCCTGATAAAAGAGAAGTGGTATGTAAAAGATGTAAGATAAACAAGCAGGTGCAGACCCAGAGGCAGGTGGGTACCTAGAGTAATGAAGGGAATGCAGAACCAACCATCCACATGCTGATGGATAAAAATCAGGATTCTAGTCTGGAAATCCAAGGTGAAAAGAGAGGACCCTAATCAACTTACACAAGGCTGTGAAGAAGAAGGACAAGAGTAAAACAGCAACATAAACTCATTCAAGATTTAAATTTGTTCAAGTCATCATAATTCCAGATCACAATGAGGTAAGCCAGGGATGTTTAGAGGACAGTCCCTTTAAGACTAACAGGAAAGCTATAGCCTTCTGGATGACTGCTTTGTGCCTCTAAAGGAACTGATGACAGTAAAGATCATGGAAAAAAAAAAACCCAAGAAACCTTATTTCATAATTTTATTTTATTTTTAAATTTATTTTTTAAATTTTTGGCTGCATTGGGTTTTTGTTGCTGTGCATGGGCTTTCTCTAGTTGTGGTGAGCGGGGGCTTCTCTTCATTGCGGTGCATGGGCATCTCATTGCGGTGGTCTCTCTCGTCGTGGAGCACGGGCTCTAGGCACGCTTCAGAAGTTGTGGCTCACGGCTCAGTAGTTGTGGCATGCGGGCTCAGTAGTTGTGGCTTGTGGGCTCTAGAGTGCAGGCTCAGTAGTTGTGGCGCACAGGCTTAGTCGCTCCGCGGCATGTGGGCTCTTCCTGGCCGAGGGCTCGAACCCGTATCTCCTGCATTGACAGGCAGATTCTTAACCACTGTGCCAGCAAGGAAGTCCCTATTACATAATTTTTAATTTTAGCTCACAAAACAAAGCTTTACTTTAAAAATTTAAAACTTAAGAGTTTTGGGTACCGGACTTCTTCTTGACTCTTGACCGCCAGGACCAGCACATGCCCACTGGCAAAGATGCTGCCCAGAATCCTCTGTGCTTCCAGCTGGAGAGTTAGCCTGGAGCCTCAGGTGACCCTGGCTGTGCAGCAGGAAGATGGAAAGCTAATAATAATCTAACGCTGTTGCCACATTTGAGGCCTACCCAAGTCAAAGGGCAGGTGCCAGAGCAAACAGAGACATCAGATATTGATTCTGGAAACTTATCCCAGAAAACTGACCTGGGCCAAAGGGAGCTTAGCATTCTGGATATAAATGAGGAAGGTAGCAGCCTGCCAGAGGACTGCTGACATCCATCTACCCAGCAGCTCGAGTCAGGGAGACCTGGAGAGAGAGATTTCCAAACTGGCAGAACCTGGTCTAGTGCACCTGGTGGACACTGTACATAATGATTAATGAACAGACCCTAAGGCACAAGCAGAAACTGACTCAAATTTCTATTAATCTTTACATCAATAAAAAAGCCAACTTAAGCAAATAAAAGGGAACACTTAACTTCAGGCTGTGCTGTGTGGGAGAATCAAGAAAGTACAAGTCACCTAATTTTCTACTGCAAAACATCCCTAGAAGCACCTACAAAAATAGATCATTATACAGCAGACTGTTCTTTCCTGTAGGGATGAGATTGTAATTTGGGATTGACTTCCTAATCCAGCAATAAATTATAAGGCAAACTCCATGTATAAATTTTTATACTTTTAAAATAAGAAAAGTGTGCTCCAAGTTCCTATAAAATGCATGTTACATACTGATTATATAGAAGCCCCATGAACTATAAGCTATCTATTAAGTACATAAAAAATAATAACTGTCATTTCAAAATTCGTTTATTTTTTTAAATGTGCTGCTATAATACAGATACAATTGCCTGCATTTATTGAGCACTTACTGAATGCCACCACATACTAAGAGCTTTACCTGCTTTACGTTATTTAATCCTCTCAACAAACCTATGAGGAAACTGAGGCTTAAAATGGTAATACCGCTTGTCCAAAGACAATTCTTTAGTAAGTGACTGAACTGGGATTTCAATCCAAGGCATCTACTTCTAGAACTGGTGTCCTTAATGCTGTAATATACAACCTAAAACAGTAAAATTTAAGCATTTCACATACCCATGGAATTTGAGAGCTGGACGAGGCATCAGATAGCATTTAGCTCAGTTCCTTTATGTTATAAATAATGAGCAGTAGGATCAAGAGAAGCGAAGTTACTTATAGGGGTTTCTTAGTGAGAGAGCCAAGGCCAGAATTTTACTGATTTCTAGTTCCAAATTCTTTCCACCTCAGCCAATGGACTCAAGACAGTCTCTTCTCCCTTTAGTCAAACAATTTTAAGACATGGTATGATTTCCATATACAAAATGAATACTCAAGTTCCCTGAAGAATACCAGTAGTGATTGGTTACCTAACCTATTAATTACCTCTGACCTTAAAACTTAGTGATTTTAAAAAAACAAATTTTCTGTGGGAAGGAATTCAAGCGTTGGGCCTGGGTTGTCCCGCTCAGGACCTCTCATTTATTTGCAGTCAGGCTGTGGGTGGAGGCTGCAGGCAGCTGAAGGCTTCACTGGGACTGCAGGATCCACACCCAGCGTGGCACACTCACATGGCTGCTGGCAGGAGGCCTCAGCTCCTCACCATGAGGGCCTTTCCACTGGCTGCTTGGTGGCATGGCTCTCAAGTGGAGGGGAATTGGGTTCAGATCTAGAAAGGAGAGAAGTATCAAAGAATTTGTGGGCAGATTTTAAAACCATATCTACCTAGCAGAACTCTTCTTCTCCCTCCTCCCTCCCTCCCTCCCTCTCTTCTTTCCTTCCTTCCTCCTTCTCTCTGTCTTTTCCTTTGGCTAACAGTGCCTTTTTTGTCTGGTGTCCTTCCCTCCTCCAGTGTGACTCAGAGACAAATCCTGATTAGTGTCAGTCAACTATGGAAATCACATTCCTCTGAAGAGTGACTGATTTTTTTTTTTTTTTGCGGTACGCGGGCCTCTCACTGTTGGCCTCTGCCATTGCGGAGCACAGGCTCCGGAAGCGCAGGCTCAGCGGCGTGGCTCACAGGCCCAGCTGCTCCAAGGCATGTGGGATCTTCCCGGACCGGGGCACGAACCCGCGTCCCCTGCATCATCGGCAGGTGGACTCCCAACCACTGCGCCACCAGGGAAGCCCGAGTGACTGATTTTTAAAGGGACAAATGACCCAATCTTGGCGAGACTACATCATGGGAGGTCTGTTGGAGGCTCTATGAGAAAGATTTCCTTCCTCTTAAAAAGAAGCACAGAGGAGGAGATGTTATCTTTTGTCGTGGGACCTTTTCAGGTGTTAATGCGACACCTGGAGCTGCTGTAGACATCTTGCAACCATCAGGAGAGCTAGTCTGAGTAACCTGCTCAGGGGACAGCAGAGAGGAACTTTAAAGAGAACCTAGGTCTTCATGATGTCAGATTATTGCATTTACCAACCCTGGAGAATATTCCCAACCTCTGCAGTTCTTGTTACATGAAATAATACATGTTCTTTAATGCTTAAGCCATTCTGAGTTGTGTTTTCCGTCATTTTCAGCCAAAGGCCACGCCACCTAACAGCCTGTATAGGACTAATTCCTGCCCCAAAAGGTGGAGGTAGTGCTTTCCTTGACATAGTCCCAGGCCAGAGCCACAAAGCATTTAGTAATTCAGAATCTACAGTGAGTAACACAGACTCATAAAGACTTTCCAGAACACGAGGACAAAAAATGCTTTTCTCCATTCAGTCAGAACAATATGTCCCCCCAACTTTTTCTAATTATTTTCCATTATTTTCTGATCGTCTTTGGAAATTTAGAGTTGGCTAAAGGGAAGGAAGGAAAAGGATAAAAGCTTGACCTCCTTGTTTCCCTTGCTCACTCTGGACCTATCACCTAAACCGTCCTCTCCCCTCTCCTCTAACTAGCTAAATCCTACTTCCTTTTCAAGGCTTTTCAAGTTACATCTTGTTCAAGAAATTTGAGAGCACTGCAGTTCATTTAACTTTGATCTGTAGTTCCTCTGGCGTCATGGTAACACATTTGCTAACCACCGGGAGACATCTCTTGGGTTATATATTCTATACGGCTTTTTCTCTTGTTTATTTCTTGCATAAGTACATTCTAAACTTCCCTGAGGTCAGGGACTCTTTCATTCTTTAAAGATTCATCTGGTGCCTACCTGCACACGGTGGATGTTTACAACTAGGTCTTGATATACTGATTTAAAAGATAAGTAAAAACATAAGGGTAGAAAGAAGAGAGAAAGAGAGGAAACCAGGAATGTGTGTAATCTTGACTTGACTTATCTTAGAAGCGGTCTAGGTGCAGTGTGATTTGGACGTCTCAGGATTCCTAACATAATCATGTTATTTTCTCCATCATCCCTGCACCTGGGTATCAGAGAGGGAGGATGGGGAAGCTGAATGGGTTTATGGATGTCGATTTGCCAGGCTTTCAGAATGAGCCCATGTTGTCCGGTTTTCTGTAGTCCCCGATGCTTTTAGTCATGGGCTGCTTCGCTCAAATGTGTTTTCAACCTGGCCCCCGTAAGCACTTGTGTTTCCAACTACTGCTCTTCAGGGTACAAAATAGCAGTAAAAGCAGCTGATACCACTGTAATTTTTGTCAAGGAATTTTTAAGCAAGTTCCAAGTGGACAGGATGAATTCCCATGATACAACACAAGGTAATTTCCAGGGACAGCAGCCTCTGTGGTACTTCCTTCGGCCCTAAAAAAAATGCCATTTATCCTATAGGCCGCTGCTGAATTGCTCCCTAGAGAAATGTAAATTTACCTTCAGAGTTGTAGCCAGAGCTGTAAATTCCATGTTTGCAGTCACCTATTTTCAGAAGGTCCTATCAAGGGAATGTCTCAGTAGAAATATCTTTAGTGTATCAGGGGACTCCTTTCTAAAAGTTTTCCTTTGTGACCCAGATTTTCAATTTAAACCATCAGAGATACAGGATGCAGGAAGACAATTCAATCAGATATCTTAGAGTTGTTTCCTAATATACAAAAAAAAAAAAAATAGATGGGGAGTTATTTAATTAAAACATAGAATCATAGTTCTTTCTGGACAACTGTTTGTAATTATGTGTTTAAAAAACAAAAATCTCTAAGCAACCAGGTTTTCTTCTTTGTTCTTTGATTTTCCTAATCTTTATCCCCCTGTGTTTTTCTTACTTTGTACTTTTTTCTCAACTCCTTTACAAAAATACACTCTCTGTCCCCTCCTTTTGTCCCTCGCTTTATCAGCAGTTTTACTCCCCACTAATGACCCAACAACGAAGAGATGTGTAAACAAGTAACATGTCCCTCGTTTCAGCTTCTCTATCTCAGTCAGGCACTTGAACTCCCTTTAGAAACCATGACTGTATGAGCACGGACGTTGTTTGATGTTTCTTCAGAACATTGCGTGAGGACAACTGATTTCATTCTGTTTTTTCACGAACCCTCAAATTCTCCCTGATCATGATCCTGATTGGGCCTCCTCGCAGGCTAAGAGAATTTCCTTTCTTTGAATGGTGTGAATGTAAACCCACGTATAATCAAACTCTAAATCAGAACAGCCATCATTTGAAAAGTAGCAATTACTGCTTCTTAACTCTCAGCAGTGACTCTCAGATTTTAGTGTCTTTTGGAATCATCTGAGGATGCTTGGTACAAGGAAACTCCTGTGTCCCACCTCAGAAAACTGAAACCGACTGGGAAAGTGATTTCCAGGAATCTGTATTCTCAGTAAGCGCCCCCAGGCAATCTCAATGAAGGAAATTGTAAGAGAGTAGGCTGTGAAACAGTGTCCTAGAGATAGATTTTCCTGGTTCTAATAGGAAAAACATGCTCATTTTAATAACTGTTCATGTCATTGGGAGATCTTATTCATCCAATAAACTCTATGCCTGCATTGTGTTCTGTACTGAATACCATTTTCATATATATATATATATATATATATATATATATATAAATCCTTACTCTTTAATTTTCATTCAGTTCATCTCACAGGCATTAGAACTTCAGTAAAAGGACACTTGTGGGCATATATACGTACTTATGTATCAACTTACTGCATTAATGTAGAAATTCATCATCCTGGAAAAAATTAGAAGCTAGTTGTCTCTGTATAATGTTTGCACACACTAACAAGGTAAAGAACTTAATATATATAAAGCACTTAGAATAATGCCAGGAGATAATAAATGCCTTATCTTCATCAGCATTATTAGTATTATAATGAGTTGTCCATATTTTAATATTCATTACATCATTTTTGATACAGGTTTTTTGTTTGGTTGGTTGGTTGTGGTTTTGGGGGTTTTTGGCCGCACTGTGCAGCCTGCGAGATCTTAGTTCCCCAACCAGGGATCGAACCCCGTGCCCCCTGCAGTGGAAACACGAAGTCTTAACCACTGGACCGCTAGAGAAGTCCCTGATACAGGTTTCTGACAACTCAATAATCCATTCTAAATTCTTTTATCTGTTGATGACAGATTCCATGATTAATATTGAAATGAGGATTTAAAAAATGTCTGTGATCGCTTTGGTTAAATGGATTTTAAAATATTCAGTGTAAATTGGAAATTTTTTCAGGCAAGCTGGTCACATCTGACTTGGATTTCTTTAATATTTTCAGGAGATAGGACCAATTATAATCTGTTTAACACTTATCCTCTTAAATACAGGTATTAGTCCAGGTCTTCTGAAAAGAGGACACCAAGACAGTATCAAACGCGCAAGGATTTTTTTTTTTTCGGGAAAATGCCTGAAAGAAAGAAAATGGGAAGAGGCTGGGAGAGGCGTCAGAATACAATGCAAGGCGCCCCCAAGGGAAGGCGAGAGGGGGACGGTCAGGGGGTGGGTCTTAACCCCGCCGTCTGGGGAGCCCCCGAGTCAAAGTCAGAGGAGCCCCGGGTCGCCCTGGGCGGGGCTGCCTTAGACCCCGGTTGGCTGGGAGCCAGCGGCCGTGGCAGCGCGGCCTCTGCAGACAAGCAGCGGTGGAGCCGTGGAGCAGCGCCCAGAGTTCAAGGTCAGCCAGGCACAGGTTCACGGCCGCACGCTGCCTCCACAAGGCCTCCGGAGAGAGGCCCTCAGTCTGTTCTTAAGGTGTAAAATGGACGTCTCATCAGGAGGATTTTCCTTTGTCAACGAAGACGTTTCAACACCCACGGCCTGAGTTGCTGGAATCACTAATTCTCAGGCCGCAGAAGCGGAGGGTCGTTGCCGGTGGGAGTCTGAGCGGGTCCCCGGCACCTGAGAAAGGAGGATGGAATCGTTTCTTAGCAGCATCAGGAACAGACTCACTTCAGGTTTATCCCTCTGCTTCCAAAGAATGTTCTTCTGCAGATGGTTTCGTGGATTCTCTGAAAAGCTTTGGGAGAGGGGGTTCCTTGTGGCCTTATTCCAGAAAGTTCCCAAAGAGGATTTCCTGTGCGTGGATCTCATGGAAACAAGCAGGGACTTCCAGGGATAGCTCCTGGCTGAGCAGATGCTGCCAACACACGGTCCTTTAATCTTCCCTTTCTCGTATTTTTCTCTCGTTCCATCAAGTCAACCATTGCTCTTCTACAAAATAAAGTGTGGCAGATCCACTGCCTTTATTTTGTTGAAACCCGGAGCAGAGCAGGGCTCCTTTGCTCCCTCTGGCTGCTGTCCTGCACCCACCCCATCAGGACTGGGTCAGGTACCCCTTCATCCATCTTCTGAGCTCTGGCTCCAGCTCAGGCTGTGTGCATAGATCACAGAGATATACCTACCTATACATATATAAGCACATACAATATACATCAATGTGTATAAAACTGCCGGAACCAAAGATGAAATGCCCCTTTTCCCCGGCAGACGGGGGACCACCATGCAATTCATCTGTCCTTTTCCAGCCCTTGACCTCCTGACCTCTCTGCGTTGTTGCCTGATGGCCACCCTCAGACCCCAGGACATCACTCCTGTTCCCCTCTTTTCTCCTACCCACCCCCCCCCCCATGCAGATTGGAGAAGGGTGGAGAGAATGGGGGGGGTGGAAAAGGAGAACAAACAGAAAATCTCTAGGACAGCTCCTACGTGTGCCTGACAGGAACGGAGGAACAGAAGGAACTCAATAGAAGCATGCATAACTAACTGGGCCCTCGGGTACCAAACACAAACTGCGCCAACTTCTCAACTAGCTGAGGGCCAGCTTGCACACTAAGTTCTTCTGCTGAAGGGAACTGAGGCCGAAGGCTGCCCATAACAGTAATAAGGCTTTCCAACCTTCAAATTCAACAGTTTTGCATTGAGTTCAATTTCTTGAGAGAGGAGTTGCCTTTCCAAACTTTATTGTTTAAAAAAGTTTTGGGGGCTTCCCTGGTGGCGCAGTGGTTGAGGATCTGCCTGCCAATGCAGGAGACACGGGTTTGAGCCCTGGTCTGGGAAGATCCCACATGCCGCGGAGCAACTAGGCCCGTGAGCCACAACTACTGAGCCTGCGCATCTGGAGCCTGGGCTCCGCAACAAGAGAGGCCGTGACAGTGAGAAGCCCGCACGCCGCGATGAAGAGTGGCCTCCGCTTGCCACAACTAGAGAAAGCCCTCTCACAGAAACGAAGACGCAACACAGCAAAAATTAATTAATTAATAAACTCTTACCCCCAACATCTTCTTAAAAAATAAAAAAAAAAGTTTTTGTTTATTTAAGGACAGTAATATTTTTACTATTATCTTGAAAGCAGCATTTGCTTTGACTACTTCTAAAGGACCGAAAACTATTCTCTCTTTCACGGTATATCGCTGCCTTTGGCAAAGGGTGAATGAAGGAGCAGCAGTTTAAAGAGCAGAGATTTCACAACATGTAATGCTTCTGTAAAGCAGGGTTGAAACTGCCAAATACTGCAGAGAAAACAAATTTCCATCCTCCTCCAACACCTCGCATGCATCGGGATTGCGTGCATGGGGGCGGAAGTGGAGGGGGAAGGGCAGGGCGGTGGTGAGGGAGAGTTGAAGAACCGGGAGGTCTGAGGCTATAAATACTCAGGGCAACAGCCGAGGTCAAGCCCACGCTGGGAGAGCTGCAGAATTCCAGGTTGAGGGGCAGACCTCGGAATGCTTGGAGTTTCTGTTCAGACACGCTCTGTTCCTCCTCTCCCCTCAATCCCAGCCAGGAAGCAGAACCTTCAAGCCATTTTACAGTTAGGAGAGCTCAAGAAATTCTACGAGTTCTTGGCGTAGACGAAATTAGCAATAACAGAAAATAAAGAAAGAGAAGTGTCTTATAGAACACGGAGCTTGAGAGCTGTCAAATAAAACCGAGAAATGTGGAAGAATGACACGTAGCTCTTACACGGAACTTTTCATCTTCTAAGGACATGATAAAAGTGAACTAATTAAGTGTCACGGCAGTGCTGTGAAGAAGATAGGTCGATCTTTTCATCTTCATCTTATGGCTGAAGGAACCAAGAATGAGCAAAAGGCACCAATGCACGGAGGCCAAAAAAGATGTGGAAGATGCTTCCGTGGGCTTTACTGGGTGTGGTCGCTCTGGCCCTGCCTCCAGCTTTTTCCTCCGTCACCTGGACTTTACTGTCAGCTTCACATTCTTCGGCACTCACGTGTCAACGGCAGTGGCAGGCTCTGAAGTGGATCTCCTTGCCACGTAGGAGGCAACCCTTTGCAGCAGATGAGGCGACAGGCTGGAGAAGGAGACAGGCCTGAGTTAGAACCCCACTGCTCTCATCTGCTCTGTGACCTTGGTTAAGGCTCAGTTTCCTCATCTGTTACCTGGTGAGCCATAGCAACTTCCTTTCCCTCTAGTCACTAAAACTAGGGACTTCTCTTCCATATTTCAGCTGCTCCCCGCATTTCTCAGGACCCTGCCTCTTCTGTTCCCCTTCTTTGCTTACCCCAGATCCTATTAATTGGGAGAGAGATAGCAGAGGTTATGACTGGTTCCCGAATCAGGCTGTGTGCCAGCATTAGGGAGCTTGTTAAACACACCCGTGTCGGGCCTTATCCCTGGAAGCTCTGATCCAGCAGGGCCCTAGAATTGGTTTTTTGTTTTGTTTGTTTGTTTTTTAACATCTAGTTAATTCTGATGCAGCCCAGGTTAGACCAGCACCCTCAGCTCCAAGGAACAGCTGGAGGGTTTCCAGCTCTGTGCTGCCCGCGTCTTCTCACCTCTCCCGCTCCTCGCTCCCTTGGGCACTCCTCATGCCATCTTGAGCTTAGTGACGGTAGAGAGTCTGGTTTTCTTCTGAAATGTGAATGGTACATCCAAGCTCGTGTGTTCGTCTCTGAAGCCTGAGGTCTTTCTGCCACAGCGCTCAGTGTTTAACTGATAAAACAGCCAACTGTGTCCTGGCCTGGCAAGCCACCACCACTCTCTTTCAAACAAATGACTTATGAGTGATCCTTTGGAAAATAAATCCATTTGCCAATGGCAGGAACTCTCAAAAGTAGGAAGGTAGGTTCCCTGCGACTTTAGGGTTGTCATTTGGGATTTTGACACCTTCTTATTTTATTAAAATTAATTTGTTTGGCTAAACTCTAGTCAGCTGTTTCTTTATTGATAACGATTTATGTGTCAATCCAGGCTGAGTTCAATAAACCTACAGTGAATTCCACCATCTGTCGGATACTCAGAGAGACGGACAGGAAGTGGTGTTTGCTGTAGGAACTCTCCATCTCCCAGCCCTGATTCCATTCACGACCACCAGTGAAAAGCTTCTCTCCCCTTTCAACCACTCCCTCTTTTAGTCACAAAAAACCTCTGGGCTGCCCAACACTCTTTCACTGTCACACTTGCTGCTTTTGTGGTACATTACATTTGAGTCCCTCTCAACCAGAGGTCAGCCTTTCCAAATCAGTGCACCTCATTTCTCATTCCCGTTCTCTTCTAGAATGTTGGAGAGGGGAGGGAAGCAGAGTATAACAACAATCTTGAGGGGAAACAGGAAGGGGCAGAGAATAGGGGCATTGCTTTGGAAGAGGAAAGAGGCTCCTGTGTCCTGTGGAAAGGACCCACATGTCCTCGAAAATCAACCTTGACTTTTTTACTTGTTCATGTCATTAGCTTCTTTTTCATTTAGCCAATAATTGTTGAGCATATGTTATATGCTGGGCACCATAACAAGCACCAGGGAAATAAGAATGGATGAGACCAGTGCCTGTCTTCGGGAGGCTCCTGGTCTAGAGGGGAAGACAGAGAGGAACCCACAGGCTGAAACATGATCTGAAAAAGGTGTGTATGGAATCTAAAAAAAGGGTACAAATGAACTTATCTACAAAACAGAAATAGAGTTACAGATGTAGAAAAGAAACTTATGGTTACCAAGGGGTAAGGGGCAGAGGGACAAACTGGGAGATTGGGACTGACATATTACACACTACCGTATATAACATAGATAACTAATAAGGGCCTACTGTATAGCACAGGGAACTCTGCTCAATACTCTGTAATGGCCTATATGGGAAAAGAATCTAAAAAAGAGTGGATATATGTATATGTATAACTGATTCACTTTGCTGTACACTTAAAACTAACACAACACTGTAAATCAACTAGACGCCAATAAAAAATTTTTTTAAAAAGTGTGTATGCCTCAGGAACGCAGAGGAGGGAGCATCACAGAAAGAGAATAGAGAAGTGATGGTAGATAAGATGTCACTTTGATCAGGGACTCGAAAGCTAAATTCATTAGGAATGGAGAAACATATACAGCAGAGGAAAAGCACGAGCAACGTTCCTGAAGCATGAAAAAGCAGAGATCTCTGACATCCATCCTAAACCACTAGCACACGAAGAGGGGCCTAGGCACTGCTACTTGAGGAGAAGATGCACAGAGTCATGAGGATATACTCATGTTTCACTAACTTTTTTTCCCCAAACGTTCATGCTTGAAAAATGATTTTCAGCATCACATTGAAGTTTCAGAGAAACTATTTAGTATTTCCATTTAAGGTTCTGCTTCAGTCATAGTTATTAAGTGGTTACATAATTGCATCATATTAATTGCTTATTAATAGCAATTCTTAATTGCTATAACTCTCCATCTTTTATGAAGTACTTTGCTAGTATTTTGGTTGGCTATTCTTTACACTCTTAGAGGCTAGTACTGTCATTGGCTTTTTTCTTTATTTTACAGATGAGGAAACAGGCATGAGAAGTTCTGGAGACTTTTCTAAGTTTGCAAAACAAGTACATAAGAATCAGATTTGTTTGATGATATATCTCATTTAAGTATACAGAAATACATGTAAATAAGTAATAAATTAGGAGTTAGGAAGTTGGATTTTAGTTTTATTACTACTATAATCTCACAGAAGAAATTCTTTTAAACTTCTTAAACCTTATTTTTATCATTTGTGAGATGAGGTTAATAATACGTGCCCTTAATCCTCTTCTCATAGACCTTGAAAAGGTAAATGAGATAATGTCAATGTGATGCTTTGCATGCAGAAGAAAAGCACAAGATAAAGGCAAGGTACTTTTTCTCACAAGTAACGTATTGTTACAGTTAGGCCAGAACATCAAAAGAACAACATGGCCAATTTAAGAAAAATAAAGGAAGATATGGCTTCAAGTGTAAATTACAAGAGGTGGGAAATTATTTTAATTTTATTTTAAAAGAACTAGTGACTTTACCTATTAAAAAAGGAGAAATCAAACAAATTAAATAGAGAATTATCCTATGATCCAGCAATTCTACCTCTGGGTATATACCTGAAAGATGTGAAAGCAAGAACTTGAACAGATATTTGTACACTAACGTTTATAGTGTCATTATTCACCATAGCCAACAGGTGGAAACAACTCAGTGCCCACTGACAGATGAATGAATCAAGAAAATGTAGTATACACACACACTGGAATATTATTCAGCATTACTGACACATGGTACAACATGGGTGAAACTTGACGACATTAAGCTAAGTGAAATAAGCCGGTCACCAAAGGAAGAATATTGCATGATTCCACTGATATGAGGAACTTAGAGCAGTCGAATTCATAGAAACAGAAAGTAGAATGGTGGTTGCCAGGGGTGGGGGGAGGAGTTAGTGTTTAACAGGTTAGAGTTTCAGTTGGGGTAGATGAAAACTTCCTGGAGATGGATGGTGATGACTGTACAACAGTATGAATGTGCTCAATACCACTGAACTGTACACTCAAAAATGGTTGCAGTGGGGCTTCCCTGGTGGCGCAGTGGTTGAGAGTCCGCCTGCCGATGCAGGGGACACGGGTTCGTGCCCCGGTCCGGGAGGATCCCACACGCCGCGGAGCGGCTGGGCCCGTGAGCCATGGCCGCTGAGCCTGCGCATCCGGAGCCTGTGCTCCGCAACGGGAGAGGCCACAACAGTGAGAGGCCCGCGTACCGCAAAAAAAAAAAAAAAAAAAGGTTACAATGGGAAATTTTACATTTTGTATATTCTACCACAATAAAAAACTGCACCCTACTTCCCCCCCCAAAATGAAAGAAAATAAAAGCCTGCCCTGAATTTGGAACCCAGGGATCTAAACTGGGTTCCAGTTCAATTTCTAAGAGTTATATGATCTTGGATAAGACACATAATTTCTCCTCAGTTTTCACTCCTATTATATAAAGGTAATAATACCATCCCTACACGTTGTAAGGCTTAAATATGTATGAAAGCATCCTCTAAACCCCCAATTCTGTAAAATATAAAATATTCTATTCTAACCTCACAATAAGTTTTGGAAGCCAGTAATTTTAGAGGCAAAGAAACCAAGGCCCAAAGAAGGCTATGAGGATAGAGTGTGAACTAAAACTCAGGGTGCCTCAGAACATTCTAGCACACCTGCTGCCTGACTGTGTCCAGTACTCTGGGGTCTTAGGAAAGCAAAACAAAGGAAAGCCATCCGCAAGCAGAGTAATGACACCAACTCACTTATGGTCCTTCTACAAGTTCTCAGGTTGTCAGTGCCAGGAATTTAAAGGTAGAAACTGAGAAGAAGGGAGAACATTTCGTGGGGATGCTTGGAAACAACTCTTCTCTTGTTTACCTGGATCTTCTTTTATTCCAAAAATTATATCTTTCATACATCCCAGTTGACCTACCTCAGTTCACTTAATTTCTCATCCTGAAGAATGCCCTTGCTGTCTTGGCTCCTAAGGACAAAGGTTTCCCTTGGGGGAAGATGTTAAGCTTTCTCAGTGCCGAGGGTGGGAGGGGGGCAGGGGTTAGGTGACCTCTCACCTCTCACTCGGTGGCTCCAACAGTCTGCTGTCAGTCAAACAAGGGGCCAAGACTTAGGTGCAGCTCCACACCTGCACTGGCCTCCTTATCCCTGGGGCCATCCAAGCCAAGTCATGTTTAATGTTCCAACCCCAGGAGGAGCTTTTTTTTTTTTTTTAACATCTTTATTGGAGTATAATTGCTTTACAATCGTGTGTTAGTTTCTGCTTTATAACAAAGTGAATCAGTTATACATATACATATATCCCCATATCTCTTCCCTCTTACGTCTCCCTCCCTCCCACCCTGCCTATCCCACCCCTCTAGGTTGTCACAAAGCACCGAGCTGATCTCCCTGTGCTATGCGGCTGCTTCCCACTAGCTATCTATTTTACATTTGGTGGTATATATAAGTCCATGCCACTCTCTCACTTTGTCCCAGCTTACCCTTCCCCCTCCCCATATCCTCAAGTCCATTCTCTAGTAGGTCTGCGTCTTTATTCCTGTCCTGCCCCTAGGTTCTTCATGACCTTTTTTTTTTTAGATTCCATATATGTGTGTTAGCATACAGTATTTGTTTTTCTCTTTCTGACTGACTTCACTCTGTATGACAGACTCTAGGTCCATCCACCTCACTACAAATAACTCAATTTCATTTCTTTTTATGGCTGAGTAATATTCCATTGTATATATGTGCCACATCTTCTTTATCCATTCATCTGTTGATGGACACTTAGGTTGGTTCCATGTCCGGGAGGAGCTTTTAATTTCTAGGGAAAGGGGGTCGTGTGGCACAGCTGAGAGATACCATTGTATTTGTGAAATGCCCTTCTACTCATGAACAGCTGCCACGAGGAGCTGCTGAAAATCTTACAGAATCAGATTGAAAAAACTTTTTTAAATAGAAAAAGTCTTTTCAAACAAACCCCAAATCCATTTTGTGGAATCTCTGACTGAACCCACACTAAGCACTTAACTCAATTTTCCCAGTGCCGGGTCAGCATGGTTGGAGGCCCCAGCAAGTCTGCTTAGAGACCTTGAGAGAGAAGACTCAGCCCAGGGAGCCAGCCAGAACCGCTGGAAGCTGGCCCTGCCACAAACGGAGCCAGAGGTTGGATTGTTCCTGCTGGAATTTTCTCTTTTTGAAAGACTGGAATGCAGTAAGGATAAGAAGTCCTGGAGAAGACAGGTCACCCATAACCTATGTTACAATTACACATTAATCACCATTTTCATCATCCCCGTGGCAAAATTGTCATCAGAGATATGAGTCGTGGTAATATACTAGACATTTACCAGGTGATACTGCCAACCAAAACCATAAACGATCAACAACAACAACAAAATAGATAGCTTTTTATTGAAATATCAGCAGCCCTTGATGTTTATTTTTGTGTGTAGTGTGTGGTGTGTGCATGTGGAGCTCAGGAGTGAAACATGGCATTAACTTTCATCCCTCTGGGCCCGATAAACACACTGTGCAGCGTTAGTTGCAACCTGGACAGTGTTAAGCCAGGACAAAACTGAAGGGTTAGAGAGTTGAGTGCAGTTTCTCCTTCTTTTAAGATCTCTGATTCAGATACCTACCTAAGAAAAATTTGAATAAACCATATTTCAAAAGACTGTTTACATGGTTGGGTAGACAGGTGTATACGGTGGGTCAAGTTTGGAAATGTATTTATCGTTGTAGACAACTGAAGTAACAGCATCCCGAATCCTGTTAATCCTTACCTAGTCTTGTTTCAAATGCCATTTTACCATGTTAATTTTGTAAATTCTCTTTGAACCTGTTTTAATTTTTTTTTATTACAGTTGAGTTGGTGGCTCACATAGAACGTTCACCAACATAGGCCACATATTTCGTACTATACAAAAATTAAAAATACAACATCAAAATTTGTGGGTTGCAGTGAAAGTAATAGAGGGAAATGTATATCACTGTATGCATATATTAGAAAAGAAGAGAGATCTAAAATTAATAATCTAAGCTTCCAGCTTAGGAAACTAGGAAAAAAAGAAGATTTTAAGGCTAACGCAAGAAGAAGAAAAGAAATATAAATATTAAGGTGGAATCGACGAAATTAAAAACAGGAAATCAATAGAGAAATCAAAAGCCGGTTCTTTGAAAAGATCAATAAATTTGATAAACTTCTACTAAGGCTAACCAAGAAGAAAAGACACAAATTAATAATATCAGAAATGAAAGAGGGGTCATTACTACTGATCCCATGGACATTAAAATGATTACTAAAGAATATTATTAACAATTCTATGCCCACCAATTTGATCACTTAGCTGAAGTGTACTAAATTCTTGAAAGACACCAACTACCAAAATAACCCAAGGAGAAACAGATCATCTGAATTAAGCTCACATATTAGGGTTTTCCAGAAAAAACAGAACCAAGGAGATATATATGATTTATATATTTATATGATTTCTTATAAGGCATTGGCTCACATGATTATGGAGGCTGGCAAGTTCAAATCTGCAAGGTGGGTCAGCAGGTGGAGACCCAGGAGAATTGATGCTCCAGTGCCAGTCCTAAGACTTTCTCCTGTAGAGCCAGAAAGACCCAATGTTGCAGATAAGGTCTGAAGGAGGTCTGCTGGAGAATTTTCTCTCGCTCAGGGAAAGGTTAGTGTTTTTGCTCTATTCAGGCCTTCAACTGATAGAATAAGTCGCACTCACATTATGAAGGGCGATCTGCTTTACTCAAAGTCTACAGATTTAAATGTTAAACTCATCCAGAAATACCAAGAAGAATGTTTGACCAAGTATCTGGGCACCCCATAGCCCAGCCAAGGTGACACACAAAATTAACTCTCACAGTCTGTAACTACTGAAGAAATTGAATCAATAACGAATAACCTTGAAAAAAAGAAAGCCCCAGCCCCAGATAATTTCTCTAGTGAAGTCTGCCCAACATTTCAGGAAGAACTAATATCAATTCCCTACAGTAACTTCCAGAAAACAGAAATGAAAGGAAAACTTCCAAACCGATTTTACAAGAAAAGTACTGAGTACTAACATTTTATTTTCTCTTTGCAAGGAACTGGATGGATCTTCTGTCTCCAAGTTTCAGATCCATTAGCCATGACCACAGGATGGGCTCCCGTAAGCATATGTATATGCTTTTTCCTTAAACATTGCCCAAACATCTAAAGAAAGATTGGACTTTCTAAAGTCTTTTGAGTTTACTTGATAGTGGATGAGTTGAAATGGCAGCCTTAGATTCCAGTCCAGGACCTGAAAAAAATTAGTCCAAATAAAAATGAATTTAGGCTGCAATTGAGAAATTATATTAACAAAGGCCAGTACTCTTGAGATGCTGCATTTTACTGCCTTTAGCCATAATCCAGGTCAAACTCTGTCAGCGACAGAGTTTGTTTTGTACCTTTAATATGTGGGATGGACTGGTGGGAATTCTACAGACTAGTGAATTATTCATAGGAATTTAGATTATTTTAATATATCAACAAACTTTACCTTATTTTGAAGCAATAAAATATTAATACTTCATTAATTAATAATTAGATTATTAATTAATCTAATATTTGGCCAAGGACATTTCCAACACTTTAAAAATAAATTGTCTGGGCCTCAAATATTCTAAGATACAGTGCTCACTGCTGACTTTCTACATATAAGGACAAGGAAGCCAAAAGACCAGCCAGGGTCAAAGAGAGAATGTGTGTAGCACAGAAATTAAAGTCCTGGACCCACATCCGGGTGTCACATTGCCAAACAAGAGGAGATAAAGATGGATACTCTATCCAGGCTGAGCCAGAAGGTGCCATTCCAATGATTTGGGAAGAAATTGAGTTTGCAAAAATGAAAGTAACATAAGAGGCAAGAAACAAGATAGAGGAAACTCAATTTTCATTACGCAGAGATGTGAACGCTTGGAGGTCATTTGAATGTGTTCTTATATCTAAGGAAGCAAAAATCTCAATAAAGCCATTAAAACTATGAAAAGGTAGGTCTCTACTTGAGAAGCCCGTATGTGAAGGAGAGATAGATCAAAATTCTTATTTAGAAACCAGAGATTTATCTTGGTCAGACAGACTGGGTTTGGGTTCTAATTCTGCCACTGGCTAGCTGTGTGACTGCGGGAAGAGTTCTTAACCTCTCCAAAACTCAGTTGCTAAGAGGACAAAATGAGGTAATTCAGAGAAAGCATTTATCATGCTGCTGGGCACACAGCGTGCACTCAGTAAATGGTAGCTGCTGCAGCTGCTACTACCACTATTATTAGTATTAATTTCACCGTGTCCCGACTCACCTACTTATATTTTCATCCTTCACATTTTATTCAACTACATTATAATCTAGGCAGGGAATAAGGAAGTCAGAAAACTGATACACCCAATTAATCCTCAGATCAGAAAGTTCAATCGTTTCAAAGCCTGGTGTCCACATTTTTCATGATGTGATCTTTATGAAAAAAATGGTTTCACTGGAAATGACCTCATCTCCTACTTTTCTAAAATGATAGAGCTCATCTGAACATCTGGTGTGAACTCTAAGTTTATCTCTTAACATGGTTTATTTTTTAAATCTCTACAATTATCTTTCTATCTCAGAAAAAAAGGTATTCTTCCTCCTCCTCTGCAGTTACATTACTCCAAGTTTCCAGTATCCTTGAGAAAATTACTCTCATATTTTCCCTCTTCTTCTTTCTATTTACCTTAAAAATCACAAGATGTCTTTAAAATGTCTTTTAAAAGATGTCTTTTACTTTTTTGTAAAAAAGTGATACATACATATAGCCAGTTAGAAAAAGAAAGTAAAAAGTCACCCAAAATCCTACCATGTGGAATCACTATTGTTAACATATGTGACCATTATTTTAGATATCACTTTATATTTACACGAGGAAAGAAAGAACTAGATATAATTCCTAGACAAACTACTTTAAAATTTAAAATATTAAGTTTATTTTTACTTGAAATCCACAGCTAATATAAAATGAAACTGAAGGAACTGAGAAACTTTAGATAAATGTTTCCTCACTAACGTAAATATATTTCTTAAGAAAATCTTCTAGAGTTTTGAAGCAAATAAAAGAAAAGAATTTTGAGACTTCTGTTTCTAGCCCATATGGAATAACAGGAACTAGATTTATCCTCCTGCCTTAAAAAAGTAGAGGACTGAAGGAAGTCTATGACACACGAGCTTTTGGGCATTGGACGACAAGCAGCACAGAAGAGTGACTTCTGAGAGAAGGAAGACAAAGAAGCTAAGCCCTGTGACTGTCCCAGCTCGCTACTCAGGAAGTTTCTGAGCCTTGGGACAGCGAGGATGCACCCGGTTCATGGAGGCCAAGGTGCTTAGAATTCATGAGATAACAGTCACAGGGAAAGATTTTCATACCCTCGGAGGGTTTTCCTTGAATCTTCACCCAAGTACTGGTCAGTGCCTGTGTTGAGGAAACTATCATGGCAGGAAAAGTACTACCAGAAAGAAGCAGGTGCAACAATTCTTGGAAATCACAGATTTGGGAAGAGTGTATCTTCCCACCAGTCAGAGTGGAAAGATTTTCCCTTTATTCTTTTTCTTTATTTTTTTTTTATTAATTTTTACTGGAGTATAGTTCCTTTACAATGTTGTGTTAGTTTCTTGCTGTCATCAAAGTGAATCAGTCATGATACATATATCCACTCTTTTTTCGATTTCCTTCCCATTTAGGTCACCACAGAGCACTGAATAGATTCCCCTGTGCTATACAGTAGATTCTCATTAGTTACCTATTTTATACATAGTTGTGTATGTTTGTCAGTCTCAATCTCCCAATTCATCTCACCCCCCCTCCCCCCTTGGTAACCATAAATCTGTTTTCTACATCTGTGACTCTATTTCTGTTTTGCAAATAAGTTCAACTCTACCATTTTTCTGGATTCCACATATAAGCAATATTATACGATATTTGTTTTTTTCTTTCTGACTTACTTCAATCTGTATGACAGTCTCTAGATCCACCCACATCTCTGCAAATGGTACTATTTTGTTCCTTTTTATTTCCCTTTACTCCTGAAGTACATTTTGTTGGATAAAAATTCCAGGTTGATGGTTCTTTTCTTTCAGCACTTAAAAAATGGTATTAAGTATATAGACAATAGTACATAAGATGATATTTCACAAATCAGACAGAATAAATGTTAGTAAGTCTGAAAATCATTTCTATCAGGATATTCTGATTTGATTTTCCATAAAACCACATAAATGAGTTGAAGACAGCAGAACAGAAATAAACACTTCTACAATAACTCTTCTGAATCCAAATAACATTTTACCATTTATCCAAATATTTAGTGTTATGAAATTATTGCTAAAATATATTCACAAGGGAACATGAATAAATGGGAACAGATTGACTTGTTGGTGTAGGTATGCTTGTGGTTGACTTTTTTCTTTCTTTCATTTAGAATTCCATTAATAGCTTTATAATTTTTTAGAAGAAAAAAACCTGAAAAAATCAAAAAGAAAAATATATTTATAGTTTTATTTTTAAACTGGAGTTAAAAACGTGGGAATATTTTCTTCTATAAATGGGTACAGAAATGTTTGCGAAGACAGCGGAGTAGAAGGACATGCGCTCACTCCTTCTTGTGAGAACACCAGAATCACAACTAACTGCTGAACAGTCATTGACAGTAAGACACTGGAACTCAGCAAAAAAGATACCCCACATCCAAAGACAAAGGAGAAACCACAATGAGACAGTAGGTGGGGCGCAATCACAATAAAATCAAATCCCATAACCACTGGGTGGGTGACTCACAAACTGGAAACAATTATACCACAAAGGTCCACCCACTAGAGTGAAGGTTCTGAGCCCCACATCAGGCTTCCCAACCTGGGGGTCCAGCAACAGGAGGGGGAATTCCCAGAGAATCAGACTTTGAAGGCTAGTGGGATCTGATTGCAGGACTTTAACAGGACTGGGGGAAACAGAGACTCCACTCTTGGAGGGCACACACAAAGTAGTGTGCACATCAGGACCCAGGGGGAAGGAGTGGTGATCCCATAAGAGACTGAGCCAGACCTACCTGCTAGTGTTGGAGGGTCTACTGCAGAGGCAGGGGGTGGCTGTGGCTCACCGCGGGGACAAGGACACTGGCAGCAGAAGTTCTGGGAAATATTCCTTGGCATGAGCCCTCCTGGAGTCTGCCATTAGCCCCACCAAAGAGCCTGCAGCCTCCAGTGCTGGGTTGTCTCAGGCCAAACAACCAACAGGGAGGGAACTTAGCCCCACCCATCAGCAGACAAGCAGATTAAAGTTTTACTGAGCTCTGCCCACCAGAGCAACACCTGGCTCTACCCACCACCAGTCCCTCCCATCAGGAAGCTTGCACAAGCCTCTTAGATAGCCTCATCCACCAGAGGGTAGACAGCAGAAGCAAAAAGAACTACAATCCTGCAGCCTGTGGAATGAATACCACATTCATTCTTTGTCATAGATTAGTTGACTATAAGTGCCTGGGTTTATCTCTGGGCTTTCTATCCTGTTCCATCGATCTATATTTCTGTTTTTGTGCCAGTACCATATTGTCTTGATTACCGTAGCTTTGTAGTATAGTCTGAAGTCAGGGAGTCTGGTTCCTCCAGCTCCACTTTTTCCCTCAAGATTGCTTTGGCTATTTGGGTTCTTTGTGTCTCCATACAAATATTAGTAGTTTTTGTTCTAGTTCCGTAAAAAATGCCATTGGTAATTTGATAGGGATAGCACTGAATCTGTTGATTGCTCTGGGTAGTATAGTCATTTTCACAATATTGATTCTTCCAGTCCAAGACATGGTATATCGCTCCATCTGTTTGTGCCATCTTTGGTTTCTTTTATGAGTGTCTTATAGATCTCTGAGTACAGGACTTTTACCTCCTTAGGCATGTTTATTCCTAGGTATTTTTTTCTTTTTGTTGCAGTGGTGAATGGGATTGTTTCTTTAATTTATCTTTCTTATCTTGCGTTGTTACAGTATAGGAATGCAGGAGATTTCTGTGCATTAATTTTGTATCCTGCAACTTTACCAAATTCATTGATTAGCTCTAGTAGTTTTCTGGTGGCATCTTTAGGATCCTCTATGTGTAGTATCATGTCATCTGCAAACAGTGACAGTTTTACTTCTTCTTTTCCAGTTTGTGTTCCTTTTAGTTCTTTATCTTCTCTGATTGCTGTGGCTAGGACTTCCAAAACTATGTTGAATAATAGTGGCAAGAGTGGACATCCTTGTTTTGTTTCTGATCTTAGAGGAAATGTTTTCAGTTTTTCACCATTGAGAATTATGTTTGCTGTGGGTTTGTCATATATGGCCTTTATTATGTTGACGTAGGTTCTCTCTTTGCCCATTTTCTGGAGAGTTTTTATCATAACTGGGTGTTAAATTTTGTCAAAAGCTTTTTCTGCATCTATTGAGGTGATCATATGGGTTTTTTTTTAACATCTTTATTGGAGTATAATTGCTTTACAATGGTGTGTTAGTTTCTGCTTTACAACAAAGTGAATTAGTTATACATATGTTCCCATATCTCTTCCCTCTTGTGTCTCCCTCCCTCCCACCCTCCCTATCCCACCCCTCTAGGCAGTCACAAACCACCTGGCTGATCTCCCTGTGCTATGGGCTGCTTCCCACTAGCTATCTATTTTACATTTGGTAGTGTATATATGTCCATGCCACTCTCTCACTTCGTCACAGCTTACCCTTCCCCCTCCCCATATCCTCAAGTCCATGCTCTAGTAGGTCTGTGTCTTTATTCCCATCCTACCCCTAGGCTCTTCATGACATTTTTTTTTGATCATATGGTTTTTATTCTTCAATTTGTTAATATGGTTTATCACATTGATTGATTTGCGTATATCGAAGAATCCTTGCATCCCTGAGATAAATCCCCCTTGATCATGGTGTATGATCCTTTTATTGCATTGTTGGATTCTGTTTGCTAGTATTTTGTTGAGGATTTTTGCATCTATATTCATCAGTGATATTGACCTGTAGTTTTCTTTTCTTGTGACCTCTTTGTCTGGTTTTGGTATCAGGGTGATGGTGGCCTCATAGAATGAGTTTGGGAATGTTCCTTCCTCTGCAATTTTTTTGGAAGAGTTTGAGAAGGATGGCTGTTAGTTCTCTAAATATGAAGTCATCTGGTCCTGGGCTTTTGTTTGTTGGAAGATTTTAAATCACATTTTCAATTTCATTACTTGTGAGCTGTCTGTTCATATTTTCTATTTCTTCCTGGTTCAGTCTTGGAAGGTTATACCTTTCTAAGTATTTGTCCATTTCTGCCAGGTTGTCCATTTTATTGGCATAGAGTTGCTTATAGTAGTCTCTTAGGATGCTTGGTATTTCTGCGGTGTCTGTTGTAACTTCTCCTTTTTCATTTCTAACTTTATTGATTTGAGTCCTCTCCCTCTTTTTCTTGATGAGTCTGGCTAAAGGTTTATCAATTTTGTTTATCTTCTCAAAGAACCAGCTTTTAGTTTTATTGATCTTTGCTATTGTTTTCTTTGTTTCTATTTCATTTATTTCTGCTCTGATCTTTATGATTTCTTTCCTTCTGCTAACTTTGGGGTTTTTTTGGTTCTTCTTTCTCTAATTGCTTTAGGTGTAAGGTTAGGTTGTTTATTTGAGATTTTTCTTGTTTCTTGAGGTAGGATTGTATTGCTATAAACTTCCCTCTTAGAACTGCTTTTGCTGCATCCCATAGGTTTTGGATTGTTGTGTTTTCGTTGTCATTTGTCTCTAGGTATTTTTTTAATTTCCTCTTTGATTTCTTCAGTGATCTCTTGGTTATTTAGTAACGTATTGTTTAGCCTCCATATGTATGTGTTTTTTACGTTTTTTTCCCTGTAATTTATTTCTAATTTCGTAGTGTTGTGGTTGGAAAAGATGCTTGATATGATTTCAGTTTTCTTAAATTTTCCGAGGCTTGATTTGTGACCCAAGATGTGATGATGTATCCTGGAAAATGTTCCATTGTGCACTTGAGAAGAAAGTGTAATCTGCTGTTTTTTTGGATGGAATGTCCTATAAATATCAATTACATCTATCTGGTCTATTGTGTCATTTAAAACTTGTGTTTCCTTCTTAATTTTCTGTCTGGATGACCTATCCATTGGTGTAAGTGAGATGTTAAAGTCCCCCACTACTATTGTGTTACTGTTGATTTCCTCTTTCATAGCTGTTAGCAGTTGCTTTATATATTGAGGTGCTCTTATGTTGGGTACATATATATTTATAATTGTTATATCTTCTTCTTGGATTGATTCCTTGATCATTATGTAGTATCCTTGTCTCTTGTAACATTCTTTATTTTAAAGTCTGTTTTATCTGATATGCGTATTGCTACTCCAGCTTTCTTTTGATTTCCATTTGCATGGAATTTCTTTTTCCATCTGCTACTTTCAGTCTGTATGTGTCCCTATGTCTGAAGTGGGTCTCTTGTAGACAGCATATGTATTGGTCTTGGGTTTTTTTTGGTTTTTTTTTTTTTGCGGTACGCGGGCCTCTCACTGTTGTGGCCTCTCCTGTTGCAGAGCACAGGCTCCGGACACGCAGGCTCAGTGGCCATGGCTCACGGGCCCAGCCTCTCTGCATCATGTGGGATCTTCCTGGACCGGGTCATGAACCCGTGTCCCCTGCATCGGCAGGCGGACTCTCAACCACTGTGCCACCAGGGAAGCCCTAGAAAAAGAATTCTTGATTTCCAGATTAAAATGTTGGACAGTATATCAACCCAGGTTCTCCAAAAAGCAGACACCAAGACAAAATTCAATGTGCAAGAAATTTTGGGTGGGGTCGGGAGGTGGGGAAACACCTGGGAGAGAGAATGAGGAGTCTGAGTGAGCCCTGTGAAGGAGAGAGGGAAGGAAGGAAGTGAGTAGGTAAGTCAGGCCTTAGACTGTGTTGCACTTCTAAGAGACTGTTGGCAAGGCTGATGAGGCATCTGTCCTTCAGTCAACACTGTCCATTAGCAGGGCCTCACGTCTCCCAGGACGTCACGTCTCGCCTGCCCCAGTATCCCTGCCACCCTCCATCACTGACTGAGCGCAGCTAGTGGGGAAACTGCCTCCACACGTGGTATTAGATTTCAGAGCATAACAGCTGTGCCTTCAGTCAATTATACTCCCTGCAGCAGGGCAGCTGAGAAGTGCATTTTCATGGCTGCCACAGATGGACTTGTGCACTTATCTCAATGTCCTCTCACAACTGCATTGACAAGATGGTAAATAAATAAAAAGGCAAAACCCCACATAGACAAAAAGAATGGGAGGAGAGGATGATGTATGTCAACAATATTTTGGAACTGGAAAGCAAGGGGTAATTGACCTAGAACAGCAAAGAAAGCTGAAATGTGGGCCAGTGTGTATATAAAGCTTGCAAGGAACAAAGCTTGCTCTCATGGAAACTCAGATATTGAACGCAACAGGTAGCTCTGAAGACAGGAATGCAGGGGGCATTGAAAACAAGAAAAATTATTATGAATGTTTAAAAAGAGAAGTTAAACCCCACCTCCTCCATCTCTTCATGATCCCAAACAGCCATAAGACCTCTTCTTAAGAGCCTCAGCAGAGGGCTTTCCTGGTGGCGCAGTGGTTGAGAGTCTGCCTGCTGATGCAGGGGACACGGGTTCGTGCCCCGGTCCGGGAAGATCCCACATGCCGCTGAGCGGCTGGGCCCGTGAGCCATGGCCGCTGAGCCTGCGCGTCGCCTGTGCTTCACAACGGAAGAGGCCACAGCAGTGAGAGGCCCGCTTACTGCAAAAAAAAAAAAAAAAAAAAATAGCCTCAGCAGAAAGCTGGAGATTACTTGCTCGAGAACCCAAACCAGATACACTGACTGTGGACCTGGGGGCATCAGGAACACCTTAAAGGTGGGGTGACACAAATCTACTTACTAAGAGGTGAAAACCACCCTCTGACTTTTTTTTCTCAGGTTCCAGAATTCTAGCCATCATGCTTAACCCTGGCCCAATCCTTATTTGCAACTGGGGACTTTCTTTCAGATGAAAGTCACTGGTTACAAGAGAAAAGACCCCCAAAGAAAGGACCAAGTCTCTCCTAATTACTCCCCACTGAGGCTTACCAATTTCCAAGCCCCATCAGTGCAGTTGAGTCCCAATCCACTTTTTAGTGCTCCATTCCATTTTTAAAATTTATTTTTATTTTAATTTTTAATTTATTTTTAATTGAAGTATAGTTGATTTACAATGTTATGTTAGTTTCAGGTGTACAGCACAGTGATTCAGTTTTACATATGTATATATATCTATACTTTTTCAGATTCTTTTTCCTCATAGATTATTATAAAATATTGAGTATATTTCCCTGTGCTATACAGTAGGTCCTTGTTGGTTATCTATTTTATATACAATAGTGTGTATATGTTAAGTGCTTCACTCTTAAATATGAGCGGACAGCAAAAGATCATTACACATTTGAAGAAAGTTTCTAGTGCAAAAAAAAAAAAAGAAGAAGAAAACCAACTAAAACAATTGTGGAAGAAAAAATGAAAAGAGTAGAAGAAAACTTTAATAAAATTAATAATTCAGAGAAATAAGAGAATATATCACATCCATGAAACAAGAACGTATACATAGATATTTCTACATGGAACATTAAAAAAAAAAAGAGGAAACTCTTCAAATTAATCATCAGCAGAAACTAACATTTCCAAAAGAAGAAATAAAAGATTAAGAAAAATATTCCTAGATAAAAGCAGGGATGGGGAGAAATAAAACATGGAAAGAAAATTAATAGATTACTAGGAATTCACAGGCAAATATTTGGATTTTCAAAAAATAAGAAAAAAGAAAGTTAAAGGGAGGAAATTATTAAATAAATAATAAAAAACTTTCTCATTATTCAAGTACGTGATTTTTCAGTTAGAAAGCTCCCAGTGAGTGTCAGTGCACTAAATGGAAATGTGACTTCCCCTGAGATAGATGGTTGCAAATTTCCAGAGCATCAGAGATAAAGAGTTTCTAAAAGAGTCCAGAGAGAACATACAAACGTTTGTGGATCAGATTGGCAAAGGACTTAACAACATTAGCACTAGAAGACAATGAAGCAATTTCTTTAAAATTTTTATGTAATTATTTCCCACTTAGAATTCCATATCCTGTCAAATGATAAATTGTAAGGGTGAAGCAAAGATCATCTGAGAATACAAGGTCTCAAGAGCTGTCCTTCCAAGCACACTTTCCCAGAAGGCTAACAGGAGATGTGACCTGACGAAATGAGGACATAACCAAGAATAAAAAAACTTGTAGTTCATAAGGGCTCCAGGCAGGAAAGGAATTCCCAGGATGATGATGAAGGGAAGTCCTAGGCTGAGAACTGGCCAGAGCCCAGGACACACACACAGTCCAGGCTGGAGCAGGACATGGGAATCCAAGAAAGAGATTTTTCAAGAAAAATAGGAAGTGTATATAATACTTGATATATTTGAATATATATAAAGGACGTTTTCAGTTCTGGTAAGGGTTTGGAACTGCTACATGAAAAATTACACAAAAAGAAGGCAATTTTTAACTCCAGAAAACCTAACAGAAGAAAAAAATCAACAAACAAAAAGTTGTTCAAAAAAGGAAATGTAATCATTGTATACCACATAGCTGGGATGTGAATAATAGCTAAATGGTCATGATATGATCACTGGATATTGATTTAACTCCAGATGGTGAGGAAGAGGAAAGGAGGGGAAGTGTATAGTTGTATGTACTTGTGTGTATATGTATAATATGAGTTGGAGTTGGGTTGTAAAAGAGCTAACCCTCCATTGTAGGAAATCAATACATAATATCTATATCTGAAAAATTATGAAATAGCATCACTTATTAGTACAGAGATACATACCAAAAGAAATATCTGAGAAAGTTGAAAATTGCTGCCTCTGGGTAATGGGAATTGGGATGGTGGGGCAAGCAAAAATTAACATTAGAAAAAATGTGAATAGTTTGAGTATTCAGTCAAAATTTATAAGTCATCCATAAGGAGAAACCAACAGATGACTTCAGACCTCTATGTATCAATATTCAGTACTAGAAGGAAGCGGAGTAGTGCTTAACAAATATTTAAGAAATTGTGATCCCAAATTTTTATTCCCAGACTGTCTTTCAGCTATAAAGGCAACAGACAAACATTTTTGAACATATAAAATCTCAAGGAATAAAGATCCCACGATCTCTTTGAAGAGGTCAGACTTCAGCTAATCGAATGTTAAGTGAAAACACTACGGTCAAAAGGTTCATTCAATTCACTTAATTGATAAAACTAAAGCAAACTGTGAGGATAACAGTCCAGAACGGACTGCAAAGGTTATGTATAAATCATGATAAAATATAAATGAGATAACTAAACAAGTTGGAGGGAAAAAAGAGATAAGATGAAAGACAAATATGCAGATCTCCCCACCTTTTATGACAAGGGGTAAAAAGATAAGTAAGGCAGGTATAATTTTACTCCAAGGTATAACAATAAACACTAAGAAAAATTAATATAATCAACTAAAGAGGGGGGTTGTGGGTAGTGGCAAATTATCTGTCCTTTGACCAAACTTATATCAGGCTCTTCTGAGTCCTCTTTCTGATTAATCCCTGACTTTGGACTCTATGGCCCATTTAGTCCAGTTTCATCAAGAATCCTGCTGGATCAGTGTTAGGAAAACTTCCAATCTTGATATCTGATCAAATTCCTCATCTCCCCTGCTTGGTATCTTATCAACTGACCTGTCTTCAGCAAGAATCATGTTGGTCTAGCAAGAATCCCCCTAGCCTTGATGTTTTCTGTTGGTAATTTTCCATCCACTTGCTCCTTGGCTATAAATTCTCACTTTTCCTTGTTGTATTTGGAGTCAAGCCCGATCTCTCTCCCCTACTACAATACCTATTGTGGTAGTTCTCCTGGATAAAGTTGGCTTTACTGTCTTTAACAAGTGTCATAGATAATTTTTTCTTTAACAGCAGGAGATAAGGAAGTAGAGAGAGGAAATATGCTAATTTTGCCATTACTCAGATTGGCTTTAGGCCAGTTTTCTAAAGGTCATTCAACAAACTGGCTTTAGAGCAAATTGACTTTTGGTGATGCAGGCAGCTCCTAGAAGGTAGAAAAGGTGAGAAAACTGATTTCCCTCCTAGAACCTCTGGAAATGAACAAAGTCCTTGTGAAACCTTGATTTTAGCCCAGTGAGACCCATTTCAGACTTTTGACTTCCAGAACTGCACTATAATAAATTTATGTTGTTTTAAGCCACTAAATTTGTGGCAACTTGTTACAGCAGCCAAAGGGAACTAATACCAGGGCTAATTAAATAAGTTATGGTAATCCATACAGTGGAATACCATGCAGCCCTTACAGAGGAATGAAGAAACTCTCTATCATGGAACAATCTCTGGAATATACACTAAGTAAAAAAAAACAAGAAATGGAATGGTACATATAATATTGCCAACTGTTGTGAAGATGTTTTAAAATAAAGACATTCAAAGAACTAGGAAGACTAGTAACTTCCAGGCAGAGAAGTTAGGAGGCTGGGACAGAGGTGGCAGGCAGAAAAACACTTTTCACTACATGTCCTTTTGTAACTTTAAATATATATTTCTTTTATTTACAAATTTTAAAAATGTGATTTTTACCAAAGAGGTCCCTGGCGCCTCAAAAAAAGGTCAGGCTTTTGTGTGACACACTGAAAACTTTTTGTACTTCTCCTTCATAACCGGATACTATTATAGACTTAACCTCGTACTTCATCACCATAGAATCCTAAAACAAATAAGTCTTGGTCCCAGAATATTTGTTCAATGTCTGTCTTACCCACTAGACTGTAAGTTCCACAAGGGCAGGGACCAGTTTGCCTGTGAATAATACCTAGCATAGTGCCTAGCCCTAATAGAACTTAAATATTTATTGAATGAATGGATGAACTAAATTAATGAATGCAGCCAAGTACAAAGAATAAAAAAGGTTCCCAATCCAATCAATGATGATTTCCAAAATTAAACAGATAACAAATCCTAAAATACAAAATTAAAAAACAAAAGCGTACAATAAAGAATATTATCCAAAGATATATAAATGTCTAGCTAGAAATAACTATCCTTCTCATATTGAATTCTATTAACTCACAGCTAAATCTAGTTCTCTAGCTTACTTTATCCAGAGAAAAAAGTTTCAACTATTTTTCAACTCGTGGTGTTAAGATCCCTGGCCCATGTTCACAGATTGAAGCCATTTAGCACAGGGTTTGCCTTTTTACAGCTGTCCAAGGCTTCAGCTGTCAGTGGAGAAGCCTCTCATTCACAGGCTTTCCCTGTTTGCTCTCTCTACCTCACTGTGTCTGTTTCTTGAAGCTCCTGCTTTTCCCTGCAACCCTCAGTTTCTTTTTTTCATGAACAAAACATGGAAGCTGAGAGGAGGGACAGAAGGATCACTTTCCTACAGGCTTGGTGACCCCGTGACTGCCTACCATCAGAAAAATCATACCACATAAATCATTGCTCAGAGAGAATGCTGTTTGTTCACCACCATCATTTTTTTTCCTCCTGGGCACACAGCGAGTCTGTATTTCCCAGAATCCTTTGCTGTTGGGTGGAGCCATTTAACTGTGTTCTGGCCAATGGAACGTGGGTCAGTCATGGGTCTAGTGGCTGGATGCAGAGACCTGGTGAACTCCAAGACCCTGGAGGATGGTGAGGCTCTAGGCTGGAAGCAGCCTGGGTTCCTGAGTTGCCATGCGGAAGAAAGCTACGTGGGAGATCCATCTAACCATGGACACCTGTGTTGGACTGTTTTGGGTCAAAAACTATTTTATTATTTTAAACCACCGGAATGTTGGTACTTTTATTACAGTTCAGAAACCTTGAAGTGGGGTGCTGCCACAGCATAAACCTAAAATATGTGAGTGAGGTGGTGAAGGGTAAGAAAACTGATGGTAGCAGCTGGAATGACGGATACTATGCTGTTAATGGTGAGACACTTTGAAAAATGGTCGCTTGCAGCAACTTGAAGGAAGACCGTGTGCTTGTGAAAACAGAGAACATGGGAAGGTGGCTGGAAGTAATTTGAGTGCTAGTGTGTGTTGGCTACCATTAGCTGTCTTTGGTAATGTTTTATAGGGGGAAAAAATGATTCAGGAAAAAATTGGATGGTTTGCAAACTGAAATGAAAAAGAATAAAGAGTAAAGAAATCTGAGGTGTTGAAATGTTAGGAGAGCTGATGCTTTTAGATTCCCAAATATTAGGAGATAAAGCTTTGAGTATTAAAGGCCAGTGGTACTCCTCAGTTAAACAAAAGACTTAGCCTTGGCTCAAAGATCAGATTAGGAATGTGGCCTTCCCAGGTATTCTTTTAGCTGGACATGGGGTAGAGGCCATTAAATTGAAGGAGAATGGCTTAGGAGGAAGAAACAGAGAAATAAAGTAAATTTGAGAATTTATGTGTAGGTAAAATTTGGGGTGTTTTAGTGGTATGAAGACTGACTAGAAGCTTATTAAGTTTTAAAAGGAAATTTATTTGTTGAAGATATTATGACCACCTTTTAAATGTATTTGAAATGTAAAACAGCTTTTGAGCCCGCAAGTCAATCCGACAGGAAGCAACCTACAAAGCTGTGAAGGCCCTAAGGAGATCACTACAGATGTGGCCAAAGAAGATGATGGACAAGATGAAAGCTCCAAGAGGGTAGCGGTAGAGGTCAGGGAGAACAATGGACAAGAGGGCTTTCAGCAGAGAGCTGAACCAGGCCCTAGTCAAACAGGGTAGAGACCTTTTCAGAAGGCCTCTACAGTGGGATTTTATAAATGTATGGACCAGTGCTTGCTTTGTGTTTTCTGTTCTTAGCCTTCCCAAATAGGAGGGTGGTTTTTGTTTGTTTGTCTATGGATGTACCATCCCTGTTCCATAATTGTTCATTAGGGAAGGGTGAGGGACAACCATGAGGAACCTCATGTGGACCTGAGGGAGAAGGCCTGCATCCGCAGGAGGTCCTGGACCTTGAGCTGGATGCAAAGCCTGGTTGGGATTTTGTTTATTTATTTATTTATTTTTGGCTGCGTTGGGTCTTCATTGCTGCACACGGGCTTTCTCTAGTTGCGGCAAGCGGGGCCTACTCTGTTGCGGTGTGAGGACTTCTCATCGCGGTGGCTTTTCTCGTTGCGGAGCACGGGCTCTAGGAGCACAGGCTTCAGTCAGGCTCAGTAGTTGCGGCGCACAGGCTCAGTTGCTCCGCGGCATGTGGGATCTTCCCAGACCAGGGCTCAAACCCGTGTCCCTTGCGTTGGCAGGTGGATTCTTAACCACTGCGCCACCAGGGAAGCCCCTGGTTGGGATTGTGGATTGCTTCTTTAGGAGAAGGTTGAAGGTGCTCTGTGTATGGAAAGAAGTTAACAGATTCTCGTTGAGTAGAAGGGAAACTGGAGAGAAGATAGTGCTCAGGGCTCACTAAACCTAGTTTTCTTTTCCTCCTGGACACACAGCTGAGCTGCATTTCCCAGCCCTCTTCACTCCAAAGTTTGTTGAGGTCAGGTAGACTGAGTTATGGCCAGTGAGACTGCCACTTATAGGTCTGGTTCATAACAATCTCCCGTATGATTACCCACACTGTCTCTTCCTTTGCTGGCTAGAAGCAGAGATCTGAGATCGGTCTCTGATGCCCTAGAGCCTATGTGCTTATGGTCTATGGCTGCTTTCATGCTATAGAGTTGAGTAGTTGTGACCAACACTTTACGGCCTTTGAAGCCTAGAATATTTACTAGCTGGTTTTCTACAGAAGACCCTGTTCTAGGAAACAGCCGATCCCTATTCAAGGGAAGGATTGAACCACTGGATAGAAGGAGCCTGGCTCCTCAGTCACTACCAACACTTGGAGGAGGTCCAGTAGACCAGGCACACGCATGCTGAACTGTTACCTAAGCTAGACATAAGCTTTTGTTGTAGTTGGCCACTGAGATTTGAGAGCAGTAACATTTTCACTCACCCTGGGTGACAATTATGAAGGCTGTTGTTTACCTTGCATTGGAGAGTTTAGAATCTTCTCACTCACTGCAAGACTTTGGAACATGGCTTCTGCCATGATTCAGTTATGCACCCTGACATCCATCCATTCATTTATCCCCAAGTATTTCTTGAGTGTTTATTATGTGTCAGGCACTCTGCTAAGGATACAATGATGAATAAAAACACACTTGAACTCTGCCCTCATACAGCTTAGGGTCCAATGCAGCAGACAGTGGGAAGAAAGGGGGAGCTGCTACTCTCTTTAGACTTGACATGAGCTTTCCCAGTTCATCAGCCCATCCCACTGGGCCTGCTTCCCTCATTTACCTGCCTGGCCCAGGCAGCATTTCAACCACCAGGCCAGAGTGGGTGAAAGGTCAGTGTGCTGAAGCACAGTCATTGAAGGAGAAAGTAGGGCAAGATGTAGCTGAAGATCTGATCAAGGGACAGATGCAGAAATAATAATAGTAGCAAAACAAATTCACTCAACAAATATTTAAGGAGCCCAGCAATACCATCAGCTCTGAGCAGAGCTGTATGCTCAGATCTTAATCCAGGGTCTGCTTGCTTTCCACCCAACTGTCTTGCTCCTTGATCTGTGTTCAAGAAAGGACCAGTGGAGAGGAAGTGTGACAGGCCTGGGTTCAAATCTTGACTCTATTAGCTACATGGTCTTGGAAAAGCTACTTTTCAATCCACCGGCTGAGGAGCCTCGGTTTTGTCTGTTTGTAATTTCCCCATGACTTTGCTCACCACACGTGAACTAAGACCTAGTAGTTTCTTGCTCCCCCTGCCCTACTGACTGCTCAGATCTTGGACTTAACTTGCCTATCGACCTACCAAGTCCCATGGATAGTCTCAGTAATCAAACCTCCCTAAGCCTTGTCTTGTAAGCCTTGGCAAATACTCTAGACTCTGCCTATTAACCCAAATCTGTGGCATCTACCTTTCTGTAATCTTTAAGCCAAAGTCCACCAAGGTTAGGCTATGACATTTTTCTTCCCAGACCTCCAGATCACCTATATTTTTTTCTATTATTTTTGCGTCTCTCCCCACCTCCACTACCAGCCACCCTCATCGCTCGCTTGACCTCCCACAAATCTCTTTCCCCTGCTCCCATTTTTTTCTGTACATGTCAGTCTCTGTATGATTTCCCTTGGCTCTTAGGGTAAAACCCACACTTCCTTACATGGCCTTCAGGACTCTCAAGGTGTTAGCAGTTCACTTAGCAGAAGTAGCACATACTAGATACTTAAGATTTAAAAAATTTTCTTGAAAATTTTAAACACTGAAAAAGACTGATTTTTAAGTGTATTTCCTTTTATCATTGCACAAGGAGTGTAGAAATATTAGAAATACAAATGAGCAAAAATAAAAATATGTATGTTGAACGAAAGCCAAGCAAAAACCCAAAACTCCCAAGAAAAAAAATCACTATTAACATTTTGGAGTATATCCTTTTAGATTTCTACCCAAGCAAAAGTGTGTATTTTTCAAAATTAGATTATAAGCCACATTCTCTTATAATCTTTGCATCATTTAATATGTTATGAAAGGCACAATATCACTTTGAATGCCCGTATATATTCCATTGTATGTATATACTATAATTTAACTAATCCACTACTGTTGGGAATTTGGAGCGTTTCCATTTGTTGTTAAGGTTAATTTTGTGTGTTAACTTGCTTGAGCCATGGGGTACCCAGATTAAAGTTTTTCTGGGTGTGTCTGTAAGAGTGTTTCCAGAGGAGATTAGCATTTGAATCCGCTGACTGAGTAGATTGCCCTCCCCGGTGTGGGTGGGCATTATTTAATCTATTGAGGGCCTGAAAAGAACAAAAAGCAGAGAATGGAGGAATTTGCCCCTTTTTCTGTCTGCCTGCTGGAGCTGAGACATCTCATTTTAGTCCTTCTCATCTTATCTTCCCTTGCCTTTGGACTGAGATTGACACCATCAGCTCCTCTGCTGCTCAGGCTTTTGGATGCTGACTAACTTACACCGCCGGTGTTCCTGGGTCGCCAATTTCAGAGGACAGATTGTGGGACTTCTCAGCCTCTGTAAACACATGAGCCAATTCCTCATTATATGTACGTATGTACAGCATATATATATATATATATATATATATATATATATATGACATGTACATATCACTAGAAGATATATACATATATCTTCAGGAGAAACCCTGACTAATAAGAGTTGTCGTTGCTAATGCTGTTGACATTTGCTATCTTAAACAGGTGAATTGTCTAGTACGTATATTTCTTCCCAACTTATCCGATTGTCTCCTTTAGATGGATCCCTAGGTCCTAGAATTTCTTGGTCAAGGGGCATGAGCACTTTTAGGGCTTTGCTACACATTGCCTAACTGAACTCCAGACAATTATAAAAAATGAAACAACGCTTAAGTAGAGATATATAAAAGTGGCATCTAAACTTCCGGCCAAAGTTTCTCAGACTGAGTTTCTTATCCCATTGTTTGCTTTCCTGCAAAATGTGATCTCTTAGGATTGACATCTTGCCTGGCCAGGGATCCAGTAGGGAGAAGTCCTCCTTCTGTCAGTCTTCCAGCTTTCTGACCGGGGAGCAGCCCCACTTAAAAAGTGCCCAGCTTCTCCCTAATATATCCAGGGCTCTTGAAATATTCCCAGCTCTGTTTTGATGAGCCAGCTGTTTCCTTGAAGTGGTATGAAGTCAAAGCAGGGCTACCAGCACAGGGACACTGTGAAATCACCAAAGCTTAGACCCCAGAGCCGAAAGAGAATCCAGGAAACCATTTGGCCCAGTCCTCTGGTTTCGGCCAGATAAGATACTCCATTAGCAGAGAGTTTTAGAAGATCTAGACTGCATTTGGCAAGGAATGGTGTCTCTCCGGTCCTTGTGTTAAGATAAAACAGAAAGCACTCTGCAAGGAAAACAAATTGCAGTTAGAATTAAAGTATCATGCCTGTGAAAGAACGGCACACAGAGCAGTAACCACATCTACGCACGACTCTTCCCTTTTCATTACTGGTTTTTAATTTGCCACCAGCACTGCATCTTTTCCGCGTTAAACTGGGAGAGCAGTTTCCATCAATTCGCTTAGCACGGAGTGTCCTAGCTTCTACCAAGGTGTTAAAATATTTTTTTTCATTTTATTTTCTCTACAAAGAATGTTTAAAAAATAAGAGAAAGCTATCCTCCTAACACCATCTTAACACATACCCTACCATTTTAAAACAACCACTTTTAGCGTCTTGGTACATCTTGGTCTTTTGGGAGTAAGACCATCCCCCCAAAACTGGTTTTAATCATAATATACCCATATGGTACTTTAGGTTCCTTCTTTCCCTTAATATTGTTTCATAACAATTTTCATGTGATTAATAATCTATAAAACTATTCTTTTTTAATGGCTGCATTTACCCAACCTTCCCAATTTTTCATTATAAATAACATGGCGGTAAAGACTTTTATGCATGGAGTATTCTCCATATTTTGGATTATTTTAAGAAGGTAGATTTCTAGATATTAAATGTCTTGTTCAGTGCACATGTATGGTTAAATAGTATACAATGAGGATACCTATTTCACTGTAATGCAGGGATTTTTCCAAGTCTATTTTAAGAAATCAAAAGGTAGAAGTGGACTGGGACTGTGAAACTGTGAAGACAGAAGAACAGATCAACTTTCTGAGAGAGGTTTCTTATCTGTAAATAGGTGTAGTCACAGATTTTCCTTACCTGTTGTAGCCTTGGGAGCTTAGTCCCTTCCCGTCACTTTCAGCTGATGAAAGGTAGATGTGGGCAGGCACCACCACTATTCCTTCTTAATCTTTTTTTCAGGTTATGCGACATATATAACACAGTGCCTGACACTTAGTGATTAATAAGGCTTTGTCAAATGAGTGAATGAAAGAATGCATATGGAAAAATTTTGAATCACTATGTTGTACACCTGAAAATAACATTATATTGTAAATCCACTATATGTCAATTTAAAAGAAAAAAAAGAAGAATGCATATGGGCTTTGAACCTGAACAGAGGGTGGTTCAAATCCTGTTTCTGCCACTTACTAGCTGTGGTATTTGTTAAACAGATAAATTGCTGTGGAACACAATGAAGGCTGTGTCCTGGATAAATTCCAAAAGTCAGTGCCAAATCCTTTTGTAGTACTTATGTAAAACCTTATATTAAATTCTTACGTAGAAAAAGCAATGCCCAAAACATATCTCAACATGAACTCTGAAGGCTCTGGTATGATACAGTAAGAGATTCTTTATGGTAGGAGACCACTGGGGCTAGGATGATTTTTGAAAATCAGCTTTTATTCCCTTTAATTGTTGCCAGCTCTTATAATCGCTGAACCCTTACATGCCAAATCACTTAATGACCTCATCTACTAAAGCAGGCAGTAAGAATTACGGAATGGACACCATCCTTGGTTTTTGATAAGATGAATTGCCTTGGCTGGGCAAATAACCGCTGACCTGTGGTACTTCTTTCTAAGATTTCTACAGTGTCAGCACCTTCAGGCACCTAACAGGTACAGCAAACAAAGGCAACATCTTTGATCCGACTCCATTTCAATAAGGTGAGCTTTTAATGGGCTGGGTTGTAGGGTGCAGGTTTGCGAAACCATAAATGACAAATTATTTCTGGATTCTAAGGTTGTTATTAATTGGCCAGTGAAATAGATCTCTGAAGGTTAGTTCATCTGCTATAAGGAAGATTTTCAAAGGGAAGAAATTTCATAGACATCTTTGGCCTTCAACCAGGAAAACTGGTTTTTTTTGAAAAACCTAATCCTAGGAACTAATAGGGGAGTGGCGTCAGAGTGGGAATAAAGCAGAAAGAGTATACACTTCAGGGTTCCAAACAGTGACCACTGGTGGGCTGTTTGCCCCCTCACATGGTTCTACAGATGAAGGATGCAGGAAAGGATGTTTAGAAGCTGGGGCAGAGCACGGGAATGGCACTCAAGTCAGGGTCAGATGGCATCTCTGGGAGGCTTGTTGGAAATAAAAGGAGTCTATTTGTCCTTCAGCTTAAGAACCCTTGTGCTCTACTACAGCAAGGAGCTCACTTCATCCTGCATCCCAGCCCTCTTCCTCAAACGCAGGAACGTAAGCCCCTGGATGTGGCATTCTTCTCTCTCTTTAGCATCATTCCCCCTACCCGCCTCCCCACTCCTCCCACCTCCCTTTTGTTAAGATAGGAAGAGAGAAGTTTGTAAGATGGTGTATCACTCAGGGTTCTCCAGAGAAACAGAACCAGTAGGATATAATGGTACATGTCATATATAATATAAAGGAATATTATAAATACATAATATTATTGAGAGAGAGGTTAATTTCAAGGAATTGGTTTACACAACTGTTTTGCACTTAAGATCTTTCAACTGATTGGATAAGGCTCACCCAGATTATAAAAACTAATCTCCTTTAGTTAAGGTTAACTGATTTAACCACATGTACACAATACCTTTACAACGCCACCTAGGTTAGTCATTTATTAAATAGCTAGGTACTGTAGCCTCATTAACTTGTCGCATAAAACTGACTGTCCCACACAGCCTTGGGAATATATCTACATTTGAAATTGAGCTCTGAGAGACACACTAAGCAGGCTAACATTCCTATTCTCAAGGTTTTTTGTTTGTTTTCCTTCTCTTACCCCATTCTCCTCTTTTTTTTTTTTTTTTTTAATTGCGGTACACGGGCCTCTCACTGTTGTGGCCTCTCCCGTTGCGGAGCACAGGCTCCGGACGCGCAGGCTCAGTGGCCATGGCTCACGGGCCCAGCCGCTCCGCGGCATGTGGGATCTTCCCGGACTGGGGCACGAACCCGTGTCCCCTGCATCGGCAGGCGGACTCTCAACCACTGCGCCACCAGGGAAGCCCCTCCCATTCTTTTCTTTAAAGGAGATGAAACTAATAAGGTTAATTCACACCAAAATGTAATTGACTGATGCCTCCTGCTGGAATCCACCAGAGGAAGTTACATACTGAAAGACTTAAGCTTATTTAATCAAATTAGTATTGATCCATTGGTGTGACTAACGGAAGGATTTCATCAGTGTCACCCACGGCGTCTTCCTACATTATGGGAATCTGGGATTCTTCAAAGCATCTTTATTCTCCTATAAATATTGAATACATTCACTGAGTTTCTTGAACCCAAATCAGTTTCTTCGGGCTACTCCTTAGTGGACTTTTCCCCAGACTTCAGTGTGCCAAAGAATGACCTTAAAAGATATTAAAATCGTTGAATCCAAGTCCCATTTCTAGGGATTCTGGATCAGCAAATTTGGGTGTGTCCAGGAATCTTTATTTTTTTAACAGAAATCCATCCTAGGTGACTTATCCTTTGAGAAACACTGTTCTAGGGCAAGATATAGATACTCCCTTGAGACCCAACCAAAGAAAAGCTATCTCCAGTCCCAGCTCTGCTGAGAACCTCCCTAAGGAATATTGTGGGATCAAAGAAACAACTGTCAATTAGTCTTCCCTCCAGGTACATCAGGGACTCTGGGACATATATGAGAAGGGTAGGCTTTAAAAAACTAAAAACAGAATTACCATATGATCCAGCAATCCCACTACTGGGCATATACCCAGAGAAAACTATAATTCAAAAAAGACACATGCAACCCCAGTGTTCATTGCAGCACTATTTACAATAGCCAGGTCATGGAAGCAACCTAAATGCCCATCAACAGACGAATGGATAAAGAAGATGTGGTACATATACACAATGGAATATTACTCAGCCATAAAAAGAAACAAAATTGGGTCATTTGTAGAGACATGGATGGATCTAGAGACTGTCATACAGACTAAAGTAAGTCAGAAAGAGAAAAAGAAGTATCGTATATTAATGCATATATGTGGAACCTAGAAAAATGGTACAGATGATCCGGTTTGCAGGGCAGAAATAGAGACACAGATGTAGAGAACAAACGTATGGACACCAAGGGGGGAGAGTGGCTGAGGGGTGGTGGTGTGATGAATTGGGAGATTGGGATTGACATGTATACACTGATGTGTATAAAATGGATGACTAATAAGAACCTGCTGTATAAAAAAATAAATAAAATTCAAAAATTAAAAAGAAAGAAAGACTGGCAGACTTGAAGCTGAGAAACAATAGGTAAAATCCAAACAGATATTCTAATATTTCTTATAATACTTTGTTTAGTCATAGGTGATAGCCTAAATAATAGATGCCTCTTGCTTCATTAGTTTTAGGCAATGCTTGTGGCAGAAACAAACTGAAGAACAGCTATGGCTTATGTATGGCTTACCCATCAGTGCTGTCTTGACTCAAGCCTGCTAAAATGTAGCCAGAGGTTATTAGGCCTACCTCATAGGAGATGGAGTTGCCTGTCTCTCACTTCCACATCTTGTGCCTATATTGTCATTCATCCCCACCACCCCTGCAAGTTGCATTATGGAACTTGTTATTCAAAAACTGGCTTGGCAGACACTTGACTTCTATGTCTTGGGTGGGGGGGGGCAGGCATAAAAAGGAGTGGATGAACTGACTTACTCCTCTGTGTCCACTGCCCAACACAGTGCCGGGTATAGAATATGAGCTCAAAAAATACCAACATCTTGTTTATATACTGTAATTCTTGGTATCTTCTCTTGTAATAGGGAAGAAACTTTGTGTTCTATTACAAGTTAATCACTAGAGAGATGTTGCCTATAAGCTTAAATTATACATAATGGCCCATCTCCGGGAGCCCTGCCTCCCAGGTAATGAGCATTAAGCTAAAATACCTTTGTTTAGCTCACAGGAAATATGCTGCCCAGGACCACCTGGGCAGCAGGTGAATAGCTTCAGGAAGAAAGAAATTAACACATCTCCTCCAGAGGCTGACCGGAACCAGGAAGTATTTGACTTTACTCCCTCCCCTTTTGGTATAAAAGAAGCCTGAATTCTAACTCAGGCAAGTTGGTTCTTTGGGACATAAGTCCATCATCTTCTCTGTCTGCCAGGTTTCTGAATAATGTCCATATTCCTTGCCCAAACACCTCATCTCTTGATTTATTGGCCTGTCGTGTGGCAATCAGTACGAGCTTGGACTCAGTAACACTCTTACTATGGAACTAGTGAAGAATGACTTTGCTAGACTTTTTCAACTCCTAATTTTTTAAAAAAATTTTCAAGACTATTTAATTCATTATGATGTAGGTTTATTTTTTAGCCATTTAAAAAGATTGAGGCATAATACGCTATAAAATAATGAGACAGCTATCAAAGTTAAGAGTTAAAGGCAACCATAGTCATTACCTATATCTGTGTGGTCCCATGCAGCAGCCACTACCACCTGTGACTATCAGGCACTTGAAATGTGACTAATCCAAATTGAAGCATGATATAAGTGTAAAATACCCATCAAAGATTTGACATGAAGAAATGTGTAAATTGTCTCAATAATTTTTATGTTGATTGTATGTTGACATGGTAATATTTTAGATACATTGAGTTAGACAAATTATATTAAAATTTTTTAAAATACCAACATCTTCATATTTAGATGAGGAGGACAATGGAGGAGCATTTACTTACTGCCAGGGTAACATCTGGGAAGACCTCTGATGCCCTGGCACATGTTGGGAAGTACTCATTATAACCACACCGCGTGGTCTAAATCAATAGAAAGAAATCAGCTGCCTTCTTGCTTTTCCTAGAGCTACAAGAATTGGGGTTTAATTATTCCTGATTAATCCCAGTACGTTGAAAAGCTGTATTTACTCCAACATCAAAATGTGAGGAGAGTTGCCTTGGGAAAAAACCTATAAATAGGCATTATTTAAAATTACATTTATCAGTATGAAGAATGTGGCCTTATAAATTCCCATTTGCCTTAACTGATGTCAGTGCTTCCTATTTAAGTCACACGTGTGGAATTTTCAGACGGAGGACCCTAAGAATAAAGGCATACATTTTACCAACATTTCCCCAAGTTGGTATTTGAGGAAAGAGAATCAACTCTGTAGCTGTGAGGAATGGGACACTTTCTTCTATTTAGGGAGAGAATTGCCCGAGCAAGTTGTACCATTCCCAGCACGTCTGTTTTTCACTGGGAGGGGAAAATCTGATAGAACATTTCTGAGTTCTTTGACGAAAAAAAGGTGATAGGACACGTGTAGAGATTTCTCTCGGTAACAAAAGGACTCCCAGGACACACAGATGCTCAAGACAGCACTTATTCAGGGAACAGTGAGAACATTACTATTCTTCATAATAAAAAAGTTTCATCCTTTCTCAGACGCCAAGAAATAGTCAAATGTTTGGGGCCAATGCTGACTCCTTTTGGTCAGCCCTCTCTCCCTCCTTGTGGATGCTCTTTTAGCAGCAATGTGAAAAGGAAAACAAACACGTGTGGACTAGGAGATGCCCCCTCCCTGAAGAGGGCGCGAACATACCAACAGTTCCTGCGTTAGGTGTGGCGTGAGCTGCCAAGCCTCAAATACACACATAAAGGCAAATTTAAAGATGGAGGACACATAGGATATATGAGTTCATCAAATATTTTCACAGTACACGTTCTGAATTCCTGGGGTGCGGGGAAGGAACGTATTTTATGAGAAACCAATTCTGTTGAATCCAGCAGACAGGGAACGTCACAGGACAGCTCTAATAGTCATTTTTCTCTTCTATTAATAAGATGCTAATCTACTACAGACTCTAATGGCCCCCCAAACTTTATTGCATTGATCAAAACAGTTTGATCATATAAAATCAACTTGGCTCTCACATATAGAGCATAACCTAAAAGGGAACCTTTCTGTTTTAGACAAATACAAGCAATGGTTACAATGGCTCTACGGCTTTATTTAAAAGTCTTTTCCTGACTGTAATAGTAACATGATGTAGAAAACATGAAAAACATTTTTTAATTATGAAGAAGAACATCTAAAAAAGCAGCCATCCAGTGAAAACCGTTGTTAACATTTAGGCCTAGTATAGCTTTTTCCCCACTCCCATGCATTTTTAAACATATTTGAGAATACACTGTATATTAAGTTTGGGGACCTGGCTTCACTAAATATTAAAACATAAGCATTTTCCCACATTGTTATGAGAGTTTTTTTTTTTTTTTTTTTTTTTTGCGGTACGCGGGCCTCTCACCGTTGCTGCCTCTCCCGTTGCAGAGCACAGGCTCCGGACGCGCAGGCTCAGCGGCCATGGCTCACGGGCCCAGCTGCTCCGTGGCATGTGGGATCTTCCCGGACCGGGGCACGAACCCGTGTCCCCTGCATCGGCAGGCGGACTCTCAACCACTGCGCCATCAGGGAAGCCCGTTATGAGAGCTTTATAAACATCATGGAATTAGAATCTTGGCAACATCTGATGTAGCTTCTCCACCTTGGATTCCATGCCCTGCACTTCCCTGGTTCCTCTTGTCCCTCCCAGACAACCAGTTCCCAAAGCGTCTTCTTTAAGGGTCCCCACAGACCCTTAAATGTGGGTACTCCCCCATGTTCTCCCCTCAGGACACTGCCCTTCACACGCCACATACTCCTCTTGGGCAGTGCCACCCAGTCTCATGTTTTGAGCTACCACCTGTGAGGAATCCTAAATCTATCTCCAGCCCTCACCTCTCCACCCAACTTCAGATTCCTACATCTAAGGGAGGTGGCGCAGTCTGAGAGCAGACCTTTACCACCATCACCTCAACACCCAGCACAGCACTTAAAAAGGGAATGCACTTGGGGTGCTTGTAGCCTCCTTTAACTTAATACACCCCAATCCGAACTCACTGCCTTTCCCCCACAACCTACTCCTTCTGAATTTTCTTATTTTCTTATCCCTTCAGTCCTATTGTCACATCACTCTGACACGGCCACCACATGCAACCATGAATCACCAAGGCATAACTTCTCCCACCACCACAAAGCGCTCCCAGACACTTCATATCAGAGGGGTTTACCTCTGCTGCTCTAAATGATGCCCAGATTCCTATTAAAGTTACTACAGAATTAGACCCTTCTCCTTGCCCTCCTCCCTTTCTGTTTTTAATTTCTTCTCTATCTTGGTATTTATCAGAGTTTTATAAGCTTCTCTACACTAAACTGTGAACTATTTCAAAGTAGGGTCTATGTTTATTCATCTTTATATTTCTAGCAACTAGCAAGTGCTCCTTTTATTAAATGGGAACACTTAATAAATTTCATTCTGTAAACATTTTCATGAATGCAGAAGTGATTTATTATTTAAGTGCCTTACTGCTTCATGACCTGCATTCAGTAAACATTTCATTAGCTGAAAAGCAATGTTTAGAAATAAAACCCTAAAACTCAACCTATCATAAGAGTAAAGATCTGTTGAATTTCGCAGAGGGAATACATTGTATCACTTAATAAAACTTCATGTTTGTTTCAAATGATTGTTAAGTGTATAGGTGATTTGCTATAACACTGTTTCACTGTTTAGCGATCTGCAGTAAACAAGCATTTCCTTTGATTAAAAAATAAAATCCAGGGCTTCCCTGGCGGCGCAGTGGTTGAGAGTCCGCCTGCTGATGCAGGGGAAATGGGTTCGTGCCCCGGTCCGGGAAGATCCCACATGCCGCGGAGCAGCTGGGCCCGTGAGCCATGGCTGCTGAGCCTGCGCGTCCAGAGCCTGTGCTCCGCGACGGGAGAGGCCACAACAGTGAGAGGCCCATGTACAGCAAAACATAAATAAATAAATTAAATAAAATGAAAATAAAATAAAATAAAATCGAAAACCTCAACCAGAAAAAAAAAAAGAGGACACAGCGCCGTATCATGTTTGCCCCAACTGCACTTGATATCTCACATTTTTATTGCTTTTTCTTAGAATAAATGTAAAAGTGTCTTGATCTTCACATGACTATTCTAGGGCAGGTCCCAGTTTCGCCTTTCGGACTATGGGGGAAATCATTCTATTCTTCTTCCAATCTTCAAGCATAAAACTTGGGTCTACAGGATCCCCAGGAGTGAAAGTTTTGTGCTTCAGTCACCAGAACAAAGTTACGCCAAGTTTACTTTGTTAAGTGACACCTAGTTATTATACACACATATTTTTACATACAGTATTGACAATAATGTAATACTGAGGAAATGTCTTTATTAAGTATATTTTGAAACAGTGATGAGGAATTTTCACAAATAGTACAATATCTTCTGGATGTGTTGACAGGAGAGAGTACTGTATAAAAATAGGAGCTTTTGCAATTGAAGGAGATCCAAACCAGTCCCTCAGGAATAGCATAGGGGTGATTCCATGCTTAGCCATGTCATCAAGGGCCTCAGAATACCTGGAGGAGATAGGATCGGACCGTACAGAGAGGGAATTGGCGGCCACATACCTGATGTGATGATCTGAAGGACTGCCTCACTATAGACTGTCAAAATACCTGGATTTCCACCTTCAGAGCCATACTATGGCTCAAATGTTGCATCTTAATGTAACATTTCTCCCAGGTAAAACTTTTGCACATTAATTGATCTTTTTGGAGTATTTTATTTTGATAATTATATATGTTTATATCTATTAGAAAAAAGTAAGCATATCAAACCTATGACTTCATTAATATTACAACTTAGGAAGAAACTAAAGTAAAAAACAGTTAATTTAGAGGAAAACATTAAATAGATAAGAAAAAATCACAAAAGCATATGAATGAAGTGTGTAAAACACTGATTATTGGAAATGTTTGGAAATCAATGTACCACTGGTCTATTTAAGAGTTACGGTATATTTATGAGCTAATAAGTGGAGCCGTGCATCTTAAATACAAATGATGAGGGGGGTGTGATGGGGTGGGGAATGAAGTTGGACCTTCAAGTGATAGCTCTCTGATTTCCATATTTTTTGGAAAGTAAGTAGTAGGCAGCACTTCAGAGGCAGTATTTCAGGGCAGTTAAGCAGAGCAGGGTCTTTGGAGTCAGGGTCTGAATTCAGACCTCCCCAATGACTAGAAGTGTGACCTTGGATAAGACACTGTCTCTCTCCGAGTCTCAGTTTGCTCATCTGTAAATGGAAATAATACCTCCTTCTAAGAATTACTCTAAGGGTTAAATGAGATGATGAAAGTAAAGTGCTTTGCAAACTTGAAAAACAGTAAGATCTCAAAAATCTCAAAAATGGTTGTTTTGACATTCTTATTATCCCTTTTTTGTTTGGGCCTTTAAAAAAATGTTTTTTTAAATACTTTTAACTGACCTTTATCACATCTCTACAGACTTTGTTACATACTTTGGTTTGATGTAAAAGATCAAGGAAAAGTAGAGTTTACTTCCAAAAGAATTCCTGATAAAATGCCTTCCTGGATGATTCAACCATGACCGTTCTCTGCTTCTTATGCATTTTTAACTATTTTGGTTCTAATCCCTCAAGCTCCCACATAATCTACCTCCTTCTTTTGGAAGCCAAAATTCCAGGAAGGCTTCATGATGACCCTTTACCCATTTGAAACTTCCATAACAGCAGACTGACCTTGTAACTACATGACACATTCCTTAATTTTGTGGGTCATCCACTTCTTTTGGAAAGACGTTTGAAATGGAGTCTTCGGTTTCTTTAACTAGATACAGTGAGCCGATCGCGGGGGCCACAAAATACTGGGAGAGGGCCACAAGGAGACATTCCTGAAACAATTCTTCCTAGTGCCAAATTGATCAGGGGAAGCTTTCTAGAGTCGAATCATAACACTCATTGTTTAAACTATTAGCCTAATGTAACAGGAACCTAAACTACCAGATAACTAAGGCAAGGCTATGCTATTTTGAAACAGACTTTTACATTCCCTTCAGCGTTTTTATAATACGCTATCAATAATAAAGATATAATCATCATCATGATATGCTGATCACCACTGCCATCATGATTTGATCAGCAGAACACTGTCTTTGTTAACGGCATGGGTTCTGGTGTGAGTCCCAGCTGTACGACTCAGTGTGTGACCCTTAGCCAGTTCTTTTTTTTTTCGCCGCGCCACGCAGCTTGCGGGATCTTAGTTGCCTGACCAGGGATTGAACCTGGGCCACAGTAGTGAAAGCACTGCGTCCTAACCACTGGACCGCCAGGGAATCCCTAGCCAGTTCTCCTGTTTCTCTGTTTCCCCGACTGAAAATGGGAAGCACAAGTAAAATGCATAGCAGTGTGTCTGTGTTGTGGCCAATTGCAGGCAAAATCTGATACAAATGTCAAGGCTGATGACACACACACACACATACCAAAAGGGTGTAAAAAGGTTTATTATGATGAGAGCATGGCAGGCCTCCCAAGCTGGTCCAAAAATGTGTTAGAAGAGCAAGTAAAGGAGGCTGGGTGGGAGTTTCATTGTGGTTAGTAGGTGGGGCAGGCTGAAAGCAGGACATTTCTGGTTTGAATCTCCCTTTGATGCCAAAGGAGGGAGCCTTGGCTTTCTTATTCCCCCCAGAGGTGGGGCACAAGGGAGGATGAAGCTTAAAAGCTGTCAGCAGTAAAACATCAAAAAAAAAAATGTGTCAGAGCAAGTGGCCGATAAATGATGTCCATTATTGTTTCCCTTCCATTAGTCCCTTAAATTCTCCTAACATGATCAAGGAGTTTGGACCTAATCATGTGACAAACCATATAGAATTAGCATATAGATTTGCCCAATAATAAAATGTTCTTTCACTTAAACCTCACCTGGCTACACTACAGGTTTTTGTGTTCCTGGGTGCCTTTATTGACAAATACAGCATCACCCTGAATGTGTTCATGTTGCCCCCAAAAGACCAAATCAATGAGCACTTCATTAGCAATAGAAAATGACTTAAGAGTAATGAGGAAAAGTTTCTATCTCCCTATCTTTCTATAGGTATACGATTGTGTATGTGTTTGTATGATTGTATGTCTGTGTGCATACAATACATAATAATAAATACACAGTCATTGATTGTAACATTAGTATCAGTATACTGAAATAATTTTGTACATTTTTACCTGTGCCTTTGAGATGGCTGAAAATGTATTAATCTCAGGAATACAGGAATATGAGTGATAGGTGTGCTATTACTTCTAGATTTAATAGTTTTGCATCAAAATAGCTGTGATAAGTGAAAAGTCAAGGAGAGGGTTAGTGTCATGTTTTGTGTACTGTATCAGTTTTATTGCAGCATGATTTACATACAATAAAATGTAATAATTTTAGGTGTACAATATGATGAATTCTGATAAATGTATAGTCACGTAACTACCATAAGCAATCATGATATTTCCATCACCCCCAAAAGTTCGCTTCTGCTCCCTGTAGCCAGTCTCCTGCCCAGAACACCTAGCAACCAACCACTGATCTGAGTTCTATTACTGTAGTTTTACCTTTTCCAGAATTTTATATAAATGAAATCCTACAGTACGGTGTCTGGTTCCTTGTAGTAGTTTGCTATTGCTGCTGTAACAAATTAGCGCAACAAGCAGCTTACAATAACACAAGTTCATTATCTCAAGTTGTCTGGGTCTGAGGTCCAGGTATGGCGTGGCTCAACTGGGTTCTCTGCTTAGATTTCACAAGGCCGAAATCATAAGGCAGTGAAATGCTCCTAACTGGAGGCTCTGGAAAATGACCTGCTTCCAAGCTCATTCAGGTTGTTGGCAGAAGCCAGTCCCTTGCAGCTGTGGGACTGAGGTTTTCCTGCTGGCTGTCAGCTGGGGCCCTCCTTAGCTCCTGGAGACCTTTCTCCAGTGGTGATACATGTCCCCCTATATCTCAGAACCAGCAAAAGCACATCAAATCCTTCTCACACTTGGAATCTTTTGGACTCTTCCCTTTCTAGCTGCTTCTCTTTGACTCCAGCTGGAGAAAGTTCTGTGTTTTTAAGGGCTGATGTGATTAGACTGGATCCACCTGGATAATCCAGGATAATCTCCTTATGTTAAATCCTTAACCTTAATGACATCTGCAAAATCCCTTTTGACATTTAATGTAACACACTCAGAGTCCAGGGATTAGGGCGTGGACAACTTTTGCAGGGCATTCTACCTACCATACTGCTTTCACTGAATATGCTTTTAAGGTTCATCTATGCTATTGGATGTATCAGCAGTTCATTCATTTTTTTGCTGAGTAGTATGCCATTGCAAAGATATACCACAATTTGTTTATTCATTACTAGTTGATGGCCGTTTGGGCTGTTTCCAGTTTTTGTCCAAAAATAATGAAGTTGCTACAAGACATTTGTATACAAGTCTTTGTGTGAATATATATTTTAATTTCTCTTGTGTAAGAATGTTTCACTTTAGAAAAAATGCCAAATTATTTTCCAAAATTCCTGTACCACTTTGCATGTCCACCAGCAATATATGAGAATTCTAGCTGTTCCACATCCTCAGCAATAGTTAGTATTGTCAGTTTAAAAAATATATATAGTTTCTCACATGGGTGTGGAGTGGTATTTCACTGCAGTTTCAATGACCTAGTGGCTAATGATGTTGAACATCTTTTCATGCATTTATTTGACTTTGATGGAGTCTCTGTAAATTTTTTTTGCCCATTTAAAAAAATTGGGTTGTCTTATTGAGCTATGAGAGTTCTTTACGTATTCTGTACACACAAGCTTTATCAGATACGTATTTGGCAAACACTTTTCTCATAATCTGTGACTTGCCTTTTCATTTTCATAACAGTGTGTTTTGAAGAGTAAAATATTCTAATTTTGATGAAGTTCAACTTATTTTTCTTTTATTGTTGGTGCTGTTTAAGAAATCTTTGCCTAACTCAAGGTCACCAAGATTTTTCTCCTGTTTTATTCTAGAAATACTAGACTTTTCGCTCTGACTTATAGTTCTGTGATCCACTTTGACTTAATTTTTGAATATGATATGAGATAAGGAGGTTACTTTTTTCCCTTTTCTTTCTTTCCTTTTCTTTTTTTTAACACGTGCAAAAATTATTCTAGCATCAAGTGTTGTAAAGATTATCCCTTTCCCTGACACCTTTGATGAAAATCAGTTGGCCATGTATCTATGAGTCCATTTCTGGACTCTCTTTTCTGTTTTGAGTTATGTCTACCATCATGCCAAGCCTAATTGCTTTCATCATTATAGCTGTCTATAATATTCTTATAGTATGTCCTCCAATTTTCTTCTTCCAAAATTGTTTTGTTTATTCTAGTGTCTCTGAATTTTTATACAAATTTTAGAGTCAGCCCATCAATTTCTACCAAAAAAAAAAAGTTGGGATTTTGCTGGGGATTATCCTGAATCTATAAATCCATTTGGGGAAAATTGACTTCTTAACAATATTAAGCTTTGTATACACCTCTGTTAAGCCTTTTTAGGTTTCTCTCAGCAATGCTTTGAAGCTTTTAATGTAGCAGTCTTGTAAACTTTTTGTCCAACTTATCCCTGAGTATTTCATATTTTTAAACCATCGTAAATGGCTTTGTTTCTTAATTTCAATATTTTAAAACAACATTACCTTGATTGAATTAACACTTCAGTTTCTGTTTCTTAATTTGTAAATTGGGGATGTCATGTCCATTTTGCAAGGTTATCACGAAGATCAATGAAAATGTACCTAGAAGTCAAAAATTATTACAAGATAGGTGCTCTAGAAAAGTCTTCTCATTTAAGCCATAAGACAACATTTTATGTAGATACTTGTGAGTCAAATGGTAATCCCCAAAAAGAAATGTCCGCATCTTAATACCTGGCACCTTTGAAAGTCATCTTATTTAGGAAAAGCGGCTTTGTAGATGAAATTAAGAATCTCAAGATGATAGAATCTTGGCTAATCTAAGTGTACCCTAAATCCAATGACAAGTGTCCTTATAAGAGAAACATCAGGAGAGACAGAGAGGGAACAAGAGAGAGAGAGAAAAGTGAAGGCCACGTGAAGTTCAGGTGAAGACAAAGGCAGAGAATGGAGTTTTGCAACCACAAGCCAAGAAATACCCAGGACCACAAGAATCTGGAAGAGGCAAGGAAGGATTCTCCCCTAGAGACTTCAAAGGGAGCATAGCCCTGCTGATACCTTGATTTTGGATTTCTGGCCTCCAAAATATAAGAAATACCCAGGACCACAAGAATCTGGAAGAGGCAAGGAAGGATTCTCCCCTAGAGACTTCAAAGGGAGCATAGCCCTGCTGATACCTTGATTTTGGATTTCTGGCCTCCAAAACTGTAAGACAATAAATTTCTGTTGTTTTAAGCCACTTAGCTTGTGGTAACTTGTTATGGCAACCCTAAGAAATGAATACAATACTATTATTCTCATTTTACAGATAATGAACCTAGGTGCCAGAGAGTTTAAGTACTTTCAAGGTTCCATAGCCATCAATCAAATTCAATTTTTCTTGATCTGTTGTGATTAATCATTGTACTATATCCCACCTGATACATGCTAGGTTTTGTGGGCATCACAGAAGAAGGCACTGGTCTCCTTCCTCATGGCTCTTAGAATCTTTAAAACACTATTCCTAAAAATTCAGGAATTGGGTCAGTAGCACAGGAACAGACTGAACAGCCTTGTAATTACCCAAAGCTGTATAATCCAATTGTTCCTTGGTTTTCTCTTTCAACTGGGCTACCTTTTTCTTTTGTTTTTGATACTCTTTAGCATCTCTACATGCTATGGCAGAGATAAAATTTTGTTTCTTGTTTCTTGTACAAAGAGTTGAGTAGAAGAGAAGGAACAGTGTCCAGGACAAAATGTACTTAACTTTCACTAAGCAAAAAGAGAATATTTAATTATATTCAATTATCAAGAGAGGGATGTTGAAACCTCCAACTGTAATTGTGGGGTCATTATTTTTCTTTATCGTTCTATCAAGTTTTGTTTCAAGCACTTTAAAACTCTTACTAGATTATATATTTAGGAATTTTAAGTCTTAATGAATTGATTATCTTTATGAAATGACTCTTGATCCCTGGTGATTTTGTTTGTCCTGAAATCTACTTTGTCTGAAATTAATTATAGCCTCTCAGTCTTCATAAAATTTATGTTAGCATGGTGTATATTTTTCTATCCTTGTACTTTAATTTACATGTCTTTATTTTTAAAGTGGGTTTCTGGTAGACATTGTATAGTTGGGTCTTGCTTTTCATCCAAGCTGACAATCTTTGCCTTTTAAATTGGGTATTTAGCCTAGTTATACTTAATGTAGTTATCAATATTGTTGGTTTTAAATCTACCATTGTCTTGGTTTGGACTGCTATAACAAAATACTGTAGACTAAGTGACTTACAAGCTACACGAATTTATTTCTCACAGTTCTGGAGGCTGGGAAGTCCAGGATTAAAGTATCTGGTGAGGACCTACTTCCTGGTTCAAAGACTACTGTCTTTTCACTGTGACCTCACATGGTGGAAGGGGACAAGGAAGCTGTCTGGGGCCTCTTTTATAAGGACACTAATCACATTTACAAGGGTTCCACCCTCATAATCTAATTGATCACCTCCCAAAGGTCTCAACTCTAAATATTATCATATTGGGGATTAAATTGCAACATATGAATTTTGGGGGGACACAAACATTCAATCTATAGTAACCATGTTCCTATTTGGGGTTTTTTTTTCTGTTTTTTGTTACCTTTTTCTTCTTTTCCTTCCTTCTTTTGGAGTGTGTATGTGTGTGTGTGTGTGTGTGTTTATGGTTTGATTTTATCTCTATTATTGGCTTGTTTTTTCATTTGGCTTTTTTCTGGGTTTTGTGGGGATTTTGCTTTTGTTTTTTGTTTAGTGATTTTTCTGGGATTTACAGTGTACATCTTTCACTTATTAGAGTTTACTTTCAAATATGTAATTTTTATACATAGTATAAGAACTTTATAGCAGTATATGTCCATTCCACACCTCAACCTCTGTGCTATTATTATAATACATTTCACTTTTTCTTATGTTATAAACCCCACAATACATTACTACTTTTACTAATTATCATTTAAAGAGATTTAAAAATTAGGAAAGAAAGCTAGTATACTTATTCATATATTTGCCATGTCTGGTGTTCTCCATTCATTAATTTGTAAGATCCACATTTCCATCTGAAATAATTTTTTCCTTCTGCTTGAAGGACTTCCTTTCTTATTTCTTGTAGTGATAATGTGTTAGTAATAAATTCTCTCAGATTTTATATATATGAAGTCTTTTGAAAGATCTTTTTGCTGAGCTTGTAATTTTTTTCCTTTGAATACTTTAAAGATGTCAATCGTATTCTTTTTTTTTTTATGAGAAGACTACTGTTATTCTTTTTTTGCTATAGACTGAATTGTGTGGTCCCCCCACCCTCCAAGTTCATATATTGAAGCCAAATGTCACTGTATTTGAAGACAGAGCATTTAGGAGGTAATTAAGGTTAAATGAGGTCACAGGGGTGGAGTCCTTATCCCACAGGATTGGTGGCATTATAAGAAGAGGGATATCTCTCTTTTTCTCTCTCCCCTTCCCCACGTGTATGTACAGGGGAATGGCCATGTGAGCACACAGCTAGGAAGCTGTCATCTGCTAATCAGGAAGAGATCCCTCACCAGAACTCAACTATGCTGGCATGTGATCTCAAACTTCCAGCCTCCAGAACTGGGAGAAAATAAATTTCTGTGGTATAACCTACCTAGTCTATGGCATTTTATTACGGCAGCTAGAGCTGACTAATATATCCTAATTCTTCTATATGTGATATTTCTGTTTTCTCTCTATTAGGAGTTTCCAGAAATTCGATTATGATATGCCTTAATGTAGTTTCCTTCATGTTTTCTGCTTGGGGTTGATTGAGCTTCTTGGATCTTTGGGTTTATACTTTTCATCAAATTTAGAAAATTGTGGCGATTATTTTTTCAAATAACTTTTTTGTTCCCCTCCCCAACCTACCTTTTCTGGGACTTTGATCACAAATATGGTAGGCTGCTTGACCTTGTTCTACAACTTACTGGTACCCTGTTTGCTGTATTCCAGTCTTTTTTCCTCTCTGTTTTTTTTTTGTTTTTTGTTTTTTAAATTTATTTATTTATGGCTGTGTTGGGTCTTCGCTTCTGTGTGAGGGCTTTCTCTAGTTGCGGCGAGCGGGGGCCACTCTTCATCGCGGTGCACGGGCCTCTCACTATCGTGGCCTCTCTTGTTGCGGAGCACAGGCTCCAGACACGCAGGCTCAGTAGTTGTGGCTCACGGGCCTAGTTGCTCCGCGGCATGTGGGATCTTCCCGAACCAGGGCTCGAACCTGTGTCCCCTGCATTGGCAGGCAGATTCTCAACCACTGCGCCAGCAGGGAAGCCCTTTCTCTCTGTTTTATTTGAATAGTTTCTATTTCTAGGTCTCCAAGTTCACTGTTTTCTTTTCTTCTGAAGTATCTAATCTGCTGTTCATTCTGTCCATGTTGTTTTTTGCCTCAGGTATTGTATATTTCGTCTCTAAAAGTTCCATTTGGGTCTTTTTTTATATCTTCCCTTTTTCCCTTCTTATGTTTATGATTTCCTCTACCTTCTTGAATATAGGTAGTATTTTTATAGATAGTTTGATGTCCTTTTCTACTAATTCTATCATCTGTGTAATTATATTTTATAAATATATTTTGTCCAGTTTTATATTTATTTAAGATGGGGAAGTAAATTTGATGCTTATTATACTATTGTGTTTAGAAGCTGAAGTCTCTAATGTTGTTGGGACAACTGTTGAAGGGAGTTATCTGTTTTATGTCCTCAGGGTATGGGCAATAATTAACCAACTAGGAAAATATTAAAACTTACCATTGATTTCATTCCAACTTGGTGAAAACTGATGTTTGCTAAAATTGAGAAAAAGCTATGATTAAATGATTAGAAAGCAGAAATTGATTATGTTTTGAGGGCTTTAAATTTTTGCCTTAAATACAATAAAACATTTTTATATCACCATTTTTCTTCTCACTTTATACACCACCACAGTCACTAAATTCCCATAAGGTTGATGCCATTTCCTACATTTGTACTCTTGTGTGCCTCAGAAATATGCCTGTACTACTAGAAGAAGTCTTACTGTTAGCTGCTAGGTGTTCAGATCTTCATTTGCAAATGCCTAGCATAGTTTCCCTACTGAAATCCCACAGATAGAGTTTCCGAACTCTGGTTAGTAGGTATATCCCCAAATTGATAAATGAAGAGAGAGCTGTAAAAATCTTCCCCTTTTGCACAAAGCTCTATTACTTGGTTATTTGAGATTAAAGTACTTGCTTATTACTTGCTATATGGTAACTTCTTTGGGGAAAGGAATATGTTTTGTGCATGGCTGTATCCACAGAGACCACACTGGGCACATGGTAAGTGCTGTGAATATTTGTGGAAATAAACTAGACTGCTGTTTATACTGGATGATGACAAGAAGCACCCTGATTGTTTTGCTATTATTTCTCAGAGTCTACACAGTTGTTAATTCCTACATTTTCAGCTGAGCATCCAGAATATTGAAAGGCAATAAAAATGACAAAGTACAACCTTAGGTATTGAAGGTTATAACCAAAATGTGTTAGGGGCCCATCTGCAGTGGCCTATGAAAGCCTTGATGCAAAATTTTAAAAGACCAGGTTACTAGCACAAGAATGAATTCCCAGAGGTGAATTCTTACTTAAAAGTAAAACTTGACTCTGGTAGTATGAATTTTCATGGAAGCATACAAATTTAGCTCATCTTAGTTAAGATTATATTCCATAATTGAGTCTTCCTGTTACATTTTGTGATTCTATATTTCACAATTAAATTTTACAGAGGAAGAGGTAGTAAATATTTTGGCACAGTCTTAAAATGTTTGTGGAATTTTACTTGTCAGCAGCTGGCCATTGCTGTGTACTTTGTGTCCTTTGAGCCAAGCCCAAATTTGAAGGAAAATAACAGATGTCAGTTAATTATTTTCCCGCATGCGTGCACGCACGCGTGCGCATGTGTGTGGTGTGGCTGCCTTCAAAAGACATCAAACATAGGCATTGCTCTTTTTTTTTCAAATTTATTTATTTATTTTTAACATCTTTATTGGAATATAATTGCTTTACAATGGTGTGTTAGTTTCTGCTTTATAACAAAGTGAATCAGTTATACATATACATATGTCTCCATATTTCTTCCCTCTTGCATCTCCCTCCCTCCCACCCTCCCTATCCCACCCCTCTAGGTGGTCACAAAGCACCGAGCTGATCTCCCTGTGCTATGCGGCTGCTTCCCACTAGCTATCTGTTTTACATTTGGTAATGTATATATGTCCATAGGCATTGCTTATTGATGGTCATCTTGTTTGGTTCCAGACTACTCGATGGAAAATAAAATAAAAAATAAAAAGAATCCTACACAGGGCATTTGGAAAACAGTTTATGACAAAAATTCCAACAGCAATGTTCATCAGTAACCAGACCATACTTTGTATTGCATGCTTTGGGAATAAACAATGAAGCTAAGTAGTTATATGAATCTTAAATGACTAACATTAATATGCTGGATGACGTAGGAAGTTGGCCAATTGTTCTTTCACTTTTGAAAGCTTGGTTCCACTATATTCTGTAGGTCATAGGTGTAAATAAACAGAATGATTTCTGCATTCAATTTATTACAATTGTCTGTAATTCTAGATTCTACAGTTACATTCATTAGAATAACTATGTAACAAACAGTTATTTTTTCTTTTTCAGTTTTAGAGACTTGCATGGTAAATATGTAACAGATTTTTAAATCAGTATTTCAAATTGGTATTCAAAGACAGCTAACTAGCTGATAACTCAACAATACACTTAACTATAATATTTATATACGCAAAGCTACCTTAAATGATTTGCCACCCTTGATTCACAACTTGAAACAGGGCAGGATCAAGGCTAAATGAGCTACGACTGTGACATGACGAGTTTTATATTTTTCAAGTAAGCATCAGATGTTACTAAAATTAGTGTGTTCTACTTTAAAGTGGGCACCATAAAAGACTACACACTTATTTTAATTGATACCACCATTATTGAATGCATTTTTGACACTCCGTCTTTGAAATTGTGTTTTTAAACTACAAAAAAGCAATATTAGTATTATCATTTTACCTTTACCTCAAGTATAAGTACATAGGTTAGTCACTCACACCCATGTATTTAATGTGTTTGGCTATTTTCCTTAACCATATTCATCTTAAAATTTGGCCACAGTGAGCACATAAAAAGGAATGAACTACAGATTCCAAAGAAATTTCTATTTTAAAAATTTGAGCACAGACATCATAAGTAAATGTCTTCTCTAGAGACCCCCTTCACACTCTGGATATTTATGTTGTAGTGTCTTTTAAAGTCATATGTTAAATACCAATTAATCAGAAAATATTTATTAACTACGCTAGAAAAGTAATATGGCATGCTGTAAAGTATTTGGTCTTTTGAGTCAGATTAACTACTGTGCCACCTATTCTGTTACCTTGATAAATTATTTAACCTTCAAATTTCAGTTTCTTAGTTTGTAAAATGAGAGTAATAATGCCCACTTTGCAAGGTTGTCCTGAAGATTAATAAAGATGAATTACCCCAAAACATCTAGAACTCAAAATGTATTATAGGTCAGTTGCTTTAAGAAGGCATCTAATTTTAGCCTCAAAACAACCCTTTCTAGAGATTATGTAATGATCAAGGGATCAATCCAAGAAGAAAATATAACAATAGTAAATATATATACACCCAAATAGGAGTACCTAAATACATAAAGTAAATATTAATAGGCATAAAGGGAGAAATTAATAGCAACACAATGTAACATCCTATCAACGAACAGATCATTCCAGACAGAAAATCAATAAGGAAACACTAGCCTTAAATGACACATTGGATAGGATGGACTTAATAGATTATATGTAGAACATTTCATCCAAAAGTATCAGAACACATTTTTTTCCAGTGCCCATGAAACATTCTCCAGGATAGATCATATGTTAAGCCACAAAACAAGTCTCAGTACATTAAAAAAAAACTGAAATTATATCAAGTATATTTTCTGACCACAATGCTATGAGACTAAAAATCAACTACAAGAAAAAACTGCAAAATACACAAAAACGTGGAGGCTACACAATATAATACTAAGAAACCAATGGTCACTGAAGAAATCAAAGAAGAAATAGAAAAATACCTGGAGACAAAAGAAAACAAAAATACAATAACCCAAAATCCATGGGATGCAGCAAAAACAGTTCTAAGAGGAAGGTTTATAGTAATACAAGCTTACCTCAGGAAATAAGAAAAATATCAAATAAATAACCTAACCTGACACTTAAAGGAACTTAAAAGAATAAAACCCAAAGTTAGTAGAAGGAAAGAAATCATAAAGATCAGAGCAGAAATAAATGAAATAGAGCTTAAAAAACAATAGAAAAGTTCAATGAAACTAAGAATGTGTTCTTTGAAAAGATAAACAAAATTGATAAACCTTTAGCCAGATTTATCAAGAAAAAAAGAGAGGACCTAAATTAATAAAATCTGAATGAAAAAGGAGAAGTTACAATTGACACTCCAGAAATACAAAGGATTATAAGAGATTACTACAAACAACTATCCACCAAAAAAAGAAAAGGACAACCTACAAGAAATGGGCAAAATCCCAGAAATAAACAATCTCCCAAGACTAAACCAGGAAGAAATAGAAAATATGAAAAGACCAATTACCAGTAATGAAATTGAATCAGTAATAATAATCATAATAAACCAACTTTCAACAAACAAAAGTCCAGGACCAGATGGCTTCACAGGTGAATTCTACCAAACATTTAGAAAAGAGTTAACACCTATCCTTCTCAAAATATTTCCAAAAATTGCAGAGGAATGAATACTTCCAAAGACCATCATCATCCTGATACCAAAATCAGACAGATATTACAAAAAAGAAAATTACAGGCCAATATCACTAATAAACATAGATTAAAAAATCCTCAGCAAAATATTAGCAAACCAAATCCAACAATACATTACAAGGATCATACATCATGAAAAGTGGAAGTTACCTCAGGGATGAAAGGATGGTTCAATAGCCACAAATCAATGTGATACACTGCATTAACAAATTGAAGAATAAAAATCATACAGTCATCTCAACAGATGTAGAAAAAGATTTTGACAAAATTTAACATCCATTTATGATTAAAAACTCTCCACAAAGCAGGTATAGAGGGAACATACCTTAACATAATAAAGGTCATATGTAAGTCCACAACTAACATACTCAACAGTGAAAAGCTGAAAGCGTTTCCTTTAAGATCAGAATAAGACAAGGATGCCCACTCTTGCCATTTTTATTTAAATAGTATTGGAAATCCTAGCCATAGCAATCAGACAAGAAATAAAAGGAATCCAAATTGGAAAAGAAGAAGTAAAACTGTCACTGTTTGCAAATGACATGATACTATACATAGAAAATCCTCAAGACGATACCAAAAAACTACTAGAGGTCATCAATGAATTCAGCAAAGTTGCAGGATATAAAATGAATATACAGAAATCTGTGGCATTTCTATACACTAAGAACAAACTATCAGAAAGAGTTATTAAGGAAACAATCCCACTTATCATTGCATCAAAAAAATTACCTATGAGTAAATCTAACTAAGGAGGTAAAAAACCTATACTCGGATAACTATAAATAGAGGCTGATGAAAGAAATTGAAGACAACACGAACAGATGGAAAGATATACCACGTTCATGATTTGGAAGAAGTAATATTGTTACAGTGACCATACTACCCAAGGCCATCTAAAGATTCAATGCAATCTGTATTAAAATACCAACAGCATTTTTCACAGAACTAGAAAAAATAATTCTAAAATTCGTATGGAATAAAAAAGGACCCTAATAGTCAAAGTAATTTTGAGAAAGAAGAACAGAGCTGGGCTTCCCTGGTGGCGCAGTGGTTGAGGGTCCGCCTGCCGATGCAGGGGACGCGGGTTCGTGCCCCGGTCCGGGAAGATCCCACATGCCGCGGAGCGGCTGGGCCCGTGAGCCATGGCCGTTGAGCCTGCGCGTCCGGAGCCTGTGCTCCGCAACGGGAGAGGCCACAACAGTGAGAGGCTCGCGTACCGCAAAAAAAAAAAAAAAAAAAGGTTTCTTCCTGCTCCTTTTCTAGTCTGTACTCCCCCTTCCCCCAAACACTCACTGAACTGCTTTCTGACACTATGGGTTCATTCGTATCTTTTGGAAATTAATACACATGAATATGTATATTATATATATTCCCCGGGGGGGGGGAGGGTTGGAGGTCTATTCATGTTGTTGCATGTATCAATAGTTTATTACTTTTTGTTGCAGTTTAGTGCTCCAGCGCATGACTGTACCATAACTTGTTCATCCATTTCCCTTTTCATCGTCTCTGTGGTCTTTTCAGCTTTTGGCTATTACAAATAAAGCTGCTATGAACAATTATGTACAAGTGGGCAGAATGCTCTCTCTAAGAATGTCCTCTCATTTCAGAATGGACACATGCTTTCATGTCTCTTGGATAAATACCTGAGAGTAGAAGAGCTAAATCATATGTTATGTGTCTGTTTAATTTCTAAACTGCTTTGCAAAGTGGTTGTACAATTTTACATTCCCATCAGCAGTCTCTGAGAGTTTCAGTTATTCCGTATCCCCACCAATAGTTTATATGGTCAAACCTCTTAGTTTTAGCTATTTGAAAATGTGTCAGACTAATAATGATGAACATGATTTCATGTACTTATTTGCCTAATATGTTAAGTGCATCTGTTTCAAATCTGTGCAAATCTTTTGTTCAGTTTTTAATCTGATTGTGTGTTTCCTTACTGTTGAGTCTTGACAGTGCTTTATATATTCTGGTTACAAGTCCTTTATTAGATGTTAGACCCCACAAAGATGCCCATGTCTCAATCCCCAGCATCTGTGAACATATTACCTCCTATGGCAAAAAGGACTTTGCTGATGTGATTAAGGTTAAGGACCTTGAGACAGGGAGCTTACCCTGGATTATCTGGGGGACCACCAGGTACTGTTTCCTCTGATCTTTTCAGATGGTTCTTTCCCCAGCCTTGGTTGGTTTCCTCACATGCATTCATGCAGTCTCTGGAGTTTTCTCTCTGCCCCATTTCTCTCTTCTCTGTTTCTCTGTCTTATGAACTCTAACCATCTTGATGTACCTGGACCCTCAACTCCATCTCCTCAGCTCAGAGAGTGCCAGACTCCACAAACATGGGCTTGCACTTCCTGCCCCGCAACCTGGAATTTCTCTTAAATCAGTAAACCAAGGCAATCGCAAGGCCCACCTTTTTGTTTTCTGTGCTTCAATGACCATCTCCAGCGTTCTGAAAAATCACTGTTTCATATATTTTGTCTGGTTTTTTGCTTGTTTCAAGCGGGAGGGAAATTTGATCCCTTTTTCTTCATTTTAGCCAACAGTTGAAATCCAGTTTCTAGTGTTTCAAAGGTACAGTGTCACAGCAGAACTGCAGCCTACTTCAAAGTGTGTATATTTACCTTATTAGTCCAGAATAACAAAGAGGTACCTAAGATAAGTATGTAAACCCCAGCAATTATGTCTTATTCACTGTTGCATACTTAAGCATCTATCACAGTTTCTGGCCCATAGCACATAGCAACTGCTGAATAAATATTTTAAAAATTAACCATGATCAAAGTAAAGTGAAAAGATATTGTAGGAACACTGTATTCAGATGTTGCCTCACTGACTTCTGAATTCTCTGTTTTTGTATATGCTTGACTGTTAGTCTTTCTTACAGAGCCAGGCTTTCTCCATGTATCAGGGAAGATATTTCCAAGCAGCTATATTTGCACATCCTTCCAGCTATGTGACTCTAGAGATAGGACCCCTTCTCCTTCAGTTCCAAATGGAAAAATCCTAGAGAAGAACCATAAGCAGCCCAGATTGGATCATATGCCCACCCATTTGCCAAGGGAGAGCAGAATACTGTATTTTTTTAACAAAGCACTTTTCATATTAAAATATATGTCATTTACAAAAATTGTAGAAATGTTAGACAAGTAGAAAAAAGAGAATATAAGTATCTCATCATCTCTAGAGAGACAGTATTAAACTTTTAAAACATTCCTTTTGGGAATTCCCTGGCGGTCCAGTGGTTGGACTCCACGGTCTCACTGCTGAGGGCCCAGGTTCAGTCCATGGTGGGGGAACTAAGATCCCACAAATCGCGGGTCGTGGCCTAAATAAATCAATCAAACATTTCCTTCCTTTTTACAGATAATTTTTTTGGAAAGTGGGGGAGGGTCAGCAGGTTATTTAATGTGTCATTTCAGTTTCTGCTTCTGAATGCTTGGTTTCATTCTTTCTGAGGAAGGTTAGACGGAATTGGAGACCAGTCAGACCCCATAATTTACCTGTAAACACCGTAAGTCTATGCTTTAGTTAAACACTAGAAAATAAGGAAAGAGGAGAGGAACAAGTCAACCCCTTTGCCTGTATTGAGAAATGCTGTCTCTTTAAGAAACTCACAAACTATTTTGTTCCCATTGCCACTCTTGACTCACCTGTGTTAAGAAACACCTGTATACCTTCAGGGTAGTCTCTTCTGAACACTTGTATAAATTAAGATTTGCCTTTAGGGACTCCAAAGTTCTGGGTCAAAAGTTACATTGAAAAGGAGAGTCTCAGCAAATCAGCTCTAGCAATTCTCAAATGGCATACACCTTATGATACGGGTTTTAAAACAAACTCCCCATTTCATCTGGATGAGCCATCCACCAATGTTTATTGAATATCTACTTGGGCGTAAGACTCTACATGCTGCTTTGGGGAACATAAAGAAAATGGATACGTGATTCTCACTCTTAAAAAGGAAACCAGCCATGTAGCTGGGGAGTCAGGTAAAATGGATTCATCGGCTTCACTGTGAGTGTACTCTTGGAGACAGGCGCTAGGATTTTAAAGCCACACATCCCAGTCTGACAAGCATTCAGTTCAACAAACTTGTATTTTATTGCCAATCACCATGTTATTCACTGCACTTTTCACAGAGGGCTAAGATATGACTGGCACAATGTCTCTCCCCCCAGGGCTGTTCCTAGAACATAAAGTACCCCTTAACAGAGGAGATGGAAATCTCATCCAAATCCCTCCAGGTGGGGCTTTACAAAAATGTGTCCCCTTTTGACTGACCAATTAGAAAAAGGTGCCCCTCTGGTTGGACTAAATAGAAAAATGTGCCCCTTCTCCTAGAGCCCTGGGCTGAGCAGAGGGGAGGTTGGAATTTGGACACTGCCTGTTCTCCAGTGGTACAATCTACATGAGGAACCTGCAGTTCCTTATTCTTTGCCCCTTACATTTTTAAATGATAAGCAGTCCTAATTCTTTGAGCCAGGTAAATAAGGGTCGCTCTTAGAGCTGTAGAACGCTGTTACCTTAAGTTGTTACTGTGACTTCTTGTTAACCCCTTGGATTTCCTTTAGAGTCCCCAGCCTTGGTGCTGTGCTTATTATTTCAAGAGAGATAGGTACCTCTTCTTTTCCCACATGTTGTTGGATATGATGGCAGAAGATCTAAGGGGCTTGTCATAAGCATTCCGGGGCAGCTGGAGTAGTTTTTGCCAATACATGCATTTCAATGCTATGACTTATGGGCAAAGACAAGAGGGTTAGAGTATCTTTGAGCAAATACACAATCCTCCAGTGACCCCTCTGGCAATACATCAGAGGTTCTGCAATATAGCTCCAGGCAACAAACTGAGGCCAGCCAGAATGGGTGGGGGAGTCTCTGCTGGGCTCAGCTTTTAAAAATACCTGCACTTCAGTGTAGCACAACTGGCTTCTGCTTGAGTGCATGTGATGACTCCAAACTGGGCCTGATTGTTATTCAGGCTGGGCAGTCCTCAGGAGTGCTTTGGGGAGATCACTATTGTCTGTAAAACTTTCTTTGGAGTCAGGGTTGTCTCAAGGGTGTAACAAGGGTGTTCCCATAACTGATTCCAAATAAATGAAAGCTTAGTTCTAAGAACATTCAGCCTTTTTACAAGCCTTGTTATAAATTACCTGGGATTTGTCAAGACTACTAATTTTACTAAATTTGTATCTTGAAAATAAATATTGTTTTGTAGTGTTATCATCTTTAGTTAGGAAATAATGGGGTTCCTGGCCTCCTTCAGGTCTGGTATCCAACAGCTTTTTGGAAAGCATGAGATTTTCCCCTCTTTCATCTATACTTGTTTACTCTACTCAACCTTCACTAAATAAATGATAATCTCACCAAATGAGAAAGATAATTTGGGCTCCTAGAAAGAGGATTATGTTGTCTGTTGCTGCAGTATTTGTACTGGTGGGAAGTTGGAGGTAACCTCAGGATCTACTGCTGGGTAGTGAATGTGCACCAAAGAATACTGTGCAGGGGTTAGAAGCAATGACTTACATGTACACGCAGCAACATGAGTGGGCCTAAACCACATACTACTTCATGGAAAAATGAAAAGCAGCGGCATGTATCATCAAAAAGTCTACAAATAGGGCTTCCCTGGTGGCGCAGTGGTTGGGAGTCCGCCTGCCGATGAAGGGGACGTGGGTTCATGCCCCGGTCTGGGAAGATCCCACATGCCGCGGAGCAGCTGGGCCCGTGAGCCATGGCCGCTGAGCCTGAGCGTCCGGAGCCTGTGCTCCGCCACGGGAGAGGCCACATCAGTGAGAGGCCCGCGTACCGAGAAAAAAAAAAAAAGTCTACAAATAATAAATGCTGGAGAAAAAGGAACCCTCCTACACTGCTGGTTGGCATGTAAATTGGTGCAGCCACTATGGAGAACAGTATGGAGATTCCTTAAAAAACTAAAAATAGAACTACCATATGATCCTGCAATCCCACTCCTGGGCATATATTGGGAAAAAAACATAATTCAAAAAGATACATGCACCCCAATATTCATTACAGCAGTATTTACAATAGCCAAGACATGGATGCAACCTAAATGTCCGTCAACAGATGAATGGATAAAGAAGATGTGGTATATACACACAATGGAATATTACTCAGCCATAAAAACGAATGAAATAATGCCATTTGCAGCAACATGGATGGACCTAGAGATTGTCATACTAAGTGAAGTAAGCCAGAGAGAAAAAAACAAATATCATATGATATCGCTTATATGTGGAATCTAAAAAAAAAAAAGATACAAATGAACTTATATCAAAAACAGAAATAGACCCACAGACATAGAAAACAAACCAATGGTTACCAAAGGGGAAAGGGGTTTGGGTTTAATACATACACATTACTATATGTAAAATAGATAACCTACTGTAGAGCACAGGGAACTATACTCAATATTTTGTAATAACCTATAAGGGAAAATAATCTAAAAAGGAATATATATATATTATATAATATATATATAACTGAATCACTTTGTTGTACACCTGAAACTAACACAACATTGTAAGTCAACTATACTTCAATAAAAATATAAAAATTTACAAAAAGAAAAGAAAAGCAGAGGCATGTATAACACAATAACATTTACATAAATTAAAAATACGTGCATACAAGACAACAATACCTATAATTCAAAAATACATGCAATAAAAAAGGTAATATCCCACAGACATTAAGAGGGAGGCCTATGAGGACAGGAGAGGAAAGGAATAGGGAATGAGAAAGGATAAATAGCATAAGAGCAGGACCTGGCATTGACCAAAGACTAGCTCAACCTTCTGTTCTTAATGATCAAGAACCATGACATAATGCGATTTCTACTTTTCTCCCCTGGGGAGTTTCAGAAGAATAAGTTGGGATTCCATGAATCTGTGTTTAACAAGCATTATCTTTATGTCTTCTGATCGGAAAAGTTTAAATATTTTAAGCAGGAGATTTGTTTCTTATCAAGGCCTAATCAAAACTGAAGTTCTCTTCTGTTAGTAATGTACTTACTAATATATTTATGCAATTTGAAATGGACCATGAAGATTTTTGCTTTTTAATTTGGTACTCATATGTCGTGACCATGAAAATACACTACAGCCTGGACAAACCTTCTCTGGAACTGCACTGCAGTCCAAGGCTCTTCTTCCCTTCTCTTCCCTCTTTTCAATTCCCTTCCCTTCCCTTCCCTCCATCTCCTTGCTACCCTCTCTCCTTCCACAGATATCAGACCTGCATCACGGTCTGAAGGCTCTCCCTGCCTTCTCCTGCTACCTCTTCCAATACATCGCATGTACATCTAATCTCATCTTAGCATTCGTTTCCCAGTGGACCTGAACTAAGGCAAGTGATCATGGGAGTGGTCCAAAAAACAGGCAGTAAGATGGAGATTTGGGGCTGGTTTACTCACTGCCCAGCAGGCAAATAGGATATCATCCCAAATGACAGGTGGGGCACCTTGGCCCAGGGTGGAGGCTAAATTGTTAAAGATGTTAGTGGTGCTGACCTGGGGAAATGGTCCAATGTAGGGAAACAAATATGCAGGGCAATGATTCAGACAGGCATGGAATCTGACAGAGCATAGCATACAAGCAAGAGGCCCTCTTCACAGGGAAGGATGTGAGAGTGGGCCTATGGTTCACTAGTCCATGCATACCATCATCCACAAGCAGCCAGCCTTATGGAACACTGGACCAGCTCTAAGACAATACTCTGGAAGGGTTAGGTACCATTCTCCAGGATATAACATATGTATTTAATCAAAGAGCTGTGCTATGTCCCCACTAGGAAGAAGACATGGTCCTAGAAACCAAGGGGTGGAAGCATAATGACTTTATCATTGTTCCCAGTGACCCACTTGGATTTTTTTCTTTCTCATCCCCACAATTCTGGGCTCTACAAGGTTGGAAGATCCTAAAAGAGACCACTCTTGGAATCCCATTCTTGCAGGGGACACAGGAAGGTCCTATTGAACTACAAACTTTGACTACCCTGAGTGCCCTTTGTACTCCTTTGACTAGGGACTGGCAGGCGATAGGTCATTTGGCAGGTAATTGACCCCAATTAGGAGGAGAGGAAGGCTGCTCTCCTACACGCTTACCCTTTGGTAACTGTGATCAGATATATGCAGCAAACCTAGTCTGGGAAAGGTATGATTGCCAAGAGTTCAGACACCTCAGGAATGAAGGTTTGGATAATCACTATCAGGTAAGCCACAAATATCTGCTGAGGTGATAGTGGAGAGTGAGGGGCATTGGGAATGGATAGTAGAGCAGGTTGAGGATGAGCCCCATTATGGCCCTGAGTCCCCCCACAGTGATGGAGGCTGTAGTTCATGTCACTAACCAATCACTTCTATGTTTGCCCCAGAAAGAAAGGCTCATGGAAACCCTGGAGGAATTTCTTTCTGAACGGGCATGGAGAAGTAGATCTGTGTGGCACAAGGGGTGACTGTGGCAGTCTGAGAATTTTGCTACAGGGAGCATCAATGACGGACACCCCAGCTCCTGCCCCTCTGGACTCAGCACTATGTTTGTTCTGAGGCAACACTTAGTGCAGACCATTCACAGCCAATGACTGAGCACAGTGAGCCCTAATGTGGACTAATTCTGGTGAGATACGGGGCTCTTCCAATGGGTCTCTCGGCTTAAGGGCTCTGCATCAGCCTGGCTGAACCTCCTCGGAACTGCACTGGAGTCTGAGAGTCTTTCTATCTTCCTTCCTTCCCTCTCTTCTCCCAGAACTACATCACAATCTAAGGCTCTCCCCTCCTTCTCCTGCTCCCCCACCCCCAAATAAATCTTTTCACATCTACCTGGCATCTGTTTCTCAGTGAACCTTAACTACACACAATGGAATAAAACTGATCAAAATTCCTATCTTTGTAAGCGATGCCACAAACTATACAACTACGTGAAGCTGTACGTTTTATGCATCTCATCTTCCTGACACATCTGGTCTTGTGGGAGATCTAGAAGTTACAGATGAAAATTGTCACTGGTAAATGGCCTGGTAAAATGGCCTGAAGATATAAGTATTCCAATGATGAAACAGTTTCTCATATTCATAATTGTCAATGTACATATTGTAAAATTAATTTGATTGTATATTGTAAAAGTAAAAAACAATTATAGCCCAACATAGTATGGTAGCAATTTTAAAATACATTAAAAATTCTCTTATGTATGCCTTAATTTCTGATTATTTACACTTTCCAGAAATATTGATCATGCCAAAATACAAATATGATGGGAAGTACCCTAGAGAAAACCCAAAATAATTATTTTATTATTCTCTTATAAATATCATAGCAAAACTAAAATCTTTTGCAATCAAAATCACATGGAGAAAGAAAAGTAACACAATAGACAAGAAAATATAAGTAATGAAAATGACAACAATAAAGATAAAGATGACTAGGAGAATGAGAATCCAGACACTCCTAAAGGGAAAAAAAACTGGAAAGAAGATAAAAGTAGTAGTAAAGAAAAAACAATTTCTTAATTAACAGGGAACATGCAAAGATCAGCGGCAGCTTTATTTTGTTGAGAGACATGATCTTTCAATTTGGTGATATAGCGATTAGTTAATCAATAGTGAATGAAATTATTAGAGACACATCCCCCCCCCAAAAAAATCAAGATCCCAATAATATTTGTAGACAGTCATATAGGACATACAATGAAAAAAAGGAATGCTTCTCAAACAGGTATTATTTGAAAACATTTTAGAAGTGATAAAACTGTTGTGAGATCCTGGCTTCCTCTAAGACTAAAAATTAAATGTTTTGTTTTGTTCACAAACGTTTTTCAACAATATGGATATACTTACATCTGACACATTTTTCTGGCTGAATGTTATATGGAGAACCCCCTCAAAAGTCATTTGGGTTTCACAGAGCAGAAGAAAGCAAGTTCACCTGGATTGCACATAAATCAAATAAAGATGTACTGAACAGATGAACAGACCAGGAAGAATAGCCAGTTTTATTTTAAAATAAAAACAGTAGCTGTGGTTATTCAATTTTAAGTTAAAGAAGTTTGCCTTTCAGACATCATGAAGTAACCTGGTGTACTTTGAACAATGGAAATTTCGTGGACTACATTAAACAAATGGCTAAACTCGATCCTTTTTCCCCATGGCCACATGGAAATGTCAAAATTAAAAACTCAAGTGATCTATTTATCCAAAATAATTTATGAAGAATTCGTAAAAACAGTGTGGAAACATGTACAAAATGAAACAGCAAATTCAATAAATTAACCAGACAACAGGTACTATTCCATTCTTGTAGATGCCACAACAGATGTGACAAATACCAATCAGATGGTAATTGTGTGACACAGTTAAGAAGGGAAACCCTAAAAACTATTTTTAATCTTTTTTGCCAACTGAAAATCATCTTTCTGTTATTTTATTCAACAAGGTAGGATTCTGGACGATTATAACCTGCCATTGAACAACAGCCATTGTCAGTCTTAGGACAACACTTCTATTAAGCACGACTTAAAACATTAATATGTTTGCATATATGCCATGTAAGGCTCATTCCTTTTACATCATTTGTGTTTTGCGAAGTTATGTCTTTCCAATTTGCCCCAAAGATGGACTGTTTTAAATATGTAGGCTGTTATGGAACTGTGTCCCCACCCCCCAAATTCATATGTTGAGCCCCTAACCCTCAGAATGAGGCTGTATTTGGAAACAGGGTCTTTCAAAGAAGTGATTAAGTTAAAATGAGACTGTTAGGGTGGGCCCTAATCCAACTGACTAACGTCTGTATAAGAAGAAGCAATTAGGACACACACACACACACAGAGGGAGGATCACGTGAGGACACAAGGAGAAGACACCATCTGCAAGCGAGGAGAGAGGTCTCATCAGAAACTCTCTCTGCCAACACCTTGATCTTGGACTTCAATACCGTGAGAAAATAAATTCTGTTGTTTCAGCTACCTAGTCTGTGGTATTTTGTTACGGCACCCCTAGCAAACTAATGTATATGCTAACCTGGATTTTTCTTTAAAGAAACTAAATGTAATCATATGGTCTACCTCCTATAGGGTTGTTCAAGTCTTGCATTTTAAGGATAACCTATATTTTCAAAGATTTGGAAGAGAGACCTATATCCAAGTCCATTTTCCGTTTTGAAAAATGTTTATTCAAAAAATGGATACAGCCAATTATGCCATTTTAATTGCAATTTGTATAGACATTGGGAACATTAAAAATGCTTGATTTGGGCTTCCCTGGTGGCACAGTAGTTGAGAGTCTGACTGCCGATGCAGGGGACACGGGTTTGTGTCCCGCTCCGGGAGGATCCCACATGCCGCGGAGTGGCTGGGCCTGTGAGCCATGGCCGCTGAGCCTGCGCGAACAGAGCGTGTGCTCCGCAACGGGAGAGGCCACAACAGTGAGAGGGGCCCGCGTACCACAAAAAAAAAAGAGCTTGATTTGGACATATACGAAGGGTATTTTCTTTTGTCATCTATAAATTTATATATTTAACAACAGAAGTAAAACTCATTTAAAATTACTAGAATCTTAAAGTGATAAAGATGATTGATGAAATCAATAGGAATTATTTCGACATAAAGCAAATTGTAACCAAAAACTTTTCAGGTCATACAAAAACCCATAATGCATTAAGAATTATAGAGCCATTTGTATGTCTCCTTTGGGAAAATGTCTATTCAGCTTCTCTGCCCATTATTAAACAAGGTTGTTGGCGGGGGTCGGGGGGGTGGGGGGCGTTGAATTGGATGAGTTCTTTAAATATTTTGTATATTAACCTCTTATCAGACTTTTTCCAAAGAAGACATACATACATGGCCAACAGGCACATGAAAAGATGTTCAACATCACTAATTATTCGGGAAATGCAAATCAAAACCACAGTGATATCACCTCATGCTGGTTATAGCAGCTATTATCAAAAAGGCAAGGCATAACAAGTGTTGGCAAGGATGTGGAGAAAAGCGAATCTTCATACACCATTGGTGGGAATGTAACTTGGTGCAACCACTATGAAAGACGGTATGGAGATTTCTCAAAAAATTAAGAATAGAACTACCATATGATCCAGCTATCCCACTTTTGGGTATTTACCCAAAGAATACGAAAACACTAATTCAAAAAGAGATATGTACCTCTATGTTCATTGAAGCATTATTTACAATAGCCAAGATATGGAAACAACCAAAGTGCCCATTAACAGATGAACGGATAAAGAAGATATGATATATATAATATATACTATATAAGATATGATATATATTATATATGCACACACAATGGAATATTACTCAGCCATAAAAAAGAATGAAATCTTGCCATTTGCAACAACATATATAGCTCTTGAGGGTGTTAGGCTAAGTGAAATAAGTCAGAGAAAGACAAATACCATATGATTTCACTTATACATGGAATATGAAAAATGAACAAAATAAATGAACGAACCAAACAAAAAATAGGCACACAGATACAGAGAACAGAGTAGTGGTTACCAGGGGGTTAGGGGTAGGGGGTGGGGAAGGCCCAAATGGGTAAAGGGGATCAACTGTATGGTGACAGGTGGAAACTAAATTTTTGGTGGTGAGTACACTGTAGTTTATACAGAAGTAGAAATATAATGTTATACACATGAAACTTACACAATGTTATAAAACTGTTACCTCAATAAAAGGTAAATTTTTTAAAATAAAATTAATTTTAAAGAAAGAAAAGTAGATTCATTTCAAACAGAAATAATGAATAGGTTCTTTGGTAACACATTAATGAAGATAATGATACATAAAAATGCATGGGAAAAATATAAATCCCTGCTGATTTAACAAAATTCTGATATCATCCAAGATACTAATATAAAATTCATATTGCTCTGCCTAAACAAGTATATCACTTTCCAGTGACAAACTACCTATTGAGTGTTGTCAATTCAAAGATTATTTAAAATTTTCCCTGCACTAGAAATCTTGAAATGCTCTGATGTCTTATAGCCCATACATGAAAGAAACTTAATTGAGGTTTTTCCAAATTAGTCAACAATAAAAATAGATGAGACAGTGTTGATAATGAAAAGATGAATAAAATCCACATACACTTAGAAATTAAAAACAGACTATTAAATCATAGTTCAAGTATCAAAATTAAATTTTAAAACACTTAGAAATGAATAAAACAAACATAACTTGCGGAGTGAGGTAAAAATGACCCTTCAAATGAGAGAGTGTTGTAGAAAAGAAGAGTGATTGAAAATGAATGTGTTAAATGTCCAACTAACAAGTTAGAAAAAACAGGATAAGCCTGCAGGAAGGAGATAATCATGATAAGAGCAGAAATGAACAAATTAGAAAACAATTACAAGAGAGAAAATCAATAAAACCAAAGTTGGTTCTTTAAAAATATTTATTAAAAGGTCAACCTCTTGTAAAATTGAGCAAGGGAGAGAAAGAGAAGGTGCGCCCAAGTGATCAATACTAACATTGAAAAGATTGTATCTCTGTTGTATGCATGGTTATAATATTAAAAGTACTATGAACAAGCTTATATTAATATAAACTTGAAAATAAAGACAAAATGCAGAAATCCTTAAAAAAAATATATCCCAAAAAGTGACTCAAAATAAGTATGTACCTATTATATATGCAATAGGCAAGTTTTACCAAACTTTATGAAATAAATAATTCTAGTCTCATACAAACTTAGACAGAAATGTAAAACGGGGGAAAACTTAAGAATGCATTCCATGGGGCATTTTAACTTTGATACTAAAACTGGAAAAGAATGGTATAAGAAAATTATAGGTCAATCTAACTTGGGAACATGATGCAAAATTTTTAAATAAAACATTAGCAAACTGAATCTAGCATGTACAGAAAACCAAAACATACCATGACCAAGTTGTATGTTTATCCCAAGAATGCAAGAGTGCTTTAATATTATAAAATCTATATATGTCAGTTACCACATAAAATATATTAAAGGAAAAAAGCCATGTGATCATTTCAACAGATGTAGAATAAAAATTGTATAACAGTATCACTCATTTTTATTAAAATCCCTATCAGATTAGAAACAGAAGAGAATTTTCTCACACTAATAAAGGATAACTACCAAAATTTTGTATAAACTATCAGTTTAAGTGGGAAACATTGAAAATATTCCCTTTAAAATCAGGAACAACACAAAAAGTTCCACTGCTATTCAACATTGTGCTAGAAAACCAAGCCAGTACAATAAATCGAGAGAAAAAAATGGGATACAAGGAATGGAAAGAAAGGAAGAAAAACGGTCATTTTTCACAGATGCTATACAGACATAGAAAACCCAAAATATCTATAGATAAATTATTGGAATTATGAGTTTGATGAGGTAGCTGGCCAAAAGATCAATACACGAAAATCAATTGCATTTATATATGCCAGCCCACAAAGAGCAAATGGACTCTAGATACCCATTTACCATGGCAACAACAAGAACCAAAAATACTGAAGAAAAAAATCTCACTCCAAAAAATGTTTACAATCCTTATGGATAAACTATAAAATGTTATTGAACGACATTAAAGAACTAAAAAAATAAGATCCCGTATTCATGAACAGGAAGATGCAAATATTCTAAACATGTAAATATGCCCCCAAGTTGATCTATAGTTTCCATTTTTAGCACAACTAAAATCCCTATATTGCTTTTGGTGGAACTTGACGATCTGATTCTAAAATGCATACAGAAGAGCAACATGCTAGGAATCATCAATACTTCTGATGAAGAGGAATGAGGTGGATGTACTTGCCCACCAGATATTAAGACATCATCAAACTTTAATAATTAACACAGTAACGTCTTGGTGCAAGAATAGACCAATTGACCAGTGGAACAGAATAGACAGTTCAAAAACAGGACATCTACTACATGGCAGAGGTTCTAAAGCAGTTCTGTGGGGAGAAGATGTGACTGTCAGTAAACACGGCACCTGGTTATCTGTAAGTAAGGCTGGTCATCTATAAATAAAGTTAGATATTTGTCTTTGTCTGCTAGGGCTGCCACAAAAAAATACCACAAACTGGGTGGCTTAAACAAGAGAAATGTGTTTTCTCACAATTTGGAGTCCAAGATCAAGGGGTCAGCTGGTTTGGTTTCTGATGAGACCCACCCCCCCTTGGCTTGCAGGTGACACTTTGTCCCTGTGTCCTCACATGGCCTTTCTTCTGTGTGTGCATGCTTTCCTGGTGTCCCTTCTTCATCTTATAAGGACACCAGTCGTATTGGATTAGGGCCCCACCCTTATGACTTCATTTAACCTTAATTACCTCCTGAAAGGCCCCATCTCCAACACAGTCACATGGTGTGGCGGGGGAGGTGTTAGAGCTTCAACATATGAATTCGGAGGGGACATAATTCAGTCCATAACACCTTCTATGTACCATTAGAAAGAAAAATCTGTTCCAGATTGATTGAGGACTTAAATGTGAAAAACAAAACTTTAAAACTTATTAAAAGTGAATATAGGTGTGAAGTAACAGTTTTCAGACATTGGACATCAGGCGGCACAGGTCCACCATCCCTGAGAAAATGGAAATTAACAAAGTAAGCCCTGGAACTGTCCCAATTTAGTGCCTAAAGAAAGTTTCCAGGTCACAGTGCAGGAAGGAGGAACCCAAACAGAGCTCCTAGAGTTAAGGAGACAGCGTTGAGGATTGAGGGAGGCCAAGGCAGCTGGGATTTATGGGTAGAGTGCCAGAAAGATGGCTGCAAAGAGAGCTCTGGAGATGCACAGAGGTTTCGCCTTGAACATTCAGCTGATTATTGATCAGCTCATGCATGTGCTGAGAACCAGGGAAAGAATACCAGAAAGGAGCAGTTGGAAAAATTCCCGAGATCACACAGGGCAAATGCAGCCCAAATGGAAAAACCTCGTACTACACAGGACAACAGAGTACTCAGAAAAGTACTGCTTCAGTAATGGGGCTAAATTAACCATAGACTAAAGGCTGCTTTGGTTCCACCTAGACAAGCTTAAACGCAAGCTTTGAAAAGACAAAACTATTTCCAAGTAGCTTAACTGCATCCCAGAATAAAGTTCAAGACTGCCCAAAGGAATATAAAGATATAATATATCCGGCTTGCACAATATGAAGTTCACAATGTCTGGCATCTAATAACAAATTTCCAGGCATGCAAAGAAGAAAAATATGCCAAAGAAGAAGGAAAATATGATCTATAATGAGAAGAAAAACCAATTAATAAAAACAGACCCAATGAAATGAAATACAGAATTAGTGGATAAGGATGTTAAAACAGCTATCATAATATATTCCAAATATTCTAGAAAGTAGAGGAAATCATGAGATGTTAAGAAAAGGCATGAAAGAGGTTTTTTTGAAAGACCCAAATAAAACTGCTACAGATGAAAAATACAAAATCTGAGATGAAAAATACACTGGATGGGATTTTAAAACAATAGACATATTTTAAGAAAAGATTAGTAAATTTGAAGACATGGCAATAAAAACTATCCAAAATGCAACACAGAGAGAAAAAAGGCAAAAAACAAACAAACAAAAAAACCCCACAGAACATCACAGGTGTGTGACAATATGTAATCAGAGTCCTGCAGGAGAGGAGAGAGGACAGAAGGGGGACCATCAACAGGAATTGAAGAAATAATGGCTGAAATTATCCCAGATTTCATGAACTATATCAAAAAATTATTCCAAATTTAATCCAAATACCTTCAATTTAAGAAACTCATTGTGTCCATGAATGAATGCATGGATAAAGAAAATGTGATGTATTAATACAGTGGAATATTATTCAGCTATGAGGAAGAAGGGAATCCTACCATTTGTGACAACATGGACAAAACTTGAGGATATTATGCTAAGTGAAATATTATGCAACGGGAGAGGCCACAACGGTGAGAGGCCCGCGTACCGCAAAAAAAAAAAGGACAATCATTAGAAACTGCAAACACAGAGAACCTGATTTTTTTATGCATTCATAAAAAGACAGCAGTTCGTAGTTAACTGAGGGCGGGGATATACAGAAGATTGGAAATGGCGGTGTTTCCTCCTTCTTCAGGATAGACTGCACGTGATTTAATTCCAGATCATTGATGATTTTAGACTTGGAACAACTCCCAGACATCATTTTATCTGTGTCCTCTGGTTACACATATAAGAACTGAGAACCAAGGCATTGACCAAGTTAAATGACTTGTCCAAGGTGACGTAAAATGTTAGTTACAGAATTGCCACTAGCATTTAAGTTCCTTGATTCCCAGTCTTGAGTACTTTCCAGTAAGTCAGAGAAAAAATCTTTTTCTTTTTCTTTTTTTTTTCACTAAATCCCGGTACCCTGGCAAACCACAGGGTACTCCCAATAAACAAACACATATTTTTGACCGAAATACTTCCAGAGACAAGCCATGAAAATGTGAATATGTTTGGGGGTAAAGAATAGTTTAACTGGAGTGTGAGGTTGATTGAGGAGACATGAGGGAGAAGACATAGTGTGGTTCTCAATGCATGTTCTGGGGACCTGGGGCACTTTCATAGGGTCTGTGAGGTCAAAACTATTCCGCATTCATACTTACATGTTACTTCCCTTCTCACTCTCCTTCTCTCTAAGTATACAGTAGAATTTTCCAGGGGCTACATGACCTGTGATATCACAACAGATTGAATGCAGAAGCAGATAGGAGAATACAGCTGCCTTCTATTAAGTCAGACACTCGAGAGATTTACAAAAATGTGAAACAATGCCACTTTTCTCACTATTTTTTTTTAAAGTTATTTTTTTCATAAAATGTGTTATGTTAACATTATGTTACCATGTTTGTTACTATTATTTTTACATATATAAGTAAACATTTAAAAATTTTTTCAGTCTTAACTTCCAATCACAATAAATAGTGACAGATGTAGCCCATGTAAATGAAAGCTCTTTGGGGTTTTCAAGAATTTTTAAGAGTGAAAAGGGATCCTAAAACAAAAAAGCTTGAGAATCACTGTTATAGAGGATTTCTAAAACTACGTTGAAGAATTTGTCTTTCATTCACAGGCAGTGGCTTTCACTGAAGGGTTTTGAACAGGGAAGTACAAGGTTAGAGTCAGGCTTTGGGGAAGACTTATTTGACTTATCTGTGGGTAGATGGACAATAAAGGGGGGCGGTGAAGATAAAACAATCAGGAGGCCATAAAGATGCTGTTGAGAAGCAGTGAGATGGTGGGATTAGGTAGAAGAAGCAGGCAAAGGGATATAGCAGTAGGATTCATGAGCGAGACAACTGATGGGACGCCAGGGGCACTGGAGAGGAAAATGACCAATGTGTCCCCTAGTTGACCAAGAGAGTGGTGGTACCATTAACAGAAGTAAGGAAGTGGGGAAGAGGCTGTGTTTTTAGGTGGTGTGAGTTTAAGCTCTGACACTTTAGCCCTGGGGCAAAATTGTGAATCTGACGAGCAGATAGCTGGAAATGTGGAACTGGTATTTGAGAGAGGTCAGTTCACGTTGGACATGTGGAGTTGAGTTGTGTTTGAGATTATGAAGACATTCCCCAGGGAGACTCTGGGAGAGATAGAGATCGGGAGCAAAAGACCCAGAGGGGCAACAATAAGGTGAGGGAAGCTCGGATCCTAAAGGCAGAGGAAGAACTTGGATTTTGCAATGTCTCAGAAGCCAGGAAGGGAGTGCTTCCAAAAGAGAGTAAATGACACCCAGAAGCCTATAGGGTTGGGGGCCTAAGGGAATTTCTCTGATTAAGAGATGTCTCCGGAAATTTGAAATGTAATTTTATTGGAGTGGTGGATGTGGGTCAGATCACAAGAGGACGAGTGTGGGCTGAGAAAGTCTGAAAAGAAGTTTAGCAGCAAGAGAAGAGAGTGAGAGAAGATGGTAGCCCACTCAGAGAATGGAGAAACTCTCTGAGGATGAAGATATTCAGAGAAAGAGCAGAGATCCCAGATAAGCTCACTCTTCGGAGTCGGAAAGCAGTCTAAAAAAGAGGAAAAGTATTGATTCGTGTCTAGAAAGTGAGTGGCTAGGATGTGAAAAAAGAAAGAATGCGTGACGGTGTCAAAGGCAGCAGAAATCTAGGGATTCTATTCCTGCCAACAACAAAAACAAAACACAAAAAGCATCTAGGTAGAGAAAAACTTCGGGAGCTTTTACAGTAGTAAACTTTCAAGAGCAGTTTCCTCTGAAAAGTAGGACTTAGGGAGATTTTATTTTTGCATATTCTTCTGTACAGTTGGAAAGCTTTCAAATTTTTAAATTATGAGTTTGTATTTCATTTATAATGAAAAATATTCATGCCTCATCTAAATGAATGTGGTGTCCTGGATTGTATAGGACAGCCAGAGGACATTAGCAGGAAAACTGGTATTTAGTTAAGAGTAACATATTGATGTTGTTTTCTTAATTTGGAAAAATGGACCATGATAATGTAAGATGTTAACATTAAGGGAAACTAGGTGAGGAGTATAGTCGTTCATCAGTATCCCAGGGAGATTGGTTCCAGAACACCTGTGGATACCAAAATCTGCAGATGCTCAAGTTCCTTATATAAAATGACGTAATATTTGCACATAACATGTGCACATCCTCCCATATACTTTAAATCATTTCTAGGTTCCTTGTTATACCTCATCTAATGGAAGTACTATGTACACAGTTGCCAGCTTGTGACAAATTCAAGTTTTGCTTTCGGGAAGTTTTCGGAATTTTTTTAAAAAATATTTCCATCCACGGGTGGTTGAATCCACGGTCACAGAACCCCCAGATTCAATGGGTGAACCATATTATAGGAACTCTCTCTACCATCTCTGCAGCTTTTCTGTAAATCTAAAATTATTCCAAATGAAAGTTTATCTTTCAAAATGAGTTCATGAAACCATGAGTAAACAAATATAACCGAGGCACAGAATTCTGTTAGGAAAATAGTGGCGAATTAAGATGAATGGGTGGGAAAGGGGCCAAGTCGTAGAAGACGTTGCATGCCTGGCTAGAGATTTTGGACTTGGATTCTGCGGTCCATGTAATGTCACTGAATGTAGGAGGATGGTGAGGTGTTTGAAGGAGAAAGGAACAGAGCAGAGCCTTGAAATGGGTGCTCTGTCCCCAGAGAGGCTTGAATGTCATCATTCGTTTGTGCTTGTTCAACACCCGGCTCCCTGAAAAGCAATTCAAATAACACAGTAACATTTTCCCTATCATACTTTCCTCAGTTATTAAAATGCTAATGCTGGGTTAAAGGGAACCAGAGAGCACAGAACCTTCCAGAGTCCATGGAGCAAACTCTAAATTAAATGGAATCAGAACTCACAGAACCTTCTGGAGTCCATGGAACAAACTCTGAATTAAATGGAACCAGAACACATAGAACCTTCTGGAGTCCACTGAGCAAACTGAATTAAATGGAACCAGAACTCACTGGGAGGCTCCAGGCTCAAAGAACCTTCAGGAGTCCACCATGCATCTTTCCCCCGTCAGGCTTGGCACTCAGGTTGGTCACCGCCGTTGTGCTGGGCTGTGCTCGCCTGTCCTCACAGCCTGGCTGCTCTGACCCCTCCTGCAGCCCTGGGGCTGCTGACTCTGCACTGTTTTGCTTTGCTGCCTCTCACTGCAGTGCGGGCAGGAGACGAATTCTCCTCCTCACTGTGGACCACTTGCTGGGCCACTGGCATCACCTGGATCTTGTTAAAGTGCCGAATCCTAGCCTTTGGCAGTGGATGGTTAGAGAATCTGCATTTGACAAGGTTTCTCAGTAATCTGCAGCTACATAACCAATCACTCTAGACTGTAGGTGCTAAAAACAGTCAATATTTATGATCTCACGCCCTTTCTTGTTATTTTCATTTATTTTTTTATTGAAGTAGAGTTGATTTACAGTGTTGTGCCTATCTCTGCTGTATGGCAAATGACTCAGTTATACACATACAGAAATTCTTTTTTTTACTATTCTTTTCCATTATGGTTTATCCCAGGATATTGAATATAGCTGCCCATGCTCTACAGTAGGACCTTGTCGTTTACCCATCCTATATGTGTGAGTTTACCTCTGCTCACCCCACACTCCCAATCCTTCCTTCCCACACCGCCCACCTGTCCACACCCTTTCTGAGGGTCAGGGAGCAGCTTCACTGGACGGCTCGGGCTCAGTCCTTCCTAAGGCTGCAGTAAGACTTGGCCGAGGCCTGCCTGGGGCCCGAGGGCCCACCCACTGCCCGGCCAGTTAATGCTGATGTGGCCAGAGGTGACAGCTTCTCGTCATGGGGCCTCTCCAACCCACGGGACAACTCGAGGGTCCTGACAACATGGCAGCTGGGGTCCCACAGCAAGTGGTCCAGGAGGAAGTCCCAGTGCCTCCAAAGTCACCTGTGTCGTTACACAGGTTGGCCTCGCTCAGACGGGGAGGGACAACTGAGGCCCTGACTACCATCGGGCAGGCTCACTGGGACCGACGTGCGGCTGCCCACCATGCCCGTTACAGTTGTGGAAGCACTAGCTTCCCCCCCGAGCTCACAGCCCTGATGCATGGAGGCTGGGAAAGTTTTTGAGATTCATTGGTGTTGGTGGCATGGGGCCTCCTCAGGGCAGTGGGCTGCTCGCTCCGGCCAGTCCTGGAAAGGCCTCGCTGGCCCCCTGCTGCAGACGCCCGTCGGATGAACACACCGCAGCTCACTGACCCACTGACACTTGGGGCTAATTGAACACCATGGTGCCCCGTGAGCGCCACTGTCTCCCCAAGGAGTTGAAGGGACTCCCTCTCCCACCAGCATCTCCATTCCTCCACATGCCATCAGCACTTGGTTTTGTCCAATTTCTGTTTTTTACCCCTTGGGTGGGTGTGAAATGGATCTCGTAGTTTTCCTGTGAATTTCCAAGGTTACTAATAAAGGCTTATTGGCCATTAGTTTGCCGTGAAATGCCCATTTTTCTACTACACTGTTTCTTTCTTGACCATTGGTGTCCTTTGTATATTTTGGATATTAATCCTTTGCAGTTACATGTGTTAGAAAAAAATTCTAATGCTTGGTAAAACTACCAGATACTGGGGGAGATGCAAATGGCTGATTAACTCTCCCCCAATGAGCATTCAAGCCCTGAATGATGATTACTTGGCCTCACTCAATAGCCAGTCTTGGAGCAGACTTTTTATGAAAAATTAGTATTGGAATGGGGTGCCACTTCTACTCTAGCGCCAAGAACAGTCCCTTGGAGGTTATTGCTTCATTGTAGAGAAGGATTTAAAAGACCCTCAAAGTTATGAAAATGTAAGCAAACAGCCAATCCTTCCCAGTGAAAGTTTGGGTGTAGGTGTAGGTGTAGGTGTGGTTATGTAAAATAAGTGTGTATTTGTTGCTTAGCAACATTTGCCTTTCTCCTTTAGGTGCAAGGGGGAGATCCCTTGTTGGGATGTGCTGAGGTGATCCCATGCAGGGGGAGCGAACCAGGCACCGCAGGGAGGCTGGCACTGGGTTCTTCTCCAGCATGGCCCACCTGGCACTATTCTAAGCATTAGGGGGAAATGGCTGAGCGTGTGAGAAAGGAGAAGTGTCCTCAGAGCTCAGGGGGACGCTGCTGGGGTGATGGGAAGAAAAGAGCTGAATCAATAGGAGTATCTTAGCAACCATGAACAAGTTTCCTACCATCAGAATGTGCAGGACCACATGTAATCTCACGTGGCAGAGTCCCAAGCCACGGCATTAGTGAACTGGTCACGTTTCCTGGTTTTCTCTCTCTTCCTGGCTTCTTGCAGTAGCACCGATCTTCTTTGAACTAAGTCCGTAGTATTCCTGCCCAAGGAGGGTGGTTGGGGGAGGCCTTGGGGAATAAGAGGACCTCCCGTCACTGAGGGCAGGTGGGTGCTTGAGCAATACACTGAACAAATAAAAGTGAGGTGACTGTGTTTGTACTCCAAGCTAGTAGCTGTGGATCATTCCAGATACACCGTTGACAAGGATTTTTACCAAGTGAGTCATTTCCCTTACGGTCTTTCTCTAAATTTCTTAAATGTATTCCCACAACACCTGCAGTTAAGCCCAGTGTTTCTTGGAATATAAGAAGCAAAGTACACAGCCTATCTCTGAGAAAAATGGACCCCAAGGGTAATAGTGAGGACTTTGAGAAAGGAAATCTGCATGTGCTAGTCTGATGCTTTATGCTTCTTCTTCCTTACGTCCCAGCATGCTGCCTGTTGGAAGCCATCTCACAAGGACATTTGCAGGATCTGCTAGGTTGGCCATTCCACGAAAGCAAGAGTCCTGCTTTGCTTATTGACCTATAAGAGGGACAGGTAGAAGCTCAGTAAATATTTACTGAACAAACAAATGCATCTAGTGAGCTAAGGGGCATGAAAGTATCTAAACACTACTATGTACAATTGAAGATGGATGAGTGTTAATTTCTGTCCATTGAAAACACTACTAGGGAGGGAGAAGTTTCCTCAGGGAGGATTGGTGAGAGGAAGGAACACATTAATACAAACACACTGGGGAGAAAGCTTGTGTGATGGGGGGCTTCAGTCTATGTCCCTCAGAGCTAAATTGAGCCAGAGAACATTTGTTTACTGATGAGTATCCCTACCAAGAGGAAATAGAGAGCTTCAAAGAAGGGGAAGTAAATCTCAATACCCTGGGCCTGATGCCAGATATTCCAGCACATTAAAGATGACAGACAAAGGAGACAACACCTTAAGACCTATTCCAGACTGTATATTTTCCTCCCTTTGTGGGTTAGCCGGCGTTCAGTAATGTGTGTCCAGGAAGTAATAGAGAATGTTGGGGAAAGATGTTTTCTGCTGTTCTCTCTGTAATTCTAGGAGCCACACTGTGAGGCTTGAGGTCTAAGTCATGTTGTGATGTCTAGACTATGTGAGAAGAAATGGGACTATGGTAAGATGTAACTTGTCCAAGGATGCTTGTGGCTGAATGTGTACACGTGTGCTAATGGTTTGATTCCCCCCGGAGTGGCTGAAAAGGCCAGGGTAGCCTCTACTTACTGGGAAAGAAGAATATTTTATCTTTGATTTTTAAAAAATTTTTTAACTTTGTTAGGAAACTCTATTGTTGCAGGTTTCCTGGGACCTTGTACCATGCTTTTTTCGTTTTGCTAATGTAGAAAATGATCTAATAAATCATCTGTGTCTTGCTACTTGTAGCATGGGAAGAGTTTTGAAAAATGTAGAATTTTGAAAAGGCACAAGGTTTCTCTGGCCTGAAAAGCTTATACCTAATTCAGACAAAAGGGCTTTCTGCAAAAGTTAGAATTTCAAAGCATGACAGTTTGAAAGACTGAAACAGCTACAGGTTCCAGAAATCTTGAGTGGAAAAACAAACACATTTTGAAAACTTACTCATGCAGGGCTGGGTTCTCATTACTGTAAAAGTACAGGTAAGACAGTGGGCAACAAAGTTTTACAATTTATATGCATTTCCTTGTTAGTGAAAGGACCATTTGCTTTATAACTAGGTAAAACATTTCCATGGTTCCAAAACCAAATTCACAAATAGGGTATTTTCAGAGAAATCTAATTTATATCCCTGTTTTTACCACCTTATTCTTTCTCTCTCTTATATGTAACTTAAAAAAACAAAAAAACCCCCAAGCTTTTGGTTTATCCTTGCATTATTGCTTTGTTATGAAGAAATATCTATAAATATATATTCATAGCTCTCCACTTTCTTGAAATAGATATAACATACTATACATAATTTTCTCCACCTTACTACTTATTTATTTATTTTTTGCGGTACACGGGCCTCTCACTGTTGTGGCCTTTCCCGTTGTGGAGCACAGGCTCCGGACAGGCAGGCTCAGCGGCCATGGCTCACGGGCCCAGCCACTCGGCGGCATGTGGGATCTTCCCGGACCGGGGCATGAACCCGTGTCCCCTGCATCGGTAGGCGGACCCTCAACCACTGTGCCACCAGGGAAGCCTACTTATTTATTTCTAAATTTTATTATTTTTTTGGCCACACCGTGTGGCATGCAGAATCTTACTTCCCTGACCAGGGATCGAACCCATGCCCTCTGCAGTGGAAGCGCAGAATCCTAACCACTGGACAACCAGGGAATTCCCTCCACCTTACTTTTTCACTTAACCAGATATCCTGGAGATTTCCCCATGTAGCATATAAAAAGTAGTCCTGATTCCTTATTTCAGCTCCAAAGTATTCCATTACGTTAATTCAACTAGTCCTTGAAGAACAGATATTTGGGTTGTTTCCGATCTTTTACAAAGCCAAAGTTTTTGAGAATGAAGCAATGACTAGTTGTGTCCAACGAATCTGAGCCATCCAATAGAAGATATTAAAGTATTCACTGGATTTGGCAATATGAAAGTCAATGAAATCTTAACCAGGGCTAAGATGTATACACACAACCTACCCAGCAGCATGCAGAACCTAGCTTAGCAAGGATATTTTCAATGTCATGGTGCGAACTGAAATCAGATTATAGTGGGTCACTGGGTGAATGTGAGAAAAAGGAGACAACAGGTAGTATAAACTTCTCTTTGAGGAAGTTGGACAAGAAGGTACACAGAAGTGTAACTAGATAAGTATTTGGAAACAAGAGGGGTTTTATTTGGAGGGGCTCTATTTTATGTTTATGAATGTTTGTGCAAATGTGTTTGTAGAATAGAAGATATCACAGCATGTTTATTGTTTGGGGAAGGAGCCACAGAGAGAAAGAGTTAAAATGAGAGGAAAAGAAGGTGTTGATTGCAGAGAGATGTTGTCATTCTTCATTTCTGAAGAGAAGGCTCTTAAGGTTGTTGGAAGTATGGTTAGAAAATATAACATGTAACAAGCATCTTTTTAAAAATACATTTCCTGAAATTTATAGGAACTCAACTCACCATGAAAAGGCAACTTTCACTGGCCTCATCCTTGTCCCCTTGAAGCTTATAGTATAAGAGGCATTTATCCTTATTACAGCATTCTATCCTTTTTGGTCCATCACTACCACTACTGCCTAGTCCAAGCCACCATCGTCTCTTGGGACCACTGTAGTAGCCTCCAAACTGGCCTGCCTGCTTTCACTCGTAACCTTTCTGTGGTTCCCACTTTTCTACAGAGAAGCCAGGAAAATATAACTCAGATCCTGTCTCTCCCCTGCTTTAAACCAGTCAATGACTCCTTATGGCAGTTAGAAAAGATTCCAAAGTCCTTAAGAGGGTCTGCAAATGATGATCTGTAACTTCTTCAGCCTCCTTCTCATTGTTCATAACTTGGCTCAAAGGCACCTTTTCTGGCTGCCCTGCCGAAAACAGAACACTGCCTACCCCTTAAAGTCACGGTCTGTCACAGCACCCTGTTTGATTGTCCTCATAGCTTAAATGATCACATCTTCACTTATCTTGTGTTCCTTAGTTCATTGTCTCCCCAATTAAAATCTGTGCCAACTGAAAGGAAGACTTCTTGTTCACTGTAGTAAACCCAGTGCCTTAAACAATGCCCAGCACACAGTAGCCACTCAATATACATTTGGTAACTATTAATATTGTTCTTTGACTTTTGCAAGGACCTGCTATAGTAATCTTCCCATCCTTTTACCTCTTGTTTTCTCTCCTTTTATTTCACACAAAGCATTTCAATTTAACAGTTATGACTTTGGGGAATAAATACAACGGCAGAAACTTTGAAACGGACAAAATTTGAGTTGGAACTCCTTAACAACAAAATGCAAATTTCAGGAGCTTTATGTAGGCAAAGTGGAGTATCCCTGAGTTGACTGGAAAAAAACCTGATCACCTTGTCTCAAGTGGAAAAGTGCAACATTAGCCTTTCTTTTGAAAGATGAGATAACTCAGTGTATGTGCTGATGCAGAGTGGAAGAATCCTTTAGGAAACCAGAAGGGTATTTTTTGTGAGGGAGTGACCCCTTCTATCTAGTCGTCCAAATAAATTGCAGCCTGTGGCTGTCCCACTATGGTAGTGCCTAAGACTGTCTAGTTTGGAGGTGAAGTATTAGCAAGCCAATTTGGCCACAGATCTATGGCTAAATATTCCAAGCTACTTTATAGATAATAAAGATGGTGTTTTGAATTCCATCTGCCTGACTTTGGGGTTTGGTTATTATTTGTCTCCGTGCTCAGGAGGCAAAGGAAGTGTTATTCGTCAACCATCCTCCAAAAACTCCTGAACAGACAGTGGCTCAAATGTGGTTGATTCAGTTGGATACCCAAGCCTTAGAGATAGATCACTACTGATCATTGTTTTTATTTTCAAATAAGATTCTTCATCATAACCGCTACAGTCAGATAACATTAGCTAAAGCAAATCATAAAAAGCAAGATTTTTAAAAGAAAAATGTCTTGTACAAGAAAAAACTTTATTATGTCTATACAATGGACTCTAAAGGTGATAAAACAACACTAAAAATTCCAGTCATAAAAGATATCATCCAAAGAAATAAAAAATTAAAGGAAAGTTTAATGCAAAATTTCAAAGGCTTCTCTTTGTCAGTCTTGTTAGTTTATCACAAGAAAAAGATAAAGAAAAATCTAAAGGTACATTTGGCAACTCTAATTTATATGTGACTTTGTTTCTGGTTTTCATTTCTAAATACCCTAAGTCGTATTTTGGAGGTGAAACCCCTTAGATGGGGTCGTGTTCACAAGCCCTTGAGATTTACTTTTCAGTTTCTGGCTCAACTCCTGAAATCATTCTTCTTATTTTATCCCTCCAGAGGGAAGGCACTCTTTGTCCCTTCAGTGCTGTGTTTTCAAGTGTCTGGTTGTGTTCAAAAGAAAAGCAAAACCAAAACAAACCAAAACAAAACCTACCAAGGAGTCTCCTCCTTAAGAGTGAAAAACTATCCATTCCTCCTTATAATCAGGAGAAGAAAATGTTCCGCTGTACACTTTTTCCAGGAATACATTTTGGAAGAAGAAATTATTTTAAAGAAATTTTTTATATCTCAGGAAAGTTATACCTTAACTTAGAAAAGCTGGTCAGTCTTAGCGACAGCTTGATATGACAATTGCCTCAAATACAAAATGCAGGGGCTGTTTCTGCACATGTATGAGTCTTACCAGAACAGAATATTTTTACATAAAACTTTTTCAAGTTCCAGGACAGAAATTTGATGGTTTTATGACATCCCTAGCTTAACACCAAAGAACAACTTTTACAATCTCTGGGAAAATACTAAAACCCAATATAAATGGATACGCCTAACATCTTTACAGAACAAAAAGAGGGAGATTGTTAATATACCAAGTACTTCAAAAGATTACCTGCCTAAGCGTTCACAAGCCTCAAGCATTACGGTCAGAGATAAATGACAAGTGTAGTAAGGAAGATGAAAAGCCTTCTGTAGCACGGTCTTTTAGCTACTTATCCAATATTCAGTGGTATGGTATATGTCTAACAACTGGCTCTAGAAAAAAAAAAAAAAGAAAGCCTAAACTTTTTGGTGTTTGCCAATTTTTGTGCTGTAAATGCTCCCATTGTGACAAATTTCAGGCTACCAATGTGTTTAACAACCACCCTATAAAAAAAAAAACCTGAAAATTTAACCATTGGCTCTCACAAGCCAGAGTGAGCCATTTGGAGCTCATCACTGCATTCATCCTCCTCCTCTTCATCACCAGCAGAAATTCCATTTTGTTGCACTGGCAATTTTCTATGATTAAAAAGAAAAGAAAGGCACTTCCTAGTCATTCTTGCACATAGGCCATAAGACAGCATGTGCTGATGAGAAGTAGGCACAAGTCATGGTGGGAGCTGTGCTCGTGATGTGTTCCTTAAAGGAGCTTCAGACTCAGCTAACCCTTTTTACCCTTAACGTTTTCTTTTTCCTGGCTGGAATGCATACATGATGACTGGAGCTGCAGCAGCCATTTTATGATCAACAATTAAGGAGAGAGGACAAGGAACTCACAGAGATCTTGGCCCTGACATCTTTGAGTTGCCTTACCACCTCTGGAGTTCTTATTTCTGATCTTTTTAAAAATAAGAAATAAAATATATTCCTATATTGCTTAAACCGCTGTCATTTAGGTTTTGTGTCAAAGGCAGCCAAAGCCAGCCTTTCACCTTGGGCAAACTCACCAATAGATGCAGACCTAGTAAAGAGAAATTGCTACCAGAAGAAAAACTGTTTAAAATTTTTTTTCTAGAAATCACATAGTCATTAAAACTTTAAAAAACTGACCAATCAGGGCTTCCCTTGTGGCACAGTTGTTAAGAATCTGCCTGCCAATGCAAGGAACATGGGTTCGAGCCCTGGCCCAGAAAGATCCCACTTGCTGCCGAGCAACTAAGCCCATGCACCCCAACTACTGAGCCTGCGCTCAAAAGCCTGCAAGCCACAACTACTGAGCCCACGTGCCACAACTACTGAAGCCTGCGCGCCTAGAGCCTGTGCTCCGCTACAAGGAAAGCCACCGCAATGAGAAGCCCGTGTACCTCAATGAAGAGTAGCCCCCGCTCGCCACGAGAGAAAGCCCGCATGCAGCAATGAAGACCCAACACAGCCAAAAATAAAAACAAACAAATAAATTTATATATATATAAAAAATATTTTGTTGGAATGAATCTACCTAAAATACTTGACTCTAGAGGCAGAAATTGTATTCTCAGCACAGCACTATGAACCACCAGTGAAGAGAATTTTGGCCACTGTTATTGAACACATGCAATGTACCAGATACTGTGCTAAGCACTGTAGAGACATCAGCACACTTGCTGTGTAACCTTGAGCAGCTCAACATCTTGGTGCTTCATCTATTTATAAGACGGAGATGACATAATAGTTATATAATAGAGGGGTTTTGAAAAATAAAGGAGTTAATAGTATATATGTAAGGTGCTCAAAACAATGCCTGGCAAATAGGAAACACTAAGTGTTAGTTATTATTACCATGATTATTATTCCCCACAAACCCTATTGGTTAGGCACTGCTATTACCAGCAGATGAGGGTAAGAACATCTATCTCATAGGGAGGTTCTGAGACTATGAGATGATTCCTCTCAAGTGTTTAGCATTGTGCCAGGTAAATGCTTAGTAAGCTCTGGCTATTATGAGTTCGATACAGAACAGCAGTCAGATGAAGCCGTTTAGTGAGATCTGTGTCACTAATTTAGTGAAATATTGTGTCCGTGTGGAGAAAAAATTAGCTTTTTTTGTGGGAGAGAAGGCTAGTATTATTCATCCATTCCTATAATGTACTTATGGTGCCTTATGATATATAATTAATATGTCAAAGGATGAGTGATATTTGACATGCAATAGATAAAAACCAAGTATATGGGGCACGGCAAGAGCTAAGGGACAGAGAACGCCTTGGGATGGGGCTTTGGTATAGAGGAGAGAGAACTCTGGCCCAGGAGACATGGAATTGGACCTGATTCTGCCATTTACTAGTTTTTTGACCTTGGGCAAATTACTTAACTTTTCATTTCCCTCATTTGTTAAAATGAGAATTCTGAGTTCAATACATCATCTATCCCAACTTTAAAAAGTAATTTTGTTTGTTTGTTTAATATCTAAGAGATGATGTTGGACCTTAAAGAATAGGTCAGATTTTGAAAACTGGAGCTCTGGTTCATACACCAACGCTGAACACAGGATATACTATTTAGATGCTTTGGGGGAACACCATTGCAAATTTGCCCACGTCTGTGTGAGAGTATGAGCGAGACCAGGCAGGAAATGTGAGTCAGGGTCATACTTTGAGAACCTTGGGTACCAGGCCTTGAAGTTAGAAGTTTATTGGGAGGCACTGCTAAGCCATTGAACTTTTCTGAGCAGGGGAATGACATGCTCAAACCACTCCCCTCGGGAGATTATTTCAGCAACGAGAATGATATAAGGGTTAACTGAGGCACGGAGGAGGGTTGCGGGACCACCCTAGAGGTCTAGGCATGAGATCAAAGTAACTAGGAGCATGGGAAAGGAAGGACATGAGAGGGTTTCAAGAGGGAAGTGAATATCTCACGGAAGGGATGAACCTGTGGAAATTCTCCCATATGACTTAATTGGCAAGGAGTAGATGTGACAGTTCAGCAGTTTAGTGCAGAGCCATTCATTCCTGGCAGAAACTGGGGGTCTGAACATTTGTTAGGTGAATTTGGAAACAGTTTGAATGGTAGGTAGTAAGCTCACAAAATTGGGGATCAGCCTTGTTAATCATGGTTGAATTAATAGACGTCAGATAAGCAAAAAGAATGATGTCGATTTATTACAGTTTAGGAGTTCAGTAGCTTGAATATTCACTGTGAGTTTTGGGGAATAACAACATTGAAGTTCTGTGTGGCAGGAAAACGGAGGAGGGAACAGTCCTCAAAGGCTTGTGTCTACATGCTGCAAATTCTACCTGACCCTGACTGGAAACGTGGTCTCAGAGAATAATTCTAAGCAAGGATTATAGAATGCCCCACAGACTTCAGAAACTGTTGAAATTCATCTAAAATTCTACTGTCACCATGACATTTACCATCAAATGTTCACATAGAACTTTTTACATAGTATACAGACTGTTTTGAAACTCTTAGAAAAAAGGCTAACAACTTTTTGCAAATTCTTAGAATTATAATTAGATCTGAAATTTAGACTTGAGGGTGAGGATAATAATGGGAAAGAACCAGTACTGTGAAGTATTGTCTACTTTAAGAAAGACACCAATTGGAATTTTCACAGCCATTCTATTAGAGATTTATTCCTTCAGCAAATATTTGAGTGTCTACTGTGATAGGTCTGTGCAAACTTTGGGGATGTAGTGGGAAACAAACTAGATAGAGCTCCCACCTTCACACAACTTAGAAGGCTGATAGGGTCTTCCCACGAATAGTCAACAACATGCCTAAATACGTCTATAATTACAAACAGTTCAAAGTTCTATGGAGGAAAGGGTGTGATGAGAGAATAAAGGGATTTCAACATCAAAAATATATAATTCCCCCACCACAGTTATCACAGGAACAACCCCCCCTTTTTTTTGCCTCCTGCCTTTTTTTTTTCTCGTTTTAATGAGATGTAAGTGACATCCAACACTGTATAAGTTTCAGATGTACAGCATAATGACTTGACCTACATACATCATGAAATGATGACCATGATAAGTTTAGTGAACATCTATCCTCTCACCTAGATACAAAATAAAAGGAGTACCCCTTTTTAATGTGAAGAATACCACACCAGTGATCCTTGGCAGGCTTGTTCCAGGGAAACTAATTCGCTTAAATTCATTTAAGGAGCTGATACACAAACTCTACGTTGCATTTATTTTTCTGAGTAGAACCATCTCTTAAAATAAGTTTTTGGGTTCACAGTTTGCATCTATAAAATTTGCAGCCAATTTTAAGGGCTCACTTTATTGTAAATGATTAGTAATTGATTTTGGGCAGGGGGAGACACACTGCTTAAATAGCATAATTAATTTGCTTTTGGTCCCTTGATACCTCCTTTTCTCTGAGGATCCTGTCCTCCTCCCTAGCTCAGCCCATCCACTTTCTCTGATCACACTGCTAGATCTTGGCATTATCCCACACTGTCCCAGCTTCATGATTTTAATCTCCAGCATCCCATTCTCAGACTGTTCCCCAGCTTTTGGGAGTCGTTCCCTGCTCCAGCAATTCTTGGATTCCCCTCCTCCCACCTTCATTCCTTTGATCTTCTCATCTTTCCATCATCATCACACTCTCCCGTGTCCTCACCTCTCTGCTTATCACAGTTCCCCAGAGTCACTCCCCTGCCTACACCCTCTGCTCTCTGACCCTCTTTTCCTCCATCACACCCACCTGCAAAACCCCAGCTCTGACCCTTTAGGTCGCCCGAGGCTGGAGGAAAAGCCACAGCCATGCTGACTGGCCTTGCTTTAAATTCATGACCACGAACCTCAAATGGGCACTTAATAGTGCTGCCTGGCAATCCTACCACATTTCCATGGTTCATTTGCTCTCAAACTCTCCCAAAAGATAACCGTTTCATATGTGCTCCTCTCTTTTCCAACCTCCAGCATCTCTTCCACCCTCACCATTTCTCCGGAAGTAGGGTTCATGGCTATTTCACCAAGAAAAGAGAAGCAGAGAGAAGAGAAGGTCCCTGTGTTCCCAGCTCCTCAGCCACCAGCCCTCGTGCATCTGGGCCCACACACTGCCTTCCTTTCTGTGCTAGCTTCTCTCTGCTTCAGGGCTCTGGCCCCCCGGCTCTTCTGTGAAAAGGGGAAGAAGACTCAGCCTCAGGGTCTTTGCACTTGGCAACCCTCCCTGCAGATCATGTGATATGCTCCCTCTTCCTCTAGGACCTCTTGTCAATAAGGTTTTCCCTACCCACATGGACACAGCAACCACCCCCATTCCCCATCTCTGTTACCCTTTGGCTTCCATCCCATGTACAGCCACCTGGCATATTTGTGTATTTATTCATTATTTGTCCCCCCTGAGGGATTTGTATCTCTTTGCACCATATCCCTTGTGACCTGAACAGTGCTAGATTGATTCATTCACTCATTCCTTTATTCAACAGGTGCCGGACTCTGCTCCAGGCACTGAGGGTACAGCGATGCACAGATCCAGGGAGGAAACAGCCGGTGCACAGGTCCTGAGGTGGGAGTGTGCCCCAGTGGTCCCAGGACTTGTGAGGAGGCCACAGAGACTTGAGGAAAGAGCAAGGGAGAGAGTAGACCAGGTCAGAGTGGTAAAGAAAGACGGGAAGGGAAGTTCATGAAGGGTCTTGTACACATTGTGAGAACTTCTATTTTGAGTGAAATGGGGAACCAAGGGGGGATTTTTTTGGATACAATGATATTAATATGCAACCCACATTCAAGTTTTCACAACTGTCCCAATAATGTCCTTTTGAAAACAGTCCAATTTTCTATTACCATTGAAAGAAATAACTGGCACGAGTGGCAAGATCAAATTTCACAACGTGTAGTATTAGTAATTATCATTTGGGGCTACTAGGCTGCACTGGGAAAGGTCATCTATAGATTTAAAAAAATGAACAGTTCTACGTCTTTTTATAGCTTTTCCCCTCATCCAGAATCCAAACAAGGATTAGTTGTCATGTCTTTTTTTTTTTTTTAACTGCTTTATTGAAATAAAATTCACACGTTGGGACAATTTGACCACAAAATGTACAATTCGGTGGGCTTTAGTATATCCACAGAGCTGGGCAACCATCACCACAAACTAATTTTAGAACATTTTTGTCACCCCCAAAAGAAACCCCATAACCTTTACCTATCACCCCACCCCCACCCCAGCCTTTCCAATTCCCCCAAACAAAGGCAACCACCATTCTCCTTTCTGTCTCTATAGGTTTGCCTATTACGGATATTTTGTATAAATGGAAGCTTACAACTTGTGGTCTTTGGTGTCTGGCTTCTTTCACTTAGCATAGTGTTTTCAAATTTCATCCATGTAGCATGTGTCAGTACTTCCTTCCTTTTTATGACTGAATAATGTTCCAGTGTATGGATATAGCACATTCTATTTATCAAAGGAGGGTTTGAGCAGAGGAGTGATCTGATGGGAGTGGCATTTAACAAGGCTCACTCCAACTGCTGTTTTGAGGAGCAGAGAATGAATAACTATATCAGAAGTTGATTTTTTGGGAAAATAAGATGAGGTCCAAGAATTGACCTGTAAGTGCTCAAATATTTAATGAAGAAATTAGCAGAAATATTCTGACCTATATATAAATATATTTTATGTGTTTTGGGGGACTTGTTTCATTTCCTTAGAATAATTAAACATGGAATGCAGAAATTAAAAAATAGTTAATAAATAAGAATTTTAAATGGAATGTGCACGTGTAAAATTACATGAAAAATTGGAGAGTACCATTAATTGGATTTTTAAAAAAATATTGCTGGTAATGGTTCTTTTGGTACATGTGAAATTTATTCCTCAGAATAATTATTCGCCTCTAAACATAACTCAACATTATGGTAATTATCCAAGATTTCATGCCGGCTTCCAGAGAGCTGGCCAAGAGAAAAATGAAATCTTATAAAAAAATATTTTCAATGTCTACGCAGATCAGGTATCTGGGAGCTAGCTCGGTTTTATTTTGGGAAGTTGGTGTCATCTAAAAGATTGTAGAAACTGGATCAAAAAAATTTAAAGTTCTATTGTGGCATCTGTCATTATTTGGAGCAGCGAGGTAACCAACTGGAATCATTAGATCCCGGATTGGCATAAAACACACATATTGATTCAGGGTTTGTTACAAGCACATGCAATAGTTACTAGGTTATCCTTTTGGGGTACGTGCAACTTCTGGGGCTTGCAAATCATTGAGGAGTAAGCGAGGGGCAATGAAACTAGACATAAAAAGGCGAGGCTCGAAAGGTAATTGTCAAAACGCACTCCACGTTTATAGAGCGGTTGGGTGGGACCGGTGGACTTGTTCTACGAACATTTCAAAAAAATAAACATTGAACGCGGAACTTCACCGGCAGGCAAGGTACCGAGACCGCTCCCCCGGGACTAAAGGAGGCAGGGGCTGTGGTGTTTTCTCCTTGGAACCAGCGGGGCGTGGGGCTGGAGGCGCGGGAGGCGGCGCGGGCCCAGCGCTCGCGCCGGCGGGGCCGGGAATTTGGAGAGGATCCCTGGTCGCGCAGCCGCGGCGGGAGCGGCGGCGCGCGCAAGTGCGCGTGTGAGCGAGCTAGAGAGCAGGCGGGCGAGCGAGTGCGCCGGGTATTGGCAGCTGAGGAGTGGAGGCTGGGCGGCTCCGACTCCCTGACGCCAGCGCGACCAGATCAATCCAGGCTCCGGGAGCGAGCGAGCGAGCGAGTGGGCGAGCGGGCGGGCGGGCGGGAGGAGGAAGGAGAGGCCGAGCCGCTGAGCCCGGGCCGAGGCGCGGGGAGGGACCCTGCGAGCGCAGCGCCCGGCCGGCCGGACCGGGGCCGCGGGGGACCCCGCTCGCCCGGTCAACTCGTGCGCCCGCGTGGACAGGCGCGCAGCCAACCCGGTAAAACGAAACAGACCCGAACCCAACTTTCCCCTCCGTCGCGTCCTCGCCCTCCCCTCGGCGCTCCGGGCTTCCCAGCGCCGCCGCCGCCGCCGCCGCGGGCTGGGGCGGGCGCGGCCCGGCCGGGTGGCCACGATCGCGCGCGGGGCCGGCGGCGCGGGCTGCGGCGGGGAGGGGGCTCTTCCCCGCGTGGGGCGGACCGGGGATTCCCCCCCCCCCATGATGGCGCCTCCCGGCCGCTCGGAGGAGCAAGCCTGCCACCTCCTCCTCTCCTCGCGCCTGGCCAGCCGGGCAAGGCTCGGGCCCGTGTGCCCCCCGCGTCTTTGTTGGGTCTGCGGTGGGGAAGCCGCGTTCCTCGGTCCCCGGCCCTGCCTGCGGCCGGCCCTCCGCGGCCACCCTCCCCCTCCGCCCGCTGCCCGTTTCCCTTTCCCTTCCTGCAGCCGAGCCTGGGCCGTCGGCGCGGCCCGCGGGCCCATTGTGTCCCGCGCCGGCCCGGGCGACCCCTGCGGGAGTCGGAGGGCGGTCGCCGGCGCTGCCCTCTCCGCGGAGCGGGGCTGTTGTAAAGGGGACACCCGGTGCCCTGGGTCCTTCTGCGTCCGGGGCGGGCTCCTTCCTGTGCCCCCTACTAGCGTCTTGGGGGTCGAGGTCAAGGAAAGTTCGTACTGAAATTCCCTCTCATTTATTCAAAGGTTTGGCGGCGGCGGCGCGCGTATTTTTTTTTTTTTCTCTTCCGCCTACACCCCCCGGAGTCTCCGAGTGTCGTCTCATTCCTTTCCCTTTCCCGGATTCGATTGCCTCACTGCATGTGTATTTGTGAGTTCGCTGTGCAGCAACTGTTCATTTACTCTGCGCCCGGTCTTTGTTAGTGTTTCTCGGGGTTGTTTCTGCAGGAAGGGGGGGGGGGTGTTGGGTGTGAGAGAGACAGACGTGGGCTTGTTTTTCTAGTTGCTTAATAAATATGAAGGCTTCCAGGGAGAGCGTTTGCCTGATGTACTTTGGGAAGGGAGGGGGAACAAATGCCTGCCGGATCTTACAACCACAGTAGCTGCGGCTTTTGTTTATTTTGCGGCGCGGACGATGTTTCAGTGCACTTGCAAGGTCCCCGGCCGGGCGCTTCCCTTCTGAAAATAGAGGCGCGTCTCCGAACCCTCTCCCGAGAAAACATCGTTGTCGTGAGTGCTGTGACAGCCGGCCTCTTGCTTTCCCCTGAGGTTCTCTTGCTGAAATTTCAGAGTAGGTGGAATGATACAGAAGTTGCCTGATCTCTGTATGTGCTTCCTCTTACTGAAACTCCTAGCAAGCAGCTCAATCGCAAAATGCCTTTATTTCAGAACGTTTCTCGCTTTCATTACCTGCCGTGGATAACATGCCTGCATTCAGTAGCACAATGAGAAAACTGTTCTCTGCCCATGTTGATTTTTCATCTTGTTTCTCATTACCTCTTGACGCTTTATTGGAGGTAGCTGAGCTGTATTGGAACCACGATTTAAAAAGAATCAGGGCAGAATCAATGTGCACTGCCCCGGGATTTTCAATTAGTATAAATATTTTGCATCAGTGTTAATTCTGATGGAGGTGCCAGGCCTAAATATGCTGTAACTGATTTAAATGTTTGTCCTCCCCTCTCTCTCCCTCTTTCCCATTTGCAGTTATTTGATATTTCTGTGCAGGTGGTGTACATTTGTGTAATATTGCAGTTCTTAGGAAACTGTAACCAGGGTCGTGGGAGATGATTTTCTAGAGGTGGGCGATGTCAGAGCCTCTGGAGGATCCAGGCAGGATCGGGTTTCTTCTGAGGGTAGGGATTTGTCCTTGATTTAGTTTTGACCCCTCCAAGCATAGGTATGTAACCAAATACATTTTTCCTTTTTGCAGTATCCTTTGGTTTTATACCCTTGAAGAGCTGATGACCTTTGCATTTTAGAGAAACGACAGTTTTTAGGCAATTTAAAATATGAACTTCTTACACCTCTTGGAATTTAATTTTTTTTCTACTAAGTTCATTAAAGCATTAAGAGGAAGTAAGTCTCATTTTTCCAAATACATTTATTAGTTGAAAACTAAATTGCAGTTTGTGATTTTGATTTCTAGTAAGTCTGGGTTTAGTAACTTGGTTAGAGTGGAAAAAGAATAAACTTGAGTGTAATGAGATGAGTATATTTAAGCTGCAGTCGCCTACATAATCAAGGCCAAGTTGTGTGTGTATAAAAGATCTCATTTGTGTAGTCTTACAAGGCTAATGGAAGCATCATTGAGGCTTTATAAATAATGTAAGTTGTGTATAATGTAGAGTCTCCAGAGACGGCAGAGAAAGCATCATTACCAGCCTTTTCAACCTGCTGGAGATCTTAAATTGATTTACAGCACTGAACTGGTGCAAAATGATACATCAGGATGACATGGGGTCAGCCTGTAAAAGTCTATGATGTCAGCCTATTAGTTCAGTCATCATAATTAAACCATATTACAGGGGCAGCTAAGCAGGAGTCTGGCGTTATCCTTCAGATATGGGTGGTACATGGATTTTGTTTATAGTGGAAAGGCCAAACTGGCAAGGAATGCTAGTGTTTCTGAAAAGGGGAAAGGCTTACAGAACTCTGAATTGCTGAAAAAATTGAAGCTAAATTAAGGCATGTTCAGTCTGCATTGTCTAAATAGCTTTCCATTTGGTAGTGGAGAAACAGATGCTTTGAGGGTGCCGATAAGGACCCTCAAAGCAGCTCTGATCCATGCACTGAATCATGCTTCATGTGAGCTTGAATTTAACTTGGCCTTAAGGACCTTATAAAATATCAGAGGACCACGTATTTCACATCTCTGATCCTTTTATTAACACTGAGTTGCACTGTATTGATGCAAACGCTGATACGTTATTTCTTTAAGCATAGTTAGCAGGTCTCCACTGGAAACAGAGATATTTGAATTGAACATATAAACAGTTCAGGAAAAGAAGATTCTTAGTTTTTGCTTAAATTTCTGGCAATCCTTATTCAATTTATGGGTCATCTAGGGCTGTGCCGTCCAATTAGGTAGCCATAATCATGTGTGGGTATTTAAGTTGAAATTAATTAAAATTAAAATAAAATAAAAATTCATCTCAGTAGCACTAGCCATAGTTCACGTGCTCAGTAGCTAATGTGGCTAGTGGCTACCACCTTGGAGAATGTATACATAGAACATTCCCATCATCACAGAAGGTTCTATTGGACAGTGCTGCTCTAGACCTTTCGCCTCTGCTCATCCACACTTTCTACTCACCTTTCAGCTGCTTCTCTACTTGGTACCTCTGTGGATGAGTTTGTGAGGTCGAAGGGAGAAAGAAATATGTCAATTAATTTTGCTGCTTCCTAGTTGCTCTTGTTAAAAGAGTTTGGAAGTGACAGTTGAAGCTACTGCATAAAACAAGGTTGACTTTTCTGTCAATCATATTTATCGTTGGTGTCATGGCTTCTAATTTGATTTAGAGCTTTGGGTAGGAGAAATTGTAGCTGATTTTTTTTCTGTGTCCTTGTCTTTAATACTCATATCTCATTTAAGCATCAAAACTTCCCTAAGTACTGTCGTTGTCACCTTTTTACAGGTAAGGAAACTGAGTTCTGAGTGATTCATTGTCTTGCCTCAGGCTACGTAACTAGTCATTATATTCTTAGCCATGAAGTGAACAAGGCAAGCTCACTCTAGAGCCTCACTTTTCTAAAAAATTAATTAATTAATTTTTGGCTGTGTTGGGTCTTGGTTGCTGCGCGCGGGCTTTCTCTAGTTGTGGCGAGCAGGGGCTACTCTTCATTGCAGTGCGCAGGCTTCTCATTGCGGTGGCTTCTCTTGTTGCGGAGCACGGGCTCTAGGCGCACGGGCTTCAGTAGTCGCGGTGCATGGGCTCAGTAGTTGTGGTGCAGAGGCTTAGTTGCTCTGCGGCATGTGGGATCTTCTCAGACCTGGGCTCGAACCCGTGTTCCCTGCATTGGCAGGCGGATTCTTAACCACTGCACCACCAGGGAAGTCCCCTCACTTATATATATATATCTATATCTAGAATACCTGAATAATCATTGTTCTGCTGGGCTTTATTATTCTGGTATAGATATGACTTTGCTTTTATTTTTTAGTCTTTTAGACAACTTTGCCTTCTATTGTGCTTTTCTGGACCATCTTCTGTTGTCTTCCTTTAAGTGCTTAAGAAAGGAAACATAATGTTAACACCTCTCTAAGCAGAACATAATTGGAAGACTAAATCTGACATAAAAGTAATGCATTTCAAAGCCAAATTGGTTTTATCTCTGCTTTTCTGGATAATTCCTGTCACTTTCCCCTTGCTTTTTTCTTGTATTATCACAAGCTGATGGTACTAAAAAAGAAAGTTCTAGTAGTTCAGTTTATCTCATTAAAATTAGTCTTCTTTAGCTGGTAAACACTGCACTTTGAGATGCAAATAGTTCATTGCAAATTCCTTGGAATTTATTGTTTTACATTTATGTCTATTTTTGTATAGTCTTACAGTTCAGTCATTTTTATTTTTATTTTTTTTCATCAGGGCTATTTAAGAATTTGATGAAACCCTGGATCCCCTATCACGCTCCCATCCTCCAATCCAAAAATGCTTATATGCCCTGAAGCTTGTGTGTGCACAGAAGTACCCAAATTTCAGATGAAGGACATCCATGGGACTGCCTTGCCAAGTGTGTTCATAAACACTGATTTGTAATTTCCTTTACAAAGAATAGAGATATTGAGTGTTAAAAGCTACTTTGATGTTCCTATCAAGTTGAGCAATCCGAGGCCCAGGGAAGATAGCGGACTTGCCTGAAGTCACCCATCCAGTGATTGGAGGAGGGAAAGCCTGCACCTGGATCACTGTCATTGTCAAGTTCCCATTTGTTTGTTTTTTCCTTCCTCACTCGCTGTGCTCCTGGGCCTTTGGTCTGAGCATTTCCAGTGTTAATTGGGGAGGGGAGGAAAGGAGAATTTTTTGGCATGATGTTAACTTTTTGTACCCAACATTATTTGAGCTGAGTATGAATCAAGTCTGACAACCTCAGATGTTTTTTACAGATTAAAATTGATTTTTTTTTTTTAATTTTAGAGATGGAAAAGAAACGACTTATACCTGATTTAGTCAATGGGACCTTACTAGAAAATGGTAGATCCGAGATTCTACGAAGTTCAAATTAAATCAGGCAAGTCTGCTGTACAAATCTCCTCGTTTGGCTCTCAAAAACAAATCATATTCCTAACCAAAAGTCAGAGATTGGGGTATTTAGGGAAGGAGTTAGGAGGTACTAGGGAGAGAATTGGAAAGGTCTAAGGAGAAAAGGGATAATTTAAATATAAAAATTTAGAAATGAAGTATAAAGTTATAAAATGACATTGAGGCTGATGAAGTGTTCTGTGTAATTGTACTTCTGTGTGTGGTTTTTCTTTTCTTTTTTAAAAACTTACTATCACCGGTTTATTATGAAAGGATATAACTCAGGAACAGCCAGATGGAAGAGATGGACAGGGCAAGGTATGGGGGAAGGGCGCCATGAGCTCCATGCCCTCTCCAGGCGCCCCACCCGCATAGCACCTTGATGTGTTCACCGGCCTGGAGGCTCTGGTCTTAATTTTTGGTACCAAGATTAGCAGGAAGTGCTTTGGTAACAAATAGAGGCATCTCCATTTTGCCTCGAATTGAAATCTCTTGACTCTTTATCCCCCTTTTCTGCTATTACGTCGTATTGCAACTATTTAGGCTAATCTGGTGACCTGTCATCTGATTTGCTGCAAAAATACCTGAAGTATTTTTAATACTTCTGGAGTTACTGCCTTAAAAAAAAAAAAAACTAAGTTGCATGAATGTACTTACTTAAAATCTAAGTCAGAATCTTCACTATGGTGTTCATTATTAAAATAATGTCAGTTTTAGAGATGTACTACTAGTCCTAGGCAAAAAAGTAACATTTACAGCTATTGCTGGCTGATTTGCAGAAATGAGCGGGCCCTGTAGAACGTTCATTTGCATAAGGAAAGCTGTCTTTCAGATGGGAAAAGCCAATCTTTCAAAAACAGTTCAACTCCAATGACTGCATCGGGCTTTTAGGCTGATACTGGGAACTGCAGTATTTGAGCAGTTTAATCTAACATCTTTGTGATTTTTTAAAAATTAATTTATTATTTTATTTTTGGCTGCGTTGGGTCTTCGTTGCTGCGCGCGGGCTTTCTCTAGCTGTGGCGAGCGGGGACTCCTCTTCGTTGTGGTGCGTGGGCTTCTCATTGCGGTGGCTTCTCGTTGCAGAGCACGGGCTCTAGGTGCGCGGGCTTCAGTAATTGTGGCATGCAGACTCAGTAGTTGTGGCTCATGGGCTTAGTTGCTCCGCGGCATGTGGGATCTTCCTGGACGAGGGCTCGAACCCGTGTCCCCTGCATTGGCAGGTGGATTCTTAACCACTGCGCCACCAGGGAAGCCCCCTGTGATTTTTTAATAAGCTAAAATCAGAACTTTAGAGAACATTCCCTCTTGAAGATAAAGCATCAAACTCTCTAAGGTTTGAGGGAATCCATACCTGGCAATTCTCCCAAATCTCTCTGCTTGGTTCCTAGTGTTCACATAGGAGCCTTATATAGAACCCAGGTCTATGGTTGGTGGATTGATTTCTTAACTAATTTTCTTGAGACAAGCCTGGATTTCAAGGAACACATACAACATACACAGCAGTTACTTATGCATCTATATGCTTTTGAGCTCACGGTGAAAATAAATATTCACTATGTCATGTTTGCGAAAAGGAGGATAGAGGGATCTAGCTTTTGATTCAAAAATATATTTATACGTGTAATTTTTTAATGCTTTATTTGTAGTTTCCCCTTAATTTTAGGGCAGCTGTACTATATTTTTTCCTACAATTCCAGATAGTTAGGGTATAGTTACTCAAACTATTCATTCATTTTCCTCTCCGTGTCTATGTTTTGTGGTTTCTTTGCGGTGTGCTTATGCAAAGTGGAAGTATTTCAGACCTTTATAGTATTTTTTCTTTCAGTTTCGAATACCACAAGAAGAAAAGGGAACTCATTATCTTTCAAGTATTATAACTAGGCATTAAATTAAGTCATTAGTTAGCTAAATGCAAGATCTTTTGTTTAGATTGAAGGAAAACATGTCTTTTTAATGGAGGAGAGGGGTATTAAATATCTCCTTATTTGATAATTTTGATGCAGTGTGGTAATGAGCATATGCTTCACTTAGTGAATCTGTTAGTTCAGAGTGGCTCAGTAATTAGTGAGGAGACCCACAAAAATGAAAAATTAAATGCAGCATCACAAGAGTTGTTGCAGGGTAATATAGGGGTAAGTTGTACAGACAGTTCACATGAGGCCCACTGTGATGTGGAAGGATGTGTGGGTTTGCACTGGGAGAAGGAAGAGACATTTGGGCAGAGTAGCGGCGTGGAAGACTCAAGGTAACAGGAGCAGCGCTGTCCGATAGAACTCTCTGCAGTGATGGAAATGCGCTGCATCTGTGCTGTCCAGCACTATAGCCACTAGCCGCGAGTGGCTGCTGTGCATTTAAAATGTGGCTAGTGCAGCTGAGGACTGCATTTTAAATTTTCATTAATTTATGTTTAAATAGCCACCTGTTTAACAATGAGCTATCACGTTGGACAGCACAGATCTGGAGGCCAGTCTGCAGCTCTGGCTGACCACAGAGGGTATTCCTGATGCGGTCCCGTGTGGTGAGCTGGGAGAGGTGTTTGGAAAGGTTAAGTTGAGGATGAGGGTTTGAGGACCTCAGCGTGCCAGAATAAGGAAGCACTGGGAAGTCACAGAAGGTGTTTGAACTTGCAGTTTGGGTTGGAGAGGGTAGAGTCCATATGCCAGGAGATTGATAAGAAAGCGCTTTGAGTTCTCTCTCTCTGATGGGGTGGGTTTTGTGAGTGAAAAGACACCTGGTGGTTATTTGGCTATAGAGTAATGGGAAAGAGGGGTGTCAGATTATCCTTAAGTTTCCAACCTGAGTGGCTGGAAAATTAATAAAGCCTTTACTTAAGAATAGAGAAGAACTGGTTCTGGAAGGAATAAAAATTGTGTGAATGATAAATTAGAATTGACAGGTTGAATTTAAGGTGGGGTATCTAAGTATTCTACAGGCAAGTTGGAGATACATAACTAAGCTAAAGCCTAGGGGAGGGCTTGGAGCTTTACGTAGATGCCAAGTAGTGATCTGTTGGGAATGATGGTGGAACGTCCGGGAATGGATGGGTATTTGGAGAGGATCATGTACAGAGAAACAGAGAGCTGGTGGGTTGAATCTTCCATTGATGCCCACAATTAGGAAGTGGTAGAAAGGAGAGGCATGTTTGAAGTAGACAAAAGAAGGAACTGAAAGGAAGGTGTGGGGTCAGAGGAGAAGTTAAACCAGGAAGCCAAGGGAAGAGAGATTCCAGAGGAAGGTTCAAAGGGGGACATGTTGTATGGTTCAGGGTGAAGGAGAGAAGGTCAGGGTAATCAAGTGAATGCAGCTGAGGTGAAGAGACTGAGTATATTAAGAAATAAGAAACAGAGTCTTCTATGCCCTCGAGTGATTTATGTTTCAAAATTGATGAGACGACTTCTTATTTGAAGGTTGAGGGAAAGAAGTTAATGGACAGAAAGCAATCAGAGATGAGATGATGGAGGTAGTGATCTGGAGCGCAGGTGACAAAATACTAGTCATGGTAAGGAGGGAGATTGTCTGAGAAGGAAGCAGAATGGGGTCTGAGAGAGGAAAGCGGATGGCACAGAGCTCATGTCAGCTTGCGCTGGTTTTCCCAGTAGTGTCGGAGGCAAGTCAGTCCCTTCATTGGGATGGTGAGCCGGGAGAATCAGAAAATGGTGCTGCAAGTTTAAGAATAATGGAGAAGGTTTGGAAGAACGATTGTAGGTGATGTGCCAGGAAATCTGTGGCGAATTCAGAGGCTGAGCAGTCGGAGGAAGCCTGGGGTGAGGTTTGACGTGGCTGTAGAGTAGACTAGTAATTGCTGCTTTTTAGTGTAACTTGGTGCCTGAAAGTAAGATTGGAGAGGAATGTTGGCAGAGATGATTCTGGCTGAGGGATAGAAAATAGGCTAAGAAATGAGGTTCTAGAGTCAGGTTGCCTGGGTTTAAGTCCCAGCCCCCAACACTGACTTGCTTTTTTATAACTTTGGGAAAGCTGCCATTAACTTTTTTTTCCTAATTTTTAAAAATTGAACTATAGTTGATTTACAGTGTTGTGACCATTAACTTTTTTTTTTTGACCATTAACTTTTTGAACCTCACTTTCCTCATCTGAAAAATAGAGATAATAGTATCAGCCTCAGGATTGATAGAAAGATGAGATGAGTTATCCTTCCATATTTCATCTAAGATGCTGTTAATCATAAGATGTTATTTCATGTACTACTGAGGAAAAAAACATCATTTAGGCACAACATACCACTGACTGTAAATTTCCTGGTTAGGAGAGGGTACATCTTGCATTCAGTGAAGTACAGGATACATAAGGGACTTAGCCTAGGACCTGGCACATAATTAGCATTTGGAAAATGTTAGCTATTTAATATTTGTAAGAGTCAATGTGATTGTAGAGTCTAGAATGTTAATGAGAGCAATATCGAATCCAACCTAGATAAGGGGTTACAGGTTATAAGGAGTCTAATGGATTAAATGAACTGAGAAGGGTTAAGCAATGGGAATCCTGATAATGAAATTGTGGAATATCAAGTTTGGGAATTTGTAGATGGAGCGTTTCCCTGACAATGCCAGCTAAAGTTTTTTAAGAAAAGTATAGTAATTGAACTAAGAGAAGAATGCCCTTTATTGATTTTAAAAAGCTATTTAAAGTTGCCCAGAGCTTTTAAAAGTAAGTATTGTGAACTTATCTATGGATTTTTCTTACACTATTCATTAGTGTTAAAAAATTTTTTTTCATTAGAGAATACACACTCAGTGAAGAAAGATTCCGGCGTGGATTCTGGTCATAGTGTCAGAAGGAAAGGGGGAGATGGATTCTCGATTATCATTGATTGAGTGAATTGTCATTTTCAAGAGATGGGGGTATGGGGGCGGGGGTAGTACTAATAGCTGCTTGTAGAGCTCTTTTGTTTTTGGTTTTTGTTTTGGCCACGCTGTGTGGCATGCGGGATCTTAGTTCCCCCACCAGGGATCGAACCCGTGCCCCCTCCGTTGGGAGTGTGGAGTCTTAACCATTGGACCACCAGGGAAGTCCCTGTAGAGCTCTTTTAAACATGGCTCAGAAAGCAGAAACCATAAAGGAAAAAATTATAGATTTGACAACATTTATGTGACCAAACACACACTCTTGAATGACCACACACAAAAATACAACCGTTCAAATTTGCAGCAAGTTACTCTTCTTGTAAAAAACTTAAAATCAATAGGAAATTCCACCCCTACAGAAAAATTGGTACATGGACCTGGAGAGTATCATACTAGGTGAAGTCAGGCAGACAAAGACAAGTATCATAGATATCACTTATAGGTGGAATCTAAAAACATGATACAATGAACTTATTTACAAAAGACTCACAGACGTAGAAAACAAATTTATGGTCACCAAGGGGGAAAGCGGGGGAGGGATGAATTTGGGATTAACAGATACACACTACTCTATGTAAAATAGATAAACTACAAGGATCTACTGTATAGCACAGGGAACTATACTTAATATCTTGGAATAACCTATAATGGAAAAGAATCTGAAAAAGAATGTGTGTGTGTGTGTGTGTGTGTGTGTGTGTGTGTGTACATACACCTGAAACGTAAATCAAGTATGCTTCAATTAAAAAAAAAATAAATGAAATTCTGGGCTCCTAAAAAAATTGGTAAAGGACAGGAACAATTCACAAATGAATGAAATGCAAACTACTAATAGACATGAACTGTTCTGCCGTGTCCTGGATGAGACTCTTCACTGGAATGGGGACGATGTCTTCTCTTTTACTTTATTGTATCATTCTTTGTGGACCAGGAAGGATCAGTCTGGGGAAACTGGGCTTTTCTCACCGAAGGAAAGGAAGCCAAAATTTCCCTGCCTCCTAAGAGAAGCTGGGGTCACAAGGAGGTACACAATGAATGTAAGCTGGAGTTATAAGAGGCCATCTCCATCCCATTTCCTTGATGTTGCCCTGCTACCCTCATGACATTGGGCTAGGAGTCTCCTCATTGGAATGTGAGGTGTTCCCAGTGCTTTAGGGGCTCTCAGTTCTATGCAGGTTCTCAACCAGCTGGCATGATGGGTGAACTTTTATTTTTTTTTTTTTTGCGGTACGCGGGCCTCTCATCATTGTGGCCTCTCCCGCCGCGGAGCACAGGCTCCGGACGCGCAGGCTCAGCGGCCATGGCTCACGGGCCCAGCCGCTCCGCGGCATGTGGGATACTCCCGGACCGGGGCACAAACCCGTGTCCCCTGCACCAGCAGGCGGACTCCCAACTTATCAGTGAACTTTTAAGGATACCAGTGCTCCATAGAGCACATCGAAATGGGCCTCTTGCTCTCCCACCTGAGTTGCAGTATTAGATTTGATTTGTAGTGGCGTTTTCTTATTCATATGAGACACAGTGATGGCCTTAGAACATGATTTTTCTTATTGAGCTAGACTGGTTCATAAGGTATTGAAATAAGAAGTTCTCCCACATAGTAAAACCTCTTATAAAGTGAAGAAAATTTGAAGTTAGGCATTAGCATTTGATTTCCCAGATTGTCTCTTGAGGGTAATAGTTAATGTCATGGGCGTAAGAAAGGCTTCTCATGTGCTGCCCGTAAGGTGGTTATTGGTAGGGTCCTTACCTAACCGAAGTACACTCAGTCTTACGTCAGCCTTGAGTTTCTACCTGGCCACTCGACAGAAGAGGATTCATCAGCATCTTCTGACCCACCATCTCCTCTCTCTTAAGTGATCTGCAAATATTTCAGAGTTGGGGGGGAAAAAAAGGCTTTTGAATTTTACCCACAGGCTTACCACGAGTTTCAGCCACAGGCCAGTTACCCCCGCCTCTTCTTTCGTTAAGTCCTTTCAGAGGACGGTGCCTGGGAGTAGGGGGCCGGAGCTGGTATGCATTGGTCAGAGCCATCCTTCAAACTCTTTAAGCCAAGTTGGGGAGGGAGGATGAATGCCGGCAACACGAGTCTTAATTTTATCAAAAAGGGTCCTTAATTTTATGGGTAGCTTTGTGTGGAAGGGAGTGGTAATGCTACAGTGAGTGTTGCTTTAGGAATTACACCTTTAGCCCTGTGACAGCTCAGCACAGCTGCCTGTACATAGCTTGCCATCCCATCTGTTATGGCTTCCTGTTTTGCTTTGTGTCCGTTGCTGGCTTTGCAGTCTGCATAATTAATAACAACCTCTTTATTTTCCCAGTGTTCGTGTTTGTGTGCTCAGGACTTCTATTCAGTTTGTTCAAGCTCGAGAGAACGAGCTTGGTTTCAAATGGCCTTCTGTTAAACTGTGAGCAAAATTAATTTGATTACCCTTGAAATGATTGGCATCCAAGCTGTATTTATAGCATTTATTTGCATGGAAACACTGAAGAGTTCTGTCTTGTCATACTGTGCAGGCTGAGATGTTGATCTGTATTCCAGGAAAGCCTCCATTAAAAGCGGTGCATCCTCACTGAGCAGTTCTGCTTTTTGTTGAGCCAATATTAATCAATTCAGCAAATGTTTCATGCATCCAGTGCTGGGCTCTGTTTCGGGGAGGGAGAGAGAAACATCTAAGTCAGTTTTTGCTGTGCAGAAGCAATCTTACTGGTAAGAGGAGACTACGATTATATGAAAAGCTAAATAACAAGCCATCGTTACTCATGTTATAGCGTCTTATTTTGAGTGTATTTCTTCAGTAATTGGGATAGCCTTTCAGAATCAAGGGATTAGGAAAGAAATCTAACGTAGTTGGTAGAGCTCCTGCACTGTGCCCACCTCCAGCTTAGTGGATTCTTTCGGCAAGTTTTTGAGCATCTCTACCTATATTTCTGTTCATAGTGTCTCTTATAGAGCTTGATAAAGTTGGGATAAGGGGTCATAAATGTAGGCTTTGCACTGAGATTGTAACTTTGAGGAAAAATGCAAACGTGCTTGTCTAATGCAGCTTCTGTTTTAATAGCTTTTATTACAGTTATCTTATTCATTCTTTAGACTGAGTTCCTTGAGGGTATGTGGACAGTATCTTTACGATCTTGATGTTAGCACAGTGGTTCTCACTTTGCACATCAGAATCCTGTGAATGACAACCACCGCAGAAATGCCAGGGCCCGCCCCTGGGGGGGCTCTGATTCCAGGGTTTCGGTTGGGGAGCTTTTAAAGAAGCACCACAGGTGAGTCTAATGTACAATAGCATTGAGAACTGTCGGCTTGACACACGGTAGTGATGAGTGAACTTTTTCATTTTGATGTGTTTAAAAACATGTCGGGAAATAGGACGTGTGGTATGCTGTAGGTCTGTTGTGAGTATGAACTATGTCTTTGATATCCAGCAGCACTTGCTGCCGGGTGATACCTGTTCTAGGTGCTCCAGACGACCCAGGTAGTTCTGAGGGTTAACTTTTGCTCCCCCTTTTTTAATTTGAGGAGAGAAGAGATAGAAAGAAAGGATATGTGTGTTTGAGAGCTTTCGCTTTTCCCTTCTTGAAGGAATCGGCAATTCCTTGTGTCCTAGAGTCTAGAAGTAGAGCTAATAAATAAAGCTGCTGCGACCTGGGGCACCAAGAGCACAAAGAGAAAAGGAGAGAAGAGTGTTAGCGGAGGTTATCCGGCAGAGTCTGGAGGAGTGTTTGGGTGTCACAGCTGGGGGGAGGGCAGGGCTGTTTCCGCCAGCAAGGATGCTGCCAAATGTCCTGTAATGCTGAGGTTGAGAAACCCTGGAATAGGGGATAAGGAGGGGGCCTGGAAGGCAGATAGGATACTGAAGTGGTCGTGTCACAGATGGCTGTTCCTGCCACACCCGTATGCTGTTTGCTGTGTTAGCCCCTCTCCCAAATCCTCTAGAGTCAAGAGCACTGTTTTTTGCCCTTATCTGTAGATAGGATTGTGACTGCCAGCTGTGTATGAGCCGTTAAAAATGAACATTTTAATATTTTACCTATAATAAAATATGATACTTGAAAGAGTCCTTCAGTTATTTTCCATCTGTACATTTGCTTGAACGGGACAGTATTAATTCACATGCAAAAAAATAAGCCAGTAATTTTTGTTCTGTTTTGCTTACGTTTTCAGTAAAGGATACTAAGAACGATCAGTAAAACGGGAAAAAAACATTACAAAAATAAACCCAGTAAAGCAATCAATCAATCCATCTCTGAGAGAACCAGAATAAAAGGAAAATTTCCAATCTTAACAAAGGCTATCTACTAAAATCTTACTTTTTAAACTGCTGTTTCTTACAGCATCATTTATAAAGGAGGAGTTTGAGGCGGCGCAAGTGTCTCCCTTTTAGGAATGGATAAGAAAATACAGTCTCTATGTCTTTTTTTTTTTTTAAAACCACTACACAGTAAGTGGTAAAAATAAACTAGATTTTAAAAAGAGAACAATCAGTGGGAATGTAAAGAAAATGAATTTCTTAAAAGGAGTTTAATTTTAATATTCCACAGCCTCATCATAAGAAAAGAGTATTACGAGTTGAACACATACGTGGGCTGTTGGTGTGAGGTAATGGTGCCAATTTCCTTGTGTCTTTGTTCAGTTATCGCTTACAACTACTTATCCCTATGCTAGGCTGTTTAGATGAAAATGAATTTAATTTTGTCATCGCTGCCCTGATAAAACTCTTGGTTTTTTCATGTTCTATGAAAGTGGCAAGATGCCAAGAAGGAAAGCAACAACGAAAACAAAAATAAGTTGGGGAGAGAAGGAACCAGGGGGATTAAAGTAAAACCATAAGCACATGCTTGCTTGTCAGTCCCTCTACTTTATGCATGAGACAAAGGAGGAGGTTATTTAGGAGAAGCAGGGTGGTGGAGGGGTTGCCTTGGCAAGCCCTTAACCTTTCTGCACCACGGTTTCATCATCTCTAAAATAGTCTCTACATCATAGGACTCCCGTAAGGATTAAAGAGAGTGAATAGGTATGAAGTGTTCAGCACAGTGTTTGGTGTTTCACGGTGGTGGTGATGGTGATGATGACGACGATATGAGAATGATTTTTTATTCCCTCTGAATACTTGAGCTGTGTTGGAAACTGACAGAGACCATGGATACACTCTTGTGTGATTTCTCCCATAGAGCCACCTGCGTGACAGTCCTCTCTCCCTTCGAAGTGGGTGGTGATGAAGCTGAGAGCTTATGGAGTCCTCAAACTGGGGTGTTTCAGACGTTCTGTAAAGACTGTTCCCAATAGAATGAATTTCCAGAGGAGGATAGAGTGATTTATGTGACGAAATATGTTTTTAAGTTTTTATAACATAATAAAACCATTATAGTTAAGTCTCTGTCATCCACGTATAGATTTTCCACAGCAATATTTGAATCTTGAGCAGGCATTTCTTTAGAATTTACTACATTCTCAGAGTATATAACAGTTTTATGGTTAGTGTAAGCAACATGTGGTAAGGAATTAAAAGCGTTCTTTGATAAAAGCATAATACATATTCGAAAAGCAATGGTTACGTTTTATTAAGGCTGCTTTGGATTATCCATTCCGTGCTTCATCCCCACTGATGCAAGTGGTTGATAGTCAGCTGGACTCGTTTGGATTTCCACATCAGGGTAGGCAACACAAAGCCCCAGATGCACAGGAGATGTAGTTGTAAAGAAATGGCACAGGTTTTTGGCCTCTGTCCCTTAGATAAACAGCCTGAACACGTCCTGTGACTCTATCACGATCAACCTGATAATATATGGTTCTTCAACCCCCCGCCCCCCATACGGTGAGCAGGGTGATGCTGGGAACTGTTTCATACCCATTTTCTTCCTACTGCACCTTTGTGTTGGGGATAAGCACTTAAAGTACTGTTCAGTTAAATAGTGAATTGGTGGAGACTAACGCCTCTTAGTAGTTGAACGTACAAAGGAGGAGAACTTGTGTTCTGAAGCCTTCTAAGGGCACTCTGTTTATTAGGTTTTTCCATCTCGATTGGTCAGTAACTCACTGAGGGGAGGTTAATGGATAGAAACTGGATTGAACAAGGGATCTGAGGCAGAAGAGACCTAGATCGGTGGTGCTGGTCTCACCTAATTCTCTAGGTGATGCTTGCTTGTATCCACAGCATGGTTTCCCTAACGCAGTGAAAGACGGAGCATCTGCTGCTTTTCGCTCTCAGTTGGAGGGAGCTCTCACTGTTCTGGAAGAGGGCTGCTGCCCTTTGTTCAAATTCTCCTCTGAGGTGGCCAAGCGAATGTAAGTCCAGCTTCGTTTTTGGCAGATTGAGAACAGGGTGTCATTGATCATGGAGGAGAGTGAAATCTGGCTGATCTCAATGTTTGTTTCGGTGGTTATGTAAACTTTGATTTTGAGAAGTCATTTTATTCTTCCAGATAACAGATTTACATACTGGAAAAGGGACAGGACCAAATTGCTTTTGAGATATTTGAGTAATACAAAACATTTCTCTGGTAAGAAATTCATGCCCTGAAAAATTGGAAGGAGATTTGAATTGTTAATGGAAAGGGGACTAGGAACTAGAACGGAGAGGAAACTGAATTTTTTGTTATAATATGCCATTTTGTAAAATTGAATTTTTTGATCATGTGGCTGAATTGTATAATAAAAAAGTACATTCCCACCCATATCATATTCACCCAGAATTAGGTCATATGTCCCAACCCCATACATTGGAATACATTTCTCTGAAAATCCTAGTTCAGTGATAATTCCATTCTGGGCAGAGACACTTTCTATTATTTTTTCCTTCGTAAAACGATAAATCTTGTCACCTGTTGGTCATAATACTGTCTCCTGGAGCCGTGTAGAATAAACCTCTTACCTACTTTCAGTTTTTATTTGTTTTTATTGTTAGAGTCTTAAAATTGAAAACCGTAATTGGTTGTAAATAAAAATGGTCTGCTTTCCTGAACTCCCCTCCTGCCAGCTCACTCCTAAAGGCAACCACTTGTTCAGATTTGTTTATTTCCTTCCAGGCTTTTAAAGGTGTGCATATATTATACATGTGCAGGTTTCATTTCTATTTGTGTTTTTAAAATGGGATTGTACTATGTGTATGGTTCTCTAGCTTTTTTTAACTGAACAATTACAGTACGGTTTTCTTTCCATGTTAGACATGAAAGGCTGTCCTCCCCCCCACCTTTTTTCGGACAGTTACATCATTGTCGGATGTACTATAATTTATTTAATCGTTCCATTATCGTTAGATACCTGGGTTATGTGGAACATGGATGATCTTGAACACAGATCAAACGCATCTGAGGATACTGCTTCCCTTGTAGCTGTTTCTGCAGCTGTTTTCTCTCATCACCCTCATACCACCGGGCCTGCTGGAGGTAGGGGCCTCCTAATTGTCTCCTCCAGACCATTCTCCCACCATCCTCCATGAAAACACCCACCTTTGACCATCCTGTCAGGTTATACCACACTTCCCCTCCTTGTTACTCACTCACTGCCTCACTGCCCACCCTCCACCCTAATTCCTACAGGATTTCAGTGTCTTTATTCCCTTCCTGCTGCTCCTATGATCATTCTCGGTCTACTTCTCCAGTGACCTTTGACCCCAGCTCAGGTACTCAGGCTCATAGACCCATAATACGGGATTTTGCACTTCTAAAATTTAAACAGATTTCACCAACTTTATGTTTAATTATTTTCCTCATTTACTTAAGCAATAAAGTGTTATTTGTTCATAGCTTACCTTCAGAATACGCAGTAGCTGGGATCTGACCACTTCTACTGGGCTGATCCAAACCTTTATCATCTTTTTTTTTTTTTTTTTTTGCGGTACGCGGGCCTCTCACTGCTGTGGCCTCTCCTGTTGTGGAGCGCAGGCTCTGGATGCTCAGGCTCAGCGGCCATGGCTCACGGGCCCAGCCGCTCCGCGGCATGTGGGAGCTTCCCGGACCGGGGCACGAACCCGCGTCCCCTGCATCGGCAGGCGGACTCTCAACCACTGCGCCACCAGGGAAGCCCCTAAACCTTTATCATCTTGAGCTGTAACAATTGCCATAGCTTTTTTTTTTTTTTTTTTTTGCCATAGCTTTGTAGCTGGTCTCTTTCCTCCTTCCCACTCCTATCACTCCTCCTCCTTCCATGCCTTCAGACAGTTCTCAGCCCAGCCATACCACAGTCAGCCTGTTAAGCTAGAAGTCAGATCACGTTGGCATCTCTGCTCCCAGCTCGCAGCGGTTCTCGTCTCAGTTCAGAGGGGAAGCTACAGAATCCTTGCGGCGTTCCTGTCTGTCTGCTTCGACCTCCCCTCCCCTCGCTCTCTCCATCCCAGTCACATTGGACTCCTTGCTGCCCCTGGAACATTTCAGGCATATTCTTGCCTCTTGGCCTCTGCCGTTGCTCCCCCTCTGCTTGCGACGTGCTTCCCTAGATATCCACGTGGCTCCGTCCCTCACCTTTTCAGGCTTCTGTTGGAATATCACCTTCTCAGTGAGGCCTTCCCTGACCACAAGAATGTAGGTCCCATGAAGGCATGATCGTTTTTAAAAAGAGAAAAAGCTGTTTCTGTCTCTTGTTCAGCCCTGTGTCCCAGTGCTTAGAATAGTGACTGGCATGTTGTGGGTGTTTGTCGAATGAGTTGAATGACTGTAGTGGTTATCAGCCTTTCTTTTTATCGTTTTCTTTCCTTTTTTGGACAAAGTTAGAACTTCACTGGACAGACAAAAGCTAGGACACAAACTTTGTTTTTTTTGTATAAACAAAATATTATAATTAGCTTATTGTGAACCAGCTCTGTAAATATGTTACATTTTTCAGCATGTTATAATTTTCAAATCAACTTTACGTATCCCTATTTAAGGCTGATGCCAGCCCAGCGGGGGGTAGGTGGTGGAATCAAAATTTCATGGAAGAGCAAATTGAGGCTCAGAGAGGTGTTTTGTTCAGAGAGCAGCTGCTAAGTGGAAAGCTGCTCTTCAGACCTATCTTCTTTCATTCCAAGTGAAGGACTCCTGCTCTCTCATTTAGAAGCATCTCAAAATGACAGAAACATGGTGGGGGTCTTATTTGAAAGCCTGGAGACTGCCCTGATTGCTTACTCTAGATTTCGCCTGCCTTTTGTTTCCATTTGGAAAGCACATAAAATAAATGGTTCACTTTAAAATTCCTGACAATGACAGAGCAACAAGTTTTATTTCTCTCACCTGTGGAGGAAGTGGCCTCCACCCAGTTTTACTGAATTAGGAGGGAAGTGATTTTTTCAAGTGATAAAAAGAAAGAAAATTCCATGCTCTTCCCAGAGGAGGAGTTCAACAATTGGGAGAATGGCGTGAGACCATATGTTGGTTTGTAAAAGGATATAACTTGTAAAGATGTTTCCTTTGATGCCTGTGATGAATATGGATGTGTTTCCCTTCTAGAGGGTCCTGATTAAATTATTCAATTAAGCCCGGAGCTGGAGGATCTAAATATAGGGAGAGGGTTCAGGCTGTCCTGCCTTGTGGGTGTCAGCTCACCCCTACAGATGTGCGTGTTTGTTGTCATAAATAACACCTGCCAGATCAGTGGAGAAGGAGAAATGTTCCAAAAAATGAAATACAGCAGAGTATTTTTCTTTTTTAAATAAAAGGGACAGTTTTTTTCCGCCCTTCGGCCTATTCCATTTTCATTTGTGAATTTGGCATTTGAATTACTGATTTTTTTTTTTTTTTTCTTAACCTGATTCATAGACTTTAGTATCTGTTCTGGTTTCAAGTGTAAATCTACCACTTACTAGAATATGATCTTGAAACAGGTACTTAACCTCTGATCCTTAGGTTTATTACTAAAACTGAGAGAATGCTATACATCTTGAAAGATTGCTATAAGAAGTCAATACGATCGTGTTTGTAAAAACGACCAATATAATCCTTGCATAAGGTAATAGCTCAATTAAAATAATTTCATTTGTTAACGATTGAATCATTCCTCACTGGTCGCTTATGGGAATTTACCGCATTTAGCGTGCTTTGCAATCAGTAAAATTGCTATACTACGATAACAATGACTCAAAGCGAAGAGTTTTTTCTAAGAGACGACTGTATACTTTTTCCACTTATAGTCTGTACAGTTGAACTTGCACATGTCCCTGCTCTGCAGTTCCCAGTGTTTGAGGAGTAAGCACTTGCAAGCCAAATGAGTCTATACAATTTTTGAGTTGAGGTGACTGCAGATGAGATTTATCAGAGTGAGGCCTTTAGGACCTGGATATCTTGAAAGGCTACCACGTGCTGAAGGACAGCTTTCCATTACAAGCATGAATTCGAGAACAGGGATTCAGGGGGATTAAGGAATGTTATACAACTTCTAGAGAAGTGGTAAGGAGATGTAGCAATAAGGCAAGCTTGTTTGTTGAAGTTGAGGACAGCAAGAAAACTTCTAAGTGTCTCCAGTCTACTTTAACTAAACAAGTAATCGTCTCGTGAAACAAAACAGAACTGACACTTGTTACTCTATAAGGGAAGCTCTGTGACTAAGAAAAATTGACCAGGTGCCCTGTCAGCAGCCAGAATTTGTCAGGATGGAAGGACTTGTGTATGCAGAGCAGAACCAGAAAGAGTTCTTGTCTTGAAGAATTTTCTAACACAACGAACATATATTAAATAGCATACTTGGTGCAACTGAATGCATAAACTACGGCCCTGTCCTTAGAGACGCATCTAAGTGCGACATCCCTAAACTCCTTGCTTCATTGTCATGAAGGGGATGCTGCTTTTGGTCGAAATGTCACCGCTCACGATGAACTTCCAACTGGTAGGTGGTGAGCTCTTCTTTTTGATTCCTAAGATTCCTACTCACTTAACACTGTTGAGAGACCACATCACGGCAGCCCTTGCCAGCATGTCCCTCAGGTCACACCTGAGAGACTGGTAGACTGTCTGTTAGTGCCTGTGTTTTAAAGGCACCGGTACCTGCGTGACTTCATTATGAAAAATAGCTTTCAAGAGCTGGTCCACTCTTCCACCTTCACCCCCTAGTTTCTCCAGACTTGGAAAATTAACCTTGAAAACAATTTTTTAATGAAAAAGAGGCAAACTAGCTATTCTGTGTCATCAAACTGACATTTGGAAAGTTGGGAAATGTTTGGAAGTAACCGAAACAAGGCTTTATAGTAAGAGGCTCAGGACAGTGAAGTCTGCCTTCTGAATGTTTGTGACGGCAGGACTTTGCTGTAAGACCAGCAGAATTCTGCGATTGCCAGTGGATCTTTTTTTTTTTGTAAAAAGTATTATTTAAAAAATGTTTTCTAATTTTTTTATTCTTTTTCAAATTCCTTTCCCATTTAGATTATTACAGAATATTGAGCACAGTTCCCTCTGCAATACAGTTAGGTCCTTGTAGGTTATCCATTTTAAACACTGCAGTCTGTACGTCAATCCCAGACTCCCAATCTGTCCCTACCCACCAGTGGATCTTCGTATCGCTTTCTTGTGTAGGGACTTGGTTTAAATATATTTTCTTTTTCTGAGGATTCAATCAGAGTAGAGTTCCTGTTAGCCCAACTTCTCAGCAAAGAAGTAGGTAGTTTAAAAAGCGCTTTCAAGTCTGTAAAAGAAATGGAGAGAGGTTTTATTCATCCTCATTTTCTTCTTGTTCTAGGATTTTTTTTCCCCCTTTATTTTGGTTAGTGGTGAGCTTTATTAAGCTACATTTGACCCGTTTGAAATTGAGAAATGTTGAGTGAAGGTCCAGGACTAACTGCTAGTTTAAAACAGGAAAAGGAAATGCAGAGGGACTTCACCTGTTTTCTCCTTCAAGACAAGTATCCCAAAGCCAGATGAGTTCCTAATTGCAGTAACCGGGGAATAGAAACATTTGAACAGGTTATTTGTTGAAACGACGTCACAGAATCACAGACCATCGTTGCTTTGAGATATTTTCTGAGACTGAAATAGCTGGAGAAAACCCATCTCCGTTTTTATTTTCATTGTGATGGCATTATACTTGTGTAGCAAATTTTAACTCGTTTTTTCCCCTGTTTCCCCTGGTATGTTAACTTTCTGACTCTTTTTGATGTTTTAATTTAGCTAAGCATCTTGGGGGAGGCAAGAGTTCTCATCAGGCCTTGAATCCTATCTGAAATCGGATGTTAGGCTAGATGACACATACCTTTCCACAGAACTAATTAATATTGCCGCCAGTCACTTTATACAACACACCTCTGATGTACTTTACACCTCCATGGCATTCTGGTGAGGTATTTGGTGAAATAATTTAGATACAACTACCGAACTACAGAAATCATGTAGTTTGCTTGTGATTTCTCTAAAGCCGCACAGTAGCTCTTCTTTAGGAGCTAGTCTTACTTTTTCTGTTTCTTCACAAGATCATCTGTTTAAGAAGAGCTAGTGGTATAAGTCAGGAAATATGCCTACAGTTTATTTAGTCACTTGGAAATACTTGTTTCCCCCGCAAAATGGATCAGGCATTTTTTTACAGAAAGATAATTTTTGTAAAGTTTCGTTTTTCTTAAGTAACACATCCAACAGTTACACAGTTCCAAAGCGAAGTTAATCAATACCCCTGCGTTTAGTTCCTTGATTCTTTTGATCTTTATGCCTTGATGTTTTACCATTAGAGTTAAGACAGTAATGAACCAAAGAACAAGAAGTCGGGGGTGGGGGAGAGTTGCTTGCTTCATTGACGGTAGACCATTTATCTCCTTTTTTTTTTAAGGTACTAGCAGGGAGTCTTTGATGTTTTTCCCCCCAGTCACTTTTTTGGAGCCTGTATTTCATGCTGATTTTATTGAATCATTTCATTATTCCCTCAGTCGTTTTGTCTAGTTCACTGAATTGCGTGCCAGTGCAGGAACTGTAACAGCACTGGTCTGAAGCTGTAGAGGGCGACTGGCCATTGTCTGTCTCCTCTCCTCCTCCTTCTGTTAAAGGTACTTGGTTTGTAGCACTTGGCAACTCCCCCCTCCCGCCTTTTTATTGTGCTTCAGATACAAATTAAAATAATTTCCTTTTAAAACTTTCAGTGGGAATCTGGGATCTGAGGCATGGCAGAGAGTGTATTTTGTTGATATTCACACAGTTGGATAATTACATGTTTCTTTGCTAGATGAAGATGAAGAAAATGCCGTTGTTGTGCAATTGGCTAATGAGGTTTTCTTTCAGTATAGAGCGAGTCTCACAGCAGTTAAAGGTATTTTACAGCTTCTTCCTTTTTTCCTTTTAACATTAAGGAATACCACATAAGCTGCAGAATTCAAGAGCCAGGTTGAAAGGAGCATTATAAGTATTCTTCTCATTTGATTCTGGCATTGCTAATAGAAATCCTTCCCGTGGGCGAGACTCCATAGGGAAAGGGCCTGACTTTAGAACCCTGTTTTAAACTGCATTTTTTTTTTTTTTTTTTTTTGGTACGCGGGCATCTCACTGTTGTGGCCTCTTCCGCTGCGGAGCACAGGCTCCGGATGCGCAGGCTCAGCGGCCATGGCTCACGGGCCCAGCCGCTCCGCGGCATGTGGGATCTTCCCGGAACGGGGCACGAACCCGTGTCCCCTGCATCGGCAGGCGGACTCTCAACCACTGCGCCACCAGGGAAGCCCTAAACTGCATTTTTATTACTTCCCAAATCGGGTCACACTGTAAATGCAACCTGATTTATAAGTAGACTTTGTATGTGTCTTGAGTTAATGAATTGAGGTTTTGTTTTTTTGTGTGTAATTTGCAAATATTTGTGTATAGAGGCTTTTAAAAATTTTCAAAGTAACAGTTTTTTATTAAAGAATGTTTGAAAAGTTTTAACAAGTAGGGGAGAGAGAGAGATTATTACCCTTCCAGACCCGGCCACCGTTACATGCTTTGGTATATTTACATAGTTGTTCATGTTATGTATACCGTTATTTTGGTATATTTACATAGTTGTTCATGCTGTATATACCATTTTACATTCTGCTTAAGGTGTTTTCCCAGTTATTTTTATGAACATAATTTTTTAAGGGTTACGTAATATCCCGTTGAGTGGATTATACTACATCTTACTTATTTTCCAACTTTTAGATACTTTTTTTTCCTTATAATAAAGAATGCTCTAATGAAAATCATTATGCAAAAACTTTTTTACCTTTCCAGTGCAGAGTGTTTCCTTAGAGTAAATTTCTAGAAGTGAAGTTGCCGGAACAAAGATCTCCCTATTTTTTAAGGCTTCTAAGGGGGTTCTTTACCAGATGAATGCTTTTGCTTCTCTGTCATTTTGAAATGTTTGTATTTGGAGAAGAGGGAAGGAAATCTCTGTTTGCTGACTCATGTTTTTATTTTGCACTTTAAACTGATAACGCCACTTAGCTTTTGACATAAACTAAAGCAGGAAGTACCAAAAGGGGCAGAAAAAGAATGAGTTGCCTTGCCAAGGCCATAGTGTCATGGACACGTTTGAGTTCCTGATGGGAGGTAGGTTACTTGTTTGACTTGAATATAAAAAAATGCTTAACTCAAGTAGGCAAAAATCAGTCATCAGCCTGTATTTTGTTTCATATGCACATTTATGTGCAAGAGTTTGTGATCTTGTCACTTGAAAGTTTTTAGTGGCATCAGACCCCCCAGCTGGCCCTGTGGTGTTTGGAGAACATAGGGGTTTTTTTTCATTTTTTGTTCCCTGTGCGGAGAAGCCTTTTGTATTGAGGATATCACCTTAGCTGTCTTTCTAAAACATAAATCTAATCACACTGATGCCCTGATTTATGCCTTCCATTTGTCCACAGGATGAGATGTGTGACAGGCCCTTCACAGTCTTGCCCTGCCTTTATCAGCCTTGTATCGTCTACAGCAACCGTGAACCCTAGCATTTCTCTGATGTTGGTGAGAATGAGTAATTTACAAAAGTGGTTTAAAAGTTGAGGCTCTAGAGCCAGACAACATAGGTTCACTCTGGCCCCACCACTTACAACTGTGCGCATGAAACCTCGGACAAGTTATTTAACTTTTCTATTGTATATTTCACTTTCCTTACCTGTAAAATGAGGAAAATAAGAGTGTTCACTAAAGAGGGTTTGTCACAAAGATTAAACTAGTTAGTAGATATAAAGTGCTTGGAACAGTGTCTATCAAGTAGCGATCACTCAGAATATTAGCTCTGTTGTTTTGCAAAATTCTGCTCATCCTTTAATGCTTGTCTGATAGTTCTTCTTTGGGAAAACTTCCTGAAATCCCTGGAATTAACTGTTCTCTCCTTTTCTGCTTTTATTCGTTATCGTTTATACCTGTCGTATAGCTTTTGCACACAGTGTTATTGTTGGTTCAGGGTGGGCAAATGCATGGTACATGGGCCGCCTCTTCTATTCCTGCACTCAGGGTTCACCTTGCTACAGTCCTGGCATTCCTTCCTGCTGAGGTCTGCACTTGACCCAAGACTCCGCAGTACAGTCCTTTAGCTTGGCATGCAGGGGAACCAGTTTGCTTCAAGAGAGTTCACTGTTTACACACTGGCTCTTCAGGATGGAGACATCTTTGCTTCCATCCTCTGTGGATACCGTAGGTACTTAGCAGGCACTCAGTGCAGCTTTGCTGAATGAATGTCACTTTGAGCAGTTAAAGCAAAGGTCTGCAATGGTGGTCCTTAATCTCCCCAACTCCCCACATATTTACCTTCTATAACAAACCCATCAGTGCTAGAGTTTGAAACAGCCCCAGGTGATTTTGATATAAACTCGCCCCCTCTATTTGAAAACCATTGACCAAAATATAAAAAAGCAGTTTTTGGGGTTGAAGAAAAGGACATACAGAATAAGAAGAAATGTATTCCTTTTATAAATTGTTGCTAGAGGACAAGGAAAAGAAGTTGTCTTTCTTGTTCTTTGGCACAATTAACCTTTAGGTAAAAGTAAATGATCATTTCAGGAGGTACACTCTGACCAAGTGTGACTTTTGATGGTAGCATAGTTTTATTTTCTCTTTTTCTGTTCAACGAAAATAACGCCAGCTTCAAAGCACTGGTAAAACTCTTTACCTTACAAAAGGAAACAACGGACCCGCTACAGCCTGTTGAATAAGTAAAGCTCCACACTTGGCCTTCTGATTCCTTCAGGGAGCTAAATCATTCATCAAACATTTATTGAGACTCTGATATGTGCCAGCTACAGGGCTAGGTTCCAAAGCTAGGAAGACAGTAAGATAGAATTCCTGAGTCATTTTCCTCTAGTGAAGAAGTAGCTATAGACATGCACAGCTGTATGTCTATACCACAAAGTAGCTATAGACATGCACAGTTTGCTATGATAGCTGTTCATAATTATTATCCCTTTGAGTTCTGAGGATCAGTAATGATTTCCCCCTTTTATTCCTGTTATTGGTAATTTGTGCCTTCTCTTTTATTGATTTATAGGTTTTTTTAGAGGAATATCTTGATTTTATTCGTATTTTCAAAGAGCTAACTTTGATTTTATAGGTTTTCTCTCTTGTATATATATATTTAATTTTTGCTCTCATTTCTTTTTACTGTCTTTAGGTTTAATTTGCTGTTCCTTTTTTTTTCTTTTGATACATAGAAAATTAGTTTTCAGCTTTTTTTCTTTTCTAATATATGCATTTAAGACAACCCATTTCCTGCTAAGCATGGATTGAGCTACATCTTACAAGTTTTGATGTGTCATATTTTTATAATCATTCAGTTTAAAATATTTTCTAATTTCTCCTGTAGTTTCTTTTTTGACCCATGCATTATTTAAAAGTGTAATTATTTTCAATAACAATACTTTTGGCATTTATTCTTAGTTATACTGTGATCAAAGGACATATTCTGTATGGTTTTATTCCTTTGATATGTGTTGAGATTTGCTTAATGGCTCATGTGGTCAGTTTGGATAAGCATTCCATGTGTTTTTGAAAGTAGTACGTATGTTATAGTTGTTGGGTGCATACACGATTGAGTCAAGTTTTTAAACATGTTGTTAATCTTCTATATCTGTTGATTTCTGTTTACCTGTTTAGTCATTTACTGTGTTAATCTCCCACTAAGATTGTTAATCATTTTAATTCTGTCAGTTTCTGCTTTATGTGTTTTAAAACTGATTACTTGGATAAAAAATTGGGATTGTGATGTATTTGTGGTGGATCAACTCTTAACGTTATGAAATGTCCCTCTTTTATCCTTGGTGATGCTTCTTACTTTACGGCTTCTTTTGCCTGATACGATAGCTGTGTGAGCTTTTTTGGTTAGAATATGAATAGTATATTTCTTTCCATATTTTTTTTCTTTTGGCCATTCTCTGTCTTTATATTCGACGATATGTGTCTCTTGTAAGTACAGTATAGTTAAGTGGTGTCTCCACCCCTACCCCAGTCTTTTGCTTGGCAAATTTAGTCTCTTGATATTTAAGTAATTCTTGAGACTTTGAGGATTAGCTGTGAATCTTACTGTTTTCTATTTTTCCCATCTATTATGTGCACTTTTTTCCTTTTTCTTAAGTTTTTTTGGATTAAACATATTTTAAAAAATAATTCCATATTTTTAACTCCTCTATTACCTTTTTGTGGTTTTTAAATTCTTTCAGTTGTTTGTTTATTATGACATGAATTCATAACATATCAACAATACTTTAATGCTTTACCACAACCTGGGTAGGCAAGGACCTTAGAAATCTGACTTCATTTACCCCTTCTGCTTTATTTGTTATGCGTTTTAATTCTGTATTCTAAACACCACAAGACATTCCTATAATTGTTCTGTAAAGTCAGTATCCTTTTGGAGCTCTTCGTTCTTTCCTGCAGTTCCTTGCTTTTCCCTTGTGCCTGAAAATTCCTGCTGGAAGCCAGTTCTCTCAGATTTTGTTTGTTGGAGAGCATATTTATTTCACAGTCATTTTGAATGATTTTTCTCCACTAAATATAGAATTCTGAGTTTCCAGCTTTTTATTTGTAGGCTAAAGATGTCATTTCACTGTCATCTGGTTTCCATTGTTTCTGTTGAAATGTCAGCTGTCAGCCTTATTGTACTCATTTTGAAAGTATTGTGTCTTTTTAAAGACTTTTGTGGTAGGGTTTCAGCAATTATACTGTGATATGACGCATTAAAACTTGTGGATACCTTTCCGTCTCTCCTTCTTTGGATTTGTAGGCCTTCATGAATCTGTGGCTAGACATCTGTTGTCACTTTTGGAAAATCTTTGGCCAGTATCTACAAATATTTCCTCTCTCACAGTTTTTCTCTCCTCTTTTCCCATCATCTTGTTCCAGTCTAGTGTTAAGATGATTCTATTAAGATGATTCTAGGCTGTGTTTCAGTGTTTGTAAACACTGGTCCATTTCAGTTTTACCCTTGCACACTAGGGCATACCTCTTCAGGGGTCTCAACTGAAAGTCTGGTATGTTTACCAGGCCCTCAACTCCATTTTTCTTTTTTCTCTTTTTTTCTCTCCTCAGCACTGTGAGACTACTGAAATCTCTGTTTGGTTCTTTAGCCTCTTTCTGCTTGGCTACTCACAGCACAGGCATTGGCAACTAAACGCCTTGAGAAGAAAAGCAATGAAGAGTGTTCAGCTTATTATTTCATTGCTTTTCACAGCTCTCCAGCATCTTGGCCCCTCATGTCCTGCGTACTTTGGTTGCTCTTTGATACATTTAAAAAGTTGGGGGGTTTTTCCCCTGATTTGTTCATTTGTATTTTATTCAGCTTTTATAGTTACTTTGGGGAGGAGGTTGGTTTGATACCTGCTACTGAATCTTAGCCGTACTTGGTACAAAGTTATCATCTTTAATCTTTTTCACCGTTTGTGTTTTTATCTGGTGAAGAGTAACTAGAAAGTTTAAATGAGACAACTTGACAAAAGTATTTGGTACAGTATGTGTTCACGTGCTTCATTCCTTTCATGTAAATAAAAAGCAAATTTGAAAAAGTAGGGGGTAAATTTCCTACCTGACTTGCCTGATAGCCCATAGGCATAGGCTTGTTTACTGGTTTACTGAATAAATACCCTAAAATGTTGCTACATTTACATAGTGTAAATATAACTACCTTTTTTATAGCGTAAGACATACTTGAGGAACAGCCCAAAATAGATGTTAAGACTATTGCATTTTTATTATTTCCTTTTGCTTTCAGTTTTTGTTGATTGAGGTGTATTTTGAAATATATATCTTAGAGCCTATAAATGAATCTAAATATAAAACATCACAATATCTGTTGAGAACTTGAACTTTTTTTGCACTAAGGGGTCTGTTGCTTCTATCTCAGAACTCATGTAAACAGTAACATACTCCTTTTTAAAGCTGTATCTCAGTTTATTCATCTGTAAAATGGCAATGATGGTACTACCTAGTTGAAAGAATTATTTAAAGGATTAAATACTGTGTTAGTCTGCTTGGGCTGCCATAACAAAATACCACTGACCGAGTGGCTTAAACAGTAGAAATGTATTTCTCACAGTCCTGGAGGCTAGGAAGTCCAAGATGAAGGCTCCAGCCAGTTTGGTTTCTGGTGAGGGCTGTCTTCCAGGCTTGCAGACAGCTGCCTCTATGAAGAAGGCCTTTCCTCAGTGGGTGCACATGTAGGGAGGGAGAGAGAAATCTCTCCCTTCTTCTTATAAGGCCACCGTAGGGAGGGAGAGAGAAATCTCTCTCTTCTTCTTATAAGGCCACCAATCCAATTAGATCAGGGCCCCATCCTCATGACCTCATTTAATGTTAATTACTTCCTTAGAGGCCCCATCTCCAAATACAGTCACACTGGGTGTGAGGGCTTCAACGTGAGTTTTAGGGGGGGACATAATTCAGCCCATAGCATACTGTAATACATAAAAGTGCTTAAAATAGTATCTGGCCCGTGGTAATTGTTTAATAAATTGTGATTTTGTGCTAGAGATGATTTTAAACATCTTTTTCCCTTTTTTCTTTTCTAGGTGCTGACTTTGGGTTACTTTTGAAAACACTAGGAATGGTGATTTCTACTTTTCAGGACCTCAGCACGAAGAAGCTAAGGAGAATCCTATGTAAATAAAGTGAAACCTCTTCTGCTCTCCTTTCACATTTGGGGACGTCTTTCTTTCTCCATCCACAAGGAGTGTACGTGGTGCCATCATGAACGTGACAAGTTTGTTTTCCTTCACAAGTCCAGCTGTGAAGAGACTGCTTGGGTGGAAACAGGGTGATGAAGAAGAAAAATGGGCAGAGAAAGCTGTTGACGCTTTGGTGAAAAAACTGAAGAAAAAGAAAGGTGCCATGGAGGAACTGGAAAAGGCCTTGAGCTGTCCAGGGCAGCCTAGTAACTGTGTCACCATTCCCCGCTCCCTGGACGGCAGGCTGCAAGTTTCCCACCGCAAGGGGCTGCCTCACGTCATTTACTGCCGTGTGTGGCGCTGGCCTGACCTTCAGAGCCACCATGAACTAAAACCACTGGAATGCTGTGAGTTTCCTTTTGGTTCCAAGCAGAAGGAGGTGTGCATCAATCCCTACCACTATAAGCGAGTAGAAAGCCCTGGTAAGTGAGCCCTTTTATGTTGATGCGTTTAGCAGATTTGTATTGTTTCTCAAAATCATTCCTTTCCATGTTTTTAGTTGTAATTTTCAAATATTAGGGGAAAAGTTACATTTGTCCGCCCTTGAATATGTCATACGTTCTAACAGCATAGTCTCTAGTTAATCTTATTTCTTAGGAGCGGGGCTGTGAAAACTGTTATCCCGGTACTAATACCTCTAACTTGTAATAAATTGTTTTCTTTCTAAATTTATTCTTTATGTTTCCCTTTGGCTCTGTGCATTTCTCTAGACAAATTTAGCTATGATTTTATTGTGAGGGACAGGAAAGGAAAGAAGCATGGCATTACTGTCTACCTACTTGAGGGCAGTTGCTAGTGACTTGGCAACTTTATCCTTAAAAATAGCAATTTTTATCATCTCCAGTGGAATTTCACTATGGCATCTTCCCTGTAGAGGATATGAAGGAATTATGTTCTGCTGTGGAATCATTTGATACTATTACTTTATAAGATATTTCTTAGTTTTTACATATATGACCTTGGCCGGTGGGCAGGAGGAGAAGCACAGTAAAGGATACACTTCAAAATTTACTTGGTTTTGCCCTCAAATTAGAGTCCACATTCTAGACAGTTGCATCAATTGGAAAGTGATCAGGCAATCTCAAGACCCTAGATATCTCATCGTCAGATTGGAAAAATTTTGTTGATGGATTAGTTATTAATAGCTGTTGGTTACCAAGGGTTCCCAAATGAGGCTGTGCGTTAGCTTCACGTGGCTCCCCCCCGGAAATTCTGATTCTGGCCTAGCCTGGTAATCCGTGTTTTTAACAGGTACTCCAGGTGGGGCTGATGGGAGCTGTTGGATTGGTGTTTGGGAACTACTAAGCTAGATCCTGTAATAACATGGCTCTCAAATAAAAGGCATTCTGGTTTCTTACGGAATATTGAAGAAGAGTTTAAGGACTAGGGAATAATAATAATAAACATCTTTGTATCCACCACCCAGTTGCCTTCAGTAACTACTGTCCTGAATTTGATGGTTAAGTTTGAAGTTCATCATTCCCATGCGTGCTTTTATACAGCAATTCTGTATGTGTTTGAATCCTTGACAGTATGTACTGTCAATTTTGTATATTTAAAGGTATTATATAATGATATCGGAGTATCCTTCTACAATTTGCTATATTCATTCAACATCATTGATGTGTGATTTCTATATTACACACTTTAGGATTACCTTGTCAAGGCCTGTGAAAAATCCTCTGGAGATTTTATTGGAATTTCATTGATTTCATTTGGGGAAGGATTGATATAGTTCTCTTCTTGAGCGCAGTATTTTTGTAAATTTATTTAGGTTTTTTTTTTTTTTTTTTTTTTTGCGGTACGCGGGCCTCTCACTGTTGTGGCCTCTCCCGCTGCGGAGCACAGGCTCCGGATGCGCAGGCTCAGCGGCCATGGCTTACAGGCCCAGCCGCTCCGCGGCACGTGGGATCTTCCTGGACCGGGGCACGAACCCGTGTCCCCTGCATCGGCAGGCGGACTCTCAACCACTGCGCCACCAGGGAAGCCTTATTTAGGTATTTTAAGTTTCTTCCATAAAGTTCTTGCACATCTTTTCTGAGATTTATTTGTAGGTAACTGTTTGGGTTTTATTGTATCCTTTTAAAAGTTACATCTTGTTACAGTTGTTCATGGCTAGGACTGTACTTGCTTTTTTCCAGCGATCTTGCAGAATTCTCCTTGTTCTAATCTAGACATTCTTTACTGCTTGTCACACCCACTGTGATGTAAATTTTAGTGTGTAATATGTACAAACAGGATTCCTTAGGTACTTGGTTTTTAGATCCCCATGGTAACTTTAAGAGGTACACGGGGAAGATTCTAATCCCACTTCACAAATGGTAAAACTGAGGTCCATATAAATTAAGTGATCTGTGTGTCAGACAGCCAAGGTTCAGTATTGAGAAAACACTGATGGATACATTTTCTCCCGCCACCCCTTCCTCCACTCTGCTCCATTTCATCTTACGCTGCGGCACACTACAGAGAGTATTCTTTGAAGATGCGCGCTGTGGCCATGTAATCTTCCTGCTTCCCATTGCTCTTACGCACAGCTCTGTGTTCTGGTCTTCACCCACCTCGCCAGCTTCTTTTCCCACCTTCCATGCTTCTTGTGCTTGAGCCATATGGGGACACTCAGTGCACTCTTCCTCTGTACCTCGTTTCTCCTCCCTCTTTGCCTAGTTCACTCTTCTTTATCCTTCAGGCCTAAGCTTAATGGAGGCCGACTTTGCTGAGAAGCCTTTGTTGATACCTCCTCCCCCCGCCCCCCCCCGCCCCCTCCCCCCGCATGCCTGTCTGTGTTTCCCATAGTAGCAATTTGAATTTCTTCCTGATGTTCTTCACACTTATATTTGCCACTGTTAGTCTTCCTTGCAGGATAGTAAATCAGGCTCCATGATGGCAAGGACCATGTTTATTATTAACATCTCTACATTTAGTAGTGAGCATGGTTAAATACATTTTTGCTGTTAAATGAAAATACTTCTTTTAGTTTCTCTGTATGGTCTTTTTGTTTGTTTGTTTAGAGATGAGCTTTCAATTTGTTTATGTCCTCCAGCCATCATCTTCCCTTTCGTGTCCATTTCATTGCCGTTACTATCTGACACAGATGGAAAGGATTTTTAAAAGTTAACGCTGAGGTGATTTTGTTGCTCTTAATAATTTACTTGATAGGGAGGAGGTGGGAAACCAGCTAAAACAGGGCATTCTGAGACTCCACAAGTATCATTCCATCCTCCCCTTTAGCCAGGAATCTGGTGAGCCGTGCACAGACCAGTTCTCAAAAACCGTGAGGCCAATATCTGTTGAATTTGAACATATCAGGATTTTCCTTATATTTTTTATATTGTGAAGTGAAAATATGGTGGGAATGAGTAACTGGACTTCTTCCAGAGACCACCGTGAAGCAGCCCCTGCACCATATGGGGAGAAGCCCCTCTAAATCAAAGTGCAGTGGGGCCTCAGCCCCTCACAGTCCCAGAGTTAAGTAGGCATTTTCCCTCTATAATGCAGCATGGAGCACACCTGGTTGTTGTTTCCGTGAAATAGGAAAAAAGGGGTCTGGAAGTCTAAGCTGCGGACACTGCAGCTCAACACTGAATTACTCTGAACTCTGTAACTATTTTACCTCAGATAAAGTATTTCAAAGAGCAATTTAACAGTTTAAGCATAAGATAGGTCTCCCAAACTTGTTATTTTCTGCTAAGGCCCCTTTTGGGATCTCCAGAGAAAACTTCCGCGGAAATTGGGAGGGAGTCTCTAGATTTAGAGCAGTGGTTTTCAAAGTGTGTGGTCCTCAGACTAGCAGCATCAGCATCACCTGGGAACTTTGTAGAAACGAATATTGTTAGATCCTTCCACAGACCTACTGAATCAAACTCTGGGGATGGAGCCAGCAATCTGTTTGGACAAACTCTCCAGGTGATTCTGATTCAGGCTAAAGTGTGAGAACCACTGGTTTAAGGTATCCAGGCAGGTCACGTCCAGCTGACAAGATGAAGTCTCTTATTGAAAAGAGATGCTAATGAGTTACAGTTTGAAATCCTTCATCATTTTTAACTTAGCATCTTGTTAGGGGTATAAAACTGACTTGCTCTTTCCAGAATTTCCCTTCCTGTTGATATTCATCAAGATTAGCATTCTGACACAGTGTGATAAAGGTGTCTTAAAGGGTGTGGAGGAGTGAGGGGAGGAAGGAATGCTTTGTTGTTTGGCCCAGTGGAAGTTTTATAATTGTTCTTTGGGGTATCTTTTACTGTCTCTGTTTCTTTGACCAAAAATAATTTTAATGGATTTAAGTAAACGTAGTTTTTCTTTACCTGTGCCATTAATTTTGTTATAAATAAAAGAGTCTAAACATTGTGGTGGGGAAAAAACCGAAAGTTACAGAAACACTTTGCAACAACTTGTGCTCATCATAGGCAATGATGGGAGAGAGTGTGAGAGGGACGAACCTTCCTTTTGGTGAAAGGTAGTAAAGCACCTTGGCCATTACTGAAAAATGCATCTGTGGGAAAGTAGAAAGTGGTAAGAATTTCTTTTTCTGCAAGTGTGTGGATAGTTACAGGAAAGAGGAAGTGCGTGCAGTTTCTGAAGACCGTGCCCCTGCTGATGATGTAACAGGTGACTGTTTACTTGGACTTTGGGTAGCCTTTAGAGTCCAGGCTACTTATTAGTGGTTGGGTTAAATGGCGGTTTTCTTTTTCTTTACCAAAGCAAATGCTGACAGGGTAAAGTCAGTCATCTCAATGTGGTATGAGAAGGCTATTCAGTTGCTATCTGCCGCCATTAAAATGTCTTCATGGAGACTTCCTGTCATTCGGCCTTTTTTTTCTTTTAATGTTTTTCACGTGGTTCCTGAGAATTATCATCTGTACTTTGAACTTCATCCACTTGCAAGGCCATATTGATCCTGAGCTTGAAATTCTGAGATTTCAGTTTGATCTTTAAAGTAATACCCTGCTGTTCACTTCCTGGTGCTTCTTCCATTTTCAGCAGCATGGCTCCAGCTGTTTAAAATACACCTAAAATCCTCTTCACCTGTTGACCGAATGCAAGTTTTGCCCCTTTGGCTGCCTCAGTCACCAGGTAATTCCTGGCTTGGTAAATTTTACCTTAAGAAGAAGGCCTTAAAATCATAGAAATGGAGAATGAGTTGGTGGTTGCTGGGGGCAGGAGGGGAGTAGGTGTGGCTATAAAAGGGCAACATTGGGGAGGGACCCTTGGGTTGATGGAAGTGTTCTGTATCTTGCCTGTGTCAGTGTCGTGATTGTGATGACGGTCTATAGTTTTGCAGGATGTTACCATTTGAGGAAACTGGGTAAGAGGGTAGGCAGGATTTCTCTTGTTACTTCTTACAGCTGCATGTGAATCTGCCATTATTTGAATTTTAAAAATGGTGATTCCCTGAAAAAGCAGCTAGTGCAGCCTGCGACTCAGTCACATTGAGTGCTTTTCCTCAACAACCGTTGTGTTTTGGCATGTAGCAGAGGTGCTCTGTGAGTACTTTTATATTGTCACACGGAATATTAGACGGACATATACTCAAGGATCAAGATTTAATAAAATTAATATTTAAAAATTTAAATCAAAAAATTTTAATGTGTTTCTTCATGTTGTGAATGTGTTTTTACATGAGCCAAGGATGACAAAAACCTCTATCTAATTAAAGTGCCTTTTTTTTTTTTTAAGTCTTTGTATTAGTACATCCATTCGGAGGATGGTGATGGGTGGGGGGACGTATTGACTTTTCCTTCAAGTTTATCTGAGTGGCTGTATCTAGGAGTCTGGTGACTGACGCTGTAAACCAGATACCAGGATACGATGGTGACAAGTGTTTTGAAGATTTAGGATTAATTAGCAACAATATCAACTACAAAAATTAAAATAAAGCATTATGACCTGTATATTATAGTCAGAGTTCTCCAGAGCAACAGAACCAATAGGATCGATCGATCGATCTATCTATCTATATATATACATACACACACATATATATTATATATATAGATCTTATATATTATATATATACATATATATATTTTATACCTAGATCCTATATATTTAATAGGATCCTACAAAATTTAAATTAATTTATTAATTATCCTATTAATAAGTCTACTATTGGGATTTCCCTGGCAGTCCAGTGGTTAGGACTTGGCGCTTTCCCTGCTGAGGGGCCGGGTTCAATCGCTAGTCGGGGAACTCAGATCCCATAAGCCTCACAGCCCAGCCAAAAAAAAAAAGAGTTTTTAAAAAAGTCTATTATATATTATAGGTTTATTATGGGAGCTGGCTCATATGAGTATGGAGGCCGAGAGGTCCTATGATCTGCTGTCTGCAAGCTGTAGAACCAGCAAGTCTGATGGTGGAAGTCCCAGTCTTAGCCCAAAGGCCTGGGAAGCAGGAGCACCGTATCCGAGGGCAGGAGAAGATAGGTGACCCAGCCTTTTTGTTCTGTTCAGGTGCTCAGCAATTGGGTGACGTCCACTTACAGTGGTGAGGGTGATCTTCCTTACTCAGTCTACCAATTCAAATGCTTATCTCCTCTGGAGATACCCTCACAGACACAACCAGAAATACTGTTTTACCAGCTCTCTGAGCATCCCTCAGCCCACTCAGGTTGACACATAAAATTAACCGTCACACCCTGTGTTCATCATCTACATCTAAATTCCTCTTCACTCAGACATCTGGGGCCCATGTACAACTCCTCAGGAACTGGGTCTGCCAGAGAAAGATGGGCATGTGAGTACAGCACAGTGTGCTAAATTGAATGATAGAAGTGTGGACGGGAGATGCAGCCAACTCTTACAAGCCTGAGAGTGGCCACAGAAAAGCTCGCTGGACTCCAACGCATCTGGACATTGTGTTCCAGCCTGTGTGGTGGTTCAGTTATATAAGTATGTAGTATATTTCATCATACAAAGGATTTAAGTTGGTTTATAAGAAGACTTACAGTAAAGTAGAAAGTATAACTAATAAGGTAGGCCAGGGAAAGCAAATTCAAAAGGAAAGTCAAGACTAAGAGGAAAATTAGCACATATGCGTCCCATGACTCACGATGATACAGATGTACTGCTGTGCATAGTTACTTTAAGTTTGTGATCCTAGTCTGGATGGTTCTCTCCTGCTTTTGGTGTGGGGGAGAGATGTGTATGACATTGAAAAGAAGGAAGAAGGCTTTGAAAGCTGTAAAAGGTAGTTCAGAGCATCTGTGCCTGAGGGTGGGTGGTGGGTAGAGCCACCGAGGCAGTTTGCAGAGACTTCCTGCGGGAGGGATCCTTGGGGCGAGGGCAATGTCCCCTGACTTCGCAGTTGCTTTTCCATAGTCCACTCAGGGCCCCGTTCTCCTGTCCATGTGGAAGTTTTGTTGTGCAAGAGCATTTGGTTACTACTTTTGCTTCTGTCCGAGTTCAAGGGACAGCCAAGTGGACGTGGAGTTTAGATATTGAACTTATTTCCCAAATATTATCTTGGGCATTTGGCTTGTGTTTGATAATTTCATCAGTGTCATCTCAAATATTATTAGAAACAGATGAAGTAATGTAGTCATGTGTGGGATTTTATACCCAGATCTCTTAGTGGATTCCATTTTCTCAAATCCAAGGCAAAATGTGAAGTTTATTATTCCGATCTTTTTTTTCCCCGAGCAACTGTGCCTAGTACATGATTTGGGCAACTGGTTTTGTGTTATTTATTAATTGATGAGCACATGGTATGTTTTAGCAGTTACTATATGTTACTTTTACATAAATTGTAAAAGTACATACATTTCATAAGTTGAAGCAGACATGGAGACCATAATTCTGTGATTTGTTTCTGGGTAGCATTTCTCTATTGCCAGGTCTACTCCAATCTGAAATTTTAAGACCATACTCCATAGATTATACAAAGTATCTTGCTCATACTTTTGCTTTCCTGACCATGATCCTCCACTTCATTCCTTTCCTATCTCTGCAACATTAGGTGGGCCAGAGCAGATATTCTCAGACCTTCTGGATTCACGTAAAGCTCAGCACCCTTCTCTCTACCCCTGCTAGTTTATAGGGCTGAAGGAACACTAGCCGGCTGGCAGCTGTTGGAAACAAAGCACACACACACACAAAACCATGGCTGATAAGCAATTTTGAAAACCACAGAAAAACATTTGTCGTAATAAAGTAGTTCACTGATTGCAATTGTGTGGAAATAATGTTTCAAATCAAAAGGGAAAGCCTGGCTCATGACTTCCAAGACTAGCTTTGGGTGAAATAATACGGAGACCTGTGAGTACTGCTTTTTGGCTTTGTATCCCCGCGTGTGGAAAATCCTCAGTGATATCTTGTCGGTCGGGGAATGTTCTGTGTGATTGTGGTGGGGAGCCACAGTTGACTTGCCCCAGGCTGGTAGTGCCCTAGGCTCTTGACAGACACGGAAAGTGAGAGAAATGGAGGGGAAGTTGGCTTTTGTAATGATCTCAGACTGATTTTCTCGGTTTTACTTTCAGCCTCCTTGGTACTAGCTGTTCAAAGGCTCAAGGAAAAGCCTGGGCATTTCTTTCCCAAAATGTAGGTCCCATCCCCTTGTCTTTTTCCACTTTGAGATGCAAATATTCTCTTGAAAGACCCAGCATCATGCCTGATAATCATGAATTAGCCAAATCGTCAGACCTCTGCCCTGTTATTTGGAAGAAGGAGATTTGTTTGGGGAGGAGATGGGGAAACAGAGTGGATATTTATTTAATTTAAAGAGCAGAGCTGGGGGACTTTGGGCAGCTGGAGGCTACCCTGAGCACTGTGTTAAAAATTGCAGAGGGCCTGGAGAAGGGGAGGACTAAAAAACCCCCAAATTTTGTTAATTTGCTGGCTTGGCTGGGGATTCGTTGCTCTCAGATACTGGTCTCAGGACTGCTTGGAAAGGCTGCATGCAGACTTGCTTCCCCTGCGTTTAGTCTGGTCTGGGCTTCCACCGTGTCAACAGCAGCTCTTCCCCGTGGGTGGGAGATGGGGAGGTAACGCTGAACTTGCCACTTACCCATTTCACTTACCTAATTACCAGTGCCTCAACTGGACTTCTCCATTCCCATGACCTTTAGCACCGAAGCCAGCCCGTAACACTCCACCCCGTCTGCTCTTCCTAAAACTGCAATGCAGGGGTTCCCAACCCCCTGGGCCGTGAACCGTGGTCCGAGGCCTGTTAGGAACTGGGCCGCGCGGCAGGAGGTGAGCGGCGGGCGGGCGAGCAAGGCTTCATCTGACCCGTCACTCCCCACCGCTCGCATTACCGCCTGAACCATCCCCCGAACCCCCGTCCATGGAAGAACTGTCTTCCACAAAACTGGTCCCTGGTGCCAGAAGGGCTGGGGACGGCTGTGCTGCGAGCCACATGGGTTGTGTAACTAGAAGTAACGGTAATCTTCCCGAGAAAAGAATGAGAATCTGTAAACAGAGACTATGTTTAAATAAAGAGATTTAGGTCCACAAAGGACTGTTTGGCACTTTTTCCCCCGGTTCTTTTTTTTTTTGCGGCACGCGGGCCTCTCACTGTTGTGGCCTCTCCCGTTGCGGAGCACAGGCTCCGGACGCGCAGGCTCAGAGGCCATGCATGGCTCACGGGCCCAGCCGGTCCACGGCATGTGGGATCTTCCCGGACCGGGGCAGGAGCCAGTGTCCCCTGCATCGGCAGGCGGACTCTCAACCACTGCGCTACCAGGGAAGCCCACCTCCTGGTTCTTTAAATGGGCATTTTTATACTCTGGCATTTTAGCAGACCTTACAATGGAAGATGAGGTTTACGTTCTACTGCATCACTACGTCAGTTCTAAAACAGCTCTCCGAGATGCTGCTGTTCTTAGTTCCCCGCTCTCACATGAAACAAGCCATTTCCTGTCTAAGCGAGAGTGTCTGGCTTACGTAGTCATACGTCACCTGACCACCTCCCACTTGCTCCTGTATGGGATCTTAAGTCAGAAGAAGGCAAAAGGAGAGCCTATGCTTTTTTTTTAATATATAAATTTATTTATTTTTAGCTGCGTTGGGTCTTCGTTGCTGTGCTCGGGCTTTCTCTAGTTGCAGCGAGCGGGGGCTCCTCTTCGTTGTGGTGCGCGGGGCTTCTCAATGCGGTGGCTTCTCGTTGCGGAGCACGGGCTCTAGAGTGCACGGGCTTTAGTAGTTGCGGTGCAGGGGCTCAGTAGTTCTGGCTCGCGGGCTCTAGAGCGCAGGCTCAGTAGTTGTGGCGCACGGGCTTAGTTGCTCCACGGCATGTGGGATCTTCCTGGACCAGGGCTCGAACCCGTGGCCCCTGCACTGGCAGGAGGATTCTTAACCACTGCACCACCAGGGAAGCCCCCAGCCTATGATTTTTTGAGTGGTATTTCGGCAGCTTTTTGTAAACTGAAAGTAAACATATATATGATAACAGAGTGGAATTCCTTTGTATGTTTCCCTATAAATTCCTGACAATTACATCTGACCAGCTCTGTAGCAGATTCAGCAGTATTTTTTGTGACAGTACCCTTTCTTTGAGCATCTAAAAAGTGTTTCCAGGGTATGATGGTGTACCGGGACAGGTATTTAAGTACGATGGTCAAGTTGGGAAACAGTTGTGGGTAAACGCTTTTGAAACATCAAACTTAACAGCTTTTAAACAGAAAAAAGAACAGCTGATTTTACAATGAGTTATTTTTAAAAGAGAAAACTGGTGGGAGCATGTCACAGGGACACAGAGGTCAGCTTGAAGGGGCTGCTTCTAGCTAAATCAGACAATTTGATCAACAAGATATTTAAGGGCAGAAATGAATTATCAGCCACGGGGGGATAAAAACGGGGATCCATGCTGGTAGTATTCATTCTGCTCTTACAGTAGAATGCTGATTGCTGACTGGTAGATGTGGAGTGGAGTTCTTCAGGAAAATCAGGACAAATGGGGACTATTAAAGGAGATACTTCTCTGTAGCTGTAAGGTTAAAATATGGTGGGGCGGAAGCTCAGGTGAGAAGGCCTGGACTAAAATTTTGGCACTTGGTATATTTGACCTTGGGCCAGTTGCTTGTCCTCTTTGAGCTTGTGTTTGCTAACCTGTGAAATGGGGAGCGATGGTATTTACCCTCCAAGGTCATGCTGAGGCTTAAGTTAAACAATGCACATGAAAAGGCTTTATGCATTCTGGAAACATAATGTGGCTGAAACAGTGAAACAAAGAGCATAACTTTTGTGCACATCTTTAGAATAAAAACAAAATTTGTAATGTTAAGTTTTCACTAAACAGATCTTCAGGAAACTATAATACAGTTGACCCATGAACAACTCGGAGGTTAGCGGCACAAACCCTCCATGCAGTGGAAAATCCACGTGTAAAGGTATAGTCGGCCCTCCATATCCGTGGTTCTGCATCCTTGGATTCAGTCACCTGTGGGTCGGGTAGTACTGTAGTACATATTTAGTGGGAAAAAATCCGTGTGTATGGGTCTGTGCAGTTCAAACCCGTGTTATTCAAGGGTCAATTTTTACAGTATTAATAATAGTAATAATAGAAATTAAAAGAGCTACTTTTTATGCTTACTGTGTGCCAGGCACTGTGCTTATGGATTCACGTGTATTCTCATTTCATCCTGACCGAGCTGTGAAAGGTAGAGAGAGGTACCCACCGACAGGGCCACTTAGCTGCAGTTTAAGTAAGTTGTCACATGGCTTGTAAGGGAAGAGGGTGGATTCAAATTGAAGTCTAAATGCAAAGTCCATGCCGCTACCCACCACACTACTGCTTCCCAAAAGAAGTCGTTCCCCCCACCCACCCTGATCAGTTTTCTCTCTCTGACAGAGGGAAAAGGTATCCACAATTTTCAGTGGTAGAGCATTTGATCTGAAATACATATGTGCAGCAGTTGCTTGAATTTGGGGTTGCTAATGGTAAATTCTAAAGCACACCTGTGCTTTAGATGCTTCTGGAAGCCTTATTTGTGTTTATTCCCCATCGGTCAATCTTCATCATTAGATAATAAGTGTCTGTTTCCTAGAATATATTTGAACTCTGAAAGAGAACTAATTACATTCAGCTGCAATTAGAAATGAAACCAAGCTGCCTGGTGTGACACCTGGGGATGGCCATTTCCATATCAATAGCGTCTGATAGATGATTAGACGCGCTAGGCCGAGGGCTGACCAGAGCCCAGGAACTTGCTAAAGCTAACTGCGTCACATTGAGAGACACTTGCCTCCCCCCACTGGTTCCTGGTTGTATACTTATCGGCAAGTCACTTAATCTCTCTCTACCTCAGTATCCACCCTAGGTCGGAGTTGTTATGAGGATTAGATGAGTGAACATTTGGTACAGCCCTTGGCATATGTAAGCACAATGTAAATGCTAAATGAAAAGGAAATCTGGGAGAAGTACTACTCTTCCCATTTTACTAGTAAGAAGTTCAGTGTAAAGAGTAAGTTCCCTGTTAATCGTCTAGTAAATAACTGGACAAGACTTCTATCCAGAAGTCCAAAACTAAAGCCCGCCTCTAACTGTTCCTAAACTTCCGATGTACCTTATGAAGGACTTTTTCCTCTCCTGGTATTTTTAGCTGACACCCTGAAGTTTTTCTACCTCTAACAAACTATGAAGTCTCCAATAATATAGCATCTTCCTTCTGTGGTAGTTAAGCAAATAAGTATTTGGCAAAGGAAAGGAACCTGGGGTAAGGATGGGAAGGGGACCTGGAGGGAGGAGCCAGCATTTGAGAGGCTGCCACATGCCACCTGCCAGAGCTTGGCCACTAGCCCTGCAGGGGGACAAAGGCCTGTGCTGTCTGATTCATGCCGCTAGGACCCTGGGCTTCTTGGTCCAAAGACAGTGCTTTTTCCTTGGCACCAAGACACCTGACCAGAAAAACTGGACACTTTGTGAATTTTCTTGTCAACTTGGTATAATAAGGCCATGCTGGTCTTTTCTTGTATCATTCTAATTTAATCTGCATACCTGAGAACTGGGACCGAAGCTGTATGGAGTTTTAGAGTTGAAAGGGATGATTTCTAGAAATCTGACTAAAGGTGAGAAAATTGAAGTTCAAGCTCCACAGCTAGTTAGAGACGTAGACAGGTCAAGAGGCCTGGGGCTGTGTTGCCCACAAATATGGTAACCCCTCATCTTCCCCACCTAGGCTGCATTCAGCCAGACTCCAGGAGGCCTGATTTATTGTGTCTGGGATGAGGTACAGGAATCTGCCTTTAAACAAGTGTCTTGCTAAGTCACCGAGGACTATACTTTGAGCAAGACTGGTCTGTATTAATCAGGTTATAATAAGCAATCTAAGAACAGTCATATAATTCACAAACATACATTAATTGAAAAAACACTTATTAGGGATCTATTATATGCCAGGCACTGGATGATACAGCGAAAGAAAACTCAATTCTGCCCCCAAGGGGCTTATGGTCTGGGTGAGGTAAAGTCAAATTAGCAATAAAATGTTACAGATGCCATGATGATCTAAGCCACAGTGCGGCACAAAGAAAAGAGGAATTCATTTCTCCTGGAGGTGAGTAGAAAAACCAAGAAAGATACCATAAAAGAGATGGTATTAGAACTGAGGTTAGAAGGATGTCAAGTGAGCAGAGGTACAGGAGTATGAAACCAGCAGGTGGAAACTGCAGGAAGCTCCAGGTGGCTGGGTGAAGTGACAGGGCAGTTACCCAAAAGATAGGTTGGACCCTGAATCTGCACTAGATCGTGGAGTCTTAAAGGACGTACTGTGGGCACGTAATCTCTCAGATGAGATGTATTTCAAAGGAATCACCCATGGTGTACAAAAAAAGAGAGAATCCCAAGCTTGGAATTATCTAGGAAGTTGGGTTCTCAGAAGTTGATTTCAATTCAGGCTCTTTTTAAGTCAATTTCATGTTGTTTTGCAGATACTTTTATTGAATATAGTTCATTTCTCTGTTTATATTTAAATTGTGTTCACATATTCATCTTCTGTTCATGTATTTGTACTCGAGTAATTGATACATTCCTAGAAAACAAATACTACAAAGTTGCTATCGTTAGGCAAAATCGTCTTAACTTTTAAAAAGATGTTCCCTCAAAAAACTAAACAGAAGAATGGAAAAAGAATTTTAAATCCACAGTCTTTTTACAGTTTGGCAGTACTGAGTAACATAGTCTGGTGGTTATTATGTACAGACCTTGATTCAAACCCTGGCCCTCCGCTTAGCAGCTGTGTGACCTTGGACGTGTCATGGAGCTGGACTGAGCCTGCTTCCTCATCTGCTGTGAGGGTTCAGGGATCTGTTATAAACTCCGTGTGGGCAGGGACAGTGGCCGTCCCGCTGACGTCTGCACCTGCCATGTCCCACCCAGAGCCTGGCCCTGAGGTCAGTATTCGATGGGCATGTATGTAGTGCCCAGTGAACAGTATCTAATTTTACTTCAAACCCTCCCTTCTGCCGCCTGACCACCAATAAGCACGCAAAAAGATAAAGGGCCACCACTCAGGGATTTGGGGCTATATTTGCATTAAAATTTAACCTCGATTAAAGGTTATGAGAATCTTTTTTTCAGTGTAGTTTCCCTGATATATCCTGAGGTTAGGAATTTTATTTCATAAATGCATATACTATTAACTTTTAAGTAGTCTTACCCTCTCCTCCACTCTCTCCTGGAAACGCTTCTATTTAGAAAGTCATGAACACACACCATATTTAGGGACATCTGTCTAGTTTAGATATTATACTGGGCACAGCTGCTCCGGCAGCTTGGCTGCCTTCCCCCTTTCCCCTTCCCTCGCGCCCCCCCGCCCACCCGTTTTCAGATGAGAATTGTGGCCGCTGGACCAGCTCTCAGGCTGTTCTCCCATTAGCCCTGGGCCACCTTCCTGCTCTTGGGTGGCCTCACTGGCTGTCCTGAGACCCGAGTGAGATGTGGTCTGACACTTGTGCACCGCGACGCTCCAGATTTCCACAAGCAGCAGGGGCAGACTCACACAGTTTAGGGCAGGGAGGGCCCTCGGGATTCAGACCCCTTGCTCTTCGGAGTGAGAAGATTGAGACCCTGGGAAATTAAGTGACTTGCTCAAAGTCACAGAACTAATAATTATCATAGCTAGGCTAGAACTCAGGCGTCTCGACTGTTACCTCAATTCATTTTCCAGGTCTTCGGAACTAAGGGACGTTTATGTACCACTGGGTCACAGCCAGCTTATTTGCCATTATGTCTGTGTGGACAAACATAGGCGACAGCCTGGCAGCTTTGTTATCAGAACTCGCTTGTGTGTTTAAAAAAAAAAAAAAAAATTCTCGTCCACGAGCATTTGGCAGGTCACAACCTCGTCAGCCTTGGTCTGGTCACTAGACTACTTTACACTGATGACTTGGTGATAGAATTTCAAACAACACTTCAGAATCTTGAAGATGTTCACAAATCTGGAGGGTGTACAGGAATACTTTTCACAACTCAGCCCCTCTCTGCAATGTTAGCTGTTTCTTTTTCATTCCTTTTCCTTGTGCCCTGGTAACACAGAAAAGCTGAGTCCAGTAGCAGAATCGCAAATGTCTTCTGAAACTCGTTTCCTGAAATGAAAATACCTCCTGAAACTTTCTTAGTCTGGTTTCCCTATTGACTGGAAAAGGGATTTTATTTATTTTTTAACTAAAAGGGACACATAAATACTTTGAAAAGCAGAGGGATATACATCACTAAGAAAAGGCATAAAACTGACCTTTTTCCTCCTGGGAGGTCAGGAAAAGAGGGGAAGAAAGCTCCCTCCTTTTAAAGACATACAGCAATTATTAGAGATTTTCAAGTAGGTGGAGGGAGGTGTAGTGAAATTACCTAGGAGCCTTGCCCTCACCCCCTACTAGAACACACCTGAAGAGGTGGTGTGCAACCAGCTCGGGCTTTTTCTGTTTTGTTTTGTTCTTTAACCAGGGGTACAACTCCTAGAATACAGGAATGACACAGCACAATCTGATTTTTCAGTGATTCAAATCAAAAAGAAATTCATGTGTGTAAAGAAAGTGTTTTAACACTGAGCCCCTCTTTCAAAGGAGATTCTTGTCATTCAAATTAGCCAGTAGGAGCAGCCCTTAAAGGGAAGCTGCAAACTTCTCTCAAGTTGCCAAGTAGGAGTAACCTTATCAGTTGCCGAGGAAAAGGGTCCCCAGGAGCGTCAGTGCTCCCATATTTCTGTTTTCCATAAAATGGAGTAGACTGAAACATGGAAAGAAATATGAAGAGGAAGGCATTCCTCACCCTCTCTCCCTTCCTATTTCTGACCTGAGCCAAGCATAGCGTTTGCAAATCCTACTTCTTTCAGCTGGGTAATCATCCTCTCACCCAAGAAATAAGAATTGCACATAGGGGGACTTCCCTGGTGGCTCAGTGGTTAAGAATCTGTCTGCCGATGCAGAGGACACGGGTTCCAGCCCTGGCCCCAGGAAGATCCCACAGGCCACGGAGCAACTAAGCCTGTGTGCCACAGCTACTGAGCCTGTGCTCTAGAGTCCGTGAGCCACAACTACTGAACCCACGTGCTGCAACTACTGAAGCCCACACACTCTAGGGCCCGCGCACTGCCACTACTGAACCCATGCGCCACAACTACTGAAGCCCGCGCCCCTAGAGCCCATGCTCCACAACGAAGAGTAGCCCCTGCTCACCGCAACTAGAGAAATCCCGCGCACAGCAACAAAGACCCAACACAGACCAAAAAAAAAAAGAATTGCACGTAGGTTTACTTACACATAGATAATTGGTCTGGATGTTTATTCTTTCCTTTTCCCCCAATAGAAAACATACCTTAACATTGAAATATTGCTGAAATGAAAGGAACAAGGACTGGGGATGGGGGGTGGGGAAGACAGCTGGGAGGGAAGTGCACTGTCCTTAAGGATCCCACGCAGGCGAGGTGCCTGGGCCTTGTTGTTTTCGAGCAATTTGTGTATATAGGCCTAACCCTGCCTAGCTAGCTCCCCCCCCCCGCCCCCCCGCCCCATCTCTTCTCTTCCACATTAATACTTCTTTCTAGGACTAGCAGCTGTTCCACACCCCAGAACCATTTCATTCCTCTCCTTAATTTAATCAGTTATTGTTTATAGTTTGGATGACCATAAAACTTATTGTCTAAACCAGAACACTTTTGAGAGTGACAGAGTCACCTATTAATAATTCCATCGGACAACAGGTACAGACTGGGATTGTCCAAGGCAGGCCAGAATGTACAGATACTCTACTTATAATCTTCAACTGCACAAATCAGTTTTGATAATGATTCATCTCTTAGCATCATCAATGCTCATAACTGGACTCATAACTGGACTCACTCAACTGGACTGGAGTTTTCTCCTTTCAATTGAGCGGACCTTTAATTTGTCCAGAAACACTTTTAGACTTTATTCTACTCACCCATCCCTTAAACTGTATCAGACATAATTTAACATTCTTGGAAGTTAGTAATCGAGACAGCAGAACCTCAGTGGTTGACAGTGCTCATTGCCTTTGTCTCAACTCTCGCCCCTTTCTCTGTGACCTTAGGTAAGTTATCCCTCTAGAACTCTTATTTGCAAAGTGTGATAATGTGATCGGCATGGTTCCAGGCTTAAAGTAAATATTAGTGGTGGTAATCTGAATTTTGTAGATTCTGGTGATCACCTGAAAACCAATTTGATGAACATCTCCTTGCTTCTACGTAAATGCTCTTAGTTCTAGAGTCTAGCTTTACATTTTATCTGCCTCCCTCCTTGCTGTGACCAGTCCTTTTGCTGTAATTTTCTGAGAAATTAGTAACTTACTAGAATTGTGATGCTGAGTAAATAGGAAAGCCACACATTCAAACCACCCCAGCACAGTGTCCCACACCAGCTACTCAAAGCCATAGGTAACATGGCAAGCACATCTTCCTGGAGGATCAGTTTTACTAGATTGTAAATTATTTAAGATATCACTTTTATATTTGATAAATAGTGAAGAGCAGAGTGTAAAATGTATATGAGTTGGTTAAGATAAATCAACATGTCGATGTAATTTCAGTTCCAGTGGTGCTGCTGGGACCCCGGATGAATTCACTCTCCTCTGTCACTGATGCTTACCTTGGTGGAGAATGTTGAGAAATACTGGGAAAATGTCTTTCAGAAACATTCTATGGGTAATTTGAGAGGCTTTGAAGCACTGGTTGCTGCTATCGTTAGAGGGTTAAGTTGAACTTTAGGTAAATTTGACAGAAATGTCTTCATCCTAGAGTGTATAGGAGGATATCCGTTTATATTTTTTATGTTGCAGTTCTGCTTATTAACTTTGAACAGCCCGTAGAAGATGTATGTCTTAAAGATTATCACCCCCTTCAGCATAAGACTTCCTTGCAGCTCTTTCCTTTTGGTATCTTCAGTTGGTTTTCCCTGTAGGATCGGGTGTATCTGTGATAGCAAACTGGAATTCCTTTCCTGAATGGGGATTCCGAATTGGGAGATGTACATCTTATATATAACCCCAGAAGCAGAGGTGGTAGGATAAAACTGTGTTAATTGGGGATGTGGTACTGTTGAGAGCTCAGAATAATGGTTTGCAAACCTTGAAGATGGGATTGGGAAAGAAATAAATAATAGAAAATTTTAGCCGTTTTTTTAGATTAGCAAAAGACAATTTTAAATTGCCTCTTCACATTCATTTTTTGAACAGCTTTATTGAGGATTAATTGGCTTAGAATATACTGCACATTTTTAAAATGTACAATATGATTAGTTTTGACATACATGGGAAAGAATCACCACAATCAAGATAATGAACACACTCATCACCCACAAAAGTGTACTCCTGCACTTTTCAGTCTCTCCCCCCAGCCCCGACTCTCATCCCCAGGCCACTACTGACCTGCTTTCTGTCACCATACATTGGTTTGCATCTTCTAGATTTTGTTTGCATGGAATCATACAGCATACACTCTTTTTCTGTCCGCCTTCTCGCAGCATATTATTTTGAGACCGATCCATGTTGCTGTGTGAATCAATATTTCATTCCTTTTTATTACTGAGTAGTATTCCAGTGTATGGATGTACCATATTTGTTTATTCATTCATGTGTTGATGGACATTTGGTTTGTTTCTAGTTTTTGGCTATCACAAATAAAGTATACACGTCTTTGTAGATACATGTTTTCATTTCTCTTGGGTAAATACCTAGAAGTAGAATGGCTGGGTCATATGGTAAGTGCGTATTCAACTTTACAAGAAACTGCCAAAATATTGTCCAAAGCGGTTGTGCCATTTTACATTCCAGCCAACAATGTGTGAGAAAATCCCTGCTGCCATTACTTGATATGGTTAAGCCTTTTAATTAAAAAATTTTATTGTGGTAAAATACACATAATGTAATACTTATCATTTTAACCCTTTATAAGTGTACAACTTCATGGCATTAAATACATTCACAGTGTTGTGCAACCATCATCCAAAACTTTGTCATCATCCCCAGCAAAAACTTGGTTCCCATTAAACAATAACTGCATCTTTTCCCTTTCCCCCAGCCCCTGGTAACCTCTGTTCCACTTTTTGTCTGTGAATTTTTCTATTCTAAGTCCCTCATATAAGTAAGATATTTTTCCTTCTGTGTTTGATTTACTTCAATAAGCATAGTACATTTAAGGATTTCTCTGATGAAGGATGTGTTCACATCTTTTACCTAATTTTTAATTGGATTATTTGGATTTTTATTAATGAGTTTTGAGAGTTCATTATATATTCAAGACACAAGTCCTTTATCAGATATGTGATTGCAAATATTTCCTTTGAGTCTGTGGCTTCAATGTGTTAAGTGTAAGACAGTACTTCAAAATAAATATCCTTAAACCAGCATTTGTGGGGAAAAAATCGGAAATTCAGAAACTAAATACAGAAATGGATAAAAATTGGAAGAAAATCAAAGAGAATTGATGGAATTCAGTAAATAAATTTAAAAGAAAAACATTTCATAAATAAAGAATAAATTTCAGTGTGCCAAAGAACAGTAGATTTGTATTAAAATGTAGTAAGGTTCATTGAAGAAAGTCAGGAAAAAAACTAAATGAGTGAATAAGAAATTTAAAATGAGATGAAAAGGGTCTAAGAGAAAGTGATTGGAAAGGACAACAAAGAAGATCCAAAATATGTATAACTGGAGCTCCAAAGTACCCAGAGCCAGTAGAACAGGGCTAATACTTAAAACTTTCCAGAAGTTAGAGAAGACCTAAATCTACATATTGAAAGAACTCAGCTTACACTTGGGAAAATTCACCTAAAATGATCAACTTTGAGACATATCCTAGTAAAACTATTAGACTTTAAAGATAAAGGAAAGTCCTCAGGGCTTCCAGGTAAAAAGAGCACATTACTTGTAAAGGCAAGAAAGTAAAGCTAAAATCAAACTTCTCAAAAGCATCATCTAGAAATAGGCAACAGTGAAAAAGCATTTCAAGAAACAAGGAAATCAAGGACAAGCCAAGCTCTCCTTCAAGCATCAGGGCTATAGAAAGTTTTAAATGTGCAACAAGTCAGGGAATACTGTAACAATGAGCTAGCTCTTCCTGAGGCATCTGCTGGGGTCATTTTATTCAACTAAGATATGACTGGGGGAGGTTTGGCAAAAGGACAGGTGGTGAGCATTTAATATATTCAGTCATAGAGATAAGGCTAAAATAAGTGTAGTGTTATGGATGAAAGAATAGTATATAAACTTTATTCTGACAAAGTAGAAAGAGTACAACTATAAAAATGGAATAGAAGAATAGGGAAAGGGGGAAAGTAAAATAAGATCATTGATTGTATAGGTGATAGATGAGAATTAAAAGATACCATTTAAAACTGACCAACTAGACGGTATGAGGTTGAGCAAGGAAAAAAACAGAGATGGAAGACCTTAATAGATACAAATAGAAAAATAACCATAGCACAGCAATATAAAACTATCTTTAGAGTTTCCTTTTAAAAAAATCGAAGACAAATAATTACATCACGTAGAGAAATATAGTAAATATAATATTACAATAACTCTAATAAAAAATAACATGACAGAGTTGAGACCAAACATCAGTCATAGCAATAAATGTAAATGGGCAGGAATTCCCTGCTGGTCCAATGGTTAGGACTCCATGCTCTCACTGCTGAGGGCCTGGGTTCAATCCCTGGTCAGGGAACTAAGATCCCACAGGCCGTGCGGCATGGCCCAAGATAAAAATATACATCATGTGTGTGTATATATATATATATATATATATATACACATATATATATATACATGGGTTTAATCACCTATTAAAATTAAAAGGTTTTCAAGTTGGTTCGTAAAGCAAAACTTTATGCTGTATTCAGAAGACCCATCCGCCCCCCCTGCCAAAGTGATTAAAAAGCTAAAAATCAAGGAATTGGCAAAGGTATATCAGGCACTTGTAAACAACAGGAAATAGGGGATTGTGATTCTAGTATCACACAAAATAGAATTCAGAAGACCAAAAAGCACTGACACAGAGAGCACTTTAAAGTGAACATATATGCACCAAACATCACAGCAACCTCCTGTATAAAGCAGGATATGGCAGGGAAGATGAATAGAAACACAACAATAATGGAAACTTTAATACACCAGTCTAAATACAAGACAGGTCATGTGGGAAAAAACGTAAGTAACATAGCAGCCAGAGGTTGGGAAACTGCACACAGGCCAAGTCAAGTCTGTTACTTGTTTCTGTAGATAAAGCTTTTTAACACACAGACACATCCACTTGTTTACATATTGTCTATGGGTTTCTTACTACAACAGCAGAGTTGAATAGTTGTGACAGAGGCCCTGTAGTGCACAAAACCTCAAACGTTTACTCTCCGATCCTTTACAGAAGAAGTTCACTGACACACACACACACACACACACACCCCGCCCCCGATGCTGGAGACCTAAGCAACATTATTAATTAGGTAGTTTTTACGGAAACGTATTAAACACTGCATCCTAATAATAGAAAATATACCTTCTCAAGTGTGCAAGGAACACTCACAAAAATGTATAATATTGTAGGTCATAAAGAAAATATCAAGTTCCATAAGTTAGAAATACTGCAGTCAGCATTCTTATCACAATGCCATAAACCTAGAAATTTGAAGCAAATAAGCTCTTCTCTCTGGGAATTTTAAAACTTTTCTACTAAATGACCTATTGGCAAATGAGAAAATATAAATTACATAATTTCTGGAAAATAATGATCAAACAGCTACATATTAGAATCTGTGGGATGCATTTAAACCAGTGATCAGAGAAAAATTCATAGCGTTGAACACCTATATCAGTAAAAATGAAAGAATAAAAATAAATTTTAAATTCCCAAGCAAAAGGCTAGGAAAAGAACGCTGAAGTAAGCCAAAGAAAAAGCAAAAGTATGAGGACAAAGATAATAAAGATAAAAGCAAAAAATAATGAAATAGTAAACAAAAAAAAAAACAGATCAAGTCAACAAATCCAAATCCTGGTTTGAAAAAAAAACAACCCAAGGGTCAATTTAATAAAGGAAGAAAAAGGTGTTGCAAGAAGAAAGCACAAATATAAAATAAGAAATAAGAGGGAAATAGATATTGATAAAGAGAATACAAAATTTTACTGTAAGGTTACTTAGCATACCTTTATGCAAGTAAATTTAAAAACCTAGGTGAAATGGATAATTTTCTAGAAGAAAGTATAATTTACCAAAATTATCCTCAGTAGACATAGAAAGCTTACATTTATTTACAGAGGACAAATAGAGAAAGTTTTAAGGAACTACTCCACAGGAAAGCACCAATCCCAGAGAGTTTAAGAGAGGGAGTCTACCAACAATTTAGAGTCTGTTTAGAAACATAAACTGTTTCTGAGCACACAAACATTTATGAAGCAGGTGTAACAGTGACATGACAACCTGCTAAAGATAGCACACAAAGAAACTTACAGATCAATATAGTTTATGAATATTAATATAAACTGAAATAAAATATTAGTTATAAGACTCTAATGCCCCACATTAAGAAAATAATACATCATCACCGAGCAGGTCTTATGCCAGAATGCAGGGATAATTCACCATATTAATAAGTATAAGAAGAAAATCATAATATCTTTAGAAATTCTGAACAACCTTCTGACAAAAATTCAACACCTATTCCTAGTAAAAACACTCAACTATAGGAATGGATGGATACTTCCTTAACATAATTTATATATGTCAGTCCTAAAGTCAGCATCTTACTTAATGGGGAAACACTAGAGGCATTCTCACCAAGGTCAAGAATAAGTCATGGAAATTCACTATCTCCATTACTTTTTAACATTGTATTAGCACTACTAGCCAGTGCAATCAGACAAGAGAAAACAATTCAAAAGGAAAAAGTAAAACTAGTTGGAGACGTGATCATTTGCTGGAGAACTCACTCTATAATGAGTCAATGATAAAAATAACTCAGACAACAAAAGAATTCAGCCAGGTAGTTATATATAAAATAGCATGGAAATATCAATAACCATATATATAAATAATTACTAGATAGAAGATATAATGGAATAGAAAACTCCATTTAAAATAGCAACGGAAAAGATAAAATACTTAATTTTATAAGAAATGTTTAAAACCTAATGCAGTGTTATAGATTGAATTATGTCCCCCGCAAAATGTATCTGTTGAAGCCCTAATCATAAGTATAATACCTAAGAATGTGACTGTGTTTGGAAGTAGGGTCTTTAGAAAGTTAAAATGAGGCCATTGGTCTGGACCCTAAACTGACTGGTGTCCTTATAAGAAGAGGAGATTAGGACATACAGAGGAACACCAGGGAAGTAAGCTACGGGAGAACGCAGCAAGAAAGTGGCCATCTGCAAACCAAGAAGAGAGGCCTCAGGAGAAACCAACCTGCCAACACCTTGGTCTCAGATTTCTAGCCACCAGAACTTTGAGTAAATAAATTTCTGTTGTTTAAGTCCCCCAGTTCTGTGGTACTTTGTTATGGGCAGGCCTGGCAAATTAATACAGACAGTAGCTATGGGGCAGTCCTGAAAGATGCAAAAGTAGAGTTGACAGACCTTCCTAGTTCTTGAATAGAATATTTTAACATCATCAACATATTCTTACTAAATTAATGTTTTTTTTTGGTTGTTTTTTTTTTATTTTTGCGGTGCGCAGTCCTCACTGTTGTGGCCTCTCCCATTGCGGAGCACAGACTCCGGACTCACAGGCTCAGCGGCCATGGCTCACGGGCCCAGCCGCTCCGCGACATGTGGGATCTTCCCGGACTGGGGCATGAGCCCATGTCCCCTGCATTGGCAGGCGGACTCTCAACCACTGCGCCACCAGGGAAGCCCAATTAATGTTTAAATATAATGTGATCCCACTAAAAGTACCAGTAATCTTTTTTTCTGGAGGTCGACAAGGTGATAACCAAAGTTCATATGGAAAAGTAAGCGTATGAGTAAAACACTGAAAAGGAAGAACTGTGAGAGGGGACTAGCCTTACAGATATTAGCATGTACTATAAAGTCTCTATAATTAAAGCAGAGTGATACTGGGACACAGACTAGAATGGAATGGGATGGAATGTCTAAAGATAGACCCTAACATACATGGACATTTATGAGAAAGGTGGTATCTCCAACCACTAGGATGGGTGGGCTTTTTTTTTTTTTTTTTGGCCTCACCACGTGGCTTGGAGGATCTTAGTTCTCCCACCAGGGATCGAACCCGCGCCCCCTGCAATGGAAGCATGGCGTCTTAACCACTGGGCCGCCAGGGAATTCCCCAGAGTTGGGCTTTTTAATTAATGGTATTGGGGCAGCTGGCTAACCATTTGGAAAAAGATAAAGTTAGATCTGTTCCTCATACTATAAATAAACTGAACTCCAAATGGATCAGAGGTTTAAGTAAAATATGAAACTTTATATGCACTGGAAGAATGCATGGATGAATTCCTCCTTACAGTCTGGGTGTAGAAGAAGGCTTTTTATCACTCAAAATCCATATGCCATAAAAGAAAACATTGATAAATTTGACTACCAAAAAATAAAAAATAAACTTGCACATAAGCAGAGCCAAAAGACAAATTGACAGATTGTGATAAGATATTTGTAACGTAATATATCATGGGCTAATATCATATATATATATATATATATATATAAATGAAAAATGGGAAGATGAAAAATGGGCAAAAGGCACAAGCAGGCAATTCACCAAAAAAAGATAAAAATACATCTTCTGAAATACATGGAAAGATGATCAACTTTCACCATAATAGAAATATAAATTAGAATTGCACCACAATACCTACCATTTTCCACCCATCAGATTATCAGAAAAATTTTTTAAAAACCTGTCAGCATAGTCTGTTCAGGAGGCTTTGAGGGAAAAGTCACTTTCATTTGTTGCTGGTAGCAATGCAAAATGGTACAACCCCTATGTAGGGATACTTGACGATAACAAAATTATACCCGCATTTACCCTTTCACCCAGTATTTCCACTTCTAGGAATTTACCCTGAAGATACACCTTTAACAGTACTGCAGTATATGCCTGGAGTTATTCATTGCAATATAGTATGTAATGGTGGAATATTGTAAACTACCTAAATGCCCAGGCATTGGAGATTGGTTGAATAAACTATGGTGCTATTAGCTGTAAAACAAATAAGGTCAATCTCTACAAACTAATATGAAGTTAATCCTAAGATACAGTTGAAAAAGCTAAGTGCAAAGGCTGTATAGGAGGCTGCCTTTCCTTTTAGTAATAAAGATGAAATAAGAAAGCAAACATTTATCTGTTTAATTTCTTCAAGAAGAAACACAGAAAGGATAAAACAGAAAAAAATGAAATTGATTATCCTCTGAGGAGGTTAGATGGGCTGACTGATAAATTGTAATATATACATATGATGAGATGCTACACACATTGGATGAATCACTCATACAGACATAATGTTGAACTTAAGAAGCCAGACACAAGAGTATATACGATTTCATTTATAAAAAGATTTCTGCATTTTATTATAGGTGTGTGATACCTCAGTACCTTTTTTAAGTTCATTAAAATATACCTGTACCTATATCAGCAGCAGCAAAATCATCTCATCTTAATAATCAGAGGTGAGAAAAAGGTATCAGTCTCGTCAAGTTCATCTATAGAGTGCTGCTTTGTTGTAGTTGGTGGCTCACATCCCAGGTCACGTACAAAAGCTGATTGATCTCACCTGTGGTGTACACTAAGGGCAGCCCGGTGCTTTAGAGCCAGACCACTGCACACCACGCAACAGTTACACAGGAACACGTGTGTGCGTAGTATCAGCCGGAGGTATAGAAATACATTGCCTTCTGCTGCCACTGTCATCTGCAAGCAGTGGGAAGAAGTAAATTCCCAGTTCTAAAACTCTGTTAGGCAATAAGAGTCTCTAAAACAGGGGCTCCAGTAAGGGGGTGTGGGTGGGAGAGAGGAAGGGAGAGAGAAGAGAGATGGAGAACTCTTTTAAGTTGCTGTCTGGTGCTGTAGTTGGCACGAGGGATTTAGAAGCCAGTATTTTCCACCTTTTAAAGGTACGGATCAGAATGGAGGCTGTAGCTAGATGACCATAAAAGGCAAGCTGGGAAGCGGTAATTCAGGCTGCAACAGTTGAAAGAAAAAGAAAAGTGTTTGATTGCATAGGTAATTTAAAGATATTGCACTATTTCAGAGCATGTATTTATTTTGGAATATAGATTTCTCTTGGTGTTGGGGGAGCCTTTGTGACAGTTGGGAACTTTGTCGACAACAAAGCACAGTGGTTTACATTTCAAATGACTACTGAAAGGTAGGAGGAATTAGGCCTTCTTTTCCCTTCCCCCCACTTTTTTCCTTCTTGTGTTTTTTTGGGGGGAGGGCGTCGGGTGTTTTGGAGTGTATAATTGATTTACAACGTTGGGTTAGTTTCAGGCATACAACAAAGTAATTCTGATATATATATGTATTTATTCTTTTTCCACTATAGGTAGGAATCATGCTTTTGATGACTTGATTTGGACAGATTCCATCACTGTGTGAAAAAGGAAATACATTTATTCTACTAAAAAGATTTGTTTCTAAGGGATCAGATAGTAGGGGAATCAGCAAATCTTATTGCTACAGGATTACGGAGAAATCTACGATACAGCACATGAGAACTTTTAATACCTTCAAAAACTTTTTTTTTTCTTAAACAGTTTTCAGCTCATAAATTAGTGATAATCCAAGCATTAAGAGTACTTTTTCCTGTAGAAATGGTATCAGTCATGGATAGATTCCCTGGAAAGCCCTCAAAAATCTACTTAATTCCTAATGCCACTAAATATGGTTTCTTTGGGAAAATGTATTCTGAGGCCTGACTCCCAACAACAATAACAGATTTTAAATCTCCTCTTCCCTCCCATGTAGTTTACCAGATGGGTTGTTTTTCTCCTTCCAGCCAAGGCCACAAGAGCAGTAGGGATTCCAAGGACCTTGATTATGGGGAGGAGCCATCTGGTGACCCTGGCAAGAAGCTGCTAACCCCAGTTAGGGCTCTGGAAGCCAGCCTGCCCTTCCCTTTATCATTGCCTTTGTAGTGGCTTTGCCCCTGGAGGTTTCTGGAGGTTGAGGACCATGCTAATCATTAACTCCTTAGGTTCCTAACATACAGAGCTTTTAGGAATGGCTTAAGTTGTTTTATTTCCTTCTCTCCTGGTGTGTATGTTTTTTGGCCTTTGTACCTTGAGTATTCATTCAGTTAGCAAAATGTGGATTGTATGACCTGTTTCTTCCTTTGCCTATCAGGTAGTGATAAGGATTACTGAGAAGTGGGTAAATACATTAAGATCCTTAGAGGAAAAATGTTCATAAAGTATGACTGCTAGGACACAACATACAGTCTGTCCCACAGAAAATCACATTTTATCTAATTAACTGTCTTCATTGGCATTTGGATTTTATACAGCTCATTGTATTTACCCTCTCAACTTTATTTACTACACTTCCTTTGGTTTAAAGTGAGTTAATGTGTCCATTTAAAGCATTTGTGGTGAATAACTCATAGCATTCAATAAATATTATTAACTCTTAAATGTGAAATCTTATCAGCCAGAGATGTAAACTGGAATTGTCAATGGCGATATATGTTCCTAGTTGTGCTTTGGTTTTTAGTGAATGAAAAAATTAAGAATAAGGGAACCTTAACATTTTTAACCTAAAAGAATATATTTTGCAGACTTTCCTTGGGTAGTTTGTCAATGCTGCAGGTCCAGGCATAGGCCATCAGTGATTCTAAGGAGACCGTATAGTTTACTGCATTTATTCCTGAGTGAAAAATGTCTTTTCATTTGAATGGTGCCTTTCAGTTGGCAGCATGACAGTGTTCGAATAATTTGTTGTTACTTACAGATTAGGTTTCAACTTTATTGTGTTTTATTGTGACATTATTAACGATTTTCATCATTCTCATTTTTGTCCCTCTTTTCTTTTCTTTCCCTTTTTCCAGTTCTTCCTCCAGTACTGGTTCCACGACACAGTGAATATAATCCTCAGCACAGCCTCTTAGCTCAGTTCCGGAACTTAGGACAAAATGAGCCTCACATGCCACTCAACGCCACTTTCCCGGATTCTTTCCAGCAACCCAGCAGCCATCCGTTTCCTCATTCTCCCAATAGCAGTTACCCAAACTCTCCTGGGAGCAGCAGTAGCACCTACCCTCACTCTCCGACCAGCTCAGACCCAGGAAGCCCCTTTCAGATGCCAGGTAGGTTGCAGTGTTCAGTGATGTTCTGTGGTCAGATCAGATTTGACCACAGAACAGTGATGTTCTGTGGTCAAATTGTCATCACAGTGTTAAGGCGAAGCTGGGTTCCCTGGAATGGAGAAAGTTTCCAGCCCTGGTACGTGGCACTGCGCCTCTAGAACTCAGGATGCAACTTTGAATGAAAGGGGACTTCTAGCCAAGTAAGCCAGTGTTTTATTTGTCTGGCACAGATGCTTGAATACATTTTTGATTTTTGAAAGGTTTTAAAACAGCTGCATCCTTCTGGGAGTGGCATAGTTGTTCTAGCCTTTGCGCTTGATAAAAGAACGAGGAAAAAAATAGCATGCTGCACACATTTGCTGTTCCCATGCAAGGAAAAATCCCTGTCGTAAGTGCAGCCTCAGAAAAGATATTTCCTGGGGGATCACACCCCACCACACAACTTAATTAGATGCGTTTAAGTGGTGATATAACCCCAAGAAACATAGACTTTAACAACAGAAGACTTGCATCAGGAGTACTGGAAACCATCTGCTTGTTTAACTTTAACAAAGACAAAAAAACCATTATCCTTCATTTTTAGACTTCTCTGGTGGTGTAATGTTTGTCAAATTAAATGAGTAATTAGGACATTATATTTTTCGAGTTACAGGTTCATAAGCGAGCACCTCAAAAAATGATTAGTGCCCAATTTCTCGCCAGCAGACCTCACAAAGGATACGCCAAGCAAAGATACACTTGACATCTATTAACGTTGCAGGAAGGGAAAATGAGTGGGCGAGCATGTTTAATGTATCACTTGAAATGTTTTTGGGCAGATTTGAATCCGACAGCAGAGCTGGTGTGTCCTCAAAAATTGAAAAGTGGTCCACACTTGATATTCCTATCTTTTATTTATATATTTATTGCTTTTTTACATTTTTAGCCTATTATTTTTCACTTTTTTTTTTTTTTTTTTTTTTTTTTTTTTGCGGTACGCGGGCCTCTCACTGTTGTGGCCTCTCCCGTTGCGGAGCACAGGCTCTGGACGCGCAGGCTCAGCAGCCATGGCTCACGGGCCCAGCCACTCCGCGGCATGTGGGATCTTCCCGGACTGGGGCACGAACCCGTGTCCCCTGCATCGGCAGGCGGACTCTCAACCACTGCGCCACCAGCGAAGCCCCTGCACTGTTTGTTTTTCAGTCGAAAATGGTTTAAGATGAGGGTGAGGGATAGACTTGTTTCAAAATCAAACTAGTATCATCTGGTAATCTGCTATCCACCGCACTCCCTCCTGGACCCGCTGGGTTTGAGGAACAGGTTAGTGGTAAGGAGATTGTTTTGGAAGACTGTGGAGCAGTGGCAGACCCAGGGTGGGCCCAAGAGTGACAAAACTGAAGATTATTGCTTGAATTTACACCTTGTCCCCAGCTGTCAAGGATTAAGGCACAGGCCAAGTAGAGGAAATATGGAGCAGAGAAAGCTGAAGGGGTGGGAGGAGGACCTTGTGGGGAGAGCAGAGCATCACCCAGAGTATCTGGTGCCTCCCAGGGACGCTGATGCCTTAAGTCGTTGATGAAGTTTTCACCAGCTTGTTTGCAGAAATGGTATTGGATTTGGTTTCAGAGGAGGCTCTTTGTCTTCATTCCTGGCTGGAAGTAAAGCAGAGGCAGTGTTACAGCTGCAGGGAAGAAGCTGAATTTTAAAAAGCTGGAGAAAGGGTGGAAAATACATCCAGATCAGGTCCCCATAGTCCTGTCTTTGTGCTCTGAGGCTTGGCTTGTTAGCACCTGGACGGTAGAAGTGGCCAGGTTGTGATTCAGCTGGAAAGTCAGTCTGGGAAATCTCTTGAGAAACTCTGAAAGAGTAGTGTTCGCTTTTTCTATTTGATGGTTGCCCTGAGTGGTCTAGAGTACCTGTCCAAGCTATTGGTGGTTCTTTGAGGTGAAGCTTTGTTCCCTGCTCTGTTGTATGTGCTAAGTGGTATGAGGTGAGCTCACCATAGCCCATGAGGAACTTGTTTTTCCATCACAAAGGATTGTTTGTGGGAAATCCTTATTTAAGAAAGCACAAGACTTGTGTTAGTGTTCTTTGTTTCAAAAATCACACTCTTTGCCTCTTATTTGCCAGTTAGCTGTGAGCTTTCCAGGAGAAACATGGATGCAAATTCTGAAATAGAAGATAGTTGCGACAAACTGATTTCTTTCCTATTATTCTGCTACTAGGGATTTTGAAACTCGTGATTACTATTTTTTTTAATATGGGTACAGAAGATTTTTAAAAAATTTTTATTGGGGTATAGTTTATTTACAACATTGTGTTAGTTTCAGGTATACAGCAAAGTGAATCTGTTATATATATTTAAGTGGGTAGGGAGAAGGTAGTCCCAGCAGATTTCTTGAAGTCATGGGAAATTCACAGTTGGAGTCAGTAAGTTGGCTATAATGAAACTCAGTTGATAAATCCCTAAGAGCCCATAGATTTAATGCAAGAGACCCTGAAGCTCCTTTTCTTAAGAAGCCCTGCGTAGCTTTCGAAGGTTTTCCGTCCACCAGGGAAATGATGAAATGCAGAGGCCCTTTTAAAGTGGGTTGGGTGAAAGCATGTTTAAATGCCCTTCTGATTGTTTTAAAATGGCATGATCCTCGGTAGGCAGACAACTTCTAGAACTGGCATACGGTGCTTTCGTCCCACTGAATCTTCACTACAATCGTATAAGATTATTTATTGCATAAGATGGTAGTAATTTTCAAAAAGTGTACACCCAGTCCAGCGCCTGTAGCCTCTAATCTTCCGATGGGGAGGTTGAAATGGCAACTTAATCTCTTAAGAATTTCGGCACCGAAGAGAATATATGTTTTAAGCACGTGTGTTTACCAGAGCTTTTTTCCAAATTTTGTAGCCGATACACCTCCACCTGCTTATCTGCCTCCTGAAGATCCCATAACCCAGGATGGCTCTCAGCCCATGGACACAAATATAATGGCGCCTTCACTGCCCTCAGAAGTCAACAGAGGAGGTAAAATGAATTGCTGCTTATTCCCTTTCAGAGTCTGAAGTTTATCTGTCCAAGTGTTGCTTTCTCTCACAGATTTTTATTAGTCTTTAAAAAGATAGCTATTTGAAAAAGATAGAGCACTTATAGTAAGAGAAGCTCAATGGAAAGACTTCTTTGGATTACAGATAAGCCTTTTATATGAAGAACAGGCGCGCTGATTTAACTAATGAAGGCCTAAATACAATTGTGCAGTCATCTGTTTATAACTTCAATACTCAATACTTTTGAATTGGTGATAAAAGAGTATTTTTATGTGAAAGACAAAGGATGTTGAGGGAGAAAAAACGTAAAACTAGAGTTTTCACTGGTGATTTCCAAAATTTAAAGTTCGTATAACAAGGCTTTCCAAAAGGTTCTTTGGTCGTTGGAATAGATATTCGTAAGCCCCATCTATTTTCTAGGCCTCATCTATGTATAGCTGCAGCTGAAACAAACTAATAGCTTTTGTTCCCTTCTTGCTCTATTTGTTTGTTTCTTACCTTGTTACAAGAAGGGGTGGGAGGCGCATGTTTTTCCTTTTCTTACCCTGAGGAGCTGACTTCTTTTCCTCTCTAGTAGAGGGTGGGTCTTTGTGATCCCTGGCAGTGTCTGAGAGGAGGATGCCATCATCCTGCCGGGTCTGCAGAGGCTTAAGCGAGCAGGGAACTCGGGTAAATAAGCGTTGGGAGAATCCCTGAGCATGTGTAAGAAGTCATGACCACACATTGAGTGAAACTGTCCCCAGGTAACCTCCCCTGGAGGAAAGTGCTTCGCTGGCCCGCTCAGCAGCGGCAGAGATGGCTCATTCAATTTGTATTCATTTAATGCACATTGAAGTTAAAAAGCCATTTCGTTACTAGGTATGTCTTATCTCATTCCTATCACTTTTTAAGTAAAGGTCTGCAGATACCTCAGACCTTGTCAGAGTTGCTGATATCTTTTAACCTCTTAAAAGTTGTGGATGAACTCAAAGAACCTTCCTTCAGTGTGCAGTGTAATAAATTGGAATTTACACCTTTTTAATCTGTAAACATTTCTTATATCTTTTTTATTGGCTGTCTGTCATCTTTTTTATTAGCTCTGTATTTTGATAATCTCTAGAATATACTCTCAAACATAAAATTATGAGTTGACAACGATTTTGGTTGGGGAAAATGACTCCTGTCTCACACATCCTTGGAATGTGTGTTTGGGGAACAGAATAGCAGGAGAGAATGGGCACAGCACTGTGAAACAGTTATAAGCCTGTGGACCTGCAGCCATGGTGGCTAAGCCCAAAATGTCTGATTTCAGGAAAGAGACCCTCAATTTGCTTTAAAATTTTTCCTTTAAATGGCTTAAAATTCTTTCCCCATTAGAATAAGTTTACACTTAATATTTTCATGAGGACGGGCTATTGGCCTTGTGGTTGTTATACTTTGGTGGTTTTCCTGGAGCAGGGGTCAGCAGACTGCAGCCCACGGGCCACTTCAGCCTGCTCCCTGTTTTTGTAAATAAAGCTTTATTGGGACACAGCTGTGTTCATTTATTACATATTATCTGTGGCTGCTTTTGCACAGCTAGGGCACAGTTGAATAGGGGCCATAGAGACCACGTGGCCCCCAAGACCTTTCTGGCCTTTTACAGAAAAAACAATTGTCAGCCTCCAACCTGGATGAATAGTCCTGTGAGCAATCCTGACAGCTGATTCAAGCCCTCTCTTAGACTTCCCTGATGGTCCAGTGGTTACGACTCCGAGCTTCCAGTGCAGGGGGTGCGCGTTTGATCCGTGGTCGGGGAAGTTCCGCCTGCCGTGCGGCACAGCCGGAAAAAAAAAAAAAAGCCTTCTCTTTATGATGTTGCAGTCTTCTTTAAGATTTGGCACCTGTAAATCACTAAAACTTTGCTCTTTGAAATACAGCTTATTGACATGGGATAACACTTAGCATACAGGGAAGATGGTGTGTGTTTGTGTTCACAGCTTACCTGCTTAAGTGTATAAAGCAGTTACTGTATGTGTGGATTTTCTTAATGATCATTTTCCTTATTTTCTTTACCAAATTCTACAGTAAAGCTCATTTTAATATTCGTGGAGGTTGATGTGAAGAACGCAGAGGTCATTCTCCCTTAACAGTTAGAGTTCGTGCTTCCAATGGGGATTTTCTCTTTTTTTTAAGATTGTACACTCAAGTCTTCATAAACCTCGGATCATTACATATTGGCATACTAGATACATATGGTTTGTATTCCTGGAATTGCTAAAGCACTGGTATAAGAGGTTTTACTACAGAAGGAACTTATCTTTAGAACTTTTTAGTTGCAAATGTTTAGAAGCATGTTCTGTTTGGAGATTTGTTAGTCTTAAGAGATTTGACTTAACAAGCTGCATCCTGTCAGTAAAGCTGGGTAATTTCCATTGTTGGCCCATTCTGGGAATGGAGAGACAAAACACACCTGCTCTGCATGACTTAAAGCAAATATAAGGAAGTTAGCATGAAATCTGGATGAGAGAGATATGATTCATCCTGTAAGAATGGCCAGCTGGCAGGATTTCTTCCTGAGCTTGAGGACTGGAGCAAAGCTGTAGCTGTGAGAGTCATTGGCAACCGAATGTGAAGTAAGGTAACTTCTTATCAATAATTAGAAACTGATTTTCATTGCTTTGAAAAAGCGTCGGCCTTCTGAGGCGTTGTCCAAAGTAACTCCTCTTTGTGCCAGCACCTTTGGTACATTTCCTGTCCTCTGTTGTTCTCTCCGCACTTGTTTTTTCACTTGCCACTTGTTGCGTCTCTTTAGATGGTGAGCCAGGGTCAGTGGTGGGGTCATTTCCATTTTGGTGAATTACAGAGCGTTCAGCACATGCTGCTCGTGTGCTTGCTCAGCCAGTGTCTTGGTTATCTGATGGCCACTGGAGAAAATATCTTCCAGTGAAAGGTGAATGTCGCACTTAGCAAGGAGTGTACCTGCTTCTGAGATCAGAGATGAACTCTATACATCATCATAGCAGTGGCTTCTTCACATCTTCATTCCACGACCCTGAGCCAACTTCACCACACAAGTTTCAGTTTTTGAGAGCCCAGGGCACTCACCGTTGTTGACTCTCAGCTTTTCTTTCTTAAAGATGTTCAAGCAGTTGCTTACGAGGAACCAAAACACTGGTGCTCTATTGTCTACTACGAGCTCAATAATCGTGTGGGCGAAGCTTTCCATGCCTCCTCCACGAGCGTGCTGGTGGATGGCTTCACCGATCCTTCCAACAACAAGAACCGTTTCTGCCTTGGGCTGCTCTCCAACGTCAACCGGAATTCCACTATCGAAAACACGAGGCGACATATCGGGAAAGGTGAGCTTTCACTGGAACCTCTCTCAAAATGTTTGTCTGTCGTGTCCCTCTTCCGCCAGAACTCACCAGTCGTTCCTGGAGTCAATACCAGATGATATACACTTGCCGGTACGGTTTATAAATATTTTTTCAATTTGTATTATCAGGAAGTTCTTCATTTTCCAATCAGCGATTTTTGCGGTCTCCTGACTCATAATAATTATAGCTGGAATAGTGATTTGCTATCTGGGTACACCATTCTATCATGTGTTTTGCCAAAGAATGAAATAGCTGTTAAAAAATTCTTTACAACCTAAAACTAAAAGCAAAAAGCAAATGAAAACAAGTAAACCGAATGTATTTCAAATGAATACCATGACCCACTGGGGAAAAAAAAAAAGAACTAATTCAAAATAACTTATGAATATATAGTATTTGGCTATAGAACCTCAGCCTGAGCCAGGTAAGGTAGAGCGACTGCAAACAAGTCCTGAACTCTTTTTAATAGACTTGATTATTTAGTGGCAGTATGAAGGAGACAGTTATGAAATTTTAAGATGTATTATAATATTAAGCAAATGACTAAATGTGTGGTTGTTGGGGTAAACCTGGGTTTTCACTGTGGAATAAGAAGAGACATACAGGGCTTCCCTGGTGGCGCAGTGTTTGAGAGTCCGCCTGCCGACGCAGGGGACACAGGTTCGTGCGCCAGTCCAGGAAGATCCCACGTGCCGTGGAGCGGCTGGGCCCGCGAGCCACGGCCGCTGAGCCTGCGTGTCCGGAGCCTGTGTTCCACAACAGGAGAGGCCACAACAGTGAGAGGCACACGTACCACAAAAAAAAAAAAAAAAAAGAAGAGACATACAAGTGTGGAGAAGGGTAAAAAATAAACCGTGTGGAGGTAGCAGTGTGAGATCGTGATTTTAATAATGTGTACATGCGTGTTTATGTACTCCTGTACACGTGTATGAAGGCATATGTGGATGTGTCTCTGCATGCATATAGTTTCTGATCTGTCTGCTGAGAGGGCCAAGAGGCAAAGATACCCAGTAGTAATAAGCACATACAGTGCTCAGACCATCATCTCTTAACTCCATGGCTGCTAAGAGGAACCAGGGCTTTTGGAGAAAGGGCTGACTGACTCCAAGGCTGAGACAGGTAGATGGAAGATGAGCCGAAACGTTCTGTTATGTCCGAAAGTAAACAAATACTTATGCACATGATGGAGGCATTTCCCAGGAGCCAACTTGGAGGGGCTTCCACTGGCCAACTCTGGGATAGTTCGAGCACCAAAATAATTAAATACAGTAGTGAGTTTTAAACCACTGGAAAACCATAGTAATCCATAAGTCCATGCCAATAACAGATAAATAAATGAATGGGGAAGGCTGACTGGTAAATGCAGGGTGAGTTGGTGGAGTTAGAAAGTCCCCATTTTGCAACCAACAGGCAAGAATAGTCAGTGATGCTAAATATAGAGAGAACTTTTTATGAGAATCAGGATATTTTCATGGTCTTTAAGTATCTCCTCCCAGGCTGCCTATTACTGACATGGGAGAATAAAAATCAGTAACTATTTAGTGGAGAAATTGGACAACATCTTGACTAGGCGATGAGAATTATCATCGCCAGTGAGAGGCAGATGGAGGTCGTGAACCTCCAGCTGTGGTGCTCTGAGGAGGGAGTAACGTCACCTACACAGAAATCCAACTGAGCATGCAGATCTGAATCGAATCTCAGGGTGCCTTCAGACAGACCCCAGACACAAAGGGTGAGAAGGGACTGTATTCTTCCAAAATACTGATGTCGAAAGACAAAGATGTGAGAATGTTCCACATTAAAACGGCTAAAGAAACATGACAGCTCTATGTAATAATCTGCCCCTGGACGTGATCCTGCAGCAGACAGGGGAAAAGTACTACAAAGAGCATTATTGGGGTCAGCAGACAGAATTAGAATATGAGTGGTAGATAAGATAGAAGTATTACATCAGTGTTAAATGCAGTGGCATTGCTGATTATGGTGTGGCTTGTAAGAGAAGACCCCTATTCTTAGGAAATACACACTTAAGTATGTAGGGGTAAAGGACCATGATGAAATGGTTCAGGAGGAAATTATATATGTATCTTATGCTTATAGATAGAGATATCTATCCACCTAAAACAATCCTGTGTCCGAATGTATACATGTATGTACCTATGTGTGTGTATATGAGGGTGTGTGTGGAAGAATAGAGAGGACAGAGGTACCCATGATGAAGCATATGGAGTGAACTGTCCCAACAGGTGAATCTGGAGAATGGTTGTGTGGGTGTTCTTTGTTCTGTTTTTCTTTGTTGTTTGTTCTATTTCTGTAAGTTTTGAAATTATTTCCAGAGTAAAAGTTTTTTTAAATGACCTACTATGAAATTTAGAACAAATTAAAAGGTTATTCAATAGGTGCTTAAAAGACATTTGAGATGAAGTTTAACATTGAATCCTGGAAACAAAAACAACAACTCTTAAAACAGGAACTGATAGATAATTCCGTAGTAGGCTTCAGGAAAAAATATAAGCCTAAACTACACATCTAATGATGAAATGTCAGAACTCAGGTTCATATCGTATAGGTATCTTTCTGTGGTCTGTAAACCCCTGAAATTGTATATAAACACAGTTTTGCATACATTTGGAACAGAGGGACATAGTTTTCATTATATTCTAAAGTTGACCATTACTCCAATGTAGTAAAAAGCCATTGTACTCTGGAACATTCCTATTAACAATTAGGAAGAAAATAAGGATTCTGGGAATGCTGTTATTTCAAATTGTTCCAGATGCCTCGACTCTAGTTTTAGAAATTATATATCAGTTTTCTTTAATCTGGCAATAACCAGTTAGCAAATATAATGGAGAGGAAAATTACATTCTCAGTAGCAGCAGAATGCGTAAATAATCTGAACCAGCAACATATGAGAATTATGTAAAGAAAACCAAATTTCACTGAGAGCGAAAGAAAATTTGAATAATAAATAGGTAGTCTGTGTTCCTTAAAGAAAAGGCTTAATATTGTGAGAACAGTTTAAGGATATTCATTCTTCCTAATTTAATTCATAGTTTAAACAATCCATGTCAGAATCACAATGTTTTGTTTTTGAAAGTTGGAAGATGTATTCTGCATATTACCCAGAAGGATAAATAAGTGAAAATAGCTAAAATTTTTTAATGGAAGAGTAAAGAAAAAATTCTCAAGGTGACGATTAATGAAAGATTATGAAACTACAATTAAATCGGTGTGTAGAGAGAACAATAGAATAAAGTAAACTCAGACTATACTGTATTTAAAAATTTAATGTATGATAAGTGAAGCATAACAAATTAGTAGAGTCTTCCAGTGGTCCTGCAATAACAAAGTTAGCTTTGGGGGGAGGCTGGGGGTAGAAACCCTGCCCCATTCCACATATGCAAATGGATTAGTGAGTTGAATTATTTTTTAAGGCAAGCTATTGAAAAACTAGAAGAACATATATTGATCAAGAGTGGCAGAGAGGACTTCCCTGGTGGTGCAGTGGTTGAGAGTCTGCCTGCCGATGCAGGGGACGTGGGTTCGTGCCCCGGTCCGGGAGGATCTCACGTGCTGCGGAGCAGCTGAGTCTGCGTGCCATAACTACTCCGCAGTAAGCCCATGCACCACAATGAAGAGTGGCCCCCGCTCTCTGCAACTGGAGAAAAGCCCGTGCACCGCAGGGAAGACCCAACACAGACAAAAATTAAATAAATTTAAAAAAAAAAAGGATGAGATAGACTGGAAAATGCTTTTAAAAAAAAAAAGAGTGGCAGAGATTTTCTAAGCATAAAAAGCAACAGAAAGATTGCAAGAGATTTGTCTACTTAAAGATTTCAAACTTCTGTAGGTTAAAGAAAAACGGTACCGTGAACAAAATTAAAAGACAAAGGACTAACGGGGAAACAAATAAGAAATAAATTATTTATATCTTTCCCATATGCGCAGCTCATTAAAAAAATAATAAAAATACTAGAACCCCAGAGGAATAAATAAGTAAGAAATATGAACAGTAAATCCATAAGAGAAACACAGATGGCTAGTAAACAGAGGAGAGCGTATCAAGGCTCACGTGCAAATTAAAACAATATTGTTTTCCAGCTATAAATTAGGGGAATTTTGTTGTTGTTTTAAACTCAGACTCAGTACTGGCACGGGTGAAGTGAGAAAGGCACTCATCTGCTGCTGGAGAGAGTGTATATTGATACAAGTGCTCTGGCAAAGTGAATCAAGAGCCTTCGATCCAATGACATAACTTCCAGGAATTGCTCCTAACGATATTATCAAAAATTATGCTGAGACATTCATCATGGCATTGTTATCATAGCAGAAAATTAGTATCAACAGAATGGTCCAATGATGGGAGAATCCTTTAAATAAATTGTTGTAGTCATTCAATGGTGGAGATATGTTAGATGTTTGCAAAGAAAGTTTAATGATACTCAAGACCGAATACGATGTGTATTCACAGTTACTGCCTCTGGGCCTCTAAAGGAGTGATAATGTTTTCTGCTTCTTTATATTTTGCTTTACTTTCTAAATTTTCTAAAATGAAAATTCCTCATTTTTATAATAAGGAAAAAAGTAGCAAACACACACACACCCTTAAATTGTTTTCTCTACATCAGACAGAAAAATGGGCTTCTGCTCCAGCGGCTATTTAATTGTTACAGCAGTCTTAGCCATTGTGTATACATATCAACACAGCACATAGTATTTTTTTTTCATTTTTCTAAAATACTTTAGTTCACTCAAATCATGACAGCCCTGTAGACACAGCCATCAGCTCGACTTGCATTTTTTTCCTTCTTTCTTTCTTTAATATCTTTATGGGAGTATAATCGCTTTCCACTGTTGTATTAGTTTCTGCTGTACAACAAAGTGAATCAGCTATACGTATACATATATCCCCATATCCCCTCTCTCGAGTCTCCCTCCCACCCTCCCTATCCCACCCCTCTAGGTGGTCACAAAACACTGAGCTGATCTCCCTGTGCCATGCAGCAGCTTCCCACTAGCCATCCATTTTACATTTGGTAGTGTATATATGTCCATGCCACTCTCTCACTTTGTCCCAGCTTCCCTTTCCCCCCACTGTGTCCTCAAGTCCGTTCTCTACGTCTGCGTCTTTTATTCCTGCCCTGCCCCTAGGTTCATCAGTACTACTGGTTTTTTTGGATTCCACATATGAGCACATAGTATTTTGGATGAGACAGTAGGTTCTTGCATTGACTAAGCTTTGCCAGAGTTACCTGCAAGGTCCATCACTGAAAGCCACATGGGATGTGACTGTTTGCTGGGTGGCCTATAATGGTGTGGGGTTTTGTCAGAGTGGTTTTTTCCCCTTTCATTTTTTTAAAGGCTGGGTAAGATCAATTTCCTACACTCCTGGCACTCTAGGTCTCACAGGAAGAAGTTTGGAGCAGATAATAGTTGAGTGAGATCAGATTACACACAGTATGAATTACTTTTTCTAGGTTTTTTTCCCCCTGGGCCTTACATCTATTTTTTTTTTTTTTTTTTTTTTTTGCGATACGTGGGCCTCTCACTGCTGTGGCCTCTCCCGTTGCACAGGCTCCGGACACGCAGGCTCAGCGGCCATGGCTCACGGGCCCAGCCGCTCCGTGGCATGTGGGATCCTCCCGGACCGGGTCACGAACCCGTGTCCCCTGCATCGGCAGGCGGACTCTCAACCACTGCGCCACCAGGGAAGCCCTGGACCTTACATCTTACACTTCTCAGCAGTACTTCCTCCACCTGTGGTTTTCTAGTTCTTTTACTCCTCTCGATCCTCCCTTCCCCTACCCTAAAATTTTTTGAAAAGCTTAGCTGCAAAATAAATACAAGAGAGCTTATGTAACGAATATGCGTAGGATCCCATGGTCAAGTTCAGCTTTATTGTGCTATGTTTTTAAAGTGAGAATTTGCTCTCAATTCATGGCCAAATAGGCCTTAAGTGCTTTTCAAAATGAAATTGCTGCACTCTGTTACTTATTTTTAAGAGACTTTGTTGTGTTATTTCCTACAACCTTCTAGACATGCATGTTGACATACGGACATTGTATTAACTAATACAGTTAACTAAGATTTTATCAATTGTGCAAGACTTGGAGAATGTCTGTTTATCGAATCAACCACGTAAATTTACATTCTGAAGCTACACGGATGCTTTTCAGCTGTGAAAAGCGATAATGACCACACTCTGTGCTTTGTCTCCCTGCAGGAGTTCATCTTTATTATGTCGGAGGCGAGGTATATGCTGAATGCCTCAGTGACAGTAGTATCTTTGTGCAGAGTCGGAACTGCAACTACCATCATGGATTTCATCCCACTACTGTTTGCAAGATCCCTAGTGGGTGTAGTTTGAAAATTTTTAACAACCAAGAATTTGCTCAGTTACTGGCACAGTCTGTGAACCATGGCTTCGAGACAGTCTATGAGCTCACAAAAATGTGTACTATTCGCATGAGCTTTGTGAAGGTAAGTGAGCTCTGATTCCTCTAGTCAGGGTTTAATGCACTTCCATGTTATATGTAAATCTATATCCTCTTGATATGTGTCCATAGACACCAACTTATTATCTAGACATTTTTAACCTTTAACAAGGATGTCAACTATGAGGAAAGTATCATTGGAATATAGGAGTGTTTGTGTTAAATGTTAGTAGTAGCAGGCTTTAATAACTTTTCCTTATTCAAGTAGCACTATTTTAGCTATTGTAATACTATTAGAATATGTTATTATGTATATATATATAAAGTATATGCTTTAAATGCATGGTTGTCTTACGAGATCAGTTCTTTTTATTTTTATTTTTTTGTTTATTTATTTTTTGGCTGTGCCACGTGGCTTCAGGGATCTTAGTTCCCTGACTAGGGGTTGAACCTTCACCCTTGGCAGTGAAAGCGCAGAGTCCTAACCCCTGGGCCGCCAGGGAATTCCCAGAGATCAATTCTATAAACGCACCCCTCTTTTTTTTTAATGCTATGCTTGTTAGTACTTTTAGGACGGAGACACTTGTTACTTTTGTTTCAACAATAAGCAAGTGGTCTTTTTTTGTGTGTGAGAGTAAAAGTTCATCACACTGAGATTTATTTTTGATTCGTCAGTTTTTTAGTGGTTCCAGTAAAGCTTGTGATTTTCTGGGTTTTTTTTTTTTTTTCCAAAAAACAATAATTTATTCTCAGGTACATATGGGTGGGCAAGGGATGCACTGATCTAGTATGAGTGCCACTGGGGGTGGCTCTGTCCCATATGACACTCATCCTTTTTTTTTTTTAATACATCTTTATTAGAGTATAACTGCTTTACAATGTTGTGTTAGTTTCTGCTATACAGCACAGTGAATCAGCTGTACGTATACATATAGCCCCATATCCCCTCCCTCTTGCGTCTCCCTCCCACCCGCCTTATCCCACCCCTCTAGGTGGTCAGAGCACCGAGCTGATCTCCCTGTGCTATGCAGCTGTTTCCCACTAGCTATCCATTTACATTTGGTAGTGTGTATATGGCAAAGCTACTCTCTCACTACATCCCAGCCCCCCCTTCCCCCGATTTTCTTATATTCAAGAGTTAATAAGGCCCTTGCCTCAGCGCTAGGATTGTGCTGTGAGATTCGAGGAGGGTGAAGGTTACAGACATCGCTCACAAGAATTGATCTCTTTTTTGCCTCCTCTTCTGCCTCTGAGAAATAAAAAGTTTTAAGATGCCATCGAAATGGAAAAAAGAAACTCTCATGTCTGATTAAATTTATGAGTCAGAAACTTATTCCAGTGGCTGACTGACGGCTCTGAATCCTCAAAGATAGATTTTCCTCCTCTGTTACTCTGAGAAACAAAACTAATTATATATTTGGGCGAGGCAGTCACCTTTCATATCCTCTCTTCAGAAGCTCACAGAACTTGTTGTTAAACCTGTTCTGTGCTGTATTTATTACAGAGGGTAACTTTGGAACCTTACTTTGTTAATCATCCTTTACGTCAAAGGTATCTTTCCCTGAATATCATTTTTTCCCTACTTCTTTGAGTCACATTAGCAGGTTTTCAGTGTGTTTTCTTGAAACACAATTCAACAGTTTCTTATAGCTGAGTCCAGAACTTTTTAGTATTGAAGGTTTTTTTTTTACCTTTTCAAGAGGCTTACCTATATGCTATGTACCTATGAGACTACAAAGAGCTTTCTCATCCATTAGTAATGTGCACTGTTTAATTGTTGACTTAGCATTTTGACTGAAATGAATTTTAAAATGAGGACAGTGAGTTGCCAGCATTGTTTGTGTTTGTTGTTTTTATTGATATGGAGGAAAGAAGACCTCTTGAGAGTCAGGAGATCCAGGTTCTAGTTCTGTGTGTGTGTGATTAAGGACCCGGGATTCCTTCCTGATCCCCACGTTCATTATTTTTAAAATGGGTGGCTGCGGGCTTCCCTGGTGGCGCAGTGGTTGAGAGTCCACCTGCCGATGCAGGGGACACGGGTTCGTGCCCCGGTCCGGGAAGATCCCACATGCCGCGGAGCGGCTGGGCCCGTGAGCCATGGCCGTTGAGCCTGCGCGTCTGGAGCCTGTGCTCCGCAAGGGGAGAGGCCACAGCAGTGAGAGGCCCGCCTACCGCAAAAAAAAAAAAAAAAAAGGGGTGGCTGCAGTTGGGGAACTGTGGTGATCATTACTGAGGTCCCTTGATAAGTCTATTGTTATTGAAGGACCACTCTAGGAGAATTTATGACTCCAATGCTCTAATTGGCTTTCTCCTCAAACTTATTTCTTATGGATTACCCAATCAATTTTAATGATTTTACTTTTACACATTTTTAAGTATTGACTTTTACACAAGTAAAAACCACCGTTACGCTGATAAAAAGTGTTTATAATGCAGAGATATGCATTAAAAATGTATTAGATTTCATTTATTCAGCAAACATTTTTAGCACCATTCCAGAGAATTAATACAGAGATGAAAAAGCACCTAAAGTGTCTAGCTTCAAGATGCTGATGGCCCAGTCTGTGTTTAATTATAATATAAACTGGTAAGTATTGGAATGAAGGGTTATACAGGCTATAATGGACATAGCTAGGAAGCTGGATTTGGAGAGTTAAAGATAAACATCTTATTTTAAACCCCCTGCTGACATGACAAAGGGCAGCTACTTTATTATACATTAGCAACAAAAAATTTACACATGGTACAACATTGTTCTTTATTATCATAAGGACTGCATACTTTGCCCTCTCACACTTAGCATCCTAGAGAAAGGATATAGAACGTTTTACTAATATTAATAGCCAATTTTGTACTATTTTTTAAAGATGATCATTTTTGGACTTTAATATAAAACACATACTTTATAAATTAGTTGCATAGTAAACTCCGCATAGCTGAAAACTCCAAGTCATTTCAGCTGAACAAGTGTTCCTGGAGCTTCTGCTTTGTGCCAGTCACTGTGCTAGATGTTTGAGATCAAAGATAAATAAGATCTGGTCTCTGCCTTCAAAGAACTTACTATCTAATGTAGGAAACATGCACATAAATCTTCTGCTTAAACTTAGCAGTTTGTTGATATATGTACAAATGCATGGATGTTTATACATATGCAGTTCATGTATCACAACTTTCTCTTGAAAGTTCTGATATTCAGATACGTTTCTTGAAATTCCTGGGGTAGGTAGATAGCAGAGATAAATAGAACCTGGCCTTGTCTGACATCCCTCAGGAAACAAGGGTTTATCAGGCCCTTGTATGCCATCATCCACCATACCAGTGAGGTTTTGATCTTTGCAATGGCAAAACTATTTTTCTCTTTTGTACAGGGACTTGCTTCTGTCAGCTTTCATGTCTTAATTCAGTAATCCTGAAGCTACCTGGCAAGCTACCCTCTCGTACAGATGATTCAGGGCAATGGCTAGGTGTTACTAATAGATTTTTGGATACTTACATGCTCCTGCCAGTTTTGCTTAGAGATTGAAAGGTCAAGCTCTGTGTTTATAGAGACTTCAGTGGCTAAATAGGAAGAAACAGAATGTCAGTTTGTCTTACATGCCTTTTTCCTTATTTCCTTGATGATGAAATGAGAATTTAACAACATCTGTCACAATATTATCGGTGAGATAATGGGCAATAAAAATGAAAGTTAGAAAGTATCTTTATTACAACAGCCTTATAATGTAGTTTGAAACTTTCATTCCCCAAGACCAGTACTTCTTAATCTGGAACCCATGGATGGCCTCTGGGGAGCTGTGAAATTGCCTGCCAAATCATGTGTGCACGTTTGTCTTGTGGAGAGAACCGGATCTTTAATCGGAGTGTCTGATTATGTGAGCTCTTTTTACTTCATAAGTTGAACCACTGAGTCAAACAAGTTAAATGACCTCCCATGTTGTTTCTAGGGTTGGGGAGCAGAATACCACCGCCAGGATGTTACTAGCACCCCCTGCTGGATTGAGATCCATCTGCATGGCCCCCTCCAGTGGCTGGATAAAGTTCTTACCCAGATGGGTTCACCTCATAATCCTATTTCATCTGTGTCTTAAAACGGCCTCGGGCTTCTGCCTCTTGAAAACTATTGAGCCTTGCATGTACTTGAAGGATGGATGAGTCAGACACCATCTGAACTGACAAAGGAGCCTTGATAATACTTGACCTCTGTGACCAACTGTTGGATTCAGAAATTTAAAAACCTGGGTAACATACTGTTGATATAAGAACCTGTTTAGTTTACATTGTAACATTCTATTGTAAAATCAACTAAAATGCATACTTTTAGCAGGACTTCGTGTATAGTTAAAGGAGAGATGGCCAAGCCAGGGACAAATCATCTATTGGAAAAACGGTCCTAAGAGATTCTGTTGTGTTTGGCACTTTAAGGTCATCGTTTGGCAGAAGCTGAGCATTAATAGTCTTTCTGACGTGTGTTTTTATCAGGTTTAGAGCCCATGTGGAGTCTTCTCACATGGGTTTTCATAATATTTTAAAACTATTTGTTTAGTAATGGTTTTTGTTTGTTCGTTTTTTTAAGTAAAGGTTAATCTTGGTGATATACATAGTAATCTTTCTAAAATTGTATGCTGACCATAATGCTGTCAGAATAATGTTAGGCATATGCTCTTTGCTAAATATATATGTACAGAATATTTGGAAGTTAAGAATTGATTAGACTAGTGGATTTAGGAGTATTGGAGGGGGCGGGGGGAGAGGGAAATGACAAATGTAGAATATACTGTAAAAATTCAGTTTGTTGCTTTAAAGAAACAAACTGATGTCTGAATTTTGCTGTGTTTCAATTTTTTAGAGATTTTATCCTACCTTTTTTTTTTTCATCTTCTGTCCCATCCTCTCCAAAAAACAGTTATGCAGCTGGTTAATTCATATAACTGTGAGAGCAAATGAATAATTCCTACTATTCTGAAATTGACTGCCTGTATGTTTCAGTACCAATTGTATGGAGTGCTTGAATTTAATAAGGAGTTTTTATGGAGTTTACAATACAGAAATAGGCTTTAATTTTCAAGTGAATTGTTTGCCAAACCTAGTAACTCTGTTAAATATTTGGAGGATTTAAGGAACATCTCAGTTTAAATCCATTTCAAACTTTTTAAGTTTTTTTGTACTGTGTTTGGTTTTATTTTTCTTCTGCTAATCTTTTATATTCACTTACGCTCTCGTACATTGAGTACTTTTATTCCAAAACTAGTGGGTTTTCTCTACTGGAAATTTTAAATAAACCTGTCATTATTGCTTACTTTGATTAAAAATTTGTTGTTTCCTTTCTTCACGCACAAGATTTTAAAATGAATAAAGCTCACCACTCTCTTGAGAGATTTTTCTCAAATGTTCTTTGCCAAACATAACAAACTAGATGACTGAAAACCTAAATTGCAGAGACAGGGAGACTGAATCATGGAAAGAGCAGAGTCACTTTAAATCAGAAAAGAAAAGACATATGGAACTTTAAAAATTAAGAAAAAGCTAACTTGCACAACCTGGAATTCCAGATCTAAACATACCTTCTCGTGTGAGCAGTGTCTGTAGCGGCCATTATTGGTGAATGCCTCGCAGTCCACCAAAAGTCCCAGTTTCTAAACTTCAGATGAGGATGCAAGGATGAATGTGAAAGGACGTAACATTGGGGGAAGAAGGAGAACTAAAACTGCAGCGAGACAGGATGATCGCTTCTGCCATCTACTTGTGACTGGGATGAACCCATCCTCTCTCTCTCTCAGCCCCACCTCACCCCCAAAATGGAGTTTGCCCACGAAGGACACAGATTTGGGGAGACTCAGATTCTTCCCTGGCCAAATAGATGCCACTGTTTCTCCTGTACATTTTTGTACCTCTTTCCCAGAGGTATTTATCAGCCCCTTCTATTCCCCAAACTAGGACCAAGCAGAAATTTCTGCTGCATCTTGCTGTCTCCAAAAGCATCATGGTGTAAGTGTAGAAAGCCCTGAATGGAAGACCTCTGTTATAACACACATTCATGCTTTGCTAGGGCATTTCACTTCTGTGAACCTCTGTGTCCTCATCTGTAAAATGGAGATAATGTCGTTGTGTCCTCATCACAGGTTGAGGGGAGGATCTATTGGAAGAAAAATGTGTTTGAATATACCTGGCAAACATAACTGCCATGCAAGTATGGGCTCACTCTTTGCTTTGACCCCCCCGTACTCTGTTTTCTCACTTACCTGCTATCATTCCTGGCACAGGTGATCTGGATACACAGTGGTGACTGGTGAGCTGTAATAAAAGGAGATTAATAAAACTATCAGGCTTCAGCAATGAAGTATAACTGGAAATTGTCTAAGAATAAAGAACTCAGGTCAGGATTTCTCACCTTGTTCCTAGTGGACAGCTATTTTTTGCTTTCCCCGAATTCCTGGGGCTGCCTGCTAGGACAGTTATGCAAGGGGTTAAGTGGTATAGCTATGCTGGCAGCCAGCTTGGAGATCTACCAGGTGAAACCCTCAGATTGTCCAGGAGATTGAAATGTACTGGGTCCACGACCCTAGGAGTTGGCAGTGTGGCCCTCATACAACTGCAATTATTTGTATTTTTGGTGAAATTCTAGGACTGTTGTCATCAGCCATAGGAGGCTTTTAAGTCTCCAGGAAGTTTTTAATTAAAGGAATGAAAAAGTCAAAGCAACCATTTGTTTGGATTACTAGAAAAAATTTAAGCTAGTTCAAACAAACAAGGCAATGTGAACTGTTTTATAGTAGACATGTTTTCTGCCCTAAGAAAGCACTAGGTGGGATGATTAGAAGTGGAGGGCCCTGAAGCCACTGCTTCACTTCACTACTTCATAGAATTAGACCTCCAGCAAGTTTCTGAACTTTTCTGCACCTATTTCCTCATCTGTCAAAACAGGCACTGGGACTTCCCTGGTGGCTCAGTGGTTAAGAATCCACCTGCTAATGCAGGGAACATGGGTTCGAGCCCTGGGCCAGGAAGATCCCACATGCCGTGGAGCAACTAAGCCCGTGCACCACAGCTACTGAGCCTGCGCTCTAGAGCCCGCTAGCCACAACTGCTGAGCCCACTTGCCACAACTACTGAAGCCCATGCGCCTAAAGCCCATGCTCTGCAACAAGAGAAGCCACCGCAATGAGAAGCCCATGCACCGCAACGAAGAGTAGCCCCTGCTCGCTGCAACTAGAGAAAGCCCGCACACAGCAACGAAGACCCAACACAGCCAAAAATAAATAAATGAATGAATAAAATTTTTAAAAAATGTAAAATAAAATAAGGCAAAATGAAAAGCATAGAGGAGAACAGAGGAAAGAAAAATGTTCGGACTCGGCTGAGTGGAGATCAATGAAGGTTTTAGAGAGAAAGTGGTGTTTAAGGTTGAAACTTGAAAGATGGAAGCATTTTGAAACTTTGAGGCAAGAGAACAGTCTGAGTAGAAGTGTGTGTGACAGTCACCCAGCATCTGCCCACCAATTTCTAAAGACCCGTCTCCAACCCACAGGGTTACTGTGGGATTTACCATACAGTATAATGCGATGTCCCTTCTGGCTACTGTCACGTGGTCCAGGCAGGGGCCTGTTCTGGGACTGGAAATAGGGAAGCGGGTTTTTCTGTGCCTGGCTGAAGCTATGGTAAACCTTGGGAATTGTTTCCTGCCATCTCTTCTGCTACCTGTGCTGGAGACAAAAAGTGAGAGAGAGAGGGTTCTCAGGGAATCCTGGTTTCTGGGTCTAGGATTTCCCAAGTGCTGCCATGTTCCTGTTCTTGGCTATCCTGGGACACACCGGAGTCTTTAGGGAGAATCCCCTCTTCTGCTTCATGTAGTTTGATTTGCGTTTTTGTTACCTGCAAGCAAATGTGACTTAAGCAATACAAGTAAGAACACATTTGACTTTTTAAAGAGAGATCATTTTTATAGGTAATTTTAACCAAAGCAGTTCTTGTTCATGCAAGATTTTAAAAGTCCAAGAAAAACAAAAAGAAGAAACAAAGTCACCTGTACTAACCCTTGATAAGTAAGGTTATCCTTGAACTAGGTGATTATGATAACCTGGCAGAGAGATACTCAGCAGGCTATAAGAAATTCAGGTCTAAAGGTTGGTCTTATTAGAGAGGTGATGATTGGCTCCATTTGTTAAGCAGTTACTGGCACCAGTCCTGTGCCAACCACCGTGCAGGATGATAAAAGTAAACAAATCCTCGGCCCTGCCTCAAGGAACCTGCACTCTATTGATAGAGGCAGACAAGTGAATAGGCAACGACACAGTGCTGTGACAGCGAGGGGCCAGAAGGGGATATAAACGGGACCAGAAGTGTTAAGGGAAGACTTATAACAGGAGATGGTGCCTGCAGGCTCAGTCTTAGTGTGCTGGCTAGGAATGATATGGGCATGGGATGGCTGGGGAAGGATGTGAGACAGGCAGGTGGGGCAGAGGGTGGGAGAGCCTGGCATCTTTGGGGGCAAAACTGCAGTGTAGCTGGAGTGTAGGGCAATTTGCAATGGTAAAGGAAGGAATGGAGGGGAAAGAAGGGGACAGGTCGTTAAAGATCTTGTATATGTAATACTAAAAAGGGACTAGGGACTAGGGAAGTCTAGGGACTTCCCCCCTAGAATTTTAGCTCCTAGACATCTCAACCTAGAAGTGGTTATGACAGTCCAGAGTCCAGGAGAGAATCTACGGTGAGGCATACACACAAGGAGCAGAGAGGAGCTAACGACATAGAAAAGAATCGTAGAAACCAAGGGGAGCATGTCAATAAGGAGGATTTAAAGAACGACATGAAGAGAACAGATGCAGAAAGGTGAGAACTTAGAAAAGGTTTACGCTTGGTACTTAGGAAGTCTCTGGCGACCTTAGAAGTTTTGGGGGGTGGTGCATAAAGCCAACAGATAAGGGTTAGAGAGTCTGGACTAAAAAAGTGGAGGCAAAGAGCATTGAATCTAGAAAAGTTGAGTGGTGCGGAGAAGACGAGGAAGTGAATATGGGGGCTGGAGAGAGGACGATATGAGGAAGGCTGTGTTAGAACAGAGCTATCGCACGCCTGTGAGATGATGTGTGCCTCTTCGGTGAGGTCATCCACCACAAGAGGCTAAGGCTGGGCTGAGGAAGAGTGGAAAGGCCACGGCAGGTGCTGAAGAGAGGACTCAACCAGCAATAAGCTCGAGCCCTGGGAGAGCATCATTGGCAAAGCCGAGGTGGGGGACATGGCCTGGAAGTCGATCCCATCTTCATGGTTCCATAAAGGCTCTGGAATCGGGGGCAGGATTAGAGAAAAAGACTGTGGTAAAATTCCCAGAGTCGATTATTGACAAGGCAGTCCTGGGGAAACTCAAGGGGACTAATGACCATCAATGGAACAGTGGCCTAGGTGGTCCAGGCTAAGAAGCAAATGAGGAACGAGAAACCAAGCAGGAGTCGCTGGGAAACTGGGATGAGAACAGAGAGCATGTTTGGTGTGAATGACCACAGTCTGCTCTCCTTCCGTCACTCAGAGAAATTTGAAAATGCTGCATCTCAGACAAAAAATCCTGAACCAAGGCCCTGCATAAAGGGTACTTTGTGAGGTAGAGTTGTGAAAGTGGTTGGAGGAAAGAAAATCAAGGAACCAAGAAGCAGGCTGAGAGGAGTTAAGTGTGTCATAGGGAAGAACAAATCTGACTCCATATTGGATCTGTTTCTTTGACTTTGTATTCTGTTGCTGTTGTTAGGAGTTAAGAATGTTGCCTAGAGCCTGAAATATACAGGATAGCTCATCCTCAAGGCTCTGACCTTTAAACGGATAACACTTTTCTATTCACAGAGAGAGAAAAAGTTGCAGAGCAGAGAATAATATTTGTCTTGCTGCAGGTTTATAGGAACATCATGACCTGACCTACATGGACAGCTGCAAGAACAAAGGATTCCGGCACCAAGAAGTTTGTAACAACCAGCCACAGCCCCTCCCCTTTGAGTATAAAAGAAGCCTGAGTTCTAACTTGGGGAAGATGGTTCTTTGGGACACTAGTCCACCATCTTCTTGGTCTGCTGGCTTTCCGACTAAAGTCACTATTCCTTGCTACACCTCATCTCTCGATTTACTGGCCTGTCGTGGGGTGAGCAATTAAGAGCTTGGACTAGGTAACAAGTGTTTTTGCCCATCATTGTGTCACCAGATAGTGCTTAACCCGTGATAGGTACTCCATAAGAAAATGAATGAATGAATGATATGGTCTAACAGCATGGATACTGAGGTCATTTAGGGTGATGGAGGAGACAGTGTAGGGGCTTACAGTGAAATTAGGGCAAGGGACCAGCAGAACTACTGTAGTGAGAAAAAAGACTCCAGAAGAACATCAGTCTTCAAGGGAAGACAAATGGGAAAGAAAGCCAGAGAGACTTAGGAGCGTCTATCGTTTCATCCCAGGATCCGAGAGGGAGCAAAGTGAAAGGTGAAAAGCTTCCTTCTCCCCAGTGCTTGGCATACTTCACACACACAAATTTACGTCATCTGTGTCTTTTAAAGATCCCCTGTGCCTGAGGTTTTGGAAAGGATTTCTGAAGAATTTCTTGCTCAGTTCATAGGGTTCGTGATACAGTTAAATAAAATAGGAACGCAAGAAAGAGGAAACAGGTGTGGGGAGGAGTGACGTTGATGAAGCTCATGGGATAGAATTCTGGGCTCCTGGGAGTCTTATTTCTTGTATTTCAGGTTATAGACTAGTTGCTTCCCCAGATGATACGATGTCAACGATAATGTACATAATAAGAGCAGGGTCAGCAAGCGGAATGAATGGAAGACAGTGGGACGGACACAGTAGCAGGACAGGAAGATGGTGATCCAAGCTGCTCTGGAACGTGAGGGCAGTCTCCTCCACTTCCCAAAGCACACCAGATTTCCAGCAGGCGAAAGAAGAGTAAAGTAGAAGAGCTGCTTGCCCACTGCCAGCTCTAGGGACCATGGGTGTGGAAACTAAAGGTGATTTCTGGGCTGATACAATACCAGCTGAATCATTTAGAGCAGTAGGTTTTTCTTAAAAGAATATGTTTTGTATATTGCCTGCATTGGGTCTGCAGTGTTTTCTTACACTAGCAGAACTTATTAAAAAGAAATAATTTGCCCAAGCCTTGCAAGTTATTGTACTAGATTTAGATTTCATTACTAGGTTTCCCCCAACATAGTAGATGAGCTGTTAGCCTCCATGTTAGTTGATTTATTTGTTCCATATACATTTATTTTTTTCTGGGAGAAGTGGGATTGGAAAAATTGTAGGTGGTTTACTGAAAAGTCTATTTTTATTGAATCTGTTGACTTTTATCATTCTTAAATGGTTTTCAAGGCAGTGGTCCCCAAAGAGGGTGCTGTAGGGAATCCTGAGGGCTGCGGTTTCCAAGCAGTGGAACTGAAAACCTCTTCGGCAGATCTGGAAGCTCGGTCCCGGCAACTGAGAGGCCATAATCCACTCCAGTTGAAACGTAACCTGATATTAAACAGGCAGGGCTGTATTATATTTAAAAGGTCGGGACTGACTTCTCTAAGGAAGACTTTGTGAAAAGCTGACAATGTGTAAATTCCCCCCTTGATCAGAAAACCAAATAAATCCAAGTAACACAGCTCTGCTCTCTTTATCCCTTAACAAAGAGTAAGTTTTAAAAAGGAGAAAAAGAGAAGAAAAAAATTGAAATTGAGCTGCTGTTACCCTTTAGGACTAGATACCCTTTGAGAACCTGAGGAAGAAAATGTTCTTCTTTCCCTTGGTCTTGGGTCCGAGTCTCCTCCACCTTATTTCCATCCCCTGTGGGTGTGATTGTTGAGTCAGGGCACCTGAGTTATAGGGACCTGTTTTTAATGCCGGCTCCATCACTTTCGAGCTGTGTCATTTCAGGCAAGTGAATGAATGTCTGCGCTTCAGTCTCACTGTCTGTAAAATGGGAACATAATAGCCATGTTCTCGTAGGTTGTGTGATTCACCCTGAACGCTTGGTGCAGAGCCAGGCACGCTGTGAACGCTTAGTAGTGGCTTGGTGGCATTGGTGATGCTGACCCAGTGGGCTTCATAAATGCAGGCCTCTCAATAAAGGGAGGGGGTAGGCTCTTTGGTACCTCTGGGAGTTGGTAGATGACCTGAAACCCGTAAGAATGTTTCAAATCCCCATAACAATAATAAACATTCTAGTAAAGAAAAATGCAGTGAGTTCTGGCAGAGGAAAAGAAAAAAAAAAAAAAAAAGAAATGCCCAGTGTGTAGCATAACTAATGTTAATAAAACCTAAATCTTGTCCATTTTCCCCTGATGCTTCCAACAAGAATCCCATCTGTGGAGTCTTTGTTTTGTTTTGTTTTTCTGCATTTTTCTTCTTTTTTTTAATTGAATGAAAGATTCTTTAAATTCTATAGTGCTTTACAATTTTCAAAAGTTTCACACACATGATTTCATATAATCCCATAATGACCCCCTTTTCTCCTCCACCCCATGTTGCCTCTCCCCCCTCCCCACTGGTAACCGCTAGTTTGTTCTCTGTATCTATGAATCTGCTTCTTTTTTGATTTATTCACTAGTTTGTTGTATTTTTTAGATTCCAAATGAGTGATATCCATCTGTGGATTCTTGACTGAAGACACTTGAGGTGACTATATTGAAAGTTTTATCCTATTTGCTAAATACTTGTGCTGTCGAGGTGCTTATAAATATTGATTTTCATTTACATCACTCCCTACGTCACCCTAATTTAGAGACTAACTCCTTGGTAGGACATCTCTTAGCCTGGTGACTTCTAATTCTAAAAACCTTTCTTTATTCCTGGTTCCATTTCTACTTGAATGTTTGCCACACCTGATCTCAGACCTGTAACTTTCACCACCAGTCTTAGGCTACTGCTAACTCCAAAGGATTCAAGCCACTCTTCCGTGCTTGCTTTCACCCAGATTCTACTTCATCTGCTGAAAGAACGCACCACTGGGAATTCTCATCCTAGGTACATTCTCATCCTTTGCCACAACTTGAGCCATCGTCCTTCTGTGTAGTGCCACATTCCAGATTCTTGTTTATCCCTTTGTAGGCAAGGATTTATTCTGGTAGTGTAATTTTGTCTCCGCTGGTTGGGACACGGAAGGCTCGTGTTCTACTTCTGGAAGGGTATGATTCCTAACTGGGTGAAGTGGCAGCCACTCTGCCCTGGGTGTCTGCCTAAGTACACAGCAGATTCTACCCTGACCAGTCATCAGATATTAATAGCTCACTTGTATCTAGTAAAATCCATTAACTCAGGGCCCTACGAATTTTCCTACCCCACCCCCTTGCTTGCCTAAATATATTTAGAAACTTCAATTAACATAGGTCCTTTTGAGAGGAAGGAGACAAGATTAACCAATTTAACCTTTATAGGATATGTAATTCTACTTAAGCACAAGGCATTAAAGGTAACACCGTTAAGAAATGTCTCTGAAGCTAATCCCCGTAGGACACTAAAACGCTTTAAAATTTGAGCCCTTGAGAAGCCAGTCCCGATGGGGTGTGACATTGATCTATGCTTAAAATGGGTGGAGGATTTCTATATATATATTCCAGCCTCTGTTTTTTAGCTTCTGTTTTTGGGGAGACTGGGTGCAGGATGGAGTAAGGGAGAGAGAAAGGCTTTGAGTCAGAGAATGGCATCTTGATCCTGGCCCCAGAGCTCCCTTCGTGGTGACCTCTGTGAAGTTCTCCAGATCTTCTGAGGCTAGATTTTCTCTCTGTAAAGTGGGAAACAAACTCTTCAGGGATGTCGTAAAGATTAGGAATGATTATGTAAAGTGCTGCTTGCCGTACCTGTCACCTGAGTTGATGCCCAATAAACAGTAGTTACCATTATTATGTTTGGTTGAGTCGGCGGGGTGATTTATTTGTTAATTTATTTAGATTTGTTTGAAAATTCACTGTAACTGCCTTCAAATTCAAAAATATTAAAGTTGTATGGTATGAAAATTGTATATACATCTCAATAAAGGTAAAAAAAAGGAAGATTTTTAAAATTTAGAAAAGGGGATCTATCAAATCCCCTTAGAAAACATTCAAGTGATTTTTCTTTAATAAATTTATTTATTTATTTATTTGGCTGCGTTGGGTCTTCGTTGCTGCGCACGGGCTTTCTCTAGTTGCGGCGAGCGGGGGCTACTCTTTGTTGCCCTGCGTGGGCTTCTCATTGCGGTGACCTCTCTTGTTGCGGAGCACGGGCACTAGGGCACACGGGCTTCAGTAGTTGTGGCACACAGGCTCAGTGGTTGTGGCGCACAGGCTTAATTGCTCCGCGGCATGTGGCATCTTCCCGAACCAGGGCTCGAACCCATGTCCCCTGCGTTGGCAGGCGGATTCTTAACTGCTGTGCCACCAGGGAAGCCCACAAGTGATTTTTAAACCAAAAAATCTCAGGGCCTATTCTGTAGGTGACCAGTAAACATTGATTAATGGACTTCATCTGTAGTTTTTCATGAGAACAGGAGCCCAAGTTGTCCCTTAGGTATCCTGCCCTTAATGCAAACATTAATTGCTACTTTTATGATACAAAAGTAGTACTTTGTTATAAACTTCTTTTTAAAATTATTCCTTTAGCATGAATTAGTCATTGGTTGATGACCCCAGTCCGGGCTTAAGAGTAAAAATTTTGGACTAATTATATTCCTCCATTGAGGGATGAGATGAGGGTCCTTGGATATGAAGCACAAATTATTTCCCAATGCATGGAGTATGGTTGTCATAACAACCTTATAACAGAATAACCAATAACTGACATGGGCCACGTAGGAGGGGCCTTACTCTTCTCATGAGAAAAACTGTGGATGCGGTCCATTAATTTACGGACCACCCACAAACTCGGGGCTGGAATTTCAGTTTTAACATCGCTTTTGTTTCCTAGGAGAATTAGATAGCTTTTGCCTTCTTTATATGTTTTTAAATTTAAAAAACAGTTAAGGCGGAAAAAAACCCATATTATCTGAGAACTTCATTTTAGGGCAGGAGGAAGGGCACTATAAAGTATATTTTTTTAAGGAGGCATTGGGTCTCGAGTTTGAGAGCCAATGTCCTGCATGCACTGGCTTCTGCTTACGTCTCCCAGCTCACTTCATCCCACCCCAATCCAAATCCTCAAACACACCAAGCTCCTTCCCCCTGAGCTCCTCCGCACCAGCCCCTCCTCTTCCGCGAACGCTCCCTGCCCCGGTCCTTGCTCCCTGCTGTTTGCAGGATGACGCCTCCTTGAGTTTTACTTCCAGGGCCCTTGCTGACCTCTCTGGCAGGCGTGGCCCCGAGGCACTCGCTGTCACACCACCTACTTGAATTCTCTTTAGCCCTTGTCACCACCTGATTAGGGATCTTTTCTGTCTACGCCGCAGTGTATCCTCCGTGCCTTGAACATTGCCTGGGATATGGTAGGGGCCCAGTAAACATTTGTGGAATGAAAGAATGAATAAGATAAGGCAAGGTAAAGCATCTTGTTGGTGATATATAAAGAGCAGTCATCATTTGATCTTATCTAAAACTGTAAGGTTTTGCCTTATGAAATAAAATATTAAGACACTTGAACCAATACTGTGGCAGGGGTGGCACCCACGCTCACCATTTCAGAGTCTGCAAATTAGCGCTAACTGAAAGTGATGTTCACAATATTTTGCAAGCTCTTTTTTTTCCGATTAGGTGTGGTGTTTTAGTTAAACTATTATATATTTGTGGGCATGTGTGTAGGATATAAAAGCTCAGAAAAGTGAGATCTTGTTCAAACTGGGGTTAAAACCAAATGATAATGGATGAACATGAGGTCAGATGACTCCCAGCAAACTATTACTAACAAGCAAATTATCAGCATCAATAAGTGGAGTAAAAGCATCGGGCTTAGATGAGCAAAAATTTATCCAGAGAGTTAGCGAAGAGAGATGTGTGTGAAGGGTGGTAATTAACTTGCCTCCAGCCTCCCTCACCTCCAATCCATCCTTACACCCTCTTTCTAAAATACCAATGTTACCTCTCTACTCTGACGGAAATCCTCCGGTAAGTCCTTATTGCCACATATGATGTGCATACTCATGAAAGCAATAAAGTGTCACTATTTGCAGAGCAGGCAAAGACCCTTCATAGTCCGGCTCCTCCCATCCCCTTGTATGTCCCCACACAGGCCCTAAACTCCAGTCACACTGGAACACTTGTCATCCTCACTCATGACAGTGGCTTGCTCTTACACAGCCCCTCCCTGAGAGGCCCTTCTGCTGCCTGGAAAATCCTAACTCATCATCAAGAAATACTGAGGCATCACCTCTTCTGTGTAGCCTCCCTGATGTCTGTCTCAGGCAGTGTTGGGTGCCCCTCTCTTATTCTCCCATTGCACTACCCTCAACAGACCCCCATTTTAAACAGTAAACATTTCTAGTGTGATTTTCATCATACTTCTCCACTCATCTAGCTGCTGTTTGCTTACAGGACTGTATCTTACTTATATTAGGCCTCCCGGTGCTACTATCCCCAGGCTTGGAATATAATAGCCACTCAGTACATGCTTGTCTGAATGAAAGAATGCATTCACTGAAAGCTTCATAACTCTTCTTGCTGGAGTAAACTGATATCCCAGAAGCTGCTATTTTAAATATCATTTTTATCCTTTGAGAATTGAACATGATTCCCTTGGGAAAGCTCACTGAGTCTGAATGTGAGAGCTGGACTTTCTTTCCTTGGGATTCAAATGTTCCACCTCTTTCGAATATTGTTTAGTAAAAAGATGAATGGAGGCAAGTGAATATGTATGTTAAAGTCAACAAGCTTTTACGGAGGGTGTTTGTGACCATAACACTATAATGAGGTTTCCAAGAGTGGAGGCTGCGGCCCAGCCTGGTTCACAGCTAAGCTGAGGCGGCCCAGCAGACAGTCACAGGGGAGAGAGCTCGAGGGACCAGGAGGTCATGTAGCCTCCAGGCCCTCAGACGGTCCAAGTATGGGCTTTAGGTGTACAGTGATGAACCCCTGAAATCGCGTAGAAAATGCTTTGTGTATGCACCAACATATATGTTTCCTGGAAGGGTGTATTTTCCCTGGGGGCAGATGGGCTTGTAGATTTCACTACATTCTCAAAACCATCTGTGACCAGTAAAAGGTTAAGATACAGCCCACTATCAACCCCTCTCCCTTTAGGAAATAAACTGAGGCCTGAGCAGTTGGGTGATTTGTCCAAGGCCTCAAGCACCTTGGTGTCATACCTGCATCTAGAACCCAGTCTCTGGGATCTTCCCTCCCCTTAGCCATATTGCCATCCCTTCAGAGAGGCCTGATGCTCTGACAGTTTCCTTAGCAATGCTTCACCAACTGATGGCAGGCTCTCATTTGTCCTAAATTAAATATAATATCAAGGGGTACCACTTTAAAACTGAGGGTAAATAATATGTTCATTACATTTGATCTTGGTTTTTCACCAAGATTGTATAACTGTACTGCCATTAAGTGCTATTGCATACCTCCATTTTTTCCCCACACAAACTTTGGAGGCACTTTTAAATTTCATTTTTATTTGTCCTACAGGTCAGAATGCAAATTTTGTAATAAAATTACTGAGCTGTGTTTGAGCTTTTAAAATTGCAGTTTCATAGGCTCTTAGTTTCTAAAACTGTGATGACTTGCTTTATTTATACATGAGCCAAGCTATTTAACTCTTTTAAAGGGACTATGAATTTTATTACTTGTTTTCTCTGTTGGAAATTACCATGAGAAGTTCCCGGGAAAATTCTTGTTTTGACTCCATTTTTATGCTTTTAGAAAGAGGAGCATCATGGCTCTTTGGCTGGGGATGGTAAAAAAGAGGTTCTGTGTTTCTGTTCCTCGTGGAATGGGACCCTCTTTAGAATTACTGCCCTGGTGCAATTGCTGTGAAAAGCAGCAAGAATGGTCTATCATCACATGCTGGTTTTCTTGGCTTTTTTTTTTATTATTGAAGTATAGTTGATTCACAATGTTGTTTAATTTCTGCTGTCCAGCAAAGTGATTCAGTTATACATACATGCATATATGTGTGTGTATATATATATATATATATATATATATACATTCTTTTGCATTATGTTTTATCATAGGATATCGAGTATAGCTCCCTGTGCTATACAGGAGGACCTTGTTGTTTATCCATTCTCTATATAACAGCTTACATCTTCTAACCCCAACCTCCCACTCCATCCCTCCCCCAACCCCGTTTCCCTTGGCTTTTAAATAATACTGAAGAACAGGAGTTCTTCCCGGGTTGCACAACTGCCTGTGGTGATTCTACTGAAAACTTGGAATTATTGCTAAAAAAGTCTCACTCAGAGGGCTCAAATCAATCAGGGGAGGGAGAGAGGGAGGGAGAAAAAGCTCTCAGGTGCCGAAGAGCTCAATGAGATATGTCACTATCGTTCTTAAACACCTGTCCTCTCTCTCTAGGGATCCCTAAAAATGACTAGATGTTTCGGAAGAAGAAAGGCCAGAAAGGAAATGATAGGAACCTTATGTAAATATGGAGAAATAAAGTTAGCATCACATATGTAAGAGGGACAGCTGCGTGTACATTGGAAATGCAGAACAGAATGGAGTAGAACACGAGGGGGGCCCTGGAAGCCCAGGCCAGGGACAAAGCCACCCAAGGCAGGAGAGAAACAGGAGCTGAGTTCAGAGCTGACAGCAAAAAGAGGAAAAGCAGAAGACTGTTGTCTGCCCCCAACTCCCTGTTCCCTACGGTACGTGCCTCACGAGCCCACCAGGTACCCACAGCCTCAAAGAGACTCAGTTTCCCACTTGCTACCCTGCTTGTTTCAAAACCCCTCTTGCAAGCTTCTTCCTCTAGCTTCTAATCATTCATTCATTCATTCATGTATGCGAGCATTTACCCAGCAAATGTTTACTGAAAATGGCTTCTGGCAAGAGTCAAGATTTCATCTAGCCTTGGAGCAGGGCTGCCGGGAAATTGCAAAGAGGAAGTAAAACCTGGGACAGTTTTAAGGAGAGCCTTAATCACCTGCAGTGTGGGGTGACACGCTAATAGAATTGAGGTCACTACCAAAGTGGTCCCCTCTCCCCAGGTTCCTTCACACGGTAGTCCAGTAGTTGTTTGCTCTGAGGTAACCGTATGTGTGAGCAGATGGCCTGAGAAGCCGGGAGATTGGAGAAACGCCCTCTGATACTGGTTAGGGGTCAGATATTATGTTACTACCACATTATACTTGACTTATTCTCTGGTGTTCTTCCCCATTCTCCAGGCTGGGTGTGTGCACCACCATGCTGAACCTTCACCCCCAAATACCAATCCTTGGGGGCTTCATTGAGGACACAGGCAATAGAAGACTGGGAGGTCATCCTGGATTCCTGTTATAAATACTGTGATCACCACAGTGCTCTCTTGTGTCTAATTTCATCTCTTACAAACCTCACATGGCCCTTTGTTTTGGTTTGAGATTCTGTTTACAGATACAATTGTTTAAATTTTTCATAAAGCTAAAATGTACATGATGAATTAGAAATCAAAGAGTCCAGAGGACTCATCATTGCAAAGCAACTATCCTGGACTCTGCCCTCCCCTTTCTTGATTTTGCTGCCCAGTCGTAACCATTGTTCCACCTGTTGTTTTCTTTTGGTTGCCATCTCCACAGCTCTACATAGTCAGCTTCTACTTCTATGTCTTGATTTATCAATTCTAGACCTCGTTTGTTGATTCCCTCCCATTGAAATTCATGTAACTTAGATTGGGACTTGAACCCATGGTCTTTTCATTAGAATCACTCACCTGATGTCTGGACTTGCTGAGGCTCAGGCTCTCTGTGTCGCAGCGCAGAAAGAATCCAGCGAGAGGCAAAGTGATGGATAAGAAGTGATTTATTAGAATAGGATGATTGTGAGGTTTACAGGCGGGCAGGCAAGCATTGCACTGCCCCCGAGTACTTAGTGGGTTACATTTTTATAATAAAGGAAGAGAGGGGAGGGGGAGAGGACCTTCTTTGTCTTTCTTTTTTTTTTTTTTGCAGTACGCGGGCCTCTCACTGTTGTGGCCTCTCCCGTTGTGTAGCACAGGCTCTGGACGCGCAGGCTCAGCGGCCACGGCTCACGGGCCCAGCCGCTCCGCGGCATGTGGGATCCTCCCGGACCGGGGCACGAACCCGCATCTCCTGAATTGGCAGGCGGACTGTCAAACACTGCGCCACCAGGGAAGCCCTGTCTTTCTTGCGTAGACATCATGCTTTCAACATCAGCTCCTCCTCCAGGCTGGGTTTTTTGTCCCTACATGGTCAGGCCAGGACTGTCAGGCCACTTTGGAAAAATGATTTCAGGTCTCAGTGCAACGAGGGTCTTTCACTTTGAAATGTCACCTTTCCGTAAGTGATTGTTTTTGTGCGCACAGAGCATGCCCTGGGGGTCATTAACTTGATGACACCACTGGGCAGGTTGCAGGCCTTATTCTTCACTGTTGTTTTATTGTTTTTAGGGCACTGTGCAAAGAGCATGTCCTAGGGGTCAAAGAGCATGTTTTGGGGGTCATTAACTTACTGAGCTCACTGGGCAGGATGTAGGCCTCATGCCACCATTGTCTTATTGTTTGGGGGCATGTCTCGTGCTTCTGTTGTGCGATTTTGTTGCTAATCAAGTTAGCTTTATTTTGTCGTTAAGCAAGCCAATCTGGCTTTGATGCTAAGCGACTTGTCCTGCCTTATGAGTCAAGCCAGCCCACATTGTTTCAGGATTTTTCCATTACTTTCTTGAGTGATCATTAATCTTACTGTGGTCTCCCAAAGCCCCCTAAAACTCCCTCCCTATCTGCAGTCCCCTAATGGGGTTTCCAAGGTGACTATTTGATTATCCTACTGAATCCCTCTCACTGCGATAGAGGACTCAGCTGGTCTACATGGCTCCCACATCCCCTTCCTGCCTCCTCCTGTTACTGAGTCCAAGCTTGTACTGCTCGCCCACACGACAGGCTGATAAATTGAGACACAAGTTGCTGGGGCAAGGAATAGCGACATTATTGGGAAAGCCAGCAGACCGAGAACATGGTGGAATAGTGTCCCAAAGAACCATCTCGACCAGGTTTGGCTACTAGTTTTTCTTATAGAGCAAAGAGAGGGAAGTGAGGAGGTAAAGTAAACAAGGTGCTAAGCTGTTGCAAATGTTTCCTGGCTCTGGTCAGACTCAGGAGGGGATGTGTTAATTTCTTCTTTCCTGCAGCCGTTCCAAGGTGAGCCTGGTGAGGATGTTTCCTGTGAGCTTAAACAAAGATATTTTAGCTTAATGCTCAGGCACGGGGAGGAAGGGTTCCAGGAGATGGGCCATTATGTATACTTTAAATTACAGGCAACATCCATTTAGTGATTAACTTGTAGCAAAAGCAATAGAATACAAAGGTTAAAGTAAAAGAAATGGATCCAATATGGAGTCAGATTTGTTCTTCCCTGTTACAGTCCCAGTGTAGAAATTTCACGATTCTTGTTTCCTTCACTTTGCACTTAACTTCTCCCAGCCTTGTTACCTGAACCTCTGTTGGTAAAATGTCAAGGTTGATGGCATTTACACTGTGTTCCTTAAACAGAGTCCAGTCTCCTGTGATTTGCCCACAGGTTGATTCTATATGTTCCAAGATAATAAACAATGTTTACTATCATAACTAGGTAAATAGTATCCATGCAGAGACAAGTGGTGAGCCTAGATCACCAGGCTTCCTCCAATATCACAACAGCTGTGCCCCTGAATGGAAAATGTTTCTACAGTCAAGTTCAAATGGATTTTCCTTTTCTGTGTTCTACCGTGTAATCAAAATAACAGTTAATATTAGTTTGCTTTTTACTTGGACCATAACTTTCTTTGTTTTTTTTTAGATAATCAAAATTTTATTTTATTTTTAAATTTTTATTGGAGTATAATTGATTTACAATGATGTGTTCGTTTCAGGTGCACAGCAAAGCGATTCAGTTTTATATATATACATATATCCCTTCTTTTTCAGATTCTTTTCCCATATAGGTTAATATAGAAAATTGAGTGTAGTTCCCTGTGCTGTCCAGTAGTAGACCATAACTTTCTGATGATGTGAATTTTTTTCTTGTAGTTTCTGATTCCTTTCCTTCTCTTCTATTTTGCCTAAATGGAATGAGGTTTTTGATATGTCAGCTTGTCTAGGCTAGAGTTCTGTTATTCAGACTCTAATCTAGGTGTTGCTCTGAAGGGATTTTGATCATTAAAGTCCCCAATTAGTTGATTCTAAGTAAGGGAGGTTAAAGTGGGTGGGGTGACGTTTCCCTCAGAGAAAAAGAATTTCTTTGGACCTATGGACAACAGGTTCAGTCTGTGCCTATGGTTTCGAGCCTGCCATGATATCTTCTTCCCAATAACCTGGTCTATGGATTTGAGACTTCTGTAACCAGCCCCCGCAATCATGTAAGCCAATTCCTTTGTAATCACTCTATCTATCCATCTCTCTATCTCTCTATCTATCCATCTCTATCTATCTATCTATCTATCTGTCTGTCTATCTATCTGTCTATCTGTCATCTGTCAATCTTCTATCATCTCAAACTGGTTCTGCTTTTCTACTTGAACCCTTCTGTTCCTTTATCACAACCTCAAAATTTACCAGTGTTTTCATCAGACTGTTTAGTCCACCAAATGCCGTGTTTGCTGGAGCCCTCCCTCCCGGAGCTGTTTCGCTCCCCTTTCAATCCACAGACATCACTCTCTAGCTCCTAAGGGACAGTCGCTTTCTCAGGACTTCCCCTCACTGCTCTCTCAAGTTGAACTTACGTTTCCTGGATTCACATCATCCTGTCTATTGGTTTATTTCCTCAATTTGTTGGAGTTCTACTACAAGTTATTTCCTTTTAAAAAAATGAAGGTAAACTTTGAGAAAATGTTTTACATTTTGCTCTCCCCCTTGATGGACAGTTTGGGTACGGAATTCCAGGTTGAAAATAATGTCCCCCTAAAAACTTTGAAAGCACTGATAGAGTTTTTCCGTGTTATCTAGGACTGCAGGTGAGAAACTGGTACCAGCCTGATTATCAATCTTTTTTAGATGACCTGTTATTTTTCGCCACTGGAAGCCTTTGGAATCTTTGTGGTTTTTTTTTGCGGTACGCGGGCCTCTCACTGCTGTGGCCTCTCCCGTTGTGGAGCACAGGCTCCGGACACGCAGGCTCAGCGGCCATGGCTCACGGGCCCAGTCACTCTGCGGCATGTGGGATCTTTCCGGACCGGGGCACGAACCCATATTCCCTGCATTGGCAGGCAGACTCTCAACCACTGCGCCATCAGGGAAGCCCTGATCTTATCATTTTGAGGCCTTATTACATAGGCAGGGTTAATTAAATCATTGGCCATTGACAACTGATGCAATCTCTAGAAGTCAAGGGGTGGGCCTGAAAAAAATGATATACTGCCATTTGCAGCCACGTGGATGGACCTAGAGAATGAGGTGAAGTGAGTAAGAGAAAGGCAAATACTATATGGTATCACTTACATGTGGACTCCAAAAAAATAATACAAATGAATGGTTCTACAAAACAGAAACAGACTCACAGCTACAGGAAACAAATTTGTGGTTACCAAAGGGGAGAGAGAAGGTGGAGAGGGACAAATTAGGGGTATGGGATTAACAGGTGCAAACTACTGTATATAAAATAAATAGAATAGGTAAGTAACAAGGATATACTGTATAGCACAGGGAATTATACCCATTATCTTATGATAACCTATAATGGAGTATAATCTGCAAAAAAACTGAATCACTGTGCTGTACACCTGAAACTAACACAACATTGGAAATCAACTGCACTTAAATTTTTAAAAAGACACCTTTATCATTCTTATCACTTAGAAAATACCAGGGGCTTTAAGAGCTCTGTGCCAGAAATGGGGAGGAAAGCCAAATACATATTTCTGATCACAGTATCACAATTCCTTAGGGCCAACCTTCCCCAGGGTGTGTTCCCCAGAACACACGTGCCACAAAATACCCTGTGAAAAAAATAAAGGAGGTCGACTTTCAGACCTACCACAATGTCAGCAACATTTAAGAAAGGACTAACCTGGAGCGGGAGGTACAAACTATCGGGTGTAAGATCGTCTCAGGGATGTATTGTACAACATGGGGAATATAGCTAATACTTTGTAAAACTGTAAATGGAAAGTAACCTTTAAACATTGTATAAAAATTTTAAAAACAAAAAGAAAGGACTAACCCTTTTGTCAATTCAAAGACCACTTTGGAAAGTTCTGCAGTGGAGAAACCTGCAGCAGCAATTCCTTACTGGACCACAGATACCTTTTTTCATGGAACACTTATTAGCATTCCATGGCTCACTCTAGGAGCCTGTCTTCCAGTAAAGGCCTAGGAGATGCTCCTCTTTAAGTCTCAAAGGCCTCTTGTTTCCATTACTGCAGTTGCCTAAAGAAGAAATTCCACAGCCAAAGGCGTTCAGTTGAATATGCTTAATGAGTTAAAGTGCAAAATAAACTAGCAAACAAACAGCAACAAGTGTGCTTCTGTTGCCTGACATTGCACAGAATTCTCAGTGGGGAGGAAACCAAACGTTTAGCTTCTCTTTGGACTCCAGAGGAGAGTGGATTCTCCACAGCAAACTACCCGGGGCTCCAACTTTCACCTCCGGGCCTTCATTCTTCAAGGCCGCCTCCTCTTGGCCTTTGTCAATCAGTTCTCACTTCCTTTAGACTGTAGCATTGATGCTTCAAAAGGCATCAATAGTGGGAATGTCCAGAGCTGGCTTCCGGCATGTACGGGCTGCTCGTTGGGCGTTTGCTCCTCGCAAGACTAACCATGTGCGGTATGTTGAAATGCATTTTTATTCCAGTTTTAAAATAGTAATAAGGGAATTCCCTGGTGGTCCAGTGGTCTGACTCTGTGCTCTCACTGCAGGGGCTGCGGGTTCGATCCCTGGTCGGGGAACTAAGATCCCACAAGCCGTGCGGTGTGGCAAAAAAAAAAAAAAAAAAAGATCTAAAATAGTAATAAACCATTGTTTTTCACTGTGGTAAAATACACACAACATAATATTTACCATTTTAACCATTTCGAGTGTACAGTTCAGTGGTATTAAGTACATTCACTTTGTTATGCAACCATCATTCCCATCCGCTTCTAGAACTTTTCAATCACCCAACACAGAAACTCTGAAACCTTAAACACGAGCTCTCCACTGCCATCCCCCCACCCCTGCATCCCTGGTAACTTCTAATTTACCTTCTGTCTCTATAAATTATTCTAGGTACTTCATATAGGCGGAATCATACAATATTTGTCCTTTTGGCGTCTGGCTTATTTCACTTCACATAATGTTTGCAAGGTTCATCTGAAACAAAATAGTTTCAGCGAACAATAATAATTATTGTATCAGGGAAAGGGACAATACTGTTTGTAATCTTTCACCAAGGTTTCGTTAACCCTCTGAAAGAGGGAGCACGGGAGGCACAGGTTAGAGCCCACATCCAGTCAGATTCTTTTTTTTTTTGGCCACCCTGTGAGGCTTGCAAGATCTCAGTTCCCTAGTCAGGGATTGAACCCCGGGCCACGGAAGTGAAAGCCCAGAATCCTAACCACGAGGCCACCAGGGAACGCTCCAGATTTTTTTCTTACTCATTTCTACTGAAATAGAAAATCCTAACCATAATTACTGGTCATCAGAATTTGCAAAATTGTTCACGACCTCTGTCTGATACTTCTAAATCTACGACTCAAACATATACCCAGAAAGTATGTTGTGGTTTCTCTCTCAGCAGTAAGTCAGTCATCAGGACAAAAAAAAACAACACCACCACATGTAATACCTGGAACGTTCTCTGTTGCAACGTCAGAGATGATGATAAATGGAGTAGGTCTCCACTTTGATTTCATTTGGTCCTGCAAAGTGTTTCACCAGGCTTGGGGACAGCATTTGAATTAGTTTCTTTTATTTATCTTATTTTTACGGATAGAACGCAGAAGCACATCCCATAATGTCTTGGATTTCTCCGATGAATGAAAAAATCACGTGTTAAAATCAAACTTGTTGATTAAGATATTTATACCATAGTTTGATCTTCTTAAGACATCCTGAGCGCCACAATATTTAAAATGATAAAAATTTATACTCTGACATGATAGACCAAGGCTCTTAAAAACAAAATATATCGTTGAAATATACTACTTGAAAAAACTACTTAAAAAAATGGCATTACTAGTGTCATGAAGAAATGCTTTTATTGCCTCCCTGATTTTAAAAGCTCGTTTAAACACCTTCATCTTGATAAACAGTTTATTTCTGTGTGGAAAAGAAGGCTTGTACTTACTGCCGATTTCTTCACAAAGCATGCTTAAAAGATAAACACTTGGTGACCACAGTTTAAACGTATTAACTACTTTCACCAACTATGTTCTGGGGAGGAAACAAGGGATAAGGATACAAGCATTTTATCCAAATAGGTAAGCACTTCCTCCTTGAATTCATAACTGGTGCTGGCAGTATCCTTCCAGCCTACATCATGGTTCACAAAATAATTGTCAACTACATGAAAAAATCTCTAGCATGGGGGTGGAGCAATAAACTAACCAGTAGGTCACTGAGCACTTCCCTTTTATATATTTCTGCACATTTCTGCCAAGCATTGACTGATACTCAGGACATCTGATTCTTCCCAAATGTAGGCCAAATATCTACCAGCATGCACTCATGATAGACATGACCCTTCTTTGCTGAATGCCATTAATATTATACAATGTTCAACAGTCCACTTGGATTATGAAATTCCCAGTAGCTAATTAAAATTTCTTCCTGAGCATGGTAATTATCATTAGCCTTCTAGCTGGATTTGTAAACTTTTTAGCAATATGTGACTTCTATATTTGTTTTTTTGTTTGTTTGTTGGTTGGTGTGTTTTGTGTTGTTTGGTGTACAACTTTGATGAATGTTTCTTTAGTTTTGGTCCCTTCTCCACCTTTAAATGACAAAATTTATCAATTTCATATTAGAAAGCATTATTTTGTGCTTGTTCAGGAAAAACTCAATTGGTTTATCAGAAAGGTCATGATACTTTGAAAGCAATGCAAAAGCCTCTGTGGCTTCTTGCCATTCTTTAACAAAGTTTTGTAAGAGACAATGTAATAGAAACTAGAGGCAAATTGATTGCTGGTCTGATAAAATCCAATTTTCACATATTCATCAAGATTCACTTGTTCTAACGTATACAGCCTCACATTCGATATTTGCATTGGACTCCTGTTCACTGTTTACATTTACACTGTTTTTCTATTACATTACCATTTTTATCACTACCTTTATATTTTACTTAACTACCTCTAAGCACGTGATTTATTTCAGTGAATTGCCTATCATAACACACAATAAAAATGTAAAGTTAGATGTAAATAGCATTTAAATATATAAAATTTAATAGTCAAGGCAAAAGTGCACTATTAACTGAATGTTAGTTGAGATGAACAAATTGTAGTGATGATTAAGCATGCAGCTAGATTCCTATCCAAATGATAAATTAATCTTAACTTTCAGATTTACAAAATGAACATGAACTAAATTGTTTCCTTGCTCTTTCCTTCTATAGATAGCCTGGAACACTGATGATCCACAGTCCGCCTATGACCAGCAGTTCCCTGTGGGGTGGGATTTCGGGGTGTTGGGAGGGCTGCCTGCCTTCCAGAATAGCTCATCGTCCAACGAGGCTGATATCCAAAGTCCTCACGTCATTAGTGATTTCTCCTAGGAGCAAGATAGATGCAGCTCATAAAATCCAAGGCGATTTTTATTAAATATCATGAAGCCCACAGCATACAGGTGGGCTACAGGTACAGGTGGGCTATAGATACAGGTGATATATGAAACGGACACAGTCCCTGCCTTCTGTAGCTTATGATTCAGACCTTAAAAAAATAAACACATATAAATTGCAAACTACGGATTACGGTAAGTGCTGAAGGAAAAGAAGGATGAGAGAGAGAATAATAAAGGAGTGGGGGGGGGGCCGGGAAGTCTAATTTAAATTGATTGTTCAAGGGCAAATGCTCTGTGAGTTATTCTCTTTGAGATCTTCAAAAAGCAGAATAAGCCATGGGTACTTAGTATATCCTCTTTTTTCTAACAACATTTGTGTAGTGTAAGAACACCTCAGAGACAACAGGCCTTGCTCTTTCAATTATTATTATCATTGTTAGTGTTTACTATGTTCCAGGCACTGTTCTAGGCTCTGGGTGTAGAGTTGTGACTGAGACAGACAAGGTTTCTGTTCTCATGCGGCTTAGAGTCGAGATGCTCCTCAGAATATGAAAAGATAAAAATATAGCTAAACTCTGGAGTAAACTATTGGGTTGGCCAAAAAGTTCGTTTGGGTTTTTCCATAAGATATTATGGGAGAACCGAACGAACTTTTTTTTTTTTTTTTTTGTGATACGCGGGCCTCTCACTGCTATGGCCTCTCCCGTTGCGGAGCACAGGCTCCGGACGCGCAGGCTCAGCGGCCATGGCTCACGGGCCCAGCCGCTCCGCGGCATGTGGGATCTTCCCGGACCGGGGCACGAACCCGTGTCCGCTGCATCGGCAGGCAGACTCTCAACCACTGTGCCACCAGGGAAGTCCCTATGTTATATTTTTATAACCGATCAATAAATTGGCTTTCTGGTCACACACATTAATCTGTAAGAGTGTGTTTAACCTGAGTCTTTACCTGAGAGATTATAAATCAAGTCTGTGAGGTCAAGGGCTGGCTCTGGATGGAGTGTTGAGCACTCACCCCAGGTGGTGCCCCAGTACCTACCTGTCAGGGTGGCCTCAGGCTTTTTCCATGAGACCACCAGTTTTAGGGTAAGTTCTCTTTCCAAACCGCAGTTTGCATTAACCAATGATCATGAGATATTTGGAAGACACCTCATCAACTATCCCTAGGGAGGAAATAATGATTTAGGATGTGAGATAGGAAGTGGTTATTTCAAGGTTTATAATAAACCATTTTCAACAAAATTGACTGATATTCCCAAGAACTGTCAATAGACTAGAAAACGAAGGAGCAATTGAACTCACAACTTTTGATCCTTTTGTAGGTGTAGTTGCCTACACTTAGCAGTAGGAAGACAGGCTAACACAGACAATGGAATGCAGACGTTTCTCATTTATTCCAACAAGCTGAAATAGTACATAAGATCAAAAAAGAAACATTCAGCAGTTCAGTCTTGTCTCCCTTTCTTGTGAAATTGAAAGGAAAAAAAATAAGCACGCTTGAATTTTGTGTAAATGGGACTAAGAATATTTATCATAGACAGTTGAATATTAGTCATGAGACCAAAGCTACTCTTTCCAAGCTCAGCAGAAATAAACAAAGAATTTGATAAATATTGAATTATGCTAGAAGGCAAGGGCTCATACTTTTAACATAATCTGCTTTTTATAAATTTCTTTCCTTCTCCTTTGAAATAAATTCTGTCACCAAATACAAGTTAAAAAATACTACATTGAATTGCTTTTCATCTCCGCTTAGGGAAGAGTTTTTACTTGCTTTCATACCATCATCTTTAGCAAGTTTTCTCCGAAATGAGAGGGGAAAAAAACTTGAAATTTCCAGAGAAATGTAGTGAAAAACAGGCTGCCTATAGAGTGATGTGGTCATGTCACATATGTCACTGTCCAGTTAAGACAATGTATTTAAAGACATCAAATTAGATTACGGTAATTATCTTGGAAATTTGATTTTTCATAACTTTCTGTAAGCTAGAGAATATTTCAGCACCTGAAAACATTGATCAGTTTTTCTAAGCTTTGCACATTAGGATCACTTGGTTGGGAGAGAGGTGGATGGTGGAGAGGGTGGGGAAGGGACAATTTTAAAATTACTGATACCCTGTTCCCGCCCGCCACCCCCCCGAGACTCTAGCTCCTTAGTTGATTATAATCTGACATCAAAGTTAAGAACTACTGTCCTAAGAAATAATTGTGGTAACGTAACCATCAAAATTCTATAAATTCAAAATGTGTTTAAGTTTAGGTTAGGTTGCCAGATAAAATAGAGGATGCTTAGTTAAATTTGAATTTCAGATAAACAACAAATACAAATACTGAATCTGGCAACCCTAATTTAGACTTTGGTTTTTTTTTTTTAGCTTAAAAATTCTTTGCAGTAAAGTTGTTTACCTGCTCTTAGAGCTACTTAGAAACAGACTTCTCTGATTTAAAATAAAACAAAGAAAAACTGGGGAAAGGTGTTAGATGTCCTCCTTTCCTGGGTCCTAAATCAGCTCATCTCCTCTTTACATTTCCAGAGTTTTCCTTTGGTTGTGTCTTGCCTTGTGTCTGGGGTTTATAGTTGTCCTTAGCAGGGAGGGGCAGGGAGATATATTCCAATATTCCAATAAAAATTAAAACAAAAAATCTGCCGTCTTCTCTGTTTTCTCCCGTGGACCAGCAGTGATAGCCCAGTTTCACATAATGCCTTGCTGTTTCTTCCTTTCCTAATTAACCAATTTTCCCTAAACCATTGATTACTTAATGCTTCCTTTCCCCATTTGTTTGTGATGCCATCTTTATTATGGCCAAATTTTTTTTGATATTGTGAATAAGGCATTTTTTATTGTGCCTAATAACTAGTTTTGCTGTTATAAAGGAAAGTTATCAATATTTATCAATTTGTTTTATTTTGGCTTTCTTAGTAAAGTATGTAAAAAGCTTGTCAAACTTACCAACTGCTACCCCTTCTTTGGTGAGGCCTTACTCCAGCTCTAAAATCTGGTCACAGTGTGTGGAAATTTTATGACACCAAGAAATGGAGACAAATCAAGGGATTCTGGTCCCCTTTTGTTCCTCATCAAATACGATCAGCACGTTCAGACAATCCCCTTCTTGCTTCCAGTCCTCTTGTGAAGAAGCGGCTTCTTAGGCCCACTGCCTTACTCATCACAAAAAGGGGTTGTGCTGACCCCTGTTACTACGTCCTCTGGGTCACAACCTGTGTGCTCAAGGTATCCTTCAGTCTCAAGACTTTTACCAGTGAAACGTGTTTAGCGGTGATTTCCAAAACTAACTTTAACCTCATTAGGGCTCTAACTTGCATACCTAAACTATAAGTGTTAAATAGCAAGAAGCATAATTTCTAGACAAATGAAATGTTTAACAAGAATATTTTAAACATTAAATGATCTTCTCGTGTTGCATTATGTATAATTTATTTTCTGGGAAGGAACACGCAAATCTTAGTGTGACTTAAGAATGTGTCACAGTTTATTAACTCCATGTGTTCCTGTGGGAAAGAATGAAGACTAACCTGATGTTGTTAAGGTTTATCAAGAGTCTCAGATGATACTCTCTAACTAATAGTTAGTTTTAAAATTAATTTTCTTGGTAGACAATAATACCATCAGGAAATAAAAATAGGTTGGTCACACCTTGTCAGTATTTATACCTTATAAATACAATGTAAGAGGTTAAATCAAATAGATCATTGGAGAAAAACCATATGACCATCTGTTTAGATAAAAAGTAAGACATTTGATAACATTTATCATTCATTCTTGAATATATTTTTAAACTTATAGTAAACAAGGAATAAGGTGCTTCCCTAACATGACCAAGCTGATGTAGCTTTAATAGTCAACATTAAAATATCTTTGTATTTCTGGAATAAGTCTTAAGTTTTATGTTGCCTTTCAGTATCTCTCTTATGAATTGTCAATGTGGTGAATTACAATATTTGACTTTCTAATTAAAAGCAAATCTACATTTTGAGAGAACCTCAACTTGGTCTTGAATTACTATACTTTTTATACATTGCTGTATTTGATGTTAGTTTCAATTACGATTGATGCATTTAAATTCATGTTTCAGACCGGCCTGTAAATACATTTCTTGAAAAGTTTTTGGTAGATTTTCATATCCAAGTTATGGTAGCCTATTAAAATTAGTATGGGAGTTTTCCCTCTTTTCTATTCTCTGAGAATGTTTGTGTGAAATTGGATTTTTTTTTTTTCTGATTGTTTGCTGAAACTCACTGATGAAAACATCTGGGCTTGAAGGTTTGTTTTTTTTTAAATGGGAATATATATGACTTCTGGTTCAGTTTTTTCAATGGTTGTAGGACTATTCAAGTTTTCTATTTCTTCTTGTGTAAGTTGTGGTTATATTTTTAAGGTATTCATCTATTTCATTTAAATTTTCAAATCTGTTGACGTAACAGATAAAATGTTCACAATACCCTCTAATTATTATGTATAGTATCTTTAACCTCCCTTATATTCTATTTTATATTATTTGTATTGATCATTTGTGCCATATCTATTTGCTTTTGATCACTCTCCTCAGAGGTTTAGAATTTTATTAATCGTTTCAAAGATCCAACTTTTGCCTTTGTTGTTTCTCTTCATTGTATGTTTGTTTTCTATTTCTTATTTATGCTTGTCTTCTTACTATTTCCTTCTACTTTCTGTGAATTTATTTTGTTAGTATTTTTCTGCCTTCTTGAGATGTTGTATATAACTCATTAATCTTCACCCTTTCTTCATTTCTTATACTGAGTATTTAAGGCAGTACATTTCCTTCTATGTACAGCTTATCTGCATCCCATCACTTTTTGTTATGTACTATTTTGAGTATTATTCACTTCAAAGTATATTCTAATTTTCACTATAACGTTTTCTCCAGTGATTTTTTTGCAAACATATGGGAATTTTCTACTACTTTCTTCCCTTTTTTTTTTTTTTTTGGCTGTGCTGTGTGGTTTGTGGGACTTAGTTCCCCAACCAGGGATCAAACCTATGCCCCTGCAGTGTAAGCGTGGAGTCCTAACCACTGTACCACCAGGGAATTCCCTCTACCACTTTCTTATTGCCCTCTCAGCTTAACTGAATTGAAATGTCAGAGAAACATGACCTGTATAGTAAGAAATATTTTTATTGTGAAATATAATATAAACATAGAAAAGTACATGAAATATATGTGTACTGATTAATAAATAATAAAAAGTGATGTAACTACTCATATAACCACCACTTAGGTCAAGAAATAGAATGCTCTCAGATTCCCAGAAGCCTTCCTCATTCCTCTTCCCAAACACAAACCCCTCCAACTCCTAAAGGCAACCATAATAAAGTTGTCCCTAAGTATTCACAGGGGATTGGTTCTAGGACCCCTACACATACCAAAATACTCAGATACTCAAGTCCTTTATATAAAATGGTGTAGTACTTGCACAGTAACCTACACACATCCTCCTGTATGCCTTAAATCACCCCTAGGCTACTTATAATACCTAATACAATGTAAATGCTAGGTAAATAGTTGTATGGCTAATTCAAGTTTTGCTTTTTGAAACTTTCTGGAATTTTTTTTCCAAGTATTTTTGATCTGAGATTGGTTGAATCCAAGTATTGGAAATCCATGGATACGGAGGGCAGACTGTACTGACTTTAAAAAAATTCACCTTTCTACTTTTTTTCTTAAATAGTTTTCCCACCCAAGTAATATCCATAAATTATAGTTTAATTTGCTTATTTTTGAACTTTATATAAATGAAATCATATAGCATAAAGTATTTTATATCTAGATTCTTTCACAAATATTATGTTTTTGTGATCCATCAGTGTAGATCTGAAGCATTCTTATGGTTACAACTTTTCAGAAATGGTTTTTATTTCCCATCCCTGCTCTGGTCAGAGCCAAGGCAACTTTCCTTGCAGAAGTGGGCATGTTCACTGCTGGCTTGTCCTTCCCTTTGGTATCTTGGCTTTATGGGGTAAGGATCTCCTTTTAGATCTTCACCTTGGGTAAACCCTTGGCTTTCATTTCTTTTTCCATGCTCTACAAAGCTACTAAAGCCAAAATTTCCCTGGTTTAGCAAATGTTCCTAAGGCAAAAGCAGGTCAAGTGCTCTGCTTATATTTCCGGGGTCCCTTCTCTATTTAGATTTTGGCCTGGAAATTTCTTATGATCCCATCAAATGCCTGTTGCTTTAAAGAACTTGCTTTTATGTGGTATCCATCATTTTAAGTTGTTCTTCCCTCCAGCTGGGAGGGTTGGTCTAAGTAATGTAGCCTTCCACATTATGGGAAATGGAGGTCTTTTATAATTAAAAAGAAGATTATATTCAACCTGTGTTTCTATTCCCTTTCTCATTCCTAATATATTAATGTGTGCTTGCATGTGTGTGTTCCTTAATTAGAAATTCCCAGGGTATTTTTGTATTATTTCTCCTCCAAATATATAACTCTTGGTCTATTTATAATTCTAATAGTTTTTATTTCATAATTCTTTAATTTCTGGTTTTACCTTTATTTCCTTTCTCATTTAAAAAAAATTCTTTCTAACTTATTGATTTGAATGCTTAGTTCATTTACTTTTAGGCTTTTTTTTAATATTGAAAATATTTAATAATGAATTTGTTTTTGAGTTCATCTTTGTATGCATCCTATTAGTTTTATTATTTCATATCTTTCTTTTGTAAAGGATCTATGTAGTTTTGATTTCATTTTTGTTCTAAGACGTATTTGGAATAATTTCCTTCCTCAGTTTCCAAAGGATTGCTTTCTTCCTTCTTGTTTGACCATTTATTATTATTATTATTTTTAAACATGTGCTCTCTGAATCCATCTTTTTTTTTTTTCGGCTGTGTTGGGCCTTTGTTGCTGTGTGCTGGTTTTCTCTAGTTGTGGTGAGCAGGGGCTGCTCTTCGTTGAGGTGCACAGGCTTCTCACTGCAGTGGCTTCTCTTGTGGAGCACCAGCTTTAGGCGCACGGGCTTCAGTAGTTGTGGCACACTGGTTCAGTAGTTGTGGCTCACGGGCTTAGTTGCTCCGCGGCATGTGGAATCTTCCCAGACCAGGGCTCGAACCCATGTCCCCTGTACTGGCAGGCAGATTATTAACCACCGTGCCACCAGGAAAGTCCCTGACAATTTATTATTAATTTTGATTGTATTTTATTATTTTTAGAGAATGTGACCTGTTTAGTTTCAGATTTTTTAAAAATTTACTGAGTTTTTTGTGACTTAATGTATATCAATTTTAACATATATTTTATAGATCCTTGTCAAAAAGAAGTAGTGATACATCGGGTCTAACATTCAAGATATACATAAACAGAGAGTTGGCAGGTAGATAGATAGATACCAATCTTTAAAATTATAGTCATCTGAGGGTTTTTTTTCCTACTTGATTTGTCAGGTCATTAATTCAAATGACACAGGTATAGAATATGAATCTGCTTAGGGATAACATGTTTAAGCCTATGCTTTTCTAAATTTGAAGCCATTTTCCTTTACATTACTTTAGAATATTTAATATTTTCACTAATGATACTGGAAAGAGTAAAGCACATGGTTAGTGTCTGCAACAAGATTATTTTCTCTGTCAAATTTTTATTCCCTGTACCTCTTTCAAACTAAATACATATCAGCTTTGCCACAGTTGAATACATGTCACCTATAGTCTTTCTGTGTCTTGTCTCTCCAGTAGGTAACATGACGACTGTGTTTTTTCTTTATGCCTTGGATGGTCACTGTGTCCATCTTTTCCTAGCAACCATATGTTTAGGGGAAAAAATGGGCAAGAATGGTGTCTCTAACTAGTATTTTGACTTTGGAAAGTCCCCCCTCTCTATTTCTTCCTTAATCATTATATTGATAAAATATAGGAATAAAATAGGAATTTAATAGGAATAAAATGGTTTCTCATAGAAAATTTGAAAACAGCATCTGCAATATTAAGAAGCAGGAAAAAAAAAAGGTACATATAATCCCATCACTCCAATGCAACCACTATTAAGTAGTTTTGCCTGTTTCCTTCTATTTTTTTCAAGAATTGTTTTTACGCAATTGAGATCAATTTTGTATTCTGATTTTTCCAGTATTATATCATAGGCATTTTCCATTCTTAAAAACTATCCATCAAGCTCATGTTTAAATGCCTCGATAACATTCTACTGTTTACTAAATATTCCTTGAATGATAGACTATCATTTTCAATATCTTTGTATTGTTAATAATGCTTTGATGAATTTCTTTTCTTTTTTTCCAGTAATACAGTGGACCTTGAACCTTCAGGTGCATCAGAAGCACCTGGAGAGCCCCTTGCCCAGAGTTACTGATTCAGTAAGTCTGGGGCAGGGCAAAGAATTCACATTTCTAATAACTTCAGGTAATGCTGATGGTGCCAGACCACATTTTGGGAGTCACTAGAATCACTGTAATTAATAGAATGTATAAGGATTTGCTTTAATACATTTCTGAGAAGCAATGCTTCTTCCTTCCACCGTAGGTTATATCTTTGATATTTCAGGGAAAAAATGGTAATGCTTATCCTGGTTGGAAAAGGAAGTAGTGATGTCTATTTAAAGGTTCTCTAAAATCTTTCAGTCACTGGCTTTTGCTAACCCATTTGCACTTACTGTGGAATCTTACTGGAACAGGCATCCATTTGACCCTGGAGCTCCATCACTAAACAGCTGGTCTCTTTCTTTCTTTCTTATTTTTTTTTGGTAAGTCACCTGCTCTCATTTAATTCATTTCCTTTTTGTGGGAAGCCTCTGACATCTGTCCCACATACTTCTTTATAAATACAAAGGTTCATCCTTTATCTTTTTATTTTTAACTTTTATGAGTCATTTACTCCTACCCTTTTTATAGTTGTGATCTTTTCATTCCTTATGTTTTAAAAAGACACTTTAGACTAATTCTTTATGGCTGCTTTTTAAAAAAAAATTCTTATTTTTTTAACACCTTTAATTACATTCTGTTGACATTTATATTTTGGTCTGAGCCTAGTGTCAACTATTAGGATCACATGGCTTCTCACTTCATTGGCACCATCATGTGGTGAAATTGTGTATCACATTGGAAAATCTGCCACATATGGTGAGACAGGATGCCATATCACATCTTACATAGAGATAACACTGAAATTAGAGAGGTCATGATAAGTTGGGGGATCTGGAATAATTCTGTTAGTTTAGTAAATACACAGCAAAATGGGAGCTAATAAACACCAATGATTAAGCATGCGGATACTGGAGTCAAGGACATGAGCTCAAACCCTGGTTCAAACCATTTATAATGATATGACCTTGTGTGCCAGGTTAATCACCTTGAACCTCAGTTTACTCCTGAGTATGGGGATACCAGGAGCATCTACCTCACAGGGATGTTGAGAGAAGCAGTTATTATTATGATAGCACAATGGCCATCAAACAGTTCAATAAGATCATTAGCTGTTAACAAACCGTCACATTTGGTTTTCCTTTTACATTCTGACCCAGGATAGAAAGAGTATCAGGAAAGAATGATTCCCCTGAGATTTTTAGAAAGTTATACCAAAATGGCATAATTATTTTCAGAATGATCAGAAGTAGCATGAAGGTAAAAGCCACAAAATGTTGATGTTGAAAGAAACATTTAAATAAAAATGCTTTTATAGAAAAAAGGAAGGGAACTTGTGAAAAAAAAATGTCTTCTAAACTCTACCTACAAAGTGAAATTTGAAAATTATCTGTCTAAATTAACCATAATTTACAGTCAAAATAAACAATTGGCGGGGGGAGTAACTTAAAATCCTTTTTAAGGGTGGAAAAAAACTTTTAAATATTAAAAATGATTTATAGCCCCAAATCCTTTCGAAGTTCTATTAAAGAGAAATGTTTACTTTTATAAATCCTTGGAAAAGATACACTTAGGACAAACCTGGATGTTGGACATTTTTCTAGTAAAAATGAATTTTAATTATTTGATTAGAAAAATAGGATGAAAAGATACTTAAGATCAGTGAGAATAAAGTATGTGGGGTATTCCGCCCTCCACCTTAAAACAATGCATCATGATTGAATAGAATGGGAAACCTTGCCAGAACCAGAATCTTTTTTTTTTTTTAAATAAATTTTATTTATTTATTTATTTTTGGCTGCGTTGGGTCTTCGTTGTTGCCGTTTCGTACGGGCTTTCTCTAGTTGCGGCGAGCGGGGGCTACTCTTCATTGCAGAGCACTGGCTTCTCATTGCAGTGGCTTCTCTTGTTGTGGCGCATCCTCTAGGCACACGGGCTTCAGTAGTTGTGGACTCATGGGCTCAGTAGTTGTGGCACGCGGGCTCAGTAGCTGTGGCGCACGGGCTTAGTTGCTCCGCAGCATGTGGGATCTTCTGGGATCAGGGCTTGAACCCGTGTCCCCTGCACTGGCAGGCGGACTCTTAACCACTGTGCCCCAGGAAGTCCCCAGAACCATAATCTTACATTCAGTTTTCAAACTGTAGTTTCCTCAGACAGCCTCATTCAATAAGTTTTTGTTATGCCATTATGCAAATGTAGTCTATGTTCATTATCTTTCTACTTATTAAATTCATCAAAAGCTGTCCAGGAACAGATTTTCTGTTTTGTCAACTACACCCACAGTCTTGTTCCCAGATTTGTCATCAGCATTTCCAGACTGTGAGGGAAAGAAAACAAGAAATGGAACACTTTTATGAATTTTAAGTATGCTGTAACTCTGTTTCAGTGCAGTATTCTAGTGTGCAACAGCCGTCTGCTGCTGCTCCCAGCATACCCAGTCTCAGGGCGGTGCCAGGTTAGTGCAGTTGGTTAGAATGTGGCATTAATATGTTCGTAATCAATTCCTATGTCATTCAACTGGCTGTGCAAAGCAGAAAAATATCTTCAATGTCAACCTGAACTTCTGAGGCAAGCAGTCTTGAAAATGTATGCCTTTGTTTATTGAGATTTGGGAATTTTCCAGAAATCTACTATTGACTTCTATTTTTATTTCATTGTGGACAGAGAGCAAATTTTGCATGATTTGAATCCTTATGAATGAATTGAGACGTGTTTTTGCCCAGAATGTGGTATATGTTTTGTGTGCACGAATATGGTATATATCCCCATTTACTTAGATCTTCTTTCATTTCAGCAATGTTTTGTAGTTTCAGAGCATAGCTCTTGCATACCTTTCATTGAATTTATTCCTAGGTATTTATAATACTATTATAAATGGTACATTTTAAAATTTCATTTTTTAATTGCTGCTTGCTAATATATAGAAATGTTGATTTTCATATACTCATCTTTTATCCTATGAGCTCACTAATTTCAATTATTAATTCTACTAGATTTTTTTTTTTTTTTTTTTTTTTGCGGTAGGCGGGGCTCTCACTGCTGTGGCCTCTCCCGTTGCGGAGCACAGGCTCCGGACGCGCAGGCTCAGCGGCCATGGCTCACGGGCCCAGCCGCTCCGCGGCATGTGGGATCTTCCCGGACCAGGGCACGAACCCATATCCCCTGCATCGGCAGGCGGACTCTCAACCACTGCACCACCAGTGAAGACCAATTCTAGTAGATTTAAAAGATTTTCTACATGGACAACTTATTAATCTAAAGACAATTAATTAGGGACTTCCCTGGTGGTCCAGTGGTTAAGAACACGCCTTCCAACGCAGGGGACTCGGGTTCGATCCCTGGTGGGGGAACTAAGATCCCACATGCCATGGGGCAACTAAGCCTGCGCGCCATAACTACAGAGCCCACGCGCTCTGGAGACCGTGCACTGCAACTAGAGAGAAGCCCACGTGCCGCAACTAAGACCCGATGCAGCCAAAAAATAAAATAAAATAAATAAATGTAAAAAATAATATTAAACAATAAAGACAATCTAGATAAATCTATTAATCTAAAGGCAATTAATAGTTTAAACATTAGACTTTCTATGTAGACCACTGTAAATAGAAAGTTTTACTCTTTTCTAATCTTTATACCTTCTATTATTTTTGTTAATTTTTGCTATTGTACCACCTAGGACCTCTGATACACCGTCGAATAGAAGTGGTGAGAGTAGACATTCTCACCTTCCTAATCCTAGGATTGACTAATTCACCACCAAGCATGATAGTAGCTATTGGTCTTATAGTAGCTGTAGATATCTTCATAATACGAACTTAGTTCTAATTTCTAATTTTGTGACTGTTTCTGTCATTAAATGGAAATAGTATCAAATTGCTTTTCCTGAATCCACTGAGATGATCACATTTTTTTCCTCCTTTATTAATGTCATTAAATTACATTGTTTTATTTGGTAAACCTTGCATGCTGGGAAAAACCCAGCCATTGTATTTTACCCTTTTTCTATATTGCTGTGTCCAATTTACTAGTGTTTTGTATAGGATTTTTGCATTTATATTCATAGATGTGATAGTGGTCTGTGATTTTTTTCTTCTAATGTCTTGGTCAGATATTTCTATCAGGGTTATACAGTCATTATAACATTTGGTGGATAGTATTCTCTCTATTTTCTCTAAGAGTTTATAAAAGATTGACATTATGTGTTCTTTAAACGTGGAAAGAACTCACCATTGAAGTCATCTGGGCCTGGAGTTTTCTTTGTTAAGTGGTTTTTAATTATGAATTCAGATTCTGTAGTAAATGTACAACTACTCAGCTTTTCTATTTATTCTTAGCCAGTTTTGGTAAATTTTGTTCTTCAGGGAATTTGTTCATTTATTCTAACTTATCATATTATACTGACCTAAATTTGTTTATAATATTCCCCTTTTATGATTTTAATTAGACTTTTCCAACCTCGGTACTATTGATATTTGGGGCAAGAAAATTGCTGTGGGAGACTGTTCTGTGCATTGTAGAATGCGGAGCACCATGCCCGGCCTCTACCCACTGAACGCTGATAGTGTGACAACCAAAAATGTCTCTAGACACTGCCAGATGTTCCTTGGGGACAAAACAGCTCTGATAGAGAATCAGAGTTTTAATGTCTATAGGATCTTTAGGGATCTTTCATTCCATGTACTGGTAATTTGTCTCTTTATTTTTTGATTAATTTTGTTAAGAGCTTTGTAGGGTGTGCAAAAGCAGGCTCTGCCCCAGATCTGGCCCATGGATCATTTTGCTGACCTCAGCTTAGATCACTAACTCTTCGTTTCTAATAAAGGAATGAAAATGCTATAAACTTTTCTTCTAAGAATACTTTATCTGTATCCCATAAATTTTTAAAATCCTATACTGTGTTGATGGATAGCAGCCAATTAATAGCTATAAACAATTAGTATTGTTTATCTATGGAGATAACATATGGGCATTACTGAGTATTATTCCAACAAAATTGCTTACAAATGGATTTTTGGTTCTGTGAGAGACAAGGGATAATATTAATATAACAATCTAAGAAAATGTAGTCACATAAATATACTGTCCCAACTAGTTGATAAACTGATATAAATTCTTACAGTTTGGCAATATTCTTTTTGCTCTTCTAGCTAGGAAAAGCCAGTCTGCAACATCGAAAAATGTTTACCAGGACGAGAAAATTACAGTGATTTTACAGCACCTTATCAAGTATTGATTTGGTGCCACCTGCTGGGAGGCAGAAACGGGTTTCCAGCATCCTCAAAGGGTGAGAATTATGACCTTAGAAGCTGTAAAACTTTGCCTATAGCATAAAATGAAACATAATATAGGTACCTTTGGGCCTGTAAGAAATCAATAATTCTAGAATAAATTAACTGCATATAAAAATATGATCTATGTATTAAAATGGGAGTGTATTCTTTTCCATCCAAGAGAAATCAGATGGCATATTTGCATTTACCATGAAATGATATACAATAAAGTTCTTTAAAATGGTGAGCTCCTCAGGTACTGATTGTGTATTTCTGTAAAGGTAATTCATCACTTGACTGGGGCTAGTGGAGGAGCTTAAGATGTGAAGAACCACTGCTAAATGAAGATTAGTAAAAAAAATAAAACTAAATCTAATGATAACATTGATTGTCATTGATTGTACATTTGATATGTATTTACTTGTTTACTCGGTTTTTTCTTGCTCCCTAAATATAAGCTCTATGTGGCCAGGGGCTTTATCTGTATTGATGACAGTTGTATCTCCAGAACCTAATACAGCGCCTGGCACATAGTAGTCACTCAATAAATATTTGTAGGACTAAAGGAACATTTTCAAAACAACTGACAGATTACAAGAATTCATTTATGCTAAAATTCTAACGCAGAATACACATCATGGAGCAGGGCAGATACACGTTAACATTACTTTGGTTGGCAAATGGACCTCAGTGTACAGATTCAATATCATGCCTTGAAGAATGAGATCATTTCTCAAATGACTTCCTACAGTTTATAAGATTTATAATCCTACAGATTATAAGAAAACTAGTATATAAATGAATTTTGCATTTTCCTATAAATAAGCATAACCAAAACATTTTTAAAAGATAATTACTAGCTACATTTTCCCCAACTTTTTAATCTTGAAAAATTTCAAACCTATAGAAAATCTGAAAGAAAGAACCACAATTAACACAGTGCCATATTTTCTCTCTGCACACACACTTTTTGTTTTTTGGCCTGGACTATGTGAAAGCAGTTTGCAGATATCATGACCTCATCCCTAAATACTTCAGCATGCATCTCCTAAGAACAAAGGCCGTTTTCTAATAATCACAATATTATTATGCCTGAGAAATCTAAGTTAACAACATATCTGTTATGCTTCCATGTTCAAATTTCCCCAACTGTCCACAAAATGTCCTATATAACTTTTTAAAAATCCATATTCCTATCCAAATCATGGTTGCCCATTAATGGAGATCAGTCCTTCTGTCTTTCGTTGTCTTTCATGATATTGACATTATCGAAAAGTCCAAACAAATCACATTCTTAACTTAACTGAGTGTTTCCTCACAGATTCAGGCTAAACGTTTTGGCAAGAATGCTACATCAGTGTACTTCCAATAATTTGTGTTTTCCTCAGTATTGATGCTAAAAATTTTTTCCTCGAAGCAACTATTAACTTTTTGCAAAGTACTAATGTTCCAATGAACATGCTTTAGAGAACACTTGGATAAGGAAAAAAAAAGTGAAATGCACAAAAATGTTTAAGAGATTGAAGTTAAAAAGCAGGTAAGGATTGTAAATCATTTTTAAATTACAAACTTCATTTCCTTAGGTAATGCAAACTCAGCTTTCATCAAGTTTAACACATACCAAAAAAACCGCACAAAACATTGTACAGGTGAGCAGCACCAAGCTTAAAGAAAGGAAATAACTTCTCCCAAGTTCTATCCTTATTCTATTTACTGTGTTCAGGAGCTGAGACCTAAAACCAGGTCTGAGTGCTTACATGTTCCTTCCACCAGACCCCCTGCTTCACTTAGCCTGTTTTACTTTCTGTAATTGACTATTCTTGGGTCTACAATTACTCTGGGATATAAGTGGTGGGCGGTCTTTTAGTCTAAATAATAATAATAAAGATGCTAAAGAAGACTAATCCATTTTTTATTGTTCCATATTCAGTAAGAACCAATTCATGGCAAGTAATTGAGGAATGCCTAACCCCTCCCAAATGCATGCAATTATGCAAATCATATGTGGGGACTGGGGGCTTGGCTCCAGGCACTAATTATAATATAGCCCCCATTTATGACTATTTCTATTCGCCGTAATTTGATCCTTTGCTATTGCCTTATGATGCTGTCTTTATTACACTACAGCAAACATTTGGGAGACATCAGTTTTTCTTAAAAGTCCTGGAACTCAAACTCAGGTTTTTCTACTTATTACAGGATTCAACAGCTTTTCAAAAAAAATGAGTTACCATTCTTAGCCGCAGTGAGGTAGCAAATATTAAGCATGTTCGTTTTCACCTCCATTTCGGGCGAAAGCCTCTCGCCCTCTGACGACTTTCCAAGGGCGGTGAGCGTGAGTCCTTCCTTTTGGTACAATTCACGAAATATTAATCAATACAAATGTGTAACTTTTAAGAGAAAAAACTGCGAGCCCTTCCGCCGTTTAAAACCACGCCATGCTTTAAAAGCTTGAGTTGTACAGAACGTTGAGCATTTACTCCCACAGGTTGGAAATTGCTTTGCGGAGTTTGAGTTCCCTTAATTTCACCAGACTGTCAAACGTCCCCATGTCCCGCCCTTCACCCCATACTTCTTAGCTTCCAGGGAGAGTTAGGAAGAGGTCTGCGTCTCTGGACCGCCGCAGGATGCGGGGGCTGGGCTGGACTCGGGCTCCATCTCCCGGGCTTCGCGGAGCGCCAAGCCCGGGAGAGGATGGACATTACCCTCGACCTTCGGAGGCGATCTGGAGCTAGAGGAGAGCAAAAGCTACCCGTGAACACCGTCAAGCGCCCTCCCCAGCTGCACTTCCTTGACCGCTGCCCGGCGCCCCGCGGACCTCCCTACGCTCCGCGGGCCCGCAGGCCTTCAAGGCTCACAGGCCCTCCGCCACATAACTCGCGGCCAAGTCCGCCGGGACCCAGGCCACACCCCACGCCGCCACCCGGCCCCCAGCCGCTCCTCTTGCCCCACGCGCCGGCAGTGGGCACTGCGCCTGCGCGCCCGCCAGCGCAGGGCGGGGCGAATCGGCCCGGCGGAAGGGGCGGAAGGGGCGGGGCGGGGCGGGGCTGTACTTCCGTGGTCGCGGGTGGGTGAGTAGGGGCTGGGGGTAGCGCGCGGCGTCCGGAGTCCGGCGGGGTTCCCGCCTCGGGTCGTCGGGGAGCTCATGTCGGCGTCGCGGCGCCCCCTGGAGGATTTGGGGAGGGGGAAGGAAGAAGAGGCTATTATTGAGTTGGATGATGTCGGGGGTGCGGGAAGTGTGTGGACAAGCAGGCGTTGGCAAAATGGGTTCAGAGGTTGGTTTTCTCCTTAGAAAGGAAATTCTCTTCAAACAGCGTTTTAAAATTTTCATCATTTTGGACAGGCTTCTGAGTTTACCGTTGTGCCTCAGTAAGGCAGTTTTGGTAAGGTGGCTGGTCCCTTGCCGCTGCCAAACCTAATGGTTAACCAGAGGATGGGTCGGAAAAAGGCACAATAGTCCAGGTTAGCTACTACCAAAGAGGGAAATTAAAACTCATCTTTTATGGAATAAAATCCAGGATATAAAAATAGGGTGCAAAAAAAAAATAGGGTTCAAACCGAAAGTCACAAACAGCATCTAGGTTCTGTCAAATACTGTGCCGGGCGCGGACTAGGTCTCTTCCAGCAGACATACTGTATTCAGATAATTTGTTTTTATCATTAGAAAATGAAAGACAATCTAAGCCAGAATGACCTGAAAAAATTTAATTATCTTGAGAGTTGTGCCTTAATACATATACTTTGGAAAACAAACACTACTATAGCTTTTCCAAGTTGGTAGAAAACCAAAAGTTTCCCGAAAGCCTGTGCAGATTCCTAATCATTTTGGGGTCTACAATGTCCAGAATGTTCTTTTATGTAGTAAAAACTTCATATCGTTTTGTGTGCAAGGTAATAAGAACCAGACAGTTCAGTTCCTTTAAGGGCTGTATTCTATTAGGAGAGACAAAGAAACGTGAAAAGTTATATAATGGTAAGAAATGTAAGTTACAGCTTGAGATATTTGAAGATATCGAAAATCCTTTATTTGGCATGGAAAGTGCTGGTGAATGCTTGAAATGAGTACCCCTCAGCTGATTGTTGCCATGTGGGAATGTGGGTCCCTCATACACAGATATGATTTTCTCCAACACAGGCCAAAAATCTCTCTCTTTGTGCTTTTTCTTGATTTTTAATATTGTTGGCAACCTGCAGTTGTGCACTCACACACCCTCTGTGGGCCAGGAACAGGGAGTTTGTGACATCTGCAGACTATCACCTGAGTACTCAGAAATAATTGGAATCAAAAGAGCAAGAAGTTCCTGGAAACTGATAGGAAGGGATTTAAGAAAACTGGGGTTTAAGCTGGGTTGAAATGGAGAGGTGTCATGGAGGGGAAGGATGTGAGGAGTGAGTAAAATCTCAGTGGGGAAAGCGAACAGCAGGTTTGGAAGATAATTAGTTAACTCTCCTTAGGAGAGGTCTGAGAAGGCAAGTGCAGTAAATGGAGGAAAACTGGTTTGGGAAACCCTTCAATACCAGACTGGACTTTATCCTCCGGCACTGGTTCTCAAATTTGAGCTTACATCAGAATCACCTGGCAGGCTTGTGAGACGGTGGCAGGCTTGGCCTCCACCTTCAGAGTTCCTGATTCCGAAGGTCTGGGGTGGGGCTTGAGAATATCCCCTTCTTACTAGTTCTCAGTTGATGGAGATGCTACTGGTCTTGGGAGCACACTTTAAGAACTACTGTCCTAGGGTGTGGGAAACTATTGGAGGAATTTGAGGTGGATCAGTAAGGAGATCACATTCATGGTTCAGTATGAGTCTTGCTGTGACATCCAAGATGGAGGACTGGGGAAGAGAGAAAAGAAGTTTCCTTAGAGTTGATTAACGCCTGTCCATGCCAGGCCCGCTCATGCACGCAATTTCATTTCATGCTCACTTTGACCTTGATGTGTAAGTCTTAATATTTTCATATGGAGAATAGTAGAGACTGCCCAGGTCCCATAGCTAGTCTCAGAGCCCCTTAAGACTAGTTCAGGTTTGAACTAGGGTAGTAGCAGTGGAAATGAATCAGGACATTGACTGGTGATGGAATTTAGAAAAATCAAGACTTCCTCAGAAGATTGAAACCTGAAAGTAGAAATTGGGAAATAGTCTTAACAGAGAGTGATAAAAGGTAAAGTGGACAGAGAACTTTAGAATATTCCCTGCATGAATTAAGTATGTGTTCTGTATTACTCTGCTATAACAGCGACCTATTTAAAAGCTGCTTGTTTAAAAAGTCATTCTGTTCTACCAAAATTTCCTGAAATTATTTGAAAAGAAGAAAGTAAAGCCTCCTGTGGGGACGATGGGAGATGGTAACCAGATTAATGGCATCTGACAACTTATCTTCACATCAAAAGTGATTAGCATTGAGGAATAGAAACACATGGTGTAAACACTGCTTCGCCTGTATGAACTGTGCTGTGCCGCAGACACTGACCTAATGTATTGATTTTGGAAATCCTGGATGCTTTTTCTTGCCAGAGTAGTTATTGAAATTGAGAATATTCATTGGATCAATTTCAAGACAAATATTCCAAGTCAGACTGGCTGCTGCCGAGCAAATTTTTAATGAAGGAAAACATCCATATACTGAAATAGATTTTAAGAAGGAAGTCCTAAAAATATATTTATACTGTGAAATCTAGAAAAATGTAAGTTTTCAAACACTGATCAACTGAGTAATCAGCATAATGGAGTTATTGACCCATACAAAACTATAGCATACATTCATTCATTTATTCTGTGAGCCCTAAACTGTGAGCCATAAACTGTGGATCCAACGATAACTCGGTCTAGGCAAGACTGACATCTTAAAAAATGGTCACAAAACGATGTGATTAGCACTGTAATAGAGGGATGTGACCAGTACATGATGACAGGAGATAGAAATGCTGACTGAAGGGGTATAGAAAGGAGGCCAGGGAACTGTCTATAGAGGAGGAGACTCTTGAGTTGGTCTTGACAGCTGAGGAGGAATTTGTGAGATGATTAAGGCATTCCAATCAGAAGGAACATCACGGACAATGACCAAGATGTATAAAAGAGTGTGGGTTTTTCTGGAACCTTTGTGCAGATCAGAATAGTTACAGCAATATGGTAAAAGTGGAGGAGGGGGATGAGTTAAGTTGGAGAAGTAGATAAGAGCACTCATAGAGAGTACGAAAGATTTATGTAATGACTGGCTTGGCTGGATTGTAAACTTCATGATGTTGGGAGCCATGTTGGACCTGTACACGAGTGTATTCCAAGGCCTTAGCAGAGTGCCTAGCATATGGTAGGTTCTCAATAAATAGTTGCTGAATGAATGAACAGGTAAATCATAGAAAACAGTTTTTTTAAGATAAGATAGAGGGAACTTTTAAAGTGTTTTAAGCAGTGGAGTAATATCGTCAGATTTACATTTTATGAGGATAAGTGGCAGTATGGAAGGAAGATGGTTAATAACGACCATAGAAATGGCTATAGTAGTTTCTGCCTATTGGTAGATTGCAATCTGCATTTTAAGAAAAAATAGAAAAGAGTATTAGAGGATATCACATGTAATAGGGTTAAATAATATTTTATGAAACTTTTATTTTAGTTATATGTATGCCTGTGTGTTGACTGATGTAAGTGTATTTTTTCCTATGGACTTTGATGCGAGTTTGAAAGTCATTATAGTAATGTGGACATGATGGTGGAGAGAATGGAATGGATATAAAAGATATTTTGGAGGAAAACAAATGTGGAAAACTAGCACCTTAAAATGCTGCTGTCCATATGAACCCTCTTGCAGGGAAGGGGATGCACTTACCCAACCTATTTCAGTATTTTTGCTTACTTGATGTTTTTCATTATATATTAATAAGTTGACATTCTGGTTTATTAGGAATGGCAGTGCTTTGAAGCATCTTACTGTGTGTTGTAAATGCTGCAAAATTTCTCTTATTTTGGTAGTGCTCAGTTTAAAATTGTAGGATGAAGCCATACTCTTAAGAGTTGTGAAAATTCATTGAAACAGTTTGATTTGATTATTGGCCAGGTTATTAGATTTCTTTCCATAAGAAAGCAGGAAAAGCTGCTTAGTTACATGAGCGGGTGGGAAGGCCTTCTCCCTACCTGCATGACTTTGCCACTCCAGTAGACTTAGTCTGTTCTGCCTGCGACATGTAAATAAGGGCAGAAAGGTGTTCATACAAGGCAGTTATATTGGCTTTTAAAAAATTTACGAACTCCTTTAAAATCTGGTTGATGTGGTTAAAATGAGTTTAACTATGTTGGGCACTTCGTTGTCAGGTGTGAATTATTCTGTGGAGCAAGAAAACATTTAAAAGTTTTAGAAATTTGGTCTGTTCTGTCACCTAATACATTATTGGGATCTCCTACTGATAAGGTTTGCACAGAAAATGTAAACTAATTTTTCATCTTGGCCTAAGGGGGGAAAAAAGAGAGAGAAAGAAAAAGAAACAAAATGAAGATAAACAGCCTGCCATAATCATTCCATACTCAAATGTGGAGGGTTATTTGGTGTTCCCTTAATGTGGCATGACTCCACTCCTCTTCTTATACGAGAATCTAGAGTTGACACCAAGATCTGGAATTAATAAAAGGGCATATTTTAAATCGAATCCATTCTTTGCTCCACTTGGGGAGGGGCAGAGTTACTAATATCTATTTCCCTCTTAGCCAAAGGAGCTTTCCTTTATTCTAAAGCAATTTATTAAGACAAAATGCCACAGAGAGTCAAAAGACCTGTGTTTGAGTCCTGGCCCTACCACTGGTTATGACTGTAGTCACCTAACTCGCTCTTGGTTTCCCTTTATTAAATGAGAATAGTAACAACTATCCAACTGTCCTCATGGAATTGTCTGGGAGAATAAAATGAAATAAAGTAGTTGAAAATGGTTCATAAACTCTTGAGTGACAAGCAAGTGGGAAATGAAATAAGTTCACATTAGCATTTTTTTGAACCATTGCAATGCGCCAGGCTCCATGGCAAGCTTTGGGGATCCTAATGTGGACAAGAGGGTCTTGAATCCGGCTTCTCCTCTCCGTCCCTTAATGCCTTGCCTTGGCCCAGGTCCCCATCATCTCTTTTGGGTCTTTGCTAGGCTGGGCTGTATGTTACCAGGATCTGGTCACTCGACTTCTTGCTGCTGCTCCTAGTGTTATCTCCTAAACACCAAAGTTGATTAGGTCACTGCCGTCCCTGAAGATCTCTGTTGTTTCTCCTCCACCAAGACAACATCTACTTCCTTGGCCTCAGTTTACATCCTGATTGGGCTTCATTTTTTATCACTAGTTCCATATGTATGTATGCCAGGTTTCTGCTTCACTGAATTACTCAGTCTTCTCTGATATGGCAGGGAAGAGACCAGGTCCCAGCTCGGCCTCTGTACAAGTATGTCCTCAGCCTAGAAGGCCTGCCTCATCCTTCTTCAGCTTTGCTTAACCTTTCGGACCCAGCCCTGACATAGTCTCCTGCATGACTTGAACCCTCTCCTCCCACAGGAGAGTTAGTTTCTGTAACCTTGTCTGTTCCCACAGCACATTGTTCTTTCTTTGGACACGGTGTTTATTACTCTGTGAGCTGTTGAAGTGCTGGGATTACATCATTTAGGGTAAGATAAGGAGGCTGTCCACCTAAGGAGGTGTAGTGGATTGAATGGTGGCCTCCAAAAAGATATGTCCACGTGCTAATCCCTGGAACTTGAGAATGTGACTTTATTTGGAAAAAGGGTCTTTGCAGATGTAATTAAGTTAAGGATCTTGAGGTGAGATCATCTTGGATTATCTGAATGGTCCCAATTCAACAACAGATGTCTGCACAGAGGAGAGACACAAAGAGTAAGCCGTGTGAAGACAGAGGCAGAGATTGGAGTGTTGCAGCCGTGAGCTGAGGACCCCTGCAGGGAAGAGTCCCCTTCTAGAACCTTTGGAGGGAGTGACATCCTGCTAACACATTGATTTCTGACTTCCAGCCTCCAGAACCATGAGAGGATAAATTTCTGTTGTTTTAATCCACCGAGTTTGTGGTTAATTTGTTACAGCAGCCTTAGAATACTAATACAGAAGTTTATAGTACAGTGACTGGAACATAATAAAATATCACTGTCACCACCCTCAAAGACACTATTATCGCTATTATTTTTGTAACCAACCTAGCCTGGGACCTGGAAGGTAGTACCTGCTCAGAAAATAGCCTTGCCTGTTCACTTTCTAGTCTGGTGGCAGTGGTGGTGGTATGTATGAGAAAGAAGTGTGTTTAAAGGTGGTATCGAAAGAGAGCCAGAATAGAGCACCTCTTAGTTTTTTTTGTTTTAAATGTCTTTTTGTGTGTTTATGTGAAGGGCGGTAGTGGATGTTTTTAAGTTGTTTTTTAGAAACATTTTTACACATTTTAAAATAAATTGTCCTTTTAGAAGACTAACAGTAAAATGATGAGCAGTTATATTTCTAACAATAAAAAAATCTTAAAATGTTTCTTCTTTTTTCCTAATAAAACATTATTTAGCTAAAATTAATTTTGTGCTGGCCTTGGAACACAATTTAGAGAGGGACTTGGGAGCCACAAGGTAATTTATTTCATGTGCTACAAGGTACTTGAAAACCAAAAATTTCAAATAATCATAAATGCAGACTTGGTAGGTGTTATGTATTGTTTGTAAATTTTAGTTTGCCACTGGAAGCTAGGTCTATGACCTAATTTTTACTAAAGTTTTATAAATTGGTGTCGTAGTAATAAGAGCTAATGTTTATTGAGCTCTTACTATGTTCTAGGCACTGTTCCCAGCTTTTTATATGAATTAACTCATTTTGTTCTAGCTTTCCTAGTCTCTTCTCTATTCTCTTAACTCAAGAGGAAGCTGAGGCACAGAGTGGTTAAGTAACTTGCCCAAGGACATGATAGCTTAAGTGGCAGAGACGCAGAGTGGACCTGGCTTATAACCTCCACACTCTCCTGACTCTCAGTGGACCCTGTCAGCCTTCATTGTCTAATACAGTCTGAAGCGGAGAATATCAGTAGATCTAAGCGAAGGGTCCTTATCCAATCCTATAGTGGCTCAAACTTTAGTGTGCTTACCCACGGAGATTCTGATTCCTGGGGATGGGGATAAGCATTTTTTTTTTTTTTTTTTTTCCTGCGGTACGCGGGCCTCTCACTGTTCTGGCCTCTCCCGTTGCGGAGCACAGGCTCCAGACGCGCAGGCTCATCGGCCATGGCTCACGGGCCCAGCCGCTCCGCGGCATGTGGGATCTTCCCGGACCGGGGCATGAACCCTTGTCCCCCGCATCGGCAGGCGGACTCCCAACCACTGCGCCACCAGGGAAGCCCCGGGATAAGCATTTTTAATACGCACCAAGGTGGTTCTGACCGTACTTTGAGATGCCCTGGATCAGGTTCCAGACAGTCCTCACGGTTCATTTCACACGAAGGCTTGTGGTGGTGGCTTGTGTGCTTATGTTAGGCCATTCTTTGTGTATTATCTGTGTGCCAGGTGAGTCTATTGAATACATACATGGATCTAAACTTTTGCCTGAATGCCTGCCTTACTAATCACCTTTCTTTTATGGAGATGAATAAAAGGCCAGCATCAGAGGGATTTTTTTTTAACCTTTTGAATGAGCTTCGGAATAGGGTATATTCGATCTGAGGAAATCGTTATGATGGATGTAAGGTTTGTAGACGGAAGAAAATAATCATGACATAGAATTTCTACTCTATTGGGTGTTTTTTTTTTTTTGGTATGTTTGTTTTTTGTTTAAAAGAAAATTTTAATGTGTACTGGACTTCACAGCAGAGCAGTAGTTTCATGATTTGGGTTACTCTGAATATTAACTGTGGACAAGGAAGGAGTCCTTGCTCTTAAGTTTGGGAAGAAACTTTCATGCCTCTGTACAACCCAAACCCCTGATTATGTGTGTTTTAGAATCTAGGGAGAACACTAAGCTTGCAGTTTTACTACTTCCGTATCTTAGTTGCATGTTGAACTGGCAAAATATGTTTTTCTTTCTCTTAGGGAGTCACGAATCGCACTGAACCAAAAAACGTCCAGCCATTTCTTCAGTTACAAGCAAAATGAATATTCCCATGCTGCTCCAACATCCTCATCGGGACTTCCTTAAAGTCCTTTTAAGAACACTTTACCGACGTTACCACTTCATCTTACCCTCAAGTACTCACCTCAGATCAGGACTCCCATGTGCTCAGCCATTCAGTTATCTCGGACTCCATCATGCAAAGTGGATGCTGCCGTCAAATGGTTTAACAAGAAAATTATGTCTGCAAACAACCTTAAAGGAACAGACAGAAGGACTTTCTGATAAAGAACAAAGGCTTGTGGATGAGCTTTATACTGGTTTAATCCAAGGGCAAAGGGCCTGCTTGGCAGAGGCCATAACTCTTATAGAATCAACTCACAACAGGAAGAAAGAGCTAGCCCAGGTGCTTCTTCAGAAAGTGTTAGTCCGCCACAGAGAACAAGAGAAATTAAATAAAGGAAAACCACTAGCATTTCGAGTGGGTCAGTCTTTGTTTTTTTTGGTTTTGTTTTGTTTTGTTTTTTGTCCAGTAAATATTTTTCTAAATTCTCTCTTCTTTTAAAATAAGTCTAAATAGCTTATGATCTAATGGGGACTTTTTTGTCCTTGCAGAATTTTGGAATGAATTTTGAATGCCTTTTCTTTGTAAATATTAGTCTTGTTACGTGGTGGGAAATGCAATGGCCATTTGAACGAAGGCTCTGTATTTTAAGAGAGTAAGGTGAGATTCCTCTTTTGGCAGGGATCTCGCTGTGGCTCCCAGAACGGAAACGTGCGCAGGAAGAACTGTTCACCAGTTTACTCCTTTCTCTCAGTAGAACTTCTGCTTAATAGTCTAAAGTGACTTCCCTGCTGTTGTGGTTATAGCAACCATAATTATCCTTATCACATTTCAGAATTCTACTTCTTAGGTGTTTCGTTAGTCTTTTCTCTAAGCAAGTCTCACTTCTTTCAGATACTTTTAAAAAAATAATATATTTATTTATTTATTTTTGGCTGCATTGGGTCTTTGTTGCTGTGCACGGGTTTTCTCTAGTTGCGGCAAGCAGGGGCTCCTCTTCGTTGCAGTGCGCGGGCTTCTCATTGCGGTGGCTTCTCTTGTTGTGTAGCACGGGCTCTAGGCATGCAGGCTCAGTAGTTGTGGCATGCAGGCTCAGTAGTTGTGGCTCGCGGGCCCTAGAGCGCAGGCTTAGTAGTTGTGGCGCACGGGCTTAGTTGCTCCGCGGCATGTGGGATCTTCCCGGACCAGGGCTTGAACCCGTGTCGCCTGCATTGGCAGGTGGATTCTTAACCACTGTGCCACTAGGGAGGTACCTCAGATACTTGTTTATTAGAGTTTCTGGAAATGGCTTGGCTCTAAGCACAGCCAGCTCAATACCAAAATGCCTTTTAAAGGAGACACCATGTTCATTTGCTGTCTAAAAATATTAGGTGTTCACTTCTTGAACAGTTGATCTGTTTCTGTAATTGCAAATAAGCTTGTTATATTTTCGAAGCTGTGCATTATAGAATAATCTAGACGTGTTTGACCAGAAGGAATTAAGCAAGTTTTGGGTGGAGCGAGCGCCTTTCATGATGGCAAACTAGGTGATTCCAGCCAACCCTCGCACTACAAACAACTTAAAATGGGGGACAAAGTGCATAAATTGTGTGAGGAATGGGTAAATAAACTTAAAAGTGGATTGGCATTACTTACGTCTCAGTTTATTTGCAGTATGGGGCCTAAAACCTCCTAGATTTTAGGGTAATGGGGCCTAATGCTTTAAAGATAATTCCCAAAAGAGCTCACCAACTGCTGTTTGTACTAGTCCACATTTCCCCCTCACCTTATTCTTCTGCCCTCACTGCGGGGACTCTCTTTCTGAGAGTACTGCGGTGGGTGTTAATACTCTTTATGTATTGTGGACAAAATAGCAAATTCCCAAAGAGAAATTCCAGTTATGACAGAGTGTTTACTTATTAGGCTGTAGAGAATCTTTGAAGAGAAAATGTCCAGAAATACCTAGAGTTAACCAGCAACTCATACATAACTAGTAACTCATAAATTTGCAGCACTATTCTGCTTCTTCCATCCGGAACTTATGAGGCCAGATAAACCTGAGTCTTTGTTGCAGTTGTTTTATCACCATGGTAAATAAAAGCAACAAATGTTTATTCAGCACCCATTAAGACAGAGACCTGCCCTGAAGATTGTGGTATGTCGCCAAGCATACCATATGCCATACATACTTTATGTAGTTACAATTAAGTGCTTATGTTTTATAGATTTTATTGAACATATATATCTCCTGATGCCATGTGCTATTCTAAACATATCGCAAAATTAACTCATCTGATCCTCACAATAACCTGAAGAAATAGGTGCTCTTATATCCATTTTATGGCAGAATGTACTCAGGTACAGAATGATTACGTGACTTGCCCAAGATTACACAGCTCATAAGAGGTAGAGCTAGAAATAGACCTGGCCGACTGGCTCCAGAGTTTGTGTTCTTGCCTGCCATGCTCTGCTAACTCTCCAAGTAGGGGAATTTCCTGCCTTTCTTAAGATTAAAAAAAAAAAAGTTTTTTTTCAGGATTCAGTTTATATTATTTTCTTTGAGTTATGAGTGAGATGAAAAAATTGTATTTCATAAGTAGAAAATTATTTTCTCAATCACTGGGAATTTCTGGAGTAATGAGTGGTTCTTCCAGTGGAAACATAGCATGGACAGAATCGGGGTGGGTGGAATAATCATTGATCATGATGAGAGGTGGGCAGATGTTGGAGAAATTGAGCACATTAACAACACAGGCAATGAAGTCTGCCCCCAAAGCTCTACGTTATACTAAAAAGGCAAGTCACATTTTGTCATTTTTAAAAGTGAATCTGGTGAACATATGGAACTCTGACTTCTCTCCCTCCTGTAACCCTATTACTCAGGGACTAGATAAATAGGTAGATTTTCGTTTACTGCTTTAGGAAGCGTTAAACTACATTAATGACGGTTTTAATAAGGAGAAGTAGAAGGTAGTCTGGTATTTTGATAGAACTCATCATGGTGCTGATTTCATTTATTTCATTAAATTACAAAGTCTGTCTCCACCATAGGATTGTCTGGGCCTCCTGGTGCTGGGAAGTCAACCTTTATAGAATATTTTGGAAAAATGCTTACTGAGAGAGGGCACAAATTATCTGTGCTGGCTGTGGACCCTTCTTCTTGTACTAGCGGTGGTGAGTATTGCTGCTGCTTCGTAACTTGCAGAGGAGGGGCTTGTGGAGTGGAGTCAGCGCTCTGTTGCAGTTTAGGGGGAATCTGCACAGACGGGTGTCTTCTAACCTCTGGCTGAGTTTGGTCTCGGTGAAGGAAGGGAGGTGGTGGGTGTGAGGTGGAGGCTGAGGGAGGTGTTTGGGGCATCGGGTTCTCCAGGGGAGGTTAGCTTACAGGTAACCTAGGAGTAGCCTGGGTAGGTAGAGAACTAGGAGAACAGGTGCCAGAAGTTGGAGATGATCAAAAGTCAGTTTCACCCCTTTGTCTATCATACCTGAGGCTCAGCCCCTTTTCCTTCTATTGTTTTTCCTGGCTCCATCAGCCCCTACGCAGTTCAGAAAATGGCTTCTTACTCAGTAATTTCCCCATATTGTAACGTCTCTTCTCAAGCTTAAAAAAATCTTCATGCTCTGTTTAACTTGTCACCTGTTTATATTACATGTTCAGTTAAACAGAAAGCTCTTAGAGGGACCATGTGATATACTCTGTTCCTGGCAGCACTTAGCCTAGTACGTTGCACACAGTGCTCGGCAATTACTGATTTGAGGTCATGCAGTCACTCAAAGTTTAACTCGCAGCTCATCAGAGATAAAATGAATAAACTAAGTTCCCCAAAGGATCATTTAAGGGAAACATAAATCATACTATATAAATACTCAGGAAAGCCTTTTCTTCCCTTACCCCTCTTGATGATTGAAGCGTCTCACATGACAGTTATTCATTTAACAAGTATTTCAGCACCTATCGTAGGCGAGGCCCTGTACAAAAAAGGTACTGTGTGGTTTAATGTTGAATAAGATGCAGTTCTCTTGGCCTTATGGAGCTCTATATCTCACGAGGGAAACAGACAGGTGCATGCAGGCCATTACAATGTAATGTGTGTTGCGAAGGGGGAAATACAGGGTGTTTTGTGGAAGGGTTTGGTTTATATCCTGTGGGTTTAATGCTAAAAAATAAATACAATATCATATTTCAGGGGCCTTAGGTCAATAGAGAGGTGGACAATTCCTGTTACCATGCATTGAGAAATTTAGCTGAGAACATTCACAGTTTTTGATTCACTATAATGAAAGGGTTAACCGTAAAGTAAAATTTATACTCGCAAAGTTCAAGATTAAATCCATGTCAGTGTATTATCCTTTTTTATAGTCTAAGAACTTTGTGAAAGGTAAGCACTTGAACAAAGAATTTATTTATAGTGGCCTTCATTTTCACACAGGTGCAGAGACTTTCCTCCCACCTTCATAATACTCTAGAATACTTGCAATAGCAAAAGAAAACAATAGTTTGAGATAAGAGTAGCGGAAATGGTGACATAAGATAACCTGATGGAAGTTACATAGCTATGTGGTTCCTAACCTTTCTCAAACCAAAAATGAAGGTCCTTTTCTCAGGTAAAAATACAAAGACTCTGAAAGAAAAAACTGTGCAAGGATAAACAGGACACTCTTACCTTTTCATTGTAACAGTAGATACATTTGAAAATAGCACTCCATTGAAGTTTGAGAAGCCTGTAGTCAATCCTTGTGCTTCGGACTCACGGGCCCCCTGCAGTGGGAGCTCGGAGACCTCCCTAAGGCTCTGCAGTCACCAGTTTTAGATTCACTGGCAAAGACAATTGTATGGGAGAGTAATTTCATAAATGTTTCAGTTCGGTGTGTTAGGATCTATAGGATAATAATGTAAAGTGTAGCTTTGGTAGACTGTTGACTTACACAGAGATGATTTCACCCAGAAAATTACTTTAGAACAAAGTTTTATGTCCAGTAAATAAGGTAGTCGAGCTCTGTTGGTAGGTGTATGCTGGGGCATTAGAACCTATGAGAAGTCAAAACTGGAATCATCAAGGAAAAGGTCATATCTTTAAGGGACTCCTCAGTGTTTAGCAGCAGCTTTGGAAAGGTGAGCTCTTGAGCAGAAATTAAAATTCAGGTTAGAACAGCACTACACTTTCAGATGTTACTACGTGGCTAAAGGAGAGAAGGTAAAGGTAATTTCACTAATTCCGGGGCTTTCAGTCTTCTAGAATTTGCAGGTACGGGTGTTTGCCAGAATACTGCAGTACACACGGAAACAGCAACGGTTCTATTCCACAGGCATTACATTAATTGCATTCAGTGTACAAGATATGTAAGACATGGTCCTATAGACAAGCAACTCAGTGAAAGCAGAGTTTCTCACCCTTGGCACTGATGACATTCTTTGTTGTGGGCAGCTGTCCTGCACATGGAAGGATGCTTAGCAGTATCCTTGATCTCTACCTACCAGATGCCAGGAACACCCTTCCCTCCAGTTGTGACAAGTACAGATATCTCTACACATTGCTAAGTGTCCTCTGGGGGAAAAAATCACTCCCAGCTGAGAACCATAAACACAGCAACGTTAAGAGGACAGTAAAGAACCACCCCACCTGGAATGGAAGATTGATTTGGGGATTAGTGAAGCTGAAATTGGACAGGTAAGGTAGGCTACATTCTGAGGGCCTCCAATGCAAGACTGAAGAATCTAGATTTGAACCTCTGGTCAGTGGGAGCCATTATAGGTGTTGAGGGGCTTAAAACATTAAATAGATTAATTTGGCATCGTTACATACATGGTGTTGGAAAAAAGCTTAATAATTTGAAATACAATTTGAGGTTTGGGGAGAAATGTCCTGAAGCACTTCCCCTAGGAATTGGCTGATTGATAATTGGCCCTTATAGGTGTTCCATGACTATAAAATGTAACTGTGTGTTTTAGGATCACTCTTAGGTGATAAAACCCGAATGACTGAGTTATCAAGAGATATGAATGCATACATCAGGCCATCTCCTACTAGAGGTACTTTAGGAGGTGTGACAAGGACCACAAACGAAGCTATTCTGTTGTGCGAAGGAGGTGGATATGACATAATTCTTATTGAAACCGTGGGTGAGTGTGATTTTCTATTCTATAACAATAAAATACTATTAAAATGAATGCTGCATAAAGATGAATGACGGCTAATTTCATTTTGTTCATTCAGCAGATACTTACTAAAGAGGTAATTAAATATAAGCTATCTCAGACTCTGTAGGAGATATGAGTATATAGACTATAATCCTTACCCTTAAAGAAAAGAAAGGTGAGCCCTGTGTCTGGATAACTGTTATACAAGGTGGTATGTTTTCAGTGCTGGAGAAACTGTCAGCATTAGGATGACCTATGGAAACACTAACATAACACCCATTTTATTTAAGCAGAGTCATATGTCTGCAGTATTCACTGAGAAGATTAGCGTAGTTGGGCACCTCATGTTTTATTTCACCTTTATATCCCTAGCACGTGGTTACACACAATGAAAATACTGAAAAGGAAACCCCAAGAACTTCACATTCCCGTGGAGAGACAATTTGTTATATTACTGTGTGATCAATGTTTGTGACACAACCTGATTCAGATTTGGGGGATCAGGGAAGACTTCAGGGAGGAGGTGACAGTTGAACTCAGTTTTTTTGTTTTTTTTTTTTTGGCTGCGTTGGGTCTTTGTTGCTGTGCACGGGCTTTCTCTAGTATGTGGCGAGCGGGGGCTACTCTTCGTTGCGGTGAGCAGGCTTCTCATTTCAGTGGCTTCTCTTGTTGCGGAGCACGGGCTCTAGGTGCGCAGGCTTCAGTAGTTGTGGCGTACGGGCTTAGTTGCTCCACGGCATGTGGGATGTTCCCGGACCAGGGCTCGAACCTGTGTCCCCTGCATTGGCAGTCGGATTCTTAACCACTGCGCCACCAGGGAAGCCCCCGAACTCAGTTTTGAAGGGAGGGTTGGAGTTAAGTAAAGTATGGGCTTTACTTATGGGCCTTGACTGAAACACAGGAGTGAGCGAATGTGGCCCAGTCAGGGCACTGCATTTTGCGCAGGATCCTTAGAGCATGGAGCACGAAGGCAGGGAGTGAAGACGTGGGCTAGAGTCCAGGAGTCCATCGTCTAAGGGCAGATGGAGGAAAAGTTGCCTGAGTAGTGGTAGGAGAATCAAGGGGGAAGAGGACCATAAAATCACACATATTCATGGAAAGTTGTGTTTGGCTGCATGTTTCAGAGACTCAGACTATCTCTGACTCAAACAAGGAAGAGGGTGGGTTTTGTTTGTTTGTGTATTTGTGTTTTTTGTAAATAAAAGAAGCCTGGAGGCAGGCAGGCCCAGAGGTCGTGGTGGTTCTACAGCGCCCCGGGGGGGGGGGGCTCTCCCTGCTCTCCATTCTTAGCACTTAGTTTCCAGCCTCAAGGTTGCCCATGGATAAAAGACGGCTGATGAAGCTCTAACTCACCTCCCTGTTCCAGGTAGAAGGAAGGAAGAAGGGGGAATAAGGAAGGGGAAGGGCTCGGAAGCGGTATACCTCCTGGCTGGCTTTGCCCTCTTGAAAGAACTCTCCTGGAAACGCCATCTAGTGACTTCTGCTTTCACACATTAACATCTCTGGCTGACTGGTGATGTGGGGGGTCTCTGGGGGGTCTGGTGATGTGGTCTTTCACCTGGGACACTGATGCCCCTGGTGAACCTGGGGGAAGGAAATAGGGAAGGATGAACATTGCGTGGGCGACCAGAAGTCTCTGCCCCACCGAGGAAGGAGAGAGTTGGAGAGGAGGTTTAGTGGAGTGGGGCACGTGGAAGTCAGATTTAAGTGGATTGCGGTTAATGTGAAGTAGTCGCGTGAGGACAGTGGGCATAAGTTGCCTTTTTCCAGACGTTTAGCTATCAAGAGGAAGTGAGAAATGCGGGGATGAGGGCAGGAGGTTGGGAGTTTTTGTCTTCTTATTTTCTGGTCGTGTTTGGTTTTCAGATGAGAAAGACTTGAGCCCAACTCATGGGATGTTTGAGGGACGGGAGCCTGTAGACAAGGGGAGGTTGGAGATAAAGCAGAGCCGGAGCCCAGGGGAGGTGGGAAGGAAGGAGAGGCTTCTGACACTGGGCCCGGCAAGGAGGCAGCAGGGCAGAGCGTGTGTTGTTTCTGCTTCTCTGTGGGGTTGTGGGGGGAGGCTGAGGACATCCTTGCCTCTGTTTGGTCGTGAAGCAGGTGCTGCGGTCATCAATCATCGTCATGTGGGGAGATTATGGGACAGTGAACGTCTGTAGTAGCCACTGTGGGAAACAGGAAGGAAGCTGCCCGAGGGCGTTCAGCGGCATCGCTTGTCCTGTACCAAGAGGAAGATGTAGCCGATGTTGGAGCCCATGACCCTCTGGTGGCGCCTGTCCACACAGCTGAGGGATTTCTCCAGGACACTTAATGGAGGAGAGACACGGGCAGTAGGACTGATCCACGGGTGGGCTTTGCAGGGTGATAGAGGGATCAGGAGGCAAGGAAGCTGCCAGACATGGTCTAAGGTTGGAATCAGGCGCTCAAGCTGCTCACCCACGAAAGGGGAGCCGAGAAAGAGGAGCGGGAGCGAGGGGAGAGCGCAGGTCTTCACCTTCTCCATCCAGTCAGAGACCACGCTGGTGGGAGCGGGGCTGGACAGAGGTGGGGCGGACCCCAGCTTTGCTCTTCAGGCGAGGCAGCGGCATTTAATACATTGTTCAGAGGTGGCGGTTAGAGCGGGGTCAGGTTGAGTGCGTGATGGCGAGTATGAGCAGATGAACTGGAGCGGAGGTGGTGGTCAGGGGAGTCGAGGAGGTCAAATTCCCGTGAATGTTTCAATATACACGCGTGATTTAAAATTCCAGGTGTGGGGCAGTCGGAGTTTGCTGTTGCCGACATGGTTGACATGTTTGTTTTACTACTGCCGCCAGCAGGAGGAGATGAATTGCAGGTAATTATTTTGACTTTTTCACCCCCCGAAACACAAAGTGTACATCTCTGAAAGTACAAATTCCCCATGTTGTGGGTTTTTTGTAAATTAAGTTGATATTAGCGTAGGGAAAGAAACATCATTCACGTTGGCTAAAATACCCGAGTCAAAGGCAAACTCTCTATTTTTTTTTTTCCAACTTATAGTAGTAGAACTTATGACCTTGAGCTAATGACACAACTTAGTCTTTCCAACTGTAACGTGGGGGATAGCTCCAGCCAAGAGACCACTGTTACATGGGTGTTTGTGCTACAGCTGGTTGAAAGGTCCTCATGAGATATTCCTTTGCTTTTAACTGGGATCCCACTGTCCTAGTTTATATACTGTAGAAAGGGTTCTTCCTTTCCTCCTGCAGCAGTCTGGCATTAACTCCCTGGACTTAGCACAGCCTGCACAGGCTGAGGGCATCATCCTCCCAAGACTGCTTTCACTCCGGACGCAAGCAGCAGGCCCGGGGGTTCCCAAGTCACCCATGCCTCTGTGGGAACCCGCAGATGTGCGGGTTCCCACTTACCCCTCAGGTGCGACAGTTCACTAGGATGACTCACGGAATTCAGGGAAGCACTGCGGTACCAGCTAGAGTTTTATTATGAAGGATGAAAATCAGGACCAGCCAAATGAAGAGACACAGAGAGAGAGGTCTGGAAGGGTCCCAAACTCGAAACTTCTGTGTCCTCAGGACACATTTCCCTTCTGGCACATGCATGTGTTTCACCAGCCAAGGAGTGCTCCTGAGCTTCAGTGTCTGCAGTTTTTGTTGGGGTTTTATTATGCAGGCCTGATTGACCAAATCACTATCCACGTGATTGAAGTCAGTCTCCAGCCCCGCCCTCCCCAGAGGAGGTCAGGCTGCTAGTGCATGGCTCAAAGCCCCAACCCTCTAATCACGTGGTTGGTTCTACTGGTGTGCTCAGCCCCCATTCTGAGTGATCTTGCATAAACCCAGGTATGGTCCCAGGCATGGTCCCAGGTACCCATGGCAAACAACAAAGTCACTCCTATCACTCAGGAAACTCCAAGGATTTAGCAGTTTCCTCCCAGGAACCTTGGGACAAAGACCAGATAAATGCTTTTTTTTTTTTTAATTTTTATATTTATTTATTCATTTTTGGCTGCGTTGGGTCTTCGTTGCTGCACACGGGCTTTCTCTAGTTGTGACGAGCGGGGGCTACTCTTCATTGTGGTGCGCGGGCTTCTCATTGTGGTGGCTTCTCTTGTTGCTGAACACAGGCTCTAGGCTTCCGTAGTTGTGGCACACAGGCTCTAGAGCGCAGGCTCAGTAGTTGTGGTGCACGGGCTTAGTGGCTCCGCAGCATGAGGGGCCTTCCCAGACCAGGGCTTGAACCCGTGTCGCCTGCATTGGCAGGCGGATTCTTAACCACCGCGCCACCAGGGAAGTCCCCAAATTCTATATTACACAACACCTCCCCTTCAGCTGAAAAATTCTGAAAAACTAGTGACATCAGACTCTGGATGCTGCAGTTTAGAAACATTAACTATTAGAATTTAACCACTGAAAGTTACGTTTTAAAATATTTGAAAAGAAATTTTAATCTTAGATAGCAAAATCTTCATTTTCCAAATAAGGTTTGGCCTTAGGATTTTTCTGTGTTTTCACGCAACATAATTTAAATCAAGAGATTGAGGCGTTTTTAGCCATCAGATTATTTTTTCCTCAAATGCAAATCAAAACAAAAATGCTACATACATTTAAGGAAAACTTCAAAGACTCTTTCTGGAAATGAACATGTTAGTGACGTAGGTGTTTTCTTTTTTAAGCACCTGAATGATGGATGGTTTTGCATCCTGCAGGGTTAGCTCCCGAGAAGTGGAATCTATCATGAGGCAGTGTGAGCTGTCTCCTGCCATTCAATCATATTGTGTCTGGATGATATATTTACTCTAATTCTGAATGTATTTCAGCGTGTTAGTCTCCAAATTTGAAAGAGATATTACAGATGACTTCCATAATCCCAAGAGTCGGTGCTTTTGAGTAATTTCTGTCAATAATTGTGATTCCTAGGACCCAGGGCTTGGGAGGGTGCAGAGAAAAAGTTAGAGTGTATGACTCTCCAAACCTTAGCGGTAACTGGTGTCCCATTTTTGATGGCATGAAATATTTTAGACGAATCACTTTCTTTTCTTTTTCTCACCAGGGTATTAAAAGAGGTATAATTGAGATGGCAGATCTGGTGGCTATAACCAAATCTGATGGAGACTTGGTCGTGCCAGCTCGAAGGATACAAGCAGAGTATGTGAGCGCGCTGAAATTGCTCCGCAGGCGTTCAGGAGTCTGGAGACCAAAGGTCAGCTTGCATTCTGTTCTGCAGTTTTCACCCTGAGTGGACTGTGCCCGTTAGAAGAGAGGATGTGAGTCCCAAGCTAGACATGTAATCAATCTTTGCTTGTAGATGAGATTATAATTTTAAAAACTGTGGCAAAGCCACAGAGTGTGTAGTTACGATTTTAAGTATAATCCTTCAACCACCAGAGGCCAAAGACTACATGTGAGGCGATAAATTTGATAGCTTAATGCTTGGCTCGAGCCATTTGGATGTGATGACAAATCCATTCTGCAAGGAACCATCCTGAAGATTATGGCGCAATTAATGACTTGAGTATCTAGTTAGAGTTTGAGTAGGAAAGAACAGGCTTTTGATGTGGTAACTTTCCTTCCCATTATGGTTGTCGGGTGATGTTTTCGATAAGGAAAAAAAAAACCCGTAGTAAGTGATGCAGAAATACTGATGCGGACGCTTTATCTGTAGCAGGGCCCTGTGTTATTAAAGAGTAACCTATAATCACTATAACGAGAGCAACGGTGACACTTCTTGCTGTCGGCTCCCGGCACGTTGTCTGTGCTGCGTCTGGAGATACCCATGCTCGTAGCACCTGCTGAACCAGGCAATTTGACGGAGGGAATGGGGCTACTCTCTCAGCTCGGTTTCATTTTCTGGCTCTCAGCCCTCAGGGAAACCTACGTAGCATTGCCCTTCTCATCCTAGTGACCATTTCCCAGTTCATCCCTGTGGTCTCTGAAGACCATTCGAGCAATCCCCAGTCAAAATAAACCTCTGAGCTAAATAATAACGACCTTGGATCAGTGTCTTATTTCTGCTTTGCACTTAGTAACCTTAGTAAGTTACCTTAGTGTATTTCTCAGTGTGTCTACTTTGACACGATGAGAAAATGTCTCATTTTTGTCGCCTACCTATTGCCATAGACTGTAAGACTTAATTGGCAAATGCCAGAGTCCCCATGACAATGTTTTCTATCGTTTTAAGTAAAATAGTTCTGGTTCTTCCCTTTTCAACAGGTAATTCGTATTTCTGCCAGAAGTGGAGAGGGGATCACTGAAATGTGGGATACAATGAAAGAATTCCAGGATGTGATGCTTGCCAGTGGGGAGCTGACTGCCAAGAGACAGAAGCAGCAGAAAGTTTGGATGTGGAACCTCATTCAGGAAAATGTGGTAGAACATTTCAGGACCCACCCCACAGTCCGGGAACAGATTCCTCTTCTGGAAAAAAGGGTTCTCAGTGGGGCCCTGTCCCCAGGACTAGCAGCAGACCTGTTGTTGAAAGCTTTTAAAAGCAGAGACTAATGAAATACTTCCTATCCAATAACTTTATATATCTTTTCATACATATAAAGTTATTGGATAGGGTGCACTTCATTTTAATAAAGTATTTTAATATTAAAAGTCACTTGCATGCTTATATTTTCAGTAATTCTCTTGTGGTGCCCTCGGCCTCCTTATCTGTGAACTGCGCTTGGAAAGTGGAAGAGCGTTAGATACGGATGGCAAAGGTCAGGCAGTCAGCAGCATTTGTAAGGTAACTGCTGTACGTTACTCAGCTCCATTACTTTCTGTTCTTATACACGGTGGCCTGTAGGATGGTGTCTTCTCATCAGTCACGAGCAGAGAAAGCTGAGGAGGACAGAAAAAGATCATGTACCTTAAAACGCTTTCTTTGATCCTCTATTCTCTGGGTTTCCAGAGAAAATGTAAGCAAGAGTGACCACATTTTTGAAGTCTTACTTGAGGCTAGAATAATACACAGTGGGTTTCTAAGAGCTGAAAATCGTGATCGACATTTGGTATGCCAGACTACCTAGGAATTTCTGAAATGGCCATGTACACGAGTAACAAAACAGTTGGAATGTGTAGGGATGTGAACACAGTTTTACAGTCTGTCGTCTAGACTTGCGGACTCCCCACAGTAGGTAGGAGAGCCCAAAGGGAACTGGGGAAATCAGCCACAAATAAGGTGGGTTGTAATCAAAGGTTTTTGCTTCTCTTCCTTCTTGGCCATTTGACTTCATATTAGCATCTTAAAAATCTACTTTATTCTTGATGGTGAGGAACAAGTTTTGTCCTCTGGAGGAAGCATGGCACAGTGATTGAGGGCTTGGGTGCTGGCGTTGGGACTGGTGGGTTTAAACTTTAAACCCAGACCAAGCACTTATCGGCTGTGTGAGTTTGGACGAATAACCTACCTTTCTCAGTTTGAGTTTCGTCCCTGGTAAAATGGAATTGACATATTAACTTTATAGGGTTGATGAGGATAAATGAGATAACTTAGGAAACTTGTTTTGCTGTCATGATGGTACATGGGAAATACTGAGAGTCCTCTTGCCATTATTATTATTATGTTAAAGTTATGAGTATGTGAAGCTGTACAGACCTTATAAAAGGTTCAGTTTTCTCCCATGATCTTATTACTACCATCATGCTCTTGTGATATTTTATGATAGTCTTTAAAGCACCCATTCTAGTTAATTCTTTGAGTATATTTTACACTATTTGATGGTAGTTATAACTGTGTACATTTGAATAAAATCATTTCTAACCATAAAATTTCTCCATTGCACAAAATGTCATTCTAGAACTTTCAAACATACTCTATTCTGAGAATATTTGACACAGTATGTCCGCTTTCATTGTGACTTACCCTCCTACCTAGAATCGAATTTCTTGATTATTATTTTAGCAAGCATTCCTTTACGTTTTTTTTTTTAAGGTTTGTGTTATTGGCATACCTACCTCATATTTGAGGATTAGGAGAAACTTGGAAAGGTCATCCAGCCAATTCATCTAATTTCGGAAAGGACCACTATTAAGCCACCCTATCAGATGAAAAACTGTTTGTAGAATCAGAGAAGGAATTCCATAACTTCCCTTAGTAAGCCGTTACAGGGAATGACAAGCCTGTCATTTGTGGTACAGTGGAAGCCACAGCGGGGCACACGCGCACTGTATTACAAACAAGGCAGAGAAAGGGTGGCATTTGTTAGCCCTAAATTTTTCTATGCATTTCATCTTAGTTTGAACTGCTTTTAAGTGTTATAAATATAGTCATAAAAAGCATTAGAAACCTCCCTTGTGTTTCTTATGTTGTTGTACCATTGGCTATGATATAGAGACCAATTTCCAAGGTATTATTTACCTTTATTTCTGTTATTTGCTACACTGGAAGCTGTATAATATAGTAAAAGATTTGTGGCCTTAAAAAAAAAATTAATGCTCCCTTTTATTAAGCTCAAAAATGCCATCGCTCCTTCCCACCTGTAATTCTACTGTGCTGGACCCCTAACCTGGTCAAAAGTACAGGTTTAGATACCCGCAGAGTCAAATCTCAGCTTTGTCACTAACCAGCCATATGATTGGGGCGCAGGTTATTTCTCCTCTGTATGCACCAGTTTCCTCATCTGTAAAATTAGGGTAAGAATAGCTGCTTTACAGAGTTGTTGAAATAATTAAATGAGATACTGTATTTAAATTGCTTGGCACTCAGTAATTGGTAGGTGTTGTTAGAAATGTTACAGTAGGCACTCTTTGTTTTACAAAACAGATTCTCGTCATTTAATTTTAGTTTGGCCAGACTACTTAGTCTCCCTGTGCCTCAGTTTCCTTATTATTAAAGGGGTTGACAATGGTGTTCACCCAGAGTTCCTGAAATGACTAGGTTAGTTAATACACAGAGTACCTGAACGTAGTAAGTGCTAAATAAATATTTAACGATGGAGAGTTGCTACCTCTTAGAGTTGTTGTAAGGATTAAATGAGTTCATCTTCCTCTGTCTTAAAAGGGTAATTCTTTTCTGAAAATAAACCTGACTTCGCTTTTGTCAAAAGCATAATTACCATTAATTTCCGTAGGTGGGTAAAAATGTGCTGTGTTCCAAACTGAGCTCCAAAATTGACAGACATTTTGCTAAAACAATACCAAATTTCAATAAAATGACTGCACTTTCTTGTACAGGTACAGCCGCAGTTAACAGTAGCTATCACGGTGCAACCTAGCAGGGAACTGTCTCTTCATAATCACCAGGATGGCTATTACCTCTTTCCCTAAGCTCTTGTGGCTATTACCCAGGATACACTGAAGACAAAAGCTCATGAACCACATACATGTGATCCTCAGTGTTTATGTTATTAAGTCTTTAATGCAGGAAGAAAACAAAACAGGAAGAATCAGTGACAACAATTCTAACATTGCACTCATCCAGTAGATTGCCATCATAGAAGTCACGACACTACTGCCAAGAACTGGTAAACTGCAAGCGCTTCGAGAAGAGAAGCAACTCCTGTGGTCTATACATCCATGCAGATGGTGGAGCTCAGCTGCTCCTGGGCAGTCCACGTGGGGCTTCACAAGCACAAATGCTTCCTAAGGCAAACTTTATGACACTCCTCATAAAGTCCAGTTCTCCTCACCTAAGGGGTACATCTTGGGGTGCCACTGTGACCCATGTAGTGTGTTAGAAAACTCACTAAATGTCAGCGTCATTATTCAGGGAAGACTTGGAAAATGATGAGCAAGTCGAAATTTTCCTTGAAAAAGAACCTTCAGAATGAGACTCTAGACTATTTGGCTTTCTTTCCTTCGTTGTAGTATTTTGGTTACTTGGTTACTAAATTTATGAACTTTTAAAACCCATGCAACATGAATTTGTAATTCCTGCCCCATGAAGTTTATGTAAGTACACTTTTTGGTCATTAGTGGTATGTTTGATAACAGAATATTAGAATGGCACAAAAGCTGTTATACAATATTGGATGCTTTTTTTTGATTCCAGAAAAAATTCAACTTGGTCATGTAAAATGTAGATGATGCTATTGTGAGTCAAAGTACATTAATATTTACCTGAAAATTGATGCATAGAGGTGCCCTGGGGGCAGATAATTTTGCTGAGCCCCCTCAGCTTCTTGACAGAACGAGGTGAGGGCACATCTAAGTCGGTAAACTCTTCTACTCTCAGCAAGTCTAAATGCTTAATCAGTTAATGTTGCTTTTAACCAACACAGAGGCAATCATGCAACCTCGTCCTCAAAGCTCTGTACCGTCCACCTGGCTGATCTGAGGTGTGGTTAGAATTCGACAGAGGGATATCTTAGGATGATATCTTAAAGCCATTTATTGGGCCCATGTTTTGGTGGCAAATCTTGTTACATATGGAACCTAACTATTCAAGGATCAACACTGCCTTCTTATGAATAGAGTCACTTTTACACCCAAATTTTGCTGACTCAGGATTCCGTCACATCAGGCAGGACCACAGACCCCTCAAGTACTTTTGGAAGTTCTAGGGGTTCCTCACTGATTCACCAACAAGCTTAATTCTTGGGTACAGCTCACTTCCCGCAGGCTTCTGTTGGGCTCCACTGTTGTAGCTGCCGCTGTTCCTGTAGGAGAATGCTGCCCTGCTTAGATGGTCCCAAACTGTGAAACTCCTAAGTTGCCGAAATAGTGCTGCGTTCACAGAGCACAGGATCCCTGCCTCTCCTCTCACAGGCGCTGGTCCATAGGGCTGGGGTCGGGACCCACTACCACAGCATCTCTCATTGAGCTCAGCTCTCCTGTCTCTTCCCCCAGCATACAAGCCCACAATCTCTGCAGAAAACTTCCCCCACACAAGCCCCCTTTTCAAAATGTCTGTCAACCCCTGCAAAAATGCCTGGGTAGTTGGCAGTCTCTCCTTGTCTGGCAGTATCATCTTCAGTTGAGTCGTGATCTCCCAGCTTCACATATATATGATTGCTAATATTCTATCAACAACCCCTTAAAGGTATTATGACTCCCATTTTACAGGAAAAGGAATTGAGCAATAGGAATATTAAGAAATTTGTCTAAATTCACTGAGCCTAAATGTGATACATTATATACATTAGATTTAAAAAAATACTATTTTCCAGTTGCTCAGAGTACTTTATGAACCTTATTTCATACTTTCCATAAGATAGTTCAGGTATTATCTTTATTTATGGATGCCTCTGTGGTATAGAATGGGTAAGGGATTTGTACCTAATTCAGATGGTAAGATCCTGCTCAGTATGTTATCTTTAAGGCCTTTCTTCTCTGTAACCTCATATATCTTAGATTTTGCTCTTTTGGAGAATGGTGCCTCAAGGTATTTCTTTCCCAGTAGGCTTTTCTGCTTACGGTTGAAGATAATATTTTAGACATTACAAAACAAAACTTAACGTCAGCTCTGTATTAGCCAGGACTCTTGTCCAGAAATGACAGAAACCTACTAGCTTGGGCAAAAAGAGGAATTTATTGGCTCATCTAATCATTCAGGGAGAAGCATAGGGGTGCAGCAAGCTTCAGGGCTGCAAACAAAGCTAGGATTCTCCATCACTTCCTCTCTGTGTTTTGACGTCATTCTCCACGTAGCTGGAGAACTAGCAACCAGCGGCACTCAGGTCCAGGGGAAGGGCTTCCCCTGTCTCCAGAGATCCAGCTCTGAGAGTCTTGGGGAAACACTCAGACTGGCCTGGCCGACAAGTCATAGGTCTGTCTCCGCGGCCAGTGGTGTGGGGTGTTATGATGTTATGACTGACTGGAAACTTCTGGAGTCAGGGGAAGACCCATTCTCCAAGATAAGTGAGTTGCTAGTCACAGAATAAAGTAGAATGCCAGGCAGACAAAACAAATGTCTGCTAAACATGCTTTAATCTGTTCTGGAATAAAGTGAGATATAAATAAATGAGTGTTATTGATGTATTATTGTAAAGTGTGATCTTCATGAAAAGGTTTAATTACTTAATTATTAATATACCACCAGAACACACAAGTGAAGTTCATATAGCCAGCTGTCACTTATCTTCAAACTTATGTGAGTACTCTAACACTCTTATTTATTGAAAATATCTTTCCCTAATCCAGTTTTCCAAATATTTCCCCTAGGTTATTTTTACCCTTCCTTATAGTGAAGATGCATCTGAAAACAGGAAAAGATCAGTAGCCTAAACAGGAATGGTTAAACAAAGTATGGTATTGTTTAGGTATTATTTCCCTTTTATGTCTAGCTGATTAATAGGATATTTTAGAGTTATTTTAACCTAACCACCCCCTTTATACAGAAAAAGAAGAGGAAGGAGGGGGAGAGAGAGGGGGTAAGAGGAGGAGGAGGGGCTGTGACAGAGGTCTTTTTTTTAATTTTATTTTTTTGCGGTACGCCGGCCTCTCACTGTTGCGTCCTCTCCCGTTGCGGAGCACAGGCTCTGGACGCGCAGGCTCAGCGGCCATGGCTCACGGGCCCAGCCACTCCGCGGCATGTGGGATCTTCCCGGACCGGGGCACGAACCCATCCCCTGCATCAGCAGGTGGACTCTCAACCACTGCGCCACCAGGGAAGCCCAACAGAGGTCTTTTGATTGCATGGTTGACCTACTCAAGACAAACTCAAGAGAAGACAGACATATTTGAAATGTAGAGGTCTCCTGAAAATCCAAAGATAGGAGTCAAACTTCAGCCTTCAAGGATGGAGGCGATAAAGACTCTGATTTTAAACTCTGACATGTAAAGAACTCGGGAATCTCTACTCCCATCCTTCCAACTTAGAAAAAGCCAGTCAAATTGAGAGTCAATGACTTTTCTTGGACCCGGAGAGAAACCACAACCCCAAAATCTGGACAGACACGTGCATCCAGAGAGTCGGTCGAGATCTGCCTGCCTGGAGCAGAGACCTTTGGGGCCGTAAACTGGTGGGGACACTAAAGTGGTTATTTTGTAGAACTACTGAAGTCTGAGTGTGAACTGATAGGAGAGTGAGAAACTCCTGAGGGCCGCAGTCTTACGGGAGCCCCCACTTGCGTGGGCTTTTACTTCCAGAAACCGTGTTGTCACGAAGCGAAGATGCGAGAAAAACCCCTCATGACCCCAGCAGGAGCCGGTGAAGAGTAATCCTGTGTAAAACTCCAGAGCCTTCTCCGTAAGACCTACTCTGCAGGACAAAGGACGTTGCTAGCGCCTTATCCCAGCTGAGGCAAGGGCATTCCTCCCACTCCATCCCGCCTAGTGCTTTTTTTCTCACCTAAACTGGGGAGGGGGACATCGTCAACAGGGGTCGGGGTTTTAAGGAAATATTGAACAGATTGGAAACTCTGTAGCCAGTGAATGGAATAAGAAGTAGGGGTGGGAGAAGCTACAAAGCCCAGGGATGCAGGACCACTTAACAGACTGACATTTAATCAGAAGATTATGAAATTCTCCTTCCCCAACACGTGACCAGCACACTAACAGGGCTCCAATATAATGACAAGATTACAGTTGAAAGAGTCACAAGACACAGACTCTCTGAGGAGGGCTACTCAGGGAAGCCCAAAGTCAAGGCGGGGAGACACAAGCAGGGATGCTAGAGGGATCTGAAGCCTCTGGCACTTCCAGCAACCATTACATGTACCCCAACCCTTAGATTAGCAAACATCCTCACGCTAAAGGCCTATTTACCTCAGTTCCTGCTACTTGATACGTCATGTCTGGATTTCAGCCAAAAATTACAAGGGAGGCCAAAAGGCAAGACAAAAGATTGTCTTTTTTGTTTTTAATGATGTCTTATTTTTAAAATTTTCTTTTATTTATTTTTTGTCTGTGCCATGTGGGCATGTGGGATCTTAGTTCCCTGACCAAGGATCGAACCCAGTCCCCCTGCATTGGGAGCACAGAATCTTACCCACTGGACCACCAGGGAAGTCCCGAGAAAACATAGTCTTAATCATCAGAACCAGAGTCAGAGATGCACAGATGTTGGAATGATCAAACAAGGAATTTAAAATAACTATGATTAATATATTAAAGGCCCTAAAGAAAAAAATAAATGACAGGCAAGAACAGATGGGTGATGTAAGTGGAGAGATGGAAACTCTGAAAGAATCTAGCAAAGAATTTTGCTAGAAATCAAAACACTGTAACAGACACGAAGAGTGCATTCAATGGGCTCATCTGTAGATTTGACACAGCCAAGAAAAAGGATCAGTGAGCTTGGAAATAGGCCATTAGACACTTCACAAACTGAAATTGAAGATAAAAAAAGAATGAAGAAATAAAACAGAACATCCAAGGACTGTGGACCAATTTCAAAAGATGAAACATACAAGTCATCGGAATAAGAGAGAATAAGAAGGAAGGAGAGAGAGAAGAATTATTTCAAGTAATAATGCCTGAGGGCTATCCAAAATTAATGACAAAAGCCAAACCACAGATCTGGGAAGCTTAGACAACACCAAAGAGGAGGAATACCAAAAACAAAAAGAAAAACCCACACGTTGCCGTATCATATTCAAACTGCAGAAAACCAAAGAGAAAAAGAATGGAGTCAACTCTCACATATGAACCAGGAAATTTCAGTCATGACAGTTCTGCTTTTCTCTGCACCATTCTAGACTTTATGATTGTTTTCCATGAAGACCATCAAGGGCCTTTCTAGCTCCAGTCTTATCTCATTATTTTACAGCTCTAGTTCTTCCTTTAACACTTCCTAGTTTCTTGTTTCCCAATTTCAAATTCTTGACAGAATTATGATTGGCCTGTTCATCTTTTGGAGGCAGTAGACGTCACTGAAGGAAGTCTCTGGGTGGGTTTCCCAGAATCGGTTGCCCACCTCAATCTGTGTTTCAGAGGGTGGAATAACGTATAAATGTGGTTCCTTCTTACTCAGCAAGGACAGTTTGTAAGGCACTGTTTCTTGGTGCTTGTGGGTGGGGTAGGCAATGATGTATACTTCCACTATAGAACAAATTACTAGGTGGATAAAGGAGTTTCAGAGGGGTGAGGTGATTTGCTGAATCAGCCAGTATGACTCAAGACTCAAACCTACCTCTTACTAACTCTTTACTCAGTGATCTATTACATGGATTAGAAGCAAGCGATTAAGAAAAATATATTGCCTATTGACCATAATCTTTTAAATTATTCCTGCTCTTCCTTAGAATGTTATCAGTCTTTTTAATTCTAGAAATGTCATTATTTACTAACAATCTGCTGCAATACTACATCTTTATTTAGGATAAACATCTAAGAAGTCACACCACCTCTTTTTAAGACCAGTGCCGTTGCCGGTTCCAGAAATTTTCGTCCCACTAGCTCCAGTCACTTGGGGCCCTTGGCATACTAGAGGACACAGACACCATTTTACTCAGTGACTCTCAGAACATCTTATTGCCCCTGTGGTACCTATCATACACCCTCATTGTTGTTATGATTTGAATCGTGTCCTCCTAAAAAGGTATTTGGAAGGCCTAACCCCCAGCATCTCAGAATGTGATCTTATTTGGAAATAAGATTGTTGCAGGCGTGATTAGCCAAGAGGAGGTCATGTTGGAGGTGGATGGGCCCCAATCCAATGTGACTGGTGTCCTCCTAGGAAGACAGTCACGTGGAGGCAGAGACACACAGGGCAAATGCTGTGTGACGAGAAAGGCAGAGACTGGAGAGACGCAGCTGCGAGCCAAAGGATGCCAGAGATCCCCGGGAAGCCACCGGAAGCTACAAGAGGCAAGGAAGGATCCTCCTATGTGTTCCAGAAGCAGAAGGAGCCTGAGTCCTGCTGACACCTTGATTTCAGACTCAGCCTCCAGACCTGAGACATTACATTTCTGTTGTTTTAAGCCACTGAGTTTGTGGTACTTTATTAAGGCAGCCCCAGCAAACTGATATAGTCGTCAACTGCTGTCCGAGCCTAACACAAAGAGGGAAAGTTCTGCAAAGCTTTTACTGCACTCCCCCTCCACCTCAGCTAAGAACATAGTCTTCACCTTCCAAGTCTGCCTTCCCTCAGTACAATGAAAATGCATAAAAGGAAAGGAACACAAAAGATTCCTAGTGTTTCTCTTGTCAAGATACCTTGCTTCGGTTTACGTTCCACAGTTTCTACCATATCTTGGCATTGAACTCGGTATCCAGCTTTGACTATCCCAGAGGACCTAGAGTGTACAAGTCTGTGAGGCGGGCTTCCTGTAAGAGGGAGCGGGGATATTACAGAGGCATCCTAAAACACTTAGCCATGAGCAACGGTAAAGCGATCGTGAAATGTCTGGCTGCTCCAGGGTATTCTGCCTGGAGGAGAGAATGTGTGAAACCCCCCGGGAAGTGTGGGAGGTCTGGAGTATATAAAAGCGCTGTGCTCTTATAAACTCACTCTGGTTCTATTCAAATTTTTATCATGTGCATTAAGCTTCTAGCATCATGCCCTATCATATGGTATTTGCAATATGAATTTTTAGCTCAAAATAATTTCACCTGAATAATCTGCTGAAAAATTGTACTGGGTATTTGCATCTCAGAACAACAACAAAAGTTAGTTCACTGTATGTGGTTTGCGTGCTTCCCAATATTTATGAAGTGTACCCAATTAAACTTGTATGCTGTTTATGCTGCCTTTTTACACCGTTCTCTACTTAAATAGCTCTTGATTAGTGAACGAATCCTAATCAGGGTGGCAGGAAAAATGCCATCGGTATATCATACATCATTTGTAGGAAGTAGGCTAATATGGCGCAAAATAACAAGTGCTGTTGTTCAGTGGCCCAGAGTAGATGCACAATAAATATTAATTGAATGAATGGATGAGTGAACAGCTTCTGAGCAAAGCTCATACGTAGCCACAGGGACAAAGAGACATAGCTACATATTGAACAGTCCTTACAAAGAACGGCACATGAAAGGGCACGAATACATTGAATTAATCCAATTCTCCGGAGCACCCTAAAATTGCATTTATTGGGATACCTACAATTTTGTAAGACAAAAATGTGGTTGACTGTCTCTTAGCTCAAGGCGTAACCCCGGAAATGCAGAAACAGGGCTATAAATGCCTGTGCACGTTATGAATGTGCCGCTGTTCAGATTAAGTGTCCAAAGGAGGTGGGGTGGAGTATTAACCTTGACCATTCTAGGGCTAGGGTAGCCTTTTCCCAGGTCTTGTGCACATTCATTCCTGTGCATCCCTAAACCTGTGGACCCCAAATCAGCATGTGGTGTGATTCAGTAACAGAAAAAAGGAAGCAGAACTTAGATTCCTATTTGACTTAGCCAACAACATAGGCAAATAACCCCCCTTGGAGACCAGAGAGAGAATGAAGGGTCTGTCAGTTAAATCCCAGGATTTCTCTTCTGGTCTTTGCTCACCGAAAAAACATGCATTAACTGATCATTTTAGCAACTTTATTTCATGCCTTCCACCCACTCCTGCCATGACCTCCAGGTAGGATTCAACTTGTTTAAAGCTATGAGGAGTTCATCTACCTATTATTTGTCTTCAAGCATTTAGAAACTCTAATCCACTAAGATTAATCTCGTTTGGGGGAATTCCCTGGTGGTCCAGTGGTTAGGACACTGCACTTTTCACTGCTGAGGGCGCAGGTTCAATCCCTGGTCAGGGAACTAAGATCCCGTAAGCTGCGCAGCACCGCCAAAAATAAAATAAAATAAAACACAAAAAAAGAGGACTTCCCTGGTGGTGCAGTGGTTAAGAATCCACCTGCCAATGCAGGGGACACGGGTTTGAGCCCTGGTCCGGGAAGATCCCACATGCCGCAGAGCAACTAAGCCTGTGAGCCACAACTACTGAGCCCACATGCCACAACTACTGAAGCCCGCGCACCTAGAGCCCGTGCTCTGCAACAAGAGAAACCACCGCAATGAGAAGCCTGTGCACCACAATGAAGAGTAGCCCCTGCTCGCTGCAACTAGAGAAAGCCCATGCGCAGCAACGAAGACCCAACCCAGCAAAAAATAAATAAATTAAAAAAAAAAAAAGAGATTGATCTCTTTTTAACAGAGAATTTTTTTTAGAATCCCAGTTAGGAACTATGCGTGGGTAATAGGCTTCCTAGAATCTCTCTTCTCATCTTGGAAAATTTCGGGGGTTGCAAGGGTTTTTCATATTAATATTTAATTGGCAATATTTGATGCATCATTCTTAAACTTGATCTCAGAATCTTCAAAGTATTAAATTATGTGTGTAACAGGAGGCCCGTATACCTCTTTCCTCATAAACAAGTCTATGGACCTCAGCTTGGGAACACAAAGTAGTTGTTCATTTAGAAAAATAAGAACTTGGGCTTCCCTGGTGGCGCAGTGATTGAGAGTCCACCTGCCGATGCAGGGGACACGGGTTCGTGCCCCGGTCCGGGAAGATCCCACATGCTGCGGAACGGCTGGGCCCGTGAGCCATGGCCGCTGAGCCTGCGCGTCCGGAGCCTGTGCTGCGCAATGGAAGAGGCCACCAACAGTGAGAGGCCCGAGTACCACAGAAAAAAAACCCAAAAAAAACCCCCTAAAACTCATTGGTCTTTTCTGCAGGGCATATTTATTAGGTCATCGATTAGAAGCTTCTCTGAATATGAAAATTATTACTATGTAAGTTGTTGGGGATGCTTTTGGACTGGGTTGATGGGGAAGGCAGTAGTCAGCAGGTGCGGGACCAGACAAAGGGTGCGGGGTGGGCACTCGGGAGAGATGGGGGAAGGTGACAGATAAGGAGAGTAAAGCAAGTTAAAGATGCAGTAGTTTTAATAGTCTAAAGAGTCCAGCCTCTGCAGTCACACTGCCTGAGTTTCAACACCAGTTTTCCCGCTTCCTGGCAGTGTGATGTTGGGTAGACATTTGGTGGATCACTTTCTTCCTCTGTAAAATTGGGATAAAAACAGTACCTTCGGGGCTTCCCTGGTGGCGCAGTGGCTGAGAGTCCACCTGCCGATGCAGCGGACACGGGTTCGTGCCCCGGTCTGGGAGGATCCCACATGCCGCGGAGCGGCTGGGCCTGTGAGCCATGGCCGCTGAGCCTGCGTGTCCAGAGCCTGTGCTCCTCAATGGGAGAGGCCACAACAGTGAGAGGCCCGCCTACCAAAAAAACAAAAAAACAAAAAACCCAGTACCTTCCTCATAGGGTTGTTGTTGTGGGGATTAAATGAGTTATTGTATATAAAGGGCTTAGAAGAGTATCTAGAACATATAAATACTTGCTTCTGTTGTCACCAATTATTATTATCCTATACATGAGACTCTCCCAAGATTCAAGTTACTTGAGTAGGACTTTGAAATACCTTTTAGGATATTCTTCTAAATGACTTTTGATTATCCTAATAATGGTTCTATCTGAGATTAAGAGTGTTGTCCAAGCAGAATGGTACGGCAATGGCTTAATTTTATAACAGAGGAAAGATGGGCCTGTTCAGCTTGTGAGTCTACTTCCCGCAACACTCACCTTGAGTGAATCCAAGAAATCAGCTATCGCTTGCTATATGCTGTTTATCCCAGGACGTACCCGCTATGAGATCTCAAAAGCCTCGACCATTATTATGGCTCATTTTTTTAGTTACAATTATTGTGAGTCTTTTTGTTTGTTTCTTTGAGAGTGTGAGACACAATTTGTGGATTACTTCCTTTATCAACTCAGACAGGGCTTCCTTGGAAAACAGCATCCATTAACTCAACTTTCCTCACTTTGGGGTCCACAATATACCTGATCTATTTCTATTTCCCTATTCTCTATTCCCCACCAACACACACACACACACGCACACACACACACACAACCCTGAAGACCTTGTGCTTTATTTTCTCCTTTCCCTTGACTATGCACCCAGAACTAGAGGGAGAGAAAGTCTAAGAAGCATCATATTTGATTGAACTGACTCCAGTCTTTTTGCCATAGAGTTTCTTGTTTTTGTTTTTTGTTTGCTTTTGTTTTTATGGCCTAGACTCCAGAGAGAACTGGAAGAGAAAAATAAATGTAAACTCAAGAGAGACTCTTTGTAAGATTAGGGAGATTGATTACATATGGATGCATTCCATTTGTTTTCATTTTTGTAAAATAGCGTCTTGGCTCTGATTATGAGTTACATATATTCATTGTAAAACATTTGGAAAATAAAGAAAGGAATGTAAAATATACAAATCATATGCAATCCTCCTACTCAGCTATAAGTACTAACATCTCTGTATAGAGCCCACTAGGCCTTTTCTTATAAATACATACACATACATATACTTTTTTTTTTTTTTTTTTTGCGGTACGCGGGCCTCTCACTGTTGTGGCCTCTCCCGTTGCGGAGCACAGGCTCCGGACGCGCAGGCTCAGCGGCCATGGCTCACGGGCCCAGCCGCTCCGCGGCATATGGGATCTTCCCGGACCGGGGCACGAACCCATGACCCCTGCATCGGCAGGTGGACTCTCAACCACTGCGCCACCAGGGAAGCCCCATACATATACTTTTTATTAAACAAAATTTGGGTCACAGTGTTTACGCTTTATAAGCCGTTTCAGTTTTCATATAGTAAACATAACCAAAAATAAATTTCAGGAAAGGAAAGAAAAATGATCCTTCCCTTTAGGCTCCTCTTCCCTAATTTTATCAATTTGCTTTTCCTGTTCCTTTGCACTTTACCCTTCTTTTTTTTTTTTTTTTTTTTTTGCGGTACGCGGGCCTCTCAGTGTTGTGGCCTCTCCCATTGCGGAGCACAGGCTCCGGGCGCGCAGGCTTAGCGGCCATGGCTCATGGGCCCAGCCGCTCTGCGGCAAGTGGGATCTTCCCGGACCGGGGCACGAACCCGTGTCCCCTGCATCGGCAGGCGGACGCTCAACCACTGCACCACCAGGGAAGCCCTGCCCTTCATTTATTTCCATCCAGTTCTGGTTGCAGCTGGCTCCTTGTTTTCTGTGTCTTGTAGACCATGTAGACTGTAGACCACAGTTTTTGACAAGCTACTAAAATTTCCAAATGCTACACTTGATAAGCATGAAGAAATTATTGCAAGATCAAGGACTGAGAATTAATATTATTATAACTGACAAGCAGTTATTAACTATAACACATTACGTACGCTCAGTCAGCTGCTGGCCACGCTTATCCAAATACCGGAATTTGGCACCTTATGGGCAGGAGACAGATTCTTGTTGAGATGGAAGCTTAAGTTTCAAATGGGATCTTTTTTCTCAAGAGAATTCTGCTTGTTTTTGGTCTTTCTATTACTTGGTTTCTCCCTGGGTTTTGTCTTGGAATGGCATCAGTAAGTTTCTGCCTGACATATCTAGTCTCTGGTGATAAAAATCGAAATAGTAGTTACCTGTGTGTGTGTGTGTGTGTGTGTGTGTGTGTGTGTGTGTGTGTGTATGTGCTGTTTTGACTGGACACAGAGTGGTGCATCTGGGTGGTAGTCACATAGATGTACACGTATGTCAAGTATATTTGTGTACTTTACTGTTTGATGTTACGTCTCAATTAAAAAAAAAATACTGCTCGAGTCACCCTCTTGCCAGGCTGTCATTGGTTTAGGCTGGAGATCTAGTCAAGATGTAGTAAATTCCAGAGACTTATAGACCAGTCGTTGTCTTAGCTATGGAGACCTCTGCCTTTTTACTTCCTGGACTGTTCCACAAAACAGCAATACCCAGAGACGCTCCCCGCCCCATAAAGGGAGTTCTGTGGTCAAATAAGTTTAGGAAATTCTGCCCCCTGGGAAAGATTCACGATGCACATTGAAGTGTTAAAGGCCCCGAAGTCCTACAGCAAAGAAACATGTTTATCCCAACTTGTCCTAAACTTACTTAACCATGAAATTCTTTTAATTAATACCTATTAATACTTCATTAGAATAATCAGCCCGTGTTTAGACAAAAGGCTGGTCAAGACCTGCCCATTAATACCCACCCCCTGGACCTCGCCACTTATCAGGGGCAGCTGAAGTGCAGCCAGGTGCAAGGGGCAGCTCTGGGCACTGGGCTGCCTTGGCCCCTGTCGCCTGCAGCCTCCAGCCAGGGCAGAATCTTTCAGCTGCAGCCAGACCATCCCAGGGGATTCCAGCAGAGCCTTATGTCCCAGTGACAGTGGCCCATACGGCCAGAGGGGAGGTGGGCTGAGCAGAGGCCTTCACTCCTGCATTCCCACTTCCAGGGAAGCCCTGACTGCAAAGCTGGAGGGCGGATGCTCTGGGAATTAAACCAAGGTGCTAGTTGTCCCTCCAGGACTCTGGCTCACTGAGAGTGAAGTGACCAAGCTTGAAGTGTCTCCCTCTGTTGTGAGGGCAGGTGCAGAGGCAGCTCTCCTGTTCAGCTGAGGCATAGGATGGTGACAACTGCTGTGTGGGTGCTGTGAGGACCAGTGTGACATGGGATGTGCTCTGGGCTGGCTCTTCAGGGTACTCAGGTCCACGTTCTCCCTCACCTGGTGCTGAGGAACAGCTGGGCGTGTCTCACAGGTGCCCTTCCCTGGAGTGGGTGGGCTGGGTCCTGACATAGCTGGGTCCTCTGACACAGACAGCACTTGTGATTTACAGAGGAGGATATGCTGGCTGGTCAAGCCAAAAACAATGTAAAATATTTAATAGCCACTCTTCTTCCTCCTCAATTCTCTCCCCAGCCCTCTCTCTTTTTTAAAAAAATTTATTTTATTTAATTATTTTTTATACAGTAGGTTCTTACTAGTCATCCATTTTATACCCATCATGTATACATGTCAATCCCAGTCTCCCAATTCATCACACCACCACCTCCACCCACTTTCCCCCCTTGGTGTCCATACGTTTGTTCTCTACATCTGTGTCTCTATTTCTGCCCTGCAAACCAGTTCATCTGTACCATTTTTCTAGGTTCCACATATATGTGTTAATATACGGTATTTGTTTTTCTCTTTCTGACGTCACTCTGTACGACAGACTCTAGGTCCATCCACGTCCCTACAAATGACCCAATTTCGTCCCTTTTTATGGCTGAGTTAATATTCCATTGTATACATGGACCACATCTTCTTTATCCATTTGTCTGTCAATGGGCATTTAGGTTGCTTCCATGACCTGGCTATTGTAAATTGTCCCAGCCCACTTTCTTAAAAATTTTTTTATTAGACTATTTTTTAGAGCAGTTTTAGGTTCACAACAAGATGAAGCAGAAGTATAGAGATTTCCCATACATGCCCTGTCCTCACACATGCAAATCTCCCCCACCAACATCCCCGCCAGAGTGGTGCATTTGTCACAAATGATGAACCTGCACTGACACATCATTGTCCCCCGAAGTCCATAGTTTATATTAGGGTCACTCTTAGTGTCACACACTTTGGGGTTTGGGCAAATGTGTGATGATGTCTATACTACAGAGTAGTTTCATGGCCCTAAAAACCCTCCGTACTCTGCCTCTTCAGCCTTCCCCCTCTCTTTGTAACAAATATTTTAGTAGATTCCAGACCTCATGTGCACAGGCTGGATTTATCGAAACCTGTGCTTCGCCACACACTCTCTGCATTGGTCCCTGATGGTTGCTCTTTTCCTTTAAGATTATAGTAGAAATATAAGGAACACTCTGCACCACCAGCCAGTCCAAGAACTGGAACAGCCAGTACCTCAACCTCTTCCACCTCCATCTGAGGTAAACATGATTCTGCACTTGGTGTTCATTTTGTTTTTAGTTCTGGGACTTGATTTTTCCTATTCAACATTACATTCCTGAGCTTTGTTTATATTCTGCGAGCAGCTGTAGATAGTGAATGTCTCCATGGTAGAATTTTTCATTGTGTGATTACATCATACATTATCCGTTCTCTTCTCCCGTTGTCGGGCCTTTGGGCTGCTCCCACGTTTGCTCTGACAAATAGACCTCCTGTCCGCACACCCAGGGGACCCTCCTGGGAGGAGAGCTGAGAATGGAATCTGGATCACGGGAACGCAGAATTTTAACTTGGCAAGAGTTCTGGTGATGCACGTCTTCTCTGACATTTGCAATTATCAACATATTTTTTTTGGTCAGTCAAATGTGTGCAAAATTCCATCTCACCGTGAAACGTGTCCCTTAATGACAGTGAGCACAGAGGGCCTGTCTCCACGTCTGTTGGCCCCTCTACTCTCCGGGAAGCACCTGCTCCTGTCTTTTGCCCATCTTGCTGTTGGGTTGTTTGTTTTTGCTACCTGAACCCTAGGAATTCTTTGTAAATTCTGACACTTGTCTTTGGTTGGTTTTGGGTGCAGTGAGAATTATCTCCCAGTTTGCAGCTTGTCCTTTCACCTTCATTAAGTTATATTTTATTGTGTAAAAGTCCTTAATTGTAATGTAGTCAAATGTATCAATCTTTTCTTTTATATGGTCAAGGTGTGTGAGTGTGTTGTTTAGGAAATTCTTTCCTATCCCGAGGTCACATAGATATTCACGTGTATCTTCTTCTAAAGTTTTAAACTTTTGCCTTTGACATTTTGTTTCTGAATCCATTTGGAGATGCTTTTTGAGTGTCATAAAGGATCTAATTTTTTTGTCCTGGGGTTTTCCTGCCTCCTTTATTGCATGTCTTTCTCCAAGGACCCATCATGCCACTTCTCTTATTTATCAAAGCCCATCTATGGGTGTGTATCCTTCTGGGTTCTGTATCCTGTTCAATTGTCCAGTGTGTCACCTCCTGGGCTGACACCACACTTCATCCCACCCCCTCCCTTTTTTTTTTTGGCTGCACTGCACAGCATGCGGGATCGTAGTTCTCCGTCCAGGGATGGAAGCCATGCCCCTTGCAGCGCTGGTACCGAGTCCTAACCACTGGACTGCCAGGGAAGTCACCACACTTCACCCTTGATTGTAGGCTATTTTACAGATAGCCTTTCAACTGGTGGGTAAGCCCCACTGCCTTCTTTTTCTTCTTCAGGAGGGTTTGGATGGTTCTTTTTAAAAAGCTGAGCTGTAGCCTACACAGAGCTAAGTGCACAGACCCCAAGTACACGTTTCACCTACTCTTTATGTGTGCACTCGCTCCCGTCACCAGCGCTGCCGCACCAGCCGCCAGAAGCAGTGGACGAAGCCCCTTCGTGGTGTGAGGGCTCTGCGGGTCAGGAGCCCGCCGGAACCTCTCCACGCGGCCTCTCCACGCGGCCCCTCCTCGGGATGGTTTGGGCTTCGTCACGGCATCTGGAGGCTGGGTTCCCCGCTGGAGCGTCCGTCCAGGCGGAAGTGCGCACAGTCTTTCCGTGGTCCTCTGTCTATGGATCGAGGGATCACAAAGGTCTGCTCACGTTCAAAGGGAGGGACTATCCACCTCGCACCTCAACAGGAGCCTCAAGTCCACGTTGTGAAAACCTTGTGGGAAGGGAGAAATTGACGCAGCCGTCTCTGTACAATACAACCGGCCACATCTGTGGAGCCGCCCCCCAGGTCAAGGTGTGAAATAGTTCCAGTGACCTGGTGGCTCCTTGGGCCCCTTCCAGTCCATGCCAAGCCCCGAAGGTAATTACTGCCCTGATCTCTACGACACAGACTAGTTCTGCCTCATCACCAATATTACCCGAGTACATAAATGGAAGCCTGCGGTGCGTGCTTTGGAGTCTGGCCTCTTGCGCTCCACGTCGTATCCTGAGAGACTGACCCGTATCGAGTGGTCAGTAGCTTGCCATTTTGCACCGCTGTGCAGTACTCTGGTTGTATGACATGCAGTTTGTCCGTCCCACTACGGACAGACAATGGTAGGTTTCCATTTAGATCATTATGAATATTCTCGTACAACTTTTTGATGTGCACAGCCTCTCGTTTCTGTTGGGTATATACCAGGAGGGGCACCCTGGGCCACAGGATGTTTGCATGTTTAGCTTCAGTAGACACCGGCAAACAATTTTCCAAAGTGATTGTAGATTTTACTCATCAGCAGGAGGGCCATCTCGCCACAGCCTGCAATTTTTAGCCATTCGGGGCGGGGGGAGGGGTGCCTGGTACCATCTCACTCTGGCCTGTCCCTGGTGACTGATGGTCCTGAGCCCCTTTTCCTGTTGACTGGCCATTTAGGTAACTTTTCTAAAAGTGCTTTTTCAAGTCCTTCACTCATATATTTAAAACTGGGTTGTCAGACCTAAGTGTCCATCAACAGATGAATGGATAAAGAAGATGTGGTATATATCTAGAATGGAATACTACTCAGCCAGAAAAAAAGAATGAAATTTTGCCATTTGCAGCAACATGGAGGGACTTGGAGTATATTATTATGCTAAGTGAAATAAGTCAGACAGAGAAAGACAAATACTGTGTTATCACTTATATATGGAATAAGATATCACTTATATCTAAAAAATACAACAAACTAGTGAATATAGCAAAACAGAAACAGACTCACAGCTACAGAAAACAAACTAGTGGTTACCAGTGGGGTAAGGGAAGGGGGAGGGGCAAGATAGGGGTGGGGATTAAAAGGTACAAACTATTAGGTATAAAATAAGCTACAAGGATATATTGTACAACATGGGGAATATAGCCAATATTTTATAATAACTATAACTATTTTATAATAACTATTTCTTAGACTAAATACTTATGATAATAAATTCAGTTAGTCTGTTCTACTTCTTTTCTAATTTGAAGTCCAACTTATTCTTTTTTTTTCCCAGCACTTACTTTTATTTAATTAATTTATTTTTTTAACATCTTTATTGGGGTATAATTGCTTTACAATGGTGTGTTAGTTTCTGCCCCATAACAAATTGAATCAGTTATACATATACATATGTTCCCATATCTCTTCCTTCTTGCGTCTCCCTCCCTCCCACCCTCCCTATCCCACCCCTCCAGGCGGTCACAAAGCACCCAGCCGATATCCCTGTGCCATGCGGCTGCTTCCCACTAGCTATCTACCTTACGTTTGTTAGTGTGTATATGTCCATGACTCTCTCTCGCCCTGTCACAGCTCACCCTTCCCCCTCCCCACCAACTTATTCTTAACAGACTTGTTCAACATCTAACAGACTGATGAACTAAGCTATAATCTCATCTAAACCAATATTAGACATTTTCACTCAAATTGTTAAGTTTCACTACTCTTGGTTCTTGAGGTTATAATTGTTAAAATGATATCGTAATTGATTTTGGGAGAAGAAAAGAAATAAATAAAAATAAAGGACAGGAATGTGATAATAAGGTATATTTATACCCTAAATGATTTTTTAGAGTTTATTTCATTACACAATTGCTTATAGACAGCCACACAATCTAAGAAGAAAATTTTTAAATGCTTTCTATAAATAATCTTTCACAATCTGTTCTATTTATTTTCTTGCCTCAAAACAATAATTATTGCTAGCAGAGATTTTTAAACCACCATTTTTGCTAGAGTGGCTAAAGGTTTAAGCATCGAAGCAGTTGCCACCTGACACTGGGTGTGCTGAAAAGAATTGGGCATCCTGGTCTGTGCTCCCCTCCTTCGCTCTTTATCTCCACCTTCTCCTCTCATCCGGGTTTCCCGAAGGAACCTCCAACTCCCTGAGAAAAAGCAGCCAGCTCTGCTAACATCGGCCTAATCCTTCTAGGGCAAATGTGCTTATGTTCCAAATTTCAAACTTTTAAGGAAAGATACTTCTACTTTTAAATACTAACAAGTATTAGCAAGTAATTTTACTCTCAAAGAAGCATACCCTGTAGTGTGTCAGCCTCACTTTTAAGGACTATTTAGGGACTTCCCTGGTGGCGCAGTGGTTGAGAATCCGCCCGCCAATGCAGGGGACACGGGTTCGAGCCCTGGTCCGGGAAGATCCCACATGCCGCGGAGCAGCTAAGCCAGTGTGCCACAACTACTGAGCCTGCGTGCCATAACTACTGAAGCCCGCACGCCTAGAGCGCGTGCTCCACAACAAGAGAAGTCACTGCAATGAGAAGCCCGAGCACCGCAACGAAGAGTAGTCCCCACTCGCCGCAACTAGAGAAAGCCCACACGCAGCAACGAAGACCCAACACGGCCAAGAATAAATTAATTAATTAAAAAAGAAGAATATAATCTCAAAAATAAAATAAAAGACTGTTTAAATTCAACTCGTATTCCCAGCATTCAAAGATAGACTGCCTCATGTAACCATAGAAATATGTTGATTCTGGGGCTTTTCCTCAGACCTATAGTCTGTGAAGGGAGGGCAAGTCCTCTGCATGTTTAAGGTGCCCCATGGGTGCTGATCCAGCCACCTATGGAGAATCCTTTTTTTTTTTTTTTAATTTTTTGGCCACGCCACGTGGCATGTGGGATCTTAGTTCCCCAACCAGGGATCAAACCCACGCCCCCTGCATTGGAAGCATGGAGTCTTAACCACTGGACCACCAGGGAAGTCCTGGAGATTCTTTTTTTAATGCTGATGATGGATCCACTCACGGAGTTGCCGATCAAGGTGCGGCAAGACGCGTTTCTATAAAGAATCCCACAGGTTACGTGAGTGAACACAGAGGGTTGAGAACTTCTGCCCAACACTGTAAAGCAACTATACTCCACTAAAAATTAATTAAAAGAAAAAAGAATTGATCAGAGAAAGGACAAAAATAGAAAGATCTGTTTCGGTTTGCCAATGAATAACAATTGTGTGGAGGAGGAGAGGCAAGTGTATTAACCAGGTTTAGAGTAATTATTAGTGAACGATAGAGGAAATCAGGTGAACAGAAGATCCTAAAAAAGGTTCACAGTGGTGTTTCAGTGACCTTAGTTCTTAACCCTGGCTGCTCTTTAGAACCTTCCAGAAATAAGCTTTTGAAAATTACCAAAGCCTGGGCCCTACTCCAGACCAAGTCAATCAGAATCTATAGGCTGGGGGGCTGATTTTCCCAGCTCCTGGGGCGACTTCAGCACGCCGCCAGCTTCAGCATCATTGCTGTATGACGCGCAAGAAGCCGTTTGAGTCACCTGCTCTCGTTGACATCACAAGAGGGGCACGTTTGCCTCCAGACCCTTGGAGGCCAGTCTTTAGAGGAAATGAATGCTTGGCACTGTCCTCTTGTTCCACATCTTAAACCTTTCACTCTTTTATTTATAAAAGCAGTGGCCATAATTTCTTGCCATAATTTGTAGCAGTATATCGCTTAGAGCAAAAGCCAGAAAGTTATATAACTTCTAAGTTTGCAAGTTGAAATTTGGGGGGATGGAAGGTGGTATTTGTGGAATTGTGTGACCTGTTGCTTGGCAACTTTAAGAGAGTTCAGCTTCTGCATTCTGTGAACTGTCGGAAGTCACGGAGTTTGGTGAGGCGGGTCAATTAGTTCTTGCTACAAAAAGGAAATTAATTCTTCCTTACGCAGAGGGCTTGAAAAGTCGTCCTTCAGAGCAGGCCAGGTCACACTTCTTCTGCTTGACTCCACAAATTCTTCTGCACTTTAGCCCTCTTACTTCTCAAGAGTTTGATCTGATCCGACTGAAGGCTGGAGCATCTTGGCAGAATGAAACAAGGTGGTCAGATTCGTCTGTAACAACATATGCGGGCAGTTAACCGGAAAAAGCAGCTGCATGATTCCACGTGCGGCTGACTTCAAGCAGGGCGGCACTGGCCTGAGTGTAACCAGTACGGTTCCTTTGTGATTAACCCCTAGATGAGAATGCTGTTAGAAGGAGGAGGGTATTGTCAACCCTGAGACACTTTGTAGACTTCCGCGCTGTATATTTTCCTGGGTAAATGTCAGGGGGAGGAAGACCTAAATGTCAGTTACCAGCTGAAATTATGTTTGTATTCTCTATTTAGTACTCCTAAATTTATGCGCAACTACCTTTACTCTTTTTTTTTTTTTTTCCGATACGCAGGCCTCTCACTGTTGTGGCCTCTCCCGTTGCGGAGCACAGGCTCCGGATGCGCAGGCTCAGCGGCCATGGCTCACGGGCCCAGCCGCTCCGCGGCATGTGGGATCTTCCCAGACCGGGGCACGAACTCGTGTTCCCTGCATCAGTAGGCGGACTCGCAACCACTGCGCCACCAGGGAAGCCCGTACCTTTACTCTTGAAAAGTTAAAATATGAGTATTCGGTTAAGATGTAGATATTCTGTCTTCTCTGCTCAGCTAAGAGATGCTCCTGAGAATTTCACTTTGTTTCTTGTCTAGTTTTTCCACTTTGGGGAATTGAAAAATTCCCTCGGATCAGGAGGAACGTCGACTAGACCCTCCTCTGCCCTCCACCATGAATTGTCTCTGGATGAATTCAAGTGCTGGGGGCCCAAAAGACATATTCTGAGTGTTTACTATAAACCAAGCCCTAGGACAGGCCTACAGAAAACATTAATTTCAGTTTCATAGGGTAACTGAAACCACAGAAATAAGTAACCAGCACAGGGGAAGGAGATTTTATCAGTGTCTGTGGCAGGGGGAGGGGTATTGTGTTTCTGGAAAGAGCTCTGTAAAGCAGCTTTCTTCTGAGCTGGTTTAGCAGGTGGGGAGAGAAGGGAGGGCTGCCTGGAGGAGAGAGTGCACAAAGGCAGCGAGCACTTAATCCCAGGTGTTATCTGAGAGCTGCGAGCAACTCAGTGAGTCTGAGACAGAAAGCATTAAATGAGGATGTGGAAAAGCTGAGGATTGGAAATGCAGTATTTCCCTCTGTAGGTTGTCAAATGTCTTGTCCAAATTCTGGAAATCTATTTGAAAATCAATTGGATTATTGGCTCCAACTTGAGACGTGAGGAATAATTCAAATAATACCCTAACGAATACTAGTTATTTTGCCTTCCAGGGCTTTCCAAATTATCAAAACAATGCTTAAAGTCAAAATGTCTCAGAAGTACTTTGCAACTGGATGCCTCATCTGGTGTATTCCAGTGAACGACACAGTCACTGCATTTTTAATAGCTCTCGAGGATGTTGACACCTCAATTAACTTTGGAAGTCCCTTTGCTAATTCTGTGAATTCTGAGGCACCTCTAGGCCAGCAGGGGAATCTTCAAGGCAATGCTTGCTTCCCTATCTCAACCTTGGACTCCCTCAGGTATACAAACCCAGAAAATATGAAAACTGTGAGAGCTCTGACTGGGCCTTTCAGAAGAGTTCCAAATTCTTTGAAAAGCAATGATTTTCCCTTCTGCATTGGTACTTATAGAGACAAATCCCTGAATGAAAAAGCAGCAGCATGTTGGATCATGCTTCTGAAATGAAGAGGCGCTGTGCCAGACTCACTAAAAGGCCACGGGACAAATAGGGAGCATTAGTTTGTTACAGCAGCAATAGAAAAGTACAGGCAGATGTCGGAGATATTGCAATTTGGTCTAATAAAGTGAGTAACCCAATAAAGCAAGTTACACAAATTTTTTGGTTTCCCAGTACATATAAAAGTTATGTATACACTATATTGTTAAGTGGGCAATAGCATTATGTCTAAAAAACAATGTTCATGCCTTAATTTTAAAATACTTGGTTGCTAAAAAAAATGCTAACCATCATCTGAGAACACAGCGTTGCCACAAACCCTCAATTTGTAAAACACACGGTATCTGCAAAGCACAATAAAGCCACGTCCGATAAAACAAGGTATGCCTATAACATAGGTGGAGTGGAGAGCAGAAACATTTTCATAATAAAGGAAAGTAAAAATTTTTATAATAAAGGAAGGAGCACAATACAAAATTTTCATGAATCTTTAAAAGCAGGAAATATAAAAGAAAATTAGTGCTTACTAGACCAAATTTTCACTTACCAGTGAAAACACTCAGAACAGTGGAGAAAGGTCGAGTTTGCAATCCCAGGCAGATTAATTAATTTGAGCCAGAGGCAATTTTTAAAATGAAAATTTAAAAAAAAAAGCCACTTTGCTAAAATATGTCAAGTTTTTAAGAATAAAGATAATCAAAGATGTGTAAGATCTCTACACAGAAAACTATAAGACATTAGTGAGAGAAAATAAAGACCTAAGTCAATGGAGAGATAAACCATGTTCATGGATTAGAAGACTAAATACGATAAAAATATTATTTCTCCCCAAATTGATTTATGCAATTCCAATAGGTGTTTTTGTGGAACTTGACAAGATGATTCAAGGCCAGGGAATAGCCAGGACATTCTCAAAAAAGAACAAAGTAAGAGGGTTGGTTCTACAGATAACAAAATTTACTATGAAGCCTCAGTAATTAAGGCAGGATGGTATTGTGGCACAAAGATAACAAATAGACCAATGGAAGGGAATAAAGAGCCCAGAAACAACCATGCATATATGGGCACTTCTTTATGAGGAAGGTAGCAGAACCGTGGAGAAAGGTCGTGTTTGCGATCCCAGGTAGATTAATTCCAGATGAATTAGAGGCCTAAGTGTGAAAGGCAAAACAGCAAATCCATTAGATGACGACATAGAGAATATCTTGTTGATCTTGAGGTTGGCAAAGATTTCTTAAACAGACACAAAAAGCGCTAACCACAAAGAAAAAGTGAAGTAAATGGGACTGTCTTAAAATTAAGTAGTTCTCTTTAACAAAACACACCCTTACAAGTATGAAAAGGCGAGCTATGGAGAGGAAGACAAGATTTTCAATTCAGTGACTGACCAAGGGCTCATAACTATGATACATATAAAAAATCTCCTACAGGGCTTCCCTGGTCGCACGGTGGTTGGGAGTCCGCCTGCCGATGCAGGGGACACGGGTTCGTGCCCTGGTCTGGGAAGATCCCACGTGCTGCGGAGCGGCTGGGCCCGTGAGCCATGGCCGCTGAGCCTGCGCGTCCGGAGCCTGTGCTCCGCAAAGGGAGAGGCCACGACAGTGCGAGGCCAACGTACCGCAAAAAAAAAAAACTCCTACAAATTAGTAGGAAAAAGACAACCCACTAGAAAAATGGAACAGAGAATCCAAGCGACCAATAAACTTATCAAAAGGTCCTTAACCACATTAGTAATCAGGAAATGTAAATTAAAACCACAGTGAGCTTACTCATGTCATCTTCCAGAAAGGTGAAAATTAAAAACACCATGAATACTAAGTGCTGGTGAGAGCGTAGAACAATGAGGTCTCTCATGTACATCTGGTGGGAATGTGCATTGAATTGTTTTCTTTAGAAAAACTGTTTGGTCTTGTTTTCTAAAGTTGATGCTATAGATTTCTTAGGACTTAGCAGTTTTAAGTATATACCCAGCTGAAAGGCATTGTCACACGTGCACCAAGAGACATGTACAAGTATGTTCATAGCTGCATTTTTCATAATAGCCAAAAAACTGAAAAGAAGCCAAAGGTACGATATGTACTAGTCATCTACAGCAGAATGCACGGACAGTGCTGTGATCATACGATGCCCGTGTGAATGAACAAACTATGGTTACACCTTGTAATGACACAAACATTATATTGAGCGTTTTGAGCCAGATGCAATACATATTGTATTATTCCATTTACGTAAAATTAAAAAAAAAAACAGTCTAAGCCCAACTATAGTGTTGGGTATATCTGCCTGGGTAATAAGAAATATAAGAAGCAAAGAAATGATTCCCAAAGAAGTCAGGAAACTGGCCCACTGATTACCTGCCTCAGACCTTCTGCCCCAAACCTATTGGAAAAATAATTACTGGGGTTGGGCTCAGAAATGTACATTTAAAAAGTAATACCCTCTAGTGATTCAATCGCTGCTGTTGGTTAGGAGAAGAAAGATACAGGGTGGGCCACCAGCTGTCATCTCAGGAGTTATTAGGGCTAGTCTGTGGGCTGAATACATGTCCAGGAGCATTTTAGAACTCTTTAGGCTGAGATAATTCCCCTCGATCCTTACCTCACACACACATTCCAGGTCCCCAGAGCTCGGAGACCCTCCTCCCCCCAATCAGAGGCCCTAAAACGATGGCCACCATGTGTCGCCCTCTAGAAATTGATGACTGTGCTTCCCGCCAAGCCAACTGCTTGCCTAAAACGAGTGTCATATCTGGATTCAGGGAAACTGAACTACAGATATGTTTTGAAAGAGAGACACAGCATCTGTGAATCCCCAAGTTACCGCATTGCTACTAAGTTTTCCTGGGAAACCAACATAATTACCGTAATATTTCCTATTCCATTCACAGCACTTATCTTATTTTGAAAACAACTCTCTAGCGAAAGTCTCAGAAATCCTGTGAAAACAATTTTGAACTTAATGTTTGAGATTTTCGTGTACAAAAGTTGACCCTTTTATGACAAATCAGGGACCAAACAAATCACTAAAGACAATGAGAAAGTCCAACTTGGGTTGATTTAATGAGATTTTACGGTTGGGAGTGTGGAAAGAGAGGAAGAGAAGAAGCGTCGAAGTTTAAGAAATCAAATGAAAGGGTGAGTGAAAAGCCCTGTTAAGTCCATAGTCTGTGACTTATAAACCCATAAGCTTATAATTTGTACTTGCTCTCTTTAGGATGTCATTGCCAAACGGCTTTGCCCGCAGGGCTGGTCTCCAAGAGACCACAGATGTTAAAGGTAAGTGCAACATGATCAGTTCTGAGCACAGCCCTTTGGCCAAGTTTGCTGTCTTGATAACTTTTATATACTTGATTGTCATCCAGATGGTTTCCATTTGCCTACTAAAGGCAAGGCTTCTCTAGCAAGAAAACGAGCATGTTCCACTCTGGATCTGTCGCTCTTAAAAATAACAGTTATTCCAGGGCAAAAAAACTTCCTCCTCCATGTTAGTCCCAAATGTACCTTCTGACAGAGCTTGGAGCTCTAGGTAATGGAATCTGAGCTTTACTGGGTACATCAAAGAACTGGGAAGAAAAAACAAACTATTATAAACGACCAATTATAGTAAACTAGTAAATGGAGGAAACTCCATTTACTAATCTATACCCACCTCCACCCAGTTTTAGTTAAATCAGGATAACACTAGCTGCTATAATAGATAAACCTCCACATTCCAGTTGCTTAACACGTTAAAACGCAGTTTTTTCCTTCATCTAAAGGCCCAGGAAGGTGTTTTGCAGACAGACCTTCCACAGGGTGATCTAAGGACACAGACTTCCTTCATCTTGGGGTTCCACATCCCCTGGGGCACCAGAGTCCTTTCTCTCCATCCAGCGGGAGGGAATAAAGGGTAGGGAAGGCACCCCTGCTTTTTCACCATTTCAGCCTGGACATGACTCGCATCTCATATGCTCACATTCCAGTGGGAAAAGCGGTCACAAGACCCCACCTACATGCCAGAGAGTTTAGATTCCTGGGTTGGGTAGACTCTTCCCAGTAACAACTGCACACTGTGGAAGGGGACAGCTGGCCTTCCTGCCACACACTCTGATTTTGGGGGAAGAAACACAATAGGTTTTTCTCATACAATTTCCACCTCTCAGGGTTCAATCTTTGAAGGTTTAATAAGACTAAAGATTATCTCAAATTAGGATTTTTTTTTTTTTTCAAATTAGGATTTTTAAAGCACCTTATAAAATATTCTGTTAATACTTTTTGTAGTATTTGTTGTTCAATATGTACCCATGTGTTGTGGGAGGAGGGTGGATGGTGTCAGGAACCACCCTGCAGCCTCATGGGGTTCTCCTAAATAATGGCTATCACCATTCTGCTGGCTTTCTTAATAAAATTGAACTTTATGGGAATAGTGCATTTGAAATGGGTTTTGTGTGTCCCTGTATGGTTTGTTGAGGCAAGAGACAGCACAGCTAACCATCTGTGCTATTGTGAAAGTCAGGAAAGACTTTCTTTCCCCGTTTGCAGTAATAAACATAAAACTGAAACACACTACATAGCTCCGAGACAAGTCTGAGCTAGGGTAAGGGAAATTAAATTACTTAACCCCTCTACCATAGGAATTGCTTTGTTTTCCTATATCTCCTCTCCTGTCTTTATGGTAAAGTATTAGTAGAGGAAAGGTAGAAAGGACATAAATGTTGTATTCATAATGATGACTTACTAATGGACCTCGCCCATGTTGCCTTTTTCATTTTCCTCAAATGGTCATTTATTTTTTTTGCGGTACGCAGGCCTCTCACTGTTGTAGCCTCTCCTGTTGCGGAGCACAGGCTCCGGACGCGCAGGCTCAGTGGCCATGGCTCACGGGCCCAGCCGCTCCGCGGCATGTGGGATCCTCCCGGACCGGGACACGAACCCGTATCCCCTGCATCGGTAGGCAGACTCTCAACCACTGCGCCACCAGGGAAGCCCCTCAAATGGTCATTTTAATTTAACTGATGACTACACTCTTCATTAAGAGGTGACAGTACATCAGAGTAGAATTATTTAATTTGGCCAGAGGATAACTTCCCTTTGTGCCTCTTTTCAATGTCCAGGTCTAATTTTTGGATCATCAACTTTGTGCTAGAAGCTTCTAATGAAGGGAATTGAAACACAAAGCCAAGGATCAGATTGTCAGTACAAGCCCACTGGATAAATTTGCTCACCACTAGCGGACATTGGTCTGTTGACTGTCTCTTTGTAGAAATGTGTCCATTGGGACTTCCCTGGTGGCGCAGTGGTTAAGAATCCGCCTGCCGATGCAGGGGACACGGGTTCGAGTCCTGGTCCGGGAAGATCCCACATGCCGCGGAACAACTAAGCCCGTGCGCCACAACTACTGAGCCTGCGTTCTAGAGCCCACGAGCCATGACTACTGAAGCCCGTGTGCCTAGAGCCCGTGCTCCGCAACAAGAGAAGCCACCGCAATGAGAAGCCCTTGCACCGCAACCAAGAGTAGTCCTTGCTCACCGCAACTGGAGAAAGCACCCGCGCAGCGATGAAGACCCAACACAGCCAAAAATAAATAAAATACATAAAAATTTTTAAAAAAGAACGAAGAAGAATTGATAGCAGATGAGAGATGTCATTAAAATTTTTTTTTAAAGTGTCCATTCGTAGATATGCAAATCAGACAGGCTGTTCTTAAGTGTGATTCACATCATCAGAGGAAATACGTTCTCAAATTCTTTTTCACGACTGCCTTTCACAGAGTTCCATCTTATTTGTTCTGCCTACACTAAGGTGGGTTTTCCTTTTGTGCCACTATTAATTTTCTTTCCAAGTGATGTGGTTGTGCCTTTTCCCTTCTTTGGCCCCTCATATGCTCATCTCTCATGTTCAAAGAACAAAGCAATAGCTAATAAAAACTAAAATCAAGGATCCTAAAACTGCAATACCACAGACAGTAACTGTTCAACAATTCAACTTTCTCTGAGACAGATTCTAGCAAGTTTTGTTTAATTAAAAAGCTTCCCTCCAGCAGAAGCAATTTATGAAGAGTGAGGTGGGATGCGGGGCAGCTGGGGTAGCTCTCACGGGCTGTTCCTTTCCCTCTTCTCGTTCTTAAGGCCATGCCTGTGTCCCTCCAGGATGAGTCCAACTTACCCTTGCAGAAGGGTACACTGGGCTCTTTGATTCTTGTTCTTCCAGGAGACGTATGTACTAGGGAAGAGGTTATCTATAGAATGACCACATCAAAGCCCAGATGTGACAGCATGTGTAAGATCTTCTTGGGATATTCCCTAGCCACACATAACAAATTCCAAGTCCCTAAAGCAGCTACTTGGAACTCTATGGTATATGGCCTTTTACAAGGATGACAGGATCCAGGAAGATATTTACAAGAACCAAATAATATTCTAAGAGGGCAACATGAATATGGTTTGTCATGTTACTTCAAGAGTGTGTGTGTCCATTTTTAACATCTTTTTTCTCCTATTCTTTCACTCTCGCTTTTATTCTCCTGCAAAGCCTTCTCCAAACCTCAAGAGACTTACAAAAGTAAAAAGAACTCAGCAGACCACCCATAAGTCATGCCTTTACACAGGGAGATCTTAAAGCATAAACAAGTCATGTCTTTATCTTAAAGCATAAGCAAGATGATGTCACTTCTCTGTTTCCTGTCAAACTTGCAACCAAATCCTAACTCCTTACCAAGGCTGTAAGGTCTTGCACAAATGGGACCCTGCCTATCTGTCCAGTCTCATTCCATGCCTTTCTGCTTTTGATCACTCTGTTCCAGTTACATTGGCTTCTTTCAGAAACTTGAAACTGCTAAGCCATTTCCCACTTCAGGACCTTTGCACATACATTCTCTTTGCTGGAATGCAATGATCTCAGCTCTGCTGAGCTGTATCCTTCAAGTTTGAATTTAAATGTCACCTCTTCAAAGAGGTTTTCCCCGGCCACTACATTTAAAGTCAGTTCTTCACACTCTTTCCATTTTTAATTTCCATCTTAGTTCCTAATTTGCCATGTATTATTGTATTCGTTTACTTGTTATCTCATTCCTCTTCTAGAACATAAGCTTCATGAGAGAAGGAACTTGTCTGTCTTCTTCGTCTCTGTAACTCCAGCACCCAGGACAGGGCTCAGTACAAACCAGATGTCGTTTAACTGTATGTTGAACAGTGGTTTTTATGGACTTTCCATGGTTGACTTTTTCTTTCCCACAATATATTTCCTTATAGAGGCAGATTGTTACATAGAATTTGCCTTCCCAAAGGGAATTCATAAAGTACTTTCAAAAATTAGAATATACTTTTTACTGAAGCAACCTTTCAAAAACTTGTGTTTCCACGACCCAGCAATCCCACTACTGGGCATATACCGTGAGAAAACCATAATTCAAAAAGAGTCATGTACCAAAATGTTCATTGCAGCTCTATTTACAATAGCCAGGACATGGAAGCAACCTAAGTGCCCATCAACAAATGAATGCATAAAGAAGATGTGGCACATATATGCAATGGAATATTACTCAGCCATAAAAAGAAACTAAACTGAGTTATTTGTAGTGAGGTGGATGGACCTAGAGTCTGTCATACAGAGTGAAGTGAGTCAGAAAGAGAAAAACAAATACCGTACTCTAACACATATATGTGGAATTAAAAAAAAAAATTGGTCATGAAGAACCTAGGGGCAAGATGGGAATAAAGACAAAGACTTGCTAGAGAATGGACTTGAGGATACGGGGAGGGGGAAGGGCAAGCTGGGACAAAGTGAGAGAGTGGCATGGACATATATACACTACCAAACGTAAAATACCTAGTGGGAAGCAGCCCCATAGCACAGGGAGATCAGCTCGGTGCTTTGTGACCACCTAGAGGGGTGGGATAGGGAGAGTGGGAGGGAGGGAGACGCAAGAGGGAAGAGATGTGGGGACATATGTATAACTGATTCACTTTGCTATAAAGCAGAAACTAACACACCATTGTGAAGCAATTATACTCCAATAAAGTTGTTAAAAAAAAAAACAACTTGTGTTTCCAATGGCAGGCTTTAAAATCCTCTGTAGTAGCACATAAAATTGTAATACTTTAAAAATTGAACGAGGGAATTCCCTGGTGATCCAGCGGTTAGGACTCCGTGCTTTCACTGTCGAGGGCCCAGGTTCAATCCCTGGTCGGGGAGCTAGGATCCCGTAAGCCAAGCGCGGCCTGGCCAAAAAAAAAAAAAAAGGAATGAAAAATAGCGTTCCAAACGGCACTGTTGCATTCGGTACGTGGTTTTAGATGTACACACTGCGCCACCCCCCACCCAGGCTCTGTAACAGGCTGAACAAGGCACAGCCAGGCGAACCCAAATCTGAAACATGCACACGCAGTCGTGTAAACCCGTGATGGTGAACACAACTGGGGATGAGCGGGAGACAGGAAAGAGAGCGGGAGGAGAGCGGGTGCCTGTAGGGCCCGAGGCAGGGCAAGTACCTTCCTCTTCTTCGTGATGTGGGTGTCCTGTGGCTTCCAAGCTTTGTTCACCTTGTTTCCATAACGTCTCAGGGATGTGCCCCCTTGTGCTGTTCTAGGAGCGTTTCCAAGGCTTTTGGCTTCTGGAGGCTGGGGCCCCAGAGTGAAGGTGGGGGCAGATGGGTGAGGGCATGCCCGAAGAGAGGGACTTTTCCTGCCGGTGTGCTGGTCAGCCTGGGGAGGGAGCAACAGGCCAGCCCCGGGACGGAACAGTAAAGGGGTAAGATGGTCACCAAACCAGGCAAAATCTGCCCCAGCTGTCCTGGGAGAGACTCGCAGCTCGTCATCCAGGCTTCTCTACATCCAAACCAGCATCTCCCAGGCAGAGGCATCTGGAGGGCCGTCCCTCTCCAAGGCATCCTCTTTTCCTAAGGCCAGAATTTGGGGCCAAGAGGAAAGACTCCCCTCCTCTGCCTCAGCTACCAGGAGAAACCCCCAGATGAAACTTCCCACCCCACCAAACAGAAACCTAATTCCTACCTATCTCCTCCTGCGTGTGAATTCACGCCACCTTGTGCCTGTCACCTGAGTTGTTTATCCCTGAGGTTCCACACTTTGCACTCCTACCACCCGCACTGAGAATGTTCTAGCACTTTCTCCACCCATCCCATCCCCCCCCACACACCTGTTGCCTGATGGGGACTGATATGACTTGTTCCTGGATTCCTCCTGGTGCAAGCCCTGCAGGTCTATTCTGCTGGGGGAGAAGAGGACTCCTCAGGCTTCCACATGAATATCCTCCCTGGCTGTTCCTAGGGCCACTCTTGTGTGCCTTCCATTGTTAACACAGGCGAGCTGCCCCTGCAGGACAGCTGAGGACCAGCAGGGCCGCCGGGCAGGCCACTGCCTCACCTAATCCTTGCCCCGCCCCCTTCTTCCCACTCCCACCGTGGAGCTCGACAGCGCAGCTGCCCAAGGAAGGGAGCAAAGTGGCTTAGAACAAGCCCCACCCACCACGGGGCTCCCGACTTCACTCCTGGTGTGGGCTGTCACAGCAGAGGGACCTTCTAACGCCGGCATCTAGTTTGTTTTCTGGTTAATTTGTATGCCTGGCTGTGGGAAGCGCATACATTTCTTTTAAACTACAGAAAGAAAAAAGCTTATATTGGCCACCCACCAATCCAGGCAGCCTGGGAAGCGTTTTGCCTGGGACTGAGGTCCTCACCACACTCAACATGACAGATACGCCGGATGATGGCCAGCACACCCCAAAGAATCCCAGGATGGGCCCCCAGACCCACAGAATACCCGTGTCCCTTTCAGGAATTGGGAATTTTGTTTTCCTCTATTTGAAATCAGGCAACAGTCTAATAAATGGTTAAATGTGTTTGTCAGAAAATATTCAAGTGTAAGGCAAGAGTTTCCAAATTCCCTGCAGAGACTGGACACAAGGGAACATTGGCAGCTGAGCCTGTTATTAAGAAGGTCACAAGATGCCATCTGTTACTGTGCATACTTTGCTGTTCAAGCAAAACATCGACTAGGCGGTGGCTGCGATTGCTTTTGCCCGTGAACTTAAAAGATAGCACGACAGTGGGCACTACCGTGATTTCAGGGGCTTGTGTGAACAAACCATGGGTCTGCCTACGGAGCGGGATGGAGCTATGTGGGGAGAAGATGGGAAGAAGACACTGTTTTTAGGTCTGTCCTTGGTTATGGCTCCAATGTAATTTGGGATGCTGCTGCCTGGTTTTCTTAATCTTTTTCTGTCTTTTTAGCCATCTATAAAATATGATACTAGCACTTCCTTGCCTATAATTATGAAATTAAGGCAGATAAGTGAATGCCTTATTATACACAATTAAAGATTAAAAAAAATATTTATTTATTTATTTGGCTGCGCCAGGTCTTAGTTGCGGAGTGCAGGATCTTTAGTTGTGGCATGCGCGAACTAGTTCCCCGACCAGGGATCGAACTGGGTCCCCTGCATTGGGAGTGTGGAGTCTTAACAGCTGGACCACCAGGGAAGTCCTAATTTTTTTTTTAATTCATAGAAAAGTTGAAGGAATTGTACAACCAATATTTGCCTACTCTCTGCCCAGATTCACCAATTGTTAACATTTTGCCACATTTGTTAACATACAGCTTTATCTCAGTCTCTCCCTATTGATACTTGTATATAGTACTTCTTTGCTGAACTACTGAGAGTACATTACAGGCATAATAACAGTATATCCTTAAATACTTCAGCATGTACTCCTAGGAATTAAGAATGTTCTTTTAGCAAAAAAAAAAAAAAAAAATGTTCTCTTACATAACTGTGATACTATTATCGCACGTAAGAAACTTAATATTGATAGAAAAATTTTTACCTAATATACAGACCATTAAATACCTTATTCTTAAAAATCTGTCAGGAAAAGATTCACTCTGTCATCTATCCCAATGGTTAGCAATTCTCTCTTTGAAATACCTTATATTTTTGAGGCACTCTGAAAAGCCTGATGAAAGCTCTGGGCCCTATCTTCAGAAACACATCCATTGAGACCCTTCTACAAGCCAACAACACGTACCTCTTGGATCCCTCCAGGGTGTCCATGGACTCTTGCTTAAGTGTTGTTAATCTTTGATCTAAATTCTCCTCTTTTGTGTACATACAATTTGAGACCACAGTACTCCAAAAAGGCTAAAAACTATTTTTCTTCCCTTTCCAACATTATGTTTTGTGTTCATGAAGCTTCATTTCAAGGAACTCAAAGTTTCAAGGACCTCAGGGATGGGTAGGTAGGGGATCATATGATCCCGTAATCTAAGCTAAGAAAACGGAATCACAAATACAGCTGAGAGCAGTACAATGACAGATACCCAGCAGGTGGACTACATGATTAGAAGACCAAGAATATTTCCAAACTTGAGCTTCTCTGATTCTGAAAGAGCGGTGCTCGCAAACCCACACTTGCTTTCTTGATAATTCACTTTTAAAACCAAATACCTGTGGCATTCCATCAGGGTTGGGGCAAGATTTATGGACCTAATATGTAAGGTAGAATTTGTTGGCCGTTACTGACATTGTTAGTTTCATCAACAAAATTGCCCAATTTGGTTGCAATTCTAGGAGGAGGAAGTGGGAGCAGGGAGGTGGATACACAGTAGCAAATTAGGGTAATGTTAAATGTCCTTAATTAACAGGCCAGTTGAAACTGCCAAGGTCAAGTTGCCCTGTGGGCTCTATTTTGTCAACTGTTAACTTGCAAAGAAAAAAATCGTCAGCTGACCGAACTCCAACATATGAGAGCTTGCTGGTGTTCTTCTCCATAAACAGACTGAAGAAAATGAGAGATGTTTCTAACTCACAAGAATGACCAGGTTTGGCTACAAGATGAGCATAAACGTGTAAATCCCTCATGCAGTGGTCTAGCACAAATTCTAATGCCTGTTTTCCCCCTATAATCCAACAAACGCCTCAAAATTACTTTCTATAAAACTTCTATATTATAAAATCATATAATTTAGTAATTAATGATTATCTCATATAATTCTTGCAAGGAAGGGTGACAAAAAACGACCTAAAGCCTCTGGCAGGCCTATGGGATTTATAAAAGTCTTATAGAGCTTCGAAAAGCTAAGGATTTACAGCCAATGGAATAATCATAGCTAATTATGCAGGATCAACTTCTAATCCACATGCTTTAACTGCCGCTGTGAAAAAGTGAGTTTTTCTTGAATTTAGCTAAATAATTATTGAACTCTTTATTTGACTTTAGCTTAAGATAGCTTGTTTTTTAAAGTTTATCAGCATAAAATAGCACAAATAATGAGTATCTCCCAAATGCTATTCCTCTCCCTTGACTCATCCCTGTTGACCAGGCCCCATCATTTTATGCCAAACCAGACCCTCTTTACCTTTTTAAATCAATTTTTATTTACTTTTAATCAAATTTAATGTTTTCATCTTATAGGAAATTTATAACTTATAATTTTTTCCTCATAACAATGGCTATATTCACAAAGACAAATGTTGGTAAGGATGTGGAGAAACCAGAACCTTCATTCATTGCTGGTGGGAATGTAAGGTAGCACAGCTGCCTTGGAAAACATCTTGACAGTTTCTTTAAAAGTTAAACACAAATTTACAATAGGATCTAACAATTCCACACCTAGGTACCCACTCACGAGAAGCGAAAACAAATGTCTACACAAAGATCTGCACGTGAACGTTCACTGCAGTATTATCTATAGTAGCGAAAATTGGAAAGAACCCTTACATTCATCAATTGGTGAATGGATAACAAAATCTGATATATTCATACAATGGAATACTAACTACCCACCAATAAAAAGAACGAAATATGGAATGTGGATGAACCTCAACAAAATTGTTAAAAAATACACTAGAGCTTCTTCAGACCTTGAGAAAAATGTATAGCTTTAGCATTTCAGCATAGTCTTGGTTCCCTCCGATTCTAAGAGTATAAGCTGTGTATCACGGAAGAATGTTCCAGGCATAAATTTACCTTGACTTCTGGCTTCCAGTTCTGCATGTAAGGGGCTTGAACGGGTCCACTCCATCCTCACAGTGTGGTAAAAAGCTGAAGAGACTGAAAAATCAACAACTCTTCTTAGATCCATAAGAGAGGGGAGGACACAGGGAAAACCGCCACCCCCAAGACTGAAGAGACAGACAGGTGAATTCAGAGAGTCACCACTTAGCAGAGCAGAGTCTCACAAGTGGAAGCCACTACGGGAACCAGTGCCAGGGCTGGAATATCTGAACTGTAATTGCTGACAAACTGCTGGAGGCTCAATGTAGACGAGTCTGAGAGCGAAAAATTCTAAAAGGACCCAGGCATAGGGCAACCCCTACAGTACTGTGAGATTTACCCCAGGAACTCGACCAGGTACCCACGGTAAGTATCAGAGAAAAATCCCCTTGTGCTTCTGGCGGGGGGAGGGGAAAAAGGAACCATTTTGAAATACTCCAGAGCACTATATTCTTCTTAACAAGGTCTACCCTCACGAGAAGCTAGTTAACCAGAGCCTAATCTGCCAGGGTTGTTATCACTGCCTAACTGACCTGGGAGCAGGGAAGTACCCAACTCCAGCGTACCCAAGCTTTCCATGTGGGAAAAGAAATACCCAACGCCAGTCCACTTTAGCCATTCTGTTCTACCTAAGCAGGGAGAAAAAAACTTGGAAAAACTTGTGAAGTTCACAGTCCAGAGGCACAGGCTCACTAAATGGCTGAGACCACATCATAGGACTATAGAATGCTTCCCCTCCCCCTGCAACTTACCACCACATTATTTAAGGTCCTATTTACAGCAATTCCTTTTACCTGGTACAACACGTTCTGCTATCAAGAAAAAATTACAAGGCATGCTAAAAGGCAAAAAACACAATTTGATGTAACAGAGCAAGCATCAGAACCAGACATGGCAGGATGTTGGAATTATCAGACCAGGAATTTAAAACAACTATGGTTAATATTCTAAGGGCTCTAATGGATAAAATAGATAGTATGCATGAACAGATGGGCAATATAAGCCTACGTGGAAATCCTAAGAAAGAACCAAAAAGAAATGCTGAGATCAAAAACAGTATAACAGAAAGAAAGAATGCTTTTGTGGGGCTTATTAGAAAACTGGTCACAGCTGAGGAAAAAAATCTCTGTGCTTGAGGTTACCTCAATAGAAACCTCCAAAATGGAAAGGCAAGGAGAACAAAGACAGAAAAGACAGAACAGACTGTGGGACAATAGAAGGTGTAATGGGCACACCAGGAAAAGAAATAGAAAAAATATGTAAAACAATAATGAATGAGAATTTTCACAAATTAATGTTGGACACCAAACCACAGATCCAGGAAGATCAGGGAACATCAAGAAGGATAAATGTAAAACAAACAAACAACAAACTCTACATAGGCATATCATTTTCAAACTACAGAAAGTAAAAGTTAAAGAAAAAAATCCTGAAAGAAGCCAAAGGGAAAAAAACATCTTACCGATAAAGAAACAAGATAAGAATCATATCCAACTTCTTCTCAGAAACCATGGAAGCAAGAAGAGAGTAGAGTGAAATATTTAAAATGTTGACAGAAAGACCCCACTAACCTGAAATTCTATACCCTGTGAAATTATCCTTGAAAAGTGAAGAAGAAAGAAATACTATCTCAGACAAACAAAAACTGAGGGAATTTTTTGCCAGTAGAACCGCCTTGCAAGAAATGTTAAGTTCTTTAGCGAGAAGGAAATAATATAGGTCAGAAACTTGGATCTGCATTAAAAAAAGGAAAAGCATCGAAGAAGGAGTAAGTGAAGGTAAAATAAAAACTTTAATTTTTCTTATTAATTGATCTAACAGATAAGTTTGTTCAAAGATAATAGTAGTAACAATGTATTCAATTATGTATGCTTATGTATATGTATATGTCTTACGTATATACTTATATACCTATGCTTATATGTAAGTGAGGTGAATGACAAAAATAATACAGGAAACAGGAGGGAGGAAATAGGAGTATTTTATTATTATAAGGTATACTTGTGAAGTGCTATAGTGTTATTTGTAACTACACTTGGATTAGCTGTAAATGTATATTGAAAACTCTAGGGCAACCACTATAAAAGTAAAAAAAAAGAAGTAGAATTATTATACTAAGAAAGGAGCAAAATACAATCATATAAAATGCTCATTTAAAATGACAGAAGGCAGAAAAAGTGGAAGACAAAAATAGGAATAAGGGCAACAAGTAGAAAACAAAACAAATACGGTAGATGTTAATCCAACTGTATCAATAGTCATTTTGAACATCAATGGTCTAAATACACTAATTGAAAGACAAGAGGTTATCAGTAGATCAAAAAACAAGACCCAATTATATGCTATCTACAAGAAACCCCATTTGAATATAAAGACACGTATAGATTGAAAGTAAATGGATGGATTACTTGATTTTCAACATATGTAAGTTTTAGAAATACCATACAAAGTTAAATGAAAATAAATGCTTACAAAAAAAGAAAATAAATGCTTACAATGCAAACTAAGTAACTGAGAAAGCTTTGAGATGCTTGGTAGTATGAAAAATTAAAAAAAACACTTCAAATCATAATAATTGCTATACAAAAAGTAAATAGATGGAGAAAAATATACTATGCTAATACCAATGAAACATAAAGCAAGAATAGCTCTATTAATTTCAGACACAGCAGACTCTGAAACAAGGAAAATTATCAGGGATAAAGAGGGCATTAAATAATAATAATGATAAAGGGGTCAATTCTCCAAGAAGACATAATAATCCTTAACATGTATGTACCTAACAACAGAGTATCAAACTACGTGAGGTGAAAACTGATAGGATGGAGAAATAGATGAATCCACTATCATAGTTGGAGATTTCAACACCTCTCTATCAGAAATGGACAGATCTAGAAGGAGGAAAATGAGTAAGGACATAGTTGAACTCAACAACATATCAATCAATTGGATATAATCAACATCTATTAAATAACTTCATCCAACAACAGCAGAAAATACATTCTTCTCAAGCTCACATGGAACATTCACCAAGATAGACCACATTCTGGGTCATAAAATACACCTTAACAAATTTAAAAGAATAGCAATCATAGAATGTCTGCTTTCAGACCACAGTAGAATTAAATTAGAAATCAATAGCAGAAAGATAACTGGAAAATCCCCAAATACATGGAGATTAAACAATACATTTCTAAATAACACATGGGTCAAAGAAGAAAGGTCAAGAGAAATTTTAAAGTATTTTGAACTAAACAAAAATGAAAACACAACTTATCACAATTGGTGGAATGCAGTAAAAGCAGTGTTTTGAGGGAAATTTATAGCACTGAATGCATATATTAGAAAAGAACAAAGATCTAAAATCAATTTAGTTTCCACCTTAGGAATCTAGAAAAGGAAGAGCAAATTAAATTCATAGTAAGCAACAGGAAAGAAACAATACGTAGTAGAGTAGAAATCAATGAAATTGAAAACAGGAAATCAAGAGACAAAATAAAGGAAACAAAAAGCTGTTTCTTTGAAAAGATCAAGAAAATCAATAATCCTCTAGCTGGGCTAACTAAGAAAAAAATTGAGAAAGGACATCAATTACTATCAGAAATAAATGAAAGAAGGGAAATCACTACAGAGCCCATGGACATTAAAAGGATACTAAAGGGCTTCCCTGGTGGCGCAGTGGTTGAGAGTCCGCCTGCCGATGCAGGGGACACGGGTTCGTGCCCCGGTCCGGGAAGATCCCACATGCCGTGGAGCGGCTGGGCCTGGGAGCCATGGCCGCTGAGCCTGCGCGTCTGGAGCCTGTGCTCCGCAACGGGAGAGGCCACAACAGTGAGAGGCCTGCATACAGCAAAAAAAAAAAAAAAAAAAAGAAGATACTAAAGGAATACTATGACCAATTCTATGCTGACAAATTTGATAACCAAGATGAAATGGACCAATTTCTTGAAGATACAAGCTGCCAAAACTCACACAAGAAAAAAATACACAATCTGAATAGGCCTATATCTATTAAAGAAATTGAATTAATAATTAATAACATTCCCAAGCAGAAAGCAATAGGCCCAGATGGGTTCACCAGTTAATTTTACCAAACACTTAAGGAAGAAATTATACTAATTCTCTACAATCTCTTTCAGAGATTAAGAGGTGAAGGAATACTTCCTAATTCATTCTATGAGGCCAGCATTACCTTAATACCAAAGCCAGACAAGGACATTACAAGAGATATACAGATAAACATACCTCATGAACACAGATGCAAAAATCCTCAACTAAATATTAGCAAATAAATCCAACACTGTATAAAAAGAATTATAACCACAACCAAGAGGTATTTATTCCAGGTATGCAAGGCTGGTTCAACATTCACAAATCAATTAATGTATCCATCACATCAATAAGCAAAAAACAAAAACAAAAAACACCCCACACGATCATATCAATAAATGCAGAAAAAGCATTTAACAAAATTCAACACCCATTCATGATAGTAAACTAGGAAAGGTCTCAGTAAACTAGGGAAAGACGAGAACTTCCTTAACTTGATAAAGAAAATCTACAAAAGAAACCTACAGGTAACATATTTAACGACAAACTAAAAGCTTTCCCACTAAGATCAGGTACAAGGCAGGGATTCTCCTCTCACCACTCCTTTCAACATAATACTGAAAGTACTAGCTAATGCAATAAGACAAAAAAAGGAAATAAAAGGTATAGAGATTGAGAAGGAAGAAATAAAACTGTCTTTGTTCACATACAACATAATTTTCTAGGCAGGAAATCCAAAAGAATTGACAAAAAAAGTCCTGGAAGTAACAAGTGATTATAGAAAGGTTGCAAAATACAAGGTTAATACACAAAAGTTGATTGCTTTCCTATATACCAGCAATGAACAAGTGGAATTTGAAATTAGATTCAGTGCAAACCCAATCAAAATCCCAGCAAGTTATTTTGTAGGTATCAACAAAGTGATTCTAAAATTTGTATAGGGAGGGATAGATAGGCAGAGCACAGAGAATTTTTAGATCAGTGAAAATATTCTGTATGATACTATAATGATGGGTGCATGCCATTATACATTTGTCCAAACCTATAGAATGTACAACATTAACAGGGAACTGTAATGGAAACTGTGAACTTTAGGTGATTATGATGTTACAATGTAGGTGTGCCAATTGTAACAATGATTAACACTCTGGTGGGGGAATGTTGATAATGGGAAGGCTATGCATATGTGGGTGCAGGTGGTATATGGGAACTCTATGTATCTTTCTCTCAATTTTGCTGTGAACCTGACTGCTCTAAAAAATTAAAATCTTTAAAAATGTAGAGCATTTGAAAGGTTAACTTTTCTTTTATATGGGGGAGAGGGGACATAAAGAATTATTTTGTAGCTGAATTAAAATTTAAGAAAATTAATAAAGACTGAAGCACAGTCCCTAGTTTAGACTTACTTCAGGAAAACCTCATAGAGAAAGCCAAAGGACATATAAAACGGAATTATTCTGATAACACTTTTTATTATAGACTCAATTTCAATGTCTTCTTAGCTATTACCAGTATGGTTTTCTTTTAAAAATAATATTGAAATATGTACTATAAAAAACAATTTTACCCAGCCACCCCAGAAGCTCCAGAATGTTTACTATGACTTAACTTTTAGTTATAGCTTTGTCTTACCTCTTACTTTTCTGTTGGTCAGATTCTAAAGGGAAATAAGTGATGTGTATACAATTTGTTGGTATAGCCTAATTGGGAATGTAAGAAATTTTATTCTAGCACTGGGCTTGATCCTTGAAGAAGGTTTTCCTTCTTCATTTGCACGCAGGACTATTCCCTCATATAACCAGCTCCTTTAAAAATTCATTGATGTCAAGCATGGAGTGGTAAGTGCAACGTTTCTCAGTGATCATTTACATGTAGAGCTTAAATGATTGCATACTGCATATTATTTATTAAAAAAAAACTGGAGGGAGTTGGAGTTATTGTTTAATGTATTCATTCATTAAACATTTATTCCTGAGTGCTTATTATGTGTGTAGCTTTCCTCTAGATGATGGAGAAACAGAGATAACCAATATTATAATTGTGAACTGATGATACTGTACTTTCTTTAATAGTCACCAACTTTTCCTCTTTCCCATGTGTGACAGTAACGATACATACTACACTGACAGTTAAAAACAAAAACAGCTTTTCTCTGATTGAAAACTTTCAAATAGAAATAGAGAAATAGAGACAAAAGTAAAAGTCACCTGAAATCCTTCCCCTCTCCCCAGGGATAATCACCACTAACATTTTAGTGAACTTCCTTAGAAACTTATCTCTATACTTATGCATACATAAAGATGCGCACAGGCATACACTTAGAGTACATTGATGGGATCCATAGTCCTCTGTAATCTGCTTTAACCACTTAATGTTTTCATGGGCATCTTCAACGTTAACACAATCATTATTTTAATGGATACATAATATTCCATTGACTGGATGTATCAATTTAAAAATATGCCATGTTGCTGGGCATTTAGGTTTTTAAAATTTGTAGCTATTATAAATAATGCTGGGATCAGTAAATTTGAATATAAATTTTTATAACTGTACAATCATCATCTCAGAGTCCTTTCCCATAAGTAGAATTCTTAGGTTAGAAGGTATGCTTATTTTAAATTTTGATGTACAGCCAAATTGCCTTCCAGAAAATTAGCCTTATGAACTAGCAGTCCACAAGAGTGCCTGTTTTCCGATATTTTCTCTAACACTGGCTTTAAAAAATAATTTTGATAAAGATATTTCAATCTCCTTTTAACTTTCATTTCTTTGATTATCAGTGAGGTTAAGCATCTTCTGTGTACTAGTTATTCATAGCTCTTTTGTGACTTATAGTCAATTCTCATTATTCAAGGTAGTTATCTTTTCTAAAGTCTCCACTAACACTGAATCACTGAATACTGAACTATTATTGCTCCTAAGGGAAATGGAGGGTCAGGTTCCTGTGAGCCTCTGGTCATACGGTTTTCACCAACTGATCAATATATAAATTTGTTTTATGCATGTTTCTGGTTAACAGTACCTTATTTAATATATATTGTTGATCCATTAACGTTGAACTTACAGCACTATAACCTGTACCTAAACAAAGCTTATCTAACAGACGTATTTTCTCTGTAAGGCACATCACAGCCTTCCTGCACTTAAGAAACACTAGATAGCACATCAGCACTGCACCTGGGGGCCATCTTAAACAGTGAAGTCATTAACAAAAAAACATGAGAACGCAGAACATGTGGCATTAAATTGGCTGCAAAAAGCATACTTTGTTTACTGTCTGAGAGCTGAAACAAGAAAGAGTGTGCTCTTGTTGGACCTCCATCGAGACTGTGCACGTCAGGTGACTCAAACTGTTTGCCACTTTGGGCATGTCCTTGAACAATCTAAAAAGTGCTGCGAGTATTGACTTTGGGGTTACATATAAATTTTAGCAAGCAGGCAAATTCTCAAATATGGAATCCATGAGCAACGAGAAGTGATTGTATTCACTTCCTTTGCCCATTTTTCTACCAGGGTGTTTAGCTTTTTCTTATTGGCTTGTGTAGGCTATTTGCATATAAGGATAGCAATTTTATAAATATTTTCTCCAATTTTGTCTTTCTATTCTATTGCTAGTATCTGTTAGTATAGTGGCTGCTGACAGCAGTATCAAATGCCTTTTGAATGGGGAGGATGACACAGTGGAAACACAACAGTGGAAAAGGAATTTTATTAAGTTTCTATTGTGAATGTGGTTGGTTTTATTTTTACCTCTCTTTCACAGGCACACCAAATTCTGTCTGGGGATTTTCCTCTAGCACCTCCAAGTTATGAAAGAACCTGTAAGTCCAATCCCAAACTACCACTTTACATTCATGTTCTGCCTTTATTGTAATTATGATCTTTATCTGATATCTTCATCCATTCCAGAGTCTGAAGTCATTTAAGGCCTTTTGCATTTTTGCCTCCTTCCTCCCATCATGCACTTTGTTACGTCATTGCACGTACCCCTCCTAACTGTAAGGATGGTAGGAAGCAGAAGTAAACAGTGGGGGGATTCCCATAGAGGCACTGCTAGCAGCAGCTCTGAAAAAGAGTGCACCTGTGAAAAGGCTGTGATGGTGACAGAAGCTGGGGGTCGGGGTGGGAGGGTAGCATGTGTGTGTGTGTATATGTGTGTGTGTGTGTGTGTGTGTGTGTGTGTGAGGTAGGTAGTGTGTATGAACTATTGATTAAAAAATGGTTTAGGAATGTCTGTACAGTTCATTTATTTATACTATGATAGACTCTACCACGAGCACTTACACACTGGCTGGCTGTCTCTTCATGCCAGATGTGAGAATTAAAAAGCCAGCATCTGAGAACCTGACGAAGTACAGCTGACTAAGGAGAGAGTTCCTGAAGCATGTAAGAATCTTTTCACTTGTCACCCAACAGTGGATCCCTGGGAGTGTCAGTAATTTTGCACAGTGTAGCCGTGAGGGTGGAGAGGTGTGTGTGTTTAGAATTGGTGTGAAGGTAATCCACAATTTACAATCATGTGATAAATAGAAAAGACTATAGAAATAGGCTATTCTGATAAGCAGTCTTCCCCAAAGCATCATGAACATTTCTTGTTTAGATCTCTACAGTTATTTTGGAAACAAGCCTCAAAGAGGCTTTTAGGGACTGGAATTTCTCTCCTACGGTCCAAATTCTCATCAGTGACATCAGGGATTTGCTGGATTCCACCTCTTGTGAAAAAGGCAGTAAGTTCTCAGATTGTCCTCCCCTTCTGGGGACCCACCGTGGGTGCCCAGGGTCCTGGGCTCAGCTTCCTCATGTGCCCGTTCTGCTACCCAACATCTCCTGTCCCTGCTCCCCCTGACGTGGCCCTCCAGAGCAGGGGCTTTGTCTTGCCTTCTCAGACATTCTCAAAACCCAGTAATTTTTAACAGGATATGAAAATGGGATTCTTCTTATATCTTAAGAGTTCTGGCAGAGACTTCTAGAGAAAGAAAGAATAAAAACTGGTTTCTACAAGCACCCTACTGACTTCACCTCATTTAATATAAAAGTTACAACGATTTCTGCTATCCTATTTTGCTTACAAGATTTCTCTTTAAATTGACTTAAAAAATGTGGCCTCACCCTAAGTAATTATATTTACAATACCATGGGTTTGGTATGCTAGTTATGTGCATTAGACAAAAAAACCTGGACTTCTCTGGTGGTCCCTTGGTTAAGACTCCAAGCTTCCACTGCAGGGGGCATGGGTTCGATCCCTGGTGGGGGAACTAAGATCCCGCTTGCCGCACCACGGCGAGGCCAAAAAAAACCAAAACCTGACCATTAAAATAAAAATGTTACTCAACTACCATCTAACATTATCGTAAGAACCACCAGTATATATACATATCACTTTGGAAAATCCTAGTCTGTGGGCACCAACAGGCTTATCTGATAAATTTCGCTAATGGGACAGGGTTGAAACGGCCCACCTCCGTTCCCAGGTAGCTAATCTATTTAATGGTGGCCTTCCAGAAAGTTACCAGGTAACCTTCCTAGCACGGGAGGGCAGGGCTGTGGCAGGCAGTGGAGGGAGTTATGTGCGGGCATTTGAAGCTGGGCAGTCCACTGAATGTTTTATTATGCGGGCAGCCAGGGACCTCCCTTCCCTGTAGGGTTGATGCCTGCTTCTAGGAAGGGTAGCTGATTTCCTGAAAGTATATTTACTGCTAGCTGGCCTCCTGGGAGTTGCTTGGGAGAATCATGAACTATTGTTAAATAAATAAATCCCTCTTGCTGCACAGAGTTGTACTGATGCCAAGCAATTCCGCTGCCAGTGTCCGCAGCTGTTCCAGGGAACAGTTGCCTGTCTCTTCGAGGTGCTTCCCCGACCCCCTCCCCTAAAGTGAATTTTCTATACTCACAGTAGCTTCTTTTTAGTCAACAATTACCGACAAATTAATGACATTACATCCTGCTCTTGTTTGTACGGTGCAACAGGCTAAAAGTACAACACACACACACACACACACACACACACAGGCACACCCCACACAATTAATATGGGGTGCTTGTTTGGGAAGCCTTGGGCCTAGGGTTCTGAGTAAAGAATAAATCACAACTTGTAATTTATAGGCCAAGGCAAAAATCTTAATTTGAAAAAAAATAGGCATTATATTTGGGGGAATGGGAACAAGCACTGAGATGTAAAATGTACACATTCCTGCATCAGCAGCAAGTAGGGACTGAATGAGATTTTCAGCAATAAGTAAGGACTGAATGAAAATTTCAACCATCATTAACAGTATTCTCACTTTAAAAAGTATCTGCTTGGTGTCTAATGCTTTTGGTAACCATCTTCTGCATATTTATATTTCTGGGTCCTGTTTTCAAGAAGTTCATGATGTAACACTGGAAAGCAGAGACATCCACACCCAGGAATGTCTGGACTAAAGGGATGGTAGGGAAGACAGGGGGAAAAAAATCTTACCGCTAAAGGATGATTAAGGGGCAGTAGAGAAGCAGTGAATGGTTCGGTTATTGATTCCAAGAGTTCTTGCCTTTTTTTCCTCTCCTGCTTATTGATCTGGGCTTCCTGTCACAGACACAATACATGAAATAGGAAGGTTAAAGGAGGTGGAAGAAAATGCAGGAACAATCCCAATTCCTGCTCGTTACCGATGTCTTGGCAATTTAATTCCCAATTCTGTTCAAAAAAGTAACCTTAGCGTTTGGGCGAGTGCTGACAACCAGGCCATTTCTTTTTTCCAGCTTCGGGAACCATGTAATTCTACAAGCAAGACTAGCTCATCTGAAGACTCAGAAGCTGATCAATACTCCGTTTACAGTCTGGGAAGACCATTCTCATCATTTAGCTGAGTCGGAAAACGAAGCCACAAAGCTGGAGGCCCAGAGCTTGCTTAATTAACGCCTTTGAGGTATGAGAGGGCCCGGGAAGACCCGGACCCGGGCAGGTTAGCTTTCTTGGGCACTTGCCGGGGCTTCAAACGCCTTCATCCCTGTTTGTTTTTTCTCTTAAATTGGAAGAGGGGACAAAAGTCATCGTTATAATCATTATTAAAATTTCCTTTAAAATAAATACTTGGAACCACACTTCTCTGCAAGAACCACAGAAATGGTGGTGTGGCCCCGACAGCTGTCGTCTCCAGCGTCCAACGAGCCAGCCCCTTCCGTCCGGGGGTCCCGGGCCGGGAAGGGCGCAGGGGCGTGAGAAAGGCTCTTTTGTATTCAGAGCAATAGCCGGCAGAGCTGCAGCCTTGCACCGCCAGGTCTTCCTCCGCGCGAGGCGCCGCCAGGAAGCAAGCTGGCGAGGAGGGGCGGTCCGCGTCGCGGCGGGGGCGGAGCCTGGGGGCGGGGCGAGTCGCGGCCTTTCTCGCCTCGGCTCCCTCCGGAGTGCCCTCAAGCCTCCATAAGCCCCTCCCACGTCCCGCCCCGCCCACGGCCCGGCCCCTCCCCGCCGCCGTCTTGGTCTCCCGGCTCCTCCCGTGCGCTCGCCTCCCGCCTCTCCGCAGGTCCTCCTCCTCCCTCCAAGATCCTCCTACCCCGCTGGATCTAGTGTCCGGCCCCTTCTCCTGCTCTTTCTCCTCCGGCTCTGCGACCCTCCTCCCCCTGCATTCCCACCGCCATCCTCCTGCGCGCTGCCCCCGCCCGCGCCGAGCGCGCTGGAGGGAGGGCGCGGAGACCCTGCGTGCGGGAAGGCAACGTCGCTGTCCCGGGCGCGAAGGGCCTCCGCTGCTGCTGTCCCACCGGGGGACGCCGAACTACGTGTGGTTACGGAAGTAGCTGCCTCCTGCTACACCTCTTCCTCCGCGCCCGGCTCTCTGCCCGGTGCCCCGTTTACTCCCATTTACCAAGCCGTCCTTCTCTGTATGATTTCTGTTAAATAGAAAAGGTAATTAAAAGTCGCATACCACCCCTACATACCCATGCCCCCCCCCCCCCCCCCCGCCTTCCCAAACCTCCTAGTGGTTATTTTTGTTCTTTAGCCCAAGTTAGGCTAAATACCTTCCCGGAAAGCCATCTGGTCTGATTCCCGGGATCCCTTCGTATGGTTTTTTTAAGGTCTCCAAACCGTGCTTTGGAATGCTGCCTTGGAGCCACTCAGAAACCTTCAGGGTTTTGCCCTGGCCAGCCTCGTGGAGAGGATCTCGGGCAGAGGGAGGTGACGGCCTCTGTTGAAGGTCTAAATACCTAAGGGTCCTGGTCTTGTGCTGTAATTAATACGTTTTACTACTCCAAGAAAACACAGTTCTCTATGTTAATAGGTATTTATTCATTCTTTCTTTCAGTGTTTGTGTTTGTGTTTTTTTTTTCCCGGGATGCAAAGCATAGCTTAATAGAATACTCTTTAAATTCTAAAACCAGGTGTGAACAGCTTTACGGATGATTTTACAAAATAACCTGGCCACAGAAATTCAGTTTGACCAGAAACATTTATACGGTTGGGTCTACACCTTCTCCCTTTCTGTCCCCCATTCCTCTGCCCCCTAAAGACAAAAAAACAAATGTTAGCCTCTGGAAAAATATTCCCATACACATGGGTTGGGGTTTGTGGTCTAAGAAAAAAGGGAACAGATAGGTTCGTAGAATCATAGTGTTGTAACTGGAAAGTTCCTTAGAATTCGTCAAAAAGAAGTCTGTCAGTTTATTGAGGAGACTCAGAAAGTGTAGGGGTTTACAGAAGATCCCATGGTTTATGAGTAAAGGACTAACTGAGACCTGGGGCCTCATTTGGGGAGGAGACTGACGTCATGTGCTTTATCACATACAGAAAAATGACTGATCAAATTCAGTTCAGTGCTAGCACATTCCCTGTCTCTCTCTCCCCTGCCTTTTACTCTGCCCCACTCTCTGTCCTGCTCTGGGTCTTGCCTATTTGGGGAGTTACAGCCCTTTCTTCCTTCCCCTAACCTAGGCTTCACTCCTTTCTTTTTTTCTTTCCTTCCTACCCCCCCCCCACCCCACCTGAGCCCCGACCATGAGATTTTATTTGAATTTTTAAAATGAAACCAGGTGCTGCATAAAACAAAAGCAAAGTAATAGCAAGGAAAGACTATCCAACGCGTAAGGAATGTGCTGAGTTTTATGACTCAGGCTGTCCTGGCAAAGAGCTGCGACTTACACGGAGAGGTGGGTGGCACAGAGCGAGGACCATACATGGCAGCCCCAGCCTCCCCAGATAGGCATGATCAAGGCGGCCTGAGACTCATTGCACAAAACCAAAGACTCTTGTTCTGGTGAAACAAGATTTCCCAAGACTAGAACCAAACGATCATCAAATTTTCCCAGAGAGGCCAGTTCAGGCTGACATAGCAGAGGCCACCCTGAGGTTTGGAGGGGAAGGGAGCCCGGGCAGAAGGCCAGCCCTGGGAAAGAAACTGGCTTGGTGGACTTGGGCTAGGGTTTTGGTACATTGAAGAGATGAGTAAACTGCAAAGTGACATGAAAATTAGCATGAACTGTTGTGGAGACAATGGCTCCCGAGCTCCAGGTGGCAGGATTGCCACAGTGCCTTGGAGTAGGGGAGTATGACAGCGCTGCTGGGAGCCCAAGGGGGGTTTGCTCTTGGCGGAGGGTGTGAGGTGAAGAGCGCAGGAAAAGCGGGTCAGATGCTGGCAGGGTTTCTGGGGTGCCCTGCTTCATGCAACCAGGAGCGGATAAAAGCAGGAGTGGTGGACTTGACATGCACACTCCCAGACACCCAGACACACATCCTCACGTTCTGAGAATGCTTCTCCAGTGAGCAGAGTAGTGGGCTGAGGTGTACATTTTTTCTGTTACTAAGGCGGGCAGAGAGAGCTGAGAGCAGTAAGGAGCCGGTCTCACCTGGCAGAGGTGGTGGGAGGGGTCTGAACTTGGGTGACGTGTATCTTCTTGTGCTCCCTTCATCACACAGGCCTGGGCCGAAGGAGTCCAACAGAGCTTCCTCTGGTTTCCGCCACCCCATTGACGGCTGTCACTTTCTGAATGAGAATGAACCTGGACTGGCATAAATGAGATCTCCAAGCAGAGCCTCCTGGGAAGGAGCCTTATTTTTTCCTTTTCTTCTTTTTCTTTTCCTTTCCGTGGAATACCCGTTGAAAAGCTGCAGCGACTATTCTGTAATGGCGGGAAAAGCTCTGCTTAACTTTTTCATTAAAGTCTACTTACCTGGAAAAATAAAGTCTTTTAAGGACCATGACTACATAAATATTTATCGTGTGAAAGGCGTCGCTCTGGTTCCGCAGGAGAATGGGCTCCTTCAGTTTTATTTATGATATGACACTTGGGTGAGCGACATCTATCATCTGGGTCGGCCCTACACTCTGGTCCACTGAAGCATGTTTCTGGAGTGATTATGTCTGCAAATACTTGCTGTATTTAGTCCCTCTCTTCCCTTAACCCCCTCTTAGCCCTTTTAACTCCCCAAACCATCAAACAGCCAAGCTTATGGTCTCAGGAAGATTTGAACCCTAATGACAAGGCACAGGGGCTGGAACAGTGCTGTAGAAGCATTTGATGAGTTGGGAGGGAATGAGAGTGGGAAGGATGAGTTATTATAGCATCTCCACACTAAGTTGGTTTATGGGGCCTGTGTCTAGCAGGTGAGGGCTCTCAGCTGGGCATGATGGGTTTTGACAGGGGATGGCCACAGCCCTGAGTGATGAATGCAGATAGATCCTTATGAAACTTTCCTCAGTAGGGAACTTTCTCTGGACAGGATCTCACAGGCCCTCAGATCCGTCACCGTGCACCCCAGGGCTGTGAGGGCAGGGGTTGGTGGGAGTTCTATGACCTCAGCTGCGTCAAGGTTTCTGGTGTAACCCAAGTCTGCCGCAACTGGTCCCTGGCTGGAGGGCTGGAGCTGCCCTCCATCAGCTGTGGAGAAGGGAGGGCCCCCTCTGACTTCTAGCTTTACAGCTGCACATGGCCGCACCTAGGCATTCCAGGCTGGACCTGGGGCTCAGTGCCTGCCTCTGATCAGCTTGGCCACCTATTGTTTATCCTGGGAAGGGCCGGGTCTTGGCACAGGGGGCTGAAGTGTTGCCAGCATTTTATTTTTAGAGACAGGAAAATGTTTGCTTTTCAACAGCTGCTCTTTCTCTGGCACACACCGGGATGGCGTCAAAAAGTTCAAGCGAGAGATTCCAAGCCCTAAATTCATCGTGTGTGTCATCATAGGCAATAGCACCATAGACCTCTCAACAGAAGCCTTTGTGGAGCCTAAGATCTTTTATTAGCAGGCCTCTTGCACAGAGTGGGTCCCTTTGGCTACATCCTGGCAGCGAGAGGTTTCTAGTCCCCAGCCCTCATAGCCTGAGCGCCTAACGAGTCCCTTTTCGGTGCACCAGCTGGTCTGAAATTTTATAGTTCTTACTTCTGTTGAGCTCCTTCCCTACCAATTCATAATCTAGTCCAACTTGGCAGGCAGAGTAAGAAAAACAGTCTGCTAAACCTGACATTCATCACCCCTCCTCAGAGCCACTATCATTATCCTCATGATGATTGGTGCAAGGCAGTCAGCTTCCATGGCAAGAAGAGCATTACCACCCTCAGGAAGGGCAATTCCAGGTTTTATTGGAATTATTATTTGTTCCAACATGGTTCCTCTTAAAACATATTTTTGTAGGTCCTGTGATTGTGGCTGCTGACAGTTTATCTGAAAGCATTTTGTAAACTGTGACGACATATTATACAAAGGTAAAATGGAATGGATATAAAAGTAAAGAATTAAGTTGTATTTCCTATTTTTCTTTCTCCCCAATCTTTTCAAAAGTTACTTTTTAATTACAGAAATAAAAAATGAATATATTCTCCTGGATTCATTTTTCTTCTGGCTAGAGTACATTCTCTGGTAGGTTTTCCTTTGTTCTTCTCCTTTCTCCACCAGAGAGTGTCTGTGGATAATAAATTTTCCTGAGAATTTATTTTCATCTCCAGTGTTAGTTTGGCTGGTTATGGAACTCTAAGTCCAAATTCATTTTTCCTGAGCATTTCTAAGCTATTGTTCCATTATTTTCTTGAAACTTCTGTGGTTGCTCTCACTCTCACTCCTTTGTAGACTCTTTTAGCACTGTCTTTTCCACCTTGGTGTTCTGGAGTTTTATTATGATGTCTCTATGTGTGAGTTTATTTTTTAAGTTTATCCTCTTTGATACTGATAGGCTCTTTCAATCTGAAGACCCACACCTTTAGTTCCAGGATGTGGGGTGGTGAGGAATAAACCAGAAAGGTTAAATCGATGTATATAAAAGTTCTGAGGAGGAGAGAGAAGTGGCTATGTGGCCTGAACATTGGGCAGAACTTTAAGGGGTTCTAGAGAGAGTGAGAAGAGTAGGTTTGGAGGAGTTTGTCAATGAGGTGAGGAAAATGTCCTAAGAAGATCTTTAAGATCTTTGGATATACATCAAGAATGTACTCCCTTCTTTGGTGTTTTACTTGAATTGCTGTTAATTATATTTTTTCTGTGGGACTGTTTTTCTGGGATTTGATGCTGAAACTGAACCATAAGACTGCCTTGGGTTAATATGACTTATAGAAGACATGATTATTTTTATAAATTTTTAAGCAAATATCTTTGTTTCATTCTGTCTCTCTCTCTCCTCTCTGACCTTCCCCCACCCCGTACATGCCACGGTTTCTTCTTTTATATAATGAGGAAATGAAACTAGATGCTCCAAATTCCTGCCATTTCTCTGTAACTCTCATTCTCTCTCTCTTAATCATCCTTCAACTACCTACCTAAATATTCCTTTTTATGACGAATAGCTTACAAGAAGCATAGGCAAATAGTTTGTCCCCTCATTCCTGTAATCTAATTTGTCACTCAATGAGCTGTCCTGAATAGATCATACATTTGGACAAATGTGGCAGAACAGCGACCAAGCTTATAGCAGGTCAGGACCTTTAGCTTAAGGTCTGGTGTATGAAGCTCTGCCGTCCCCCGCCTCACCGCCCCACCCCCAGAAGCTTACTATTCTAGCCTGAGGAATTCATTCCATAAATTCTCTCAGTCCACCCATTGGAGTTTGTATGTGGCATACAGGAGAGAGGTTTAGGAAAGGCTCAACCCAGAGTATCTTTGAGCAAAGGAAAAGCAGAAGATGCAAACAAAATTATTCTTCCTGAAACATAATCATTGGGTTGGTTTTTACTTACCATGTGCGTGTCTTACCTTTTGCAAAGGACTACAGATAGTTATTAAACGTTTAAAAATATGAGGAATGCAGGTGTTGACATTGAGGTTCCGAATTCTCCTAGGAGATCTGGGTTGCATGGGGGCCGTTTCTTCGACTTCTAATATACACACTAAAGTGTTTGATGTGAAGAGACAGTAAGAGAAGAGAATGTAATCTGAATTACTCACTCTCCTAACTAAAAGGTAATTAGGGCTTGAGTAACCCCAACTACCACGTAGCCTCAAAACCCCTGACAGATACGGAGCTCCTCATTGATAGATGCTGGCATTCTCACTAGCATGTGAGACAGGCCTAAGTAAGTAGGAAAGCAGTATATCCTATTAATATCGTTTTGATGTGTCATGTGGCCCTTTTCAGATGACTCCATACGTAGCAATTGAACTTTGGTAGGTGGATGGCTGGTGGTCTTGAGTTAGGGCCAAGATGGGAATAAACTCTCAAGTACTGGAAGCCCATTGGGGTCGGCTCTGCTGACCTCCGTTATTCTAGACTGAGGAATTGTTCTTCAGAGATTCTCTAGGACTCCCCACTGGACTTGATTTGTGACATAGAGGAGAGAGATTTGGGAAGGGTTCCAACACAGCACTGATAGTCAACCAACAGTAGCACCTTGGAGCAAGTGAAGGCAGAAGATGTGAACAAAATTAAGCTCAGAGTCTTCTGAGAATATAGGGCAGGCAGATGAACACGGTCCGCATGGATCCTCAAGGGAATCAGGCATTTCTTCAAGCTGCCATCAGCGTTTCTTCTTTTCTGGAGTGCAGGGTTTCTTCCACTTTGTGTGCAACCAGTGTTCCCTCTGTCTCCAGAGACGGGGATGTTTTCCAAATTATAGATCTCCCCCTGCCTTCCTGCAAAAAAGTGACAGTGTGAGGTTTTTAAAACTGCATGAAGAACCATGCATTTACTTTATATTTTCAGGATTCTGTATTTTCAATTTTTGGTTCATCTATAATTGTGTCTTCTCTTTCCTACATTTTCCTTCATCTTCCCTCCCACATTTATGTTAAACAATGAATGCTCTATATATTTGCAGGTATATACTCTTCTGGAATTTGGTACCCAAGAAGAGAATCCAATTTTAAGGGGAGAGGTTCTGAAATAATCACTACCCCTTGTTTTGAAAATTTAAGTTTTCATATCATAGCATTTGTACAAGCTGGCCCACCTCTAGAGAAACACGTGATAAGTATCTAGCAGATGTCATGATGTCATTACTGCAAAGTACTCCCCTTAAAAACCCTTCCATTTTCACTTCCTCTGGATTCACTGCTTTAATGGAAGAGCCCACCAGGGTGACACATACACTTTGCTTGTCAAAGTGTGGTCTGTGAGGCCCTGCCAGATGGTCTCCTTCAGAATAAACGCTTTCAATATGATAATATTTATATTTGTGTTTCTGGCATGAATTAATAATTTTCTCATGATATTTAATAAGAAACAGATTATTTCACTTCCAGCTCATAAAACCCCGTACCTTTCTTTCCATTATGTCTGACGAGGGTTATTTTTTTCCTGTTGGTGAGCTGGCAGCAGGCATGGGGGGGGGGGATCACTGAGTTGTAGCTCTTTTAGCCCAGCTGAGTGGTGTGCATCCCAGAAGGGTTGGAGACCCACTGCTCTCCACAAAGGTGGGGTTTGCAACGCATCAGAAAATGACAGTCAGGGTAGCATGAGACCAGGGCTCCAACATAAACAATCACGTTTAAGCTTCAGGATTTACCCCTGAGGTCTAATCTTTTGGAATTTGGTGACTGAGTCTGTCCTCTCTGGCCATATCCATCACGTGGTTTTTTTTTTTTTTTTCAGTTGGGCTGCACTGCATGTGGGATCTCAGTTCCCCGACCAGGATCAAACCTGTGCCCCCTGCAGTGGAAGCGCGGAGTCTTAACCACTGGACCATCAGGGAAGTCCCTCCATCATGTCGCTTAAGAGACCTATCATATTCCTTTCTAAGCCTTCATCTTTTCACACTGGAATCCTTATTATTTGATCATTCTGGCCACAGTAGTGGGGGGTGGCTTTCCATCCCTTGACTATTTTTCTTTTTTTGCAATTCTCCAGACTCTTGTATTTAGAAGTACCACTAATTTTTACCCATGCAGCCCTTTTCCTGCAGATGTCTTTGACTGACAGAAACTGGTCCAGGCAGATAGCAAGAGCAGGGATGGTGTGAAGACAGACCACATGCACTTCACAGGATGAATTATACCAGAAATGATGAGGAAAATTGGTTTGAAGCACGGCTGGGATTGTAAGGTCAGCAGCTTTCTCTTCTCTTCGAAGGACTGCGAAGTAGGGATGGGGACAGGTTAGATCTCCCTGAGAGGGAAGGGATGGTTTGACATCTTTGGGCAAGTATGAGGCACGCATGATTTTTTTTTTCTTTCACTACCAAACTTCATACAAGAGTAGACTTTTCTCCTTGTCACCAGCTGCTCACCATCAATTCATTCTTTAACCTGTTGGAATTTGGTTTCCACCCCCAACCTGTCACTGACACTGCATCCTGAAAGATCACCAAGGACCAGCACATCGGTAAAGGCTGTGCAATTCAACCTTGGCCTCCTCAACCTTCTGTGGAATTGCATATGTGGCCCTCTTCCCGCGGCTCCTTCTAAGTGCTGTGCTTGGCCGTGACTTCTCTGATCGTTGTTCCTCGGTCTCCTGTGTGGCCTCCTCCTCCTGTAAAGTTGGCGTCTCCCAGGGTTCTGTCTTTGGTGCCTTTGTTGTTGTTGCTCTTGCTGCCATCGTGTAGCCACCTTCGCCGCTGGCTCCAGATACCACCATTGTGTCTACAAGTCTGATCATGAACTTTCTTCCGATCTCTAGAATACCTTCTTCACAGGCTTTTCTACCTGAGAATGTCCTGTTCAGAGAGGAAATTATTGTGAGACACCTGGCAAGGATGCCGAGGACCTGCGCCAAGATGTGAAGAGGGGAAATACAGGAGAGATTCATACAAGTCTTGGCAGATAAAATGAACAGGAATGTGATGGATTCGCGGTCCAAAGCAAGGGAGGAAGAGAAAGGAAGAGGAGAGACAGAAGGAGGCAAAGCTGACCCCAAGTTTTGGAGCTCGAGTAACTTGGAGGGTGGGTGTGCCCTTATTGGTCTAAAGAACACATGGCTAAGGGGCAGATTTAAGGGAGAACATGGTGGCTTCAGTTCAGGATATTTGAACCTACCACATCTCTCTGGTTCATTTTTGTCTCTCGAGTCCTCCTTTTGCAGCGCTGCTAGAATTATCTTCCTAAAACACAGGTCAGATCCTGCCATTCTCCTCCTCAAAATGTTTTCTTAGCTCTTATTAACTAGAGAGTCGTTTAGATGTTCAGGCTCCTTAACAAGGGATTCGAAGCCCTGCACAAGCTGGCTTTGTTTGGTTTCATTATAACCTTCTAGCACAACAGAACCCACCATGCAGTTTCTCACCTTCTTGCTTTTCCTCAAGCTGTTCTCTCAATCTGGAATGCCTTCCCCACTTTTCCCGCCTCTGAGAATCCTACTCAGCCTTCAGATTGCAGTTGGCATGCTCCGTCCCCCACAAAGCCTCCTGTCACCCTGGTTGGAAGTAGTCACTCTTTATTCAATATTTCTATAGCAATTTATGAGTACTTTTTCCTGGTATTATAATGCATTTGCTCAAACGTGCATTTCTTCTATGGGTTGGTAGATGTCTTAAAGCTAGGGAATGTATCTTACTTTATCTCTGTTTCTTACCAGCTGCCAGCACATGACTTTCCGCATATTGGTTGCTCACTTAATAATGAATGAAAAGGAGAGAAATTGGTCAAGGTTAGAGTGGAAGCGGAGTCTGGGGTTTGCGGGGAGAAGTGATTGGTCGGATGGGCTTGGGCTTGCTTTAGAACATGGCAACTGGGGTGGAAACTCTGGGTTGTGGAGAACAGATGCAGAGAATAATAATGAGGGAGGCGGTGGATTATGGGTAATGTGAGGAGCTCATATTTAAAGGCAGGATCCCGTGACAAAAGATCACATGTAAACACAATTTAGCCTTCCTCACAGGCAGACACGCCAAATTGTAAAGTCCTTCATCAACGGGAAATTATTATTCTGCCCATTTAAAAAGACACATTGGCCTCTTTGCATAACCAAGATTCCTGCATATTCAGTGATTGCTGCCATGTCTATTGTCTGATGCCATAAAGACACGGGACCTTGACCGATAGTATGGTGATGACCCATTGCTATGCCCGTTTATTTAATTGTAGAAAAGATGGGCAAGGGCATATTCTGATTAACGAGATTTCTTTGACCCTTAATTATTCTTTTCATATGTTACTCTTTCATCAACCTGTATTTATTTTCAGCAGTACAAAGGAAAAATGAAAAGTACTATCTTTTAATATTGTGAATTCCAGAATAAGAAAATTCATGGTCTTCCTTCTGGATGCTCTCACACAAATGCATATCTATAATGTTTATATCTGTACTGTGTGTGTTCTCTATGCAGTCTCTCTATGTTCTATGTAACCACGCTTAGCCAAATCTTCCATTAGTGAAAGGACTGCCAGTTGTGGGTTAGAGATGGAAAGAAACAGGTGAAATATCTGAATATTTCAATTTTCAGTCAGTTGTTTTCCATGAGGACAGATACCTCGCTGTTCAGCCCCAGCTTCCCCTGGGAGATACAAGTACAAAGAAAATGCCAGGCGAATGTAACTTTTTTTTCCTCAATGAGTTCCGGCTACCAACCCCTTTGCTGGGCCTGCATTCACGAGAAGTTGGGACCTAGGAGAGCCACCAGGATGCCTTTTGCTTGGGCTTGAGGTGGCCACCAAGTCTGGGGGATGGCCCCTCGCCGCTGGCCTCGTTCTGGGCTCTCACGGGGCTCTCCCAGGTCAACGAGGCTCTCTGAGGTGGGAGACAGCCCATGTCCCTGTCAAGTGATTTCCCCTTAATCAAGTCCTAGAAGGGCTCAATCTCATTAGAAAAATCAAAAAGCAAACCCCAAAGGAGGGAGGACTCTAAAGAGACTGCGCCATACAGGTGAGGGGGCCTTTATCTGCTTCTCATATGCCACATCTTCCCTTCCGTAGCGCCAGGACCCAACACTGCCTTGTCTCTGCCCAGCTCCCAGTGGAGGAAAGGAGAAGAGCTTCAAGCTAACCTAATAGGTTGGATGTGTAGCCAACGTTGGTTTAGAGGCTAAAGTGACGCCAACCTTTAAGCCAAATATGACCATTTTATAAGACACCTATTGTTCTGCGTCTCACAAACTCACCTTCTGACTCCAGCCTTTGCTGTAGCCACCAGCTACGGTCAGGTGGGATTGACAGCACCTTCCCTCGGCTTCACCAAGCAGCTCTTGCTTTCTGCACCACTGGCTTCTTGGCCACCTCTGTGGCTGTCTGTGGGGACCGACTCAGCCACTGCAAATCATGGGCAAAGCTGGAAGTGCAAGGGAGTTCACACTCTCTGCGGCTACTCCGGCTGCTTCTTCCTTCTCTCCCTTGGGCTGTCAATTCTGAAATACATTTACACAGCTCCGCCTGAGGTTTCCCAGACGGGTTGCATCCCAGTTGTTCACAACGATGACTAGCTCACCGATGTGCCCTGGGATTGGCTTTCCCCTCTTACTTGCTTCACTCATCCAGTTTCCCACCTTTATTTCTGGAATTTCTTTCCAAAATAAATGTCAGGGTTCAGCTTTTTAGTGGAACCCAGAAAAGAGAGAGAGAGAGAGGCTACAAATGCTGATTAAACCCATTGCATGGAGAACGTTCTAATAGACATTCTGTTTGAAGTGGGACATAAGGGGAAAGGGGACTTGATGGTCTGTTTTTTTTTTTTTAAGATTTTTTTTGATGTGGACCATTTTTAAAGGCTTTATTGAACTTGCTACAATATTGCTTCTGTTTTCTGTTTTGGCTTTTTGGCCACAAGGCATGTGAGATCTTAGCTCCTCGACCAGGGATCGAACCCGCACCCCCTGCATTGGAAAGCTAAGACTTAACCACTGCACCGCCAGGGAAGTCCCTGATGGTCCTTTGTAATACACACTGAGAAGTCTGTAGACCACTAATTAGGAATTGCAGTTAAATAAATATGAGAACACTGAAGCCAAGTGATGGCATCTCTTATCTAGAAATCTTTGAGACTGGAGAAACATCATTCTAGAATTCAGGCTGGAGGATGCCTAGATAAATTTCTCAGGTCCTAGCCCAGTGTTTACTCTTTTAGTTTTGCTTGTCTGATGACGGGGACCGATCAGTTATTTTCCTGTGTCTCTGTAAGACACATGGAGCCTTTCTATCCAATGGAAGCACCTGGAAGCTTTGATAATGTGCTTAGAGTTCTTGGGCTGAGAGTCTGTCTCAAAAAGTGGCAAAATGAGAATAGTATCAATATATTCTTTCATTATGTTAAAACTAAAATGTCTTTCATTACCTGTTAAAAGAAACCATTTGCTCTTCCCCAGAAAAACATCTGAAACATGGTCGGCAGGAGCTTAGCGGGCACAGCTGCACTTGAGGAGGTTGGAAGCAGGTGGTGGGAGAAGGAGGGTGCAGAGTTAGAGAGATGAAGATGGGCAGGGCAAGACCTTTCCATCCCCGCCTGGCTACCCGCAACTCATCTCACCAGATTAAGTACCCATAATTTGGTAAAATATGTTTAAGCCACGCTCAAGATGACTGCAGGGAATCCAAGCATGATGACTTGGTGTTTAATCAGAAGAGACACATTTTAGGCCTCCCAAACTCTGAAGCGGGCAAAAAAGTATTTTTAGTCATTGTTTTCTCCCTTAAGTCTGTTGTGGCTTGAAAATGTTGAGGTGTCATTTTTCGCTATAACTGCCCTGCAAGGATTCTGCTTTGCGACCACTTTTGCTTCAAAGACTACTGACTTTTGCTTGTTTAGAAAGAGTAGTGGAATCTGCGTATATTAGATGTTATCTGTTAGGGCGGAAGGGGTCTTAGACACCATTTAGTTCGATCTTTCTTTTTATAAGGTGCTTTCGAGTCAGACTTCAAACTCAGGTGATCAAACTCCACGGGAATGTCTTTTGTGGTTGGATAACATTATCTGTAATCCAGATATTCTCACTAAATAGGGCAGAAAGCCACCTGTAGGGGAAAATACTTTAGAAGTATGAACTGAGATAGATTCTGTGTTCTAGTTCTACAGTTCTATTGAAAACTGACAACGAATTAACTATACTTACCTTAACTCCATCAAAAAAGGAATCCTAAGGGGATACAGCAATTGATTTTCCTTTTCTCCTTTGCAGCTCCTATGAACATGAGCAGAATTTACATTTTCCTCTTTTACAGATCCAGCTATCAAGAAAGAATGATGGGGCTTCCCTGGTGGCGCAGTGGTTGGGAGTCCGCCTGCCGATGCAGGGGACGCGGGTTCGTGCCCCGGTCCGGGAAGATCCCACATGCCGCGGAGCGGCTGGGCCCGTGAGCCATGGCCGCTGAGCCTGCGCGTCCGGAGCCTGTGCTCCGCAACAGGAGAGGCCACAGCAGTGAGAGGCCCGTGTACCGCAAAAAAAAAAAAAAAAAAAAAAATAAGAAAGAATTATGAAGGGGAGAACTCCTACCTCATAAAGAAGAGGCCCTGATTGATAACCTCATATCATTCAGACCTTGGACGGGAGAAGAATGGGCCCTTAGGTCCCCAGAGCCACATTTTATTTACTCCAGGGCCTGCGTGATGGGTATTTGCTTTCTTAGTGAATTGTAATTACTTGCAAAATAAACCTCACTTTGAGTGGGATTCTTGTTTTGAGAGAGTTCTATAAGTAAAAGAGTGTTGGCTGGGGTCTCTTGAACATCTGTGGTTGACGGCTCCTTGGAATGGAGTCCGAATCCCAAGAGTATTCTCTGATCCTGCGATTTTGCTCACAGGTTCTAAGTCACCGTTGGGAAAGATTCCAGCTTTACATTCTCTGAGTGAAAAACTGATGAGATCTTGTTTATTTTGCACGAGCCCCCTGACCGTTTATGTCCCACTTCAAACAGATGAAATCACTCAGCTGCTGTCCCTTTCCGTCCCTCCCTCCCCTTTTGTATGAGCTCCTCCCCACGGACTGAAAGCACCGAGGTGACTTGATTCTGTGTTTTGGCCACTAAGGAGACGTGCCTTCCCCTGCAAGTCCTTCATGAGCCCCACGTGACCTTTGGCAAGCGAGGGTTCTAATGTGACGCCCTGACTGTGGGTACGGATGTACCGGTGCTCATCAAGCCTTGACATTTCTCCTTGTTCCCCTGTGACCAGCACTGCGGCTCTATGAAACGGTCAAGGATGGTTTCTGGTGTCCACCAAATGGGGCCAATCAGCTGTAGAGACGTTATAGAAAACATGGCCTTGAGTCTTCGCTTACAGTCTTATTTATTTAACAAGACAGTAGGAAAAGTATATATGATCTGGTATTAAATTCAAACAGGGGCCGCATAACTGCCTTGGAGTCCACATGCAGCGCTCTCTGGGTAAGTGAAGGAGGCGGATGAGGTCTGTCTTCTCATGGATGGCTCCCATCCCAGCCACTCCTCAATGCCACTGGAAGCCCATTAACAGGGGAAACAATTGCCAAACTGATGATTATTTTCTTTCTACTTCTGGCTTTTTTCACCCAAAGGGAAAATGTGAGGTAGGTGTGGAATCTAAGGGAAAAGAATACGTACACAAGATGAGATGCCATGCCTGCTGTAGTGCTAGCAAAAAGCCAAGAAGTCTGACTTACTTTAATATTTTCAATAAATACCAGCCATCCCCAAACAAAGTGAGTATTTGAATCAAGTGAGAGAACTTGATTCAATCACTTAAACACAGTTACTGGATGAACAAATGAAGGGGAGAATAGTGTCTGATAAGTGACTGGCCATTTTCAAAGTGGGTTCTCCTACATTATCTCATTTTATAAAAAGCAAATTTGATCTTTGTGAATGTTAGAGTGAAGCAGTTCATAATTTCTTCCAACAAGCCAAGGACGTTATACTTAGAAGCAGGCAAATTGTGAACCAGGCAAAGTATTCTCTTTTGCTCCTTTGTATGTTTCACCAGCCATCAAGGATTCATGGGGAAGTTCTCTAAGGGACAGAACTTTAAAATGGATTTAAAAAAAAGTTGTTTCAATGTATCAGTGTGCTTTCTCACTCTCTCTCTCTTTCTCTCTTTTGGGCTCAGTTTCTTTCTCTGGTACCTTCCTTTGAATGGGGAACTCTTACTTGCATTTGGATAGATTATTATTTAGCTTGCAAAGCATATCATTTTCCCCCTCATTACGTCTCACAGTTGCCAGACTTCATTAAGACAAATGGAATTACTCATCTGTTTCCCCCCCGCTATGGCTATGGGGTCAATAAAATGCTGTTAAGCAGGAGAGGGTAAGGCTGGTGAACACTTTTAAATGTCACTAAGTATTTTCAGGAAGGAGCCGGCCTGCAGCTGTACTGATTGATGGACATGCTCTCGATCCTAATGGCCATGAGTGATTTACATAATACCAGTTTGCGTTAGAACCATGGTTGTTCAAAACTTGCATTTTGCAATAGTTATAACTAGTAGTGGACACTTCCTGAACGTATCTAAAATACACTGAAATGTGAAAATCAGAACAAAGCAAGACAAAACCGTGAGATTAACAAGTAGCCAAAGACGGCACCCAAGAAAGAAAAAGAAACAAGAGTATAGCCAACCTTTTTTTTTTTTAATTAGAGTATATTATACTTCCAAACTGGATACACTAGAAATTGGCAATGCAACATAAGATGCAAAGGAATATACCAGTTACTGTCAAAATGACCCTGTACAGCCTTGTAATGCAAAAAGCTTTATACAATACAAATTTTCAGTAATGTACATAAACCTTGACAGTATGATCATCTGAACGTAATATGAGGAGTTAAAAAAAGGAGAGAAGAAAGTGCTGAGAACTCTAACTGCATTACTATATGGAAAAATAAGCTAGCTTTCATTGAAGAATGCATAGTGAAAACAGAATTGAAGTTAGTTGGCAGGTGACTATCTCAAAGACATTAGTGTTCTACACGGAAAGGATATCTATGGAATACATCCTTCCCTGAGTATCAAACTGCAAACCAAATTCAGGGGTACATATTACTTCGGTGGAGTCTGAAAAATGCTGTAGATTTTTCTTTATTAATAACAATAATAATAATATAAAAAGTCAAACAAACTCCAAACACACCTTTTCTCACTCAGAAAACTTTTATAATTTACCAGAAAGATTGATGACTCTTTCCAAAGTGCTAAAAAAGTTGCCCAATTACATTAAGCATGACTAAGTCATTCAAATACAAGTTCAGTGGCAAGCATCTGAGCGGCAATTGTCTCCTTCCGACACCCTTCTTGATCTTGAAAGTTTCACCCTAGGACCTCGTATTGCACAAGTGGCATGCTGTAAAATCCGCAGTTTTAATTGTCAGGGCCACCCTTCAGGTTTTTAACCTGCTGGTGCTCGCGTGGGATTCGCCCTCCTGCCAGCCTCTGTGGGATCACCATGGCCCTCTTTCCTGTCATCACTGAACTTGTAATTGTGAAAGCACATGATTAGCCAGGTGGCACATTCTCCATCATATGGGGAAAAGGACGTGACTTTAAAAAAACCAATCCACCCATAAGCCCAGTATTCTTGGAGTGTATCGTCCATAACTGTCTATAGTGTCTTTTACTGTGACATTGATATGGCGACGTTGAATGACGTTTCAAACGTGGCCAAGAACAGATGTCTCTGCTGGAAGATGACCCAGGGTGCGGGAGCTTCCTGCCCTAGCTGGCTCAGCCTCCCTGCCCCTGGAGACATCTCCTTAGTGTAAACAGGTTGCCAGGGCTGGATGACTGGCAAGGGAAGTGTAGCACACCTGCTAGGTCTGGGGGAGGAAGGGTGGGTATAAGGGAGGACCATGGTGTGGACAGAAGACTTCTGGACTTCTTCCTGTAGAACGGTACCAATCTCAAGGGGAGCTTTCAGTGAAGCAAACTGACTAGAGGAAGAAAATTAGGGATGCTTTTATTTTCCCCCGGTGGAATAGATGAAAAAAAAAAATCCCAACCCTAGGATAACACATGATGGAAAAACAGCAACGCAGTAAGAAAGCATTCCTCCTGTACACCAGTTCTTCAATAGATAAATAATATATAAACTTTTATATTCCAAACTTCTCATTATTATACAAAGCACATTTCTTCCTGCTCTTCAGCCTGTTTCATACTGGAAATTCTGTTGTCTTAAAAAATACAAGCCATTAACATGTTTAGCCAAAGATTCTTTTCCTTTTCTTCTTTTTAAATCACCCATTACTTTTTAAGAATAGCAAAGGGCTGTACAACCAATCCATATCTGCTTCTTGCCGCGATAAAGTGCTGCACATAAGTTGCCATTTTAATGACCACAAAATAAGAGCTTTAAATAAGTATAAAGTTAGCTTCCTAGCAGGTTATATCTACCAGGTGTTAACAAAATGGAATACAGAATTATTAATAACATGGAGAATACCGCTATAGCCTGACGATCTGCAAACACAATGGAAACGTCTCAGGGGCATAAACTGAACGGTAGGACAAAACAGCACCTTTTTGTTGGGTCGTTATATGTCAAAGAGGTTATGACAAAAGTTTCAAACATACAGTCTACTCTTTCCATAAAAAAGGTACATTTTCTTCCTTTTATTTTACTTTTCTTTTTTGCAGATGAGAAACAAAAACTAGTGCAAGACCAAAAGCACTGTGCAAAACTGCCATTTCTTTTTTAGTCTGAGCATTTATACCCAGAATTTATCCAAACCCCTTTTAATCTCCTTGGCTGGATTTATCAACCATAAAAATTTTCACTCATACAGTTTTTCTTTTCCTGCAAACAAATGGTAACCACTGACTTAATACATCACATACATATATATATATAATCTGCCCTTAAAAAAATGATGCACTGTGTGTGTGTACCATACACACTGCATACGTATGGACACACACACAAAACACACTTAAGTTTTGTGATGTTGGCTGCAGTGCTGCAAGCTATTTCTCCCAGATGGGGCTCTCAACGGCTCGCATCTTCCTAACCAGAGATGCGAGCACGAGGTCTCCAGGACTCTGTCGGAAATCTCAGGCAGCACTGAGATGTCTACCATTCCTTCGTCGCCTTAGCACCAGGCCCTACCACTCTGTAGCCACAAAATAGAGAGGGAAAGGTAATGAAGGAGCTCGGGGTGCGACTGTAGTGGATGCACCACCCAGGAGGGCCAAGAACGTTCATCCCTGTGAAAGAAGCCAGTACAAAGGATGTGCAAATGTTATGGCACACGACACACGGCTGTCTCTTTCCAAATCCACAAACGCCCACACGCCCCGTTCACTCAACAGAAAACAAAATGCACCGGTACAGAAGCTTACAAGTGCTGATTGCTATTAAGGACACTCTCTTTAGGGTTTAACAAGACGAATTTCCTTTCAAAGTACGGAGAAGGGCTGAGGGTGGGAGTGTGTGGCTGGGGAGGCATGCCTCTGAAGGTAGACGGATGCAGTAGGTCACCTCTCTGAAGATTGGATAAAGCAGCTTTCAGGTCAATGCAATAGGTATACACACAGAGCCAATTCTCTATTCCTCACTAAAGATATACAGTACACGTGGTCAGACCCGGGCGGGTCTGTAGGTTTTGCAGCAACGTACACCTGCTGGGGTTGTGTTTAAGTTTTGTGAGTTTTGTATTTTTGTCTCTGTCTCTTGGTTTTTGGTACAGAGCCCGGCTGCCCTCAGACAGTCTCCGCTCTCTCTCTCAGTCCGAGATAGGCGAGGAAGGAGTGTTTGGGGGACGGGATGCTGGGCGGCGCAGTCTGAGGTCGGGGAGGGTGGAATGTGAGATCCAACTGGTTCTTGGGGTATAACATCGTCAAGGGAATGAGATGGGCAAAATCCGAGTTCCGGTACTTGTCAAAGCGCAAAGGGGAGCCATTCAAGGGCAAGGCCTTGAGTGCCAGGTTGGGCTCGGAGCCGCCGCCACCACCGCCGCCGCCGCCGCCGCCGCCGCCATGGGCGGCCGACAGGGCCACGGTCTGCAGAGCCTGCGAGGCGGACATGACCGACAGGGGAGACAGGAGGTGGCGGGCGCTCCCGACCACGAGGAGCGGGGCCCCGGGGCCGGCGGCTTCCTTGGGGGCCGGAGCCGGGCCCTTCTTGTCCTCCTCGGGGCTGTCCGCGCTCTGGTGCTTCTTGACGTGGCGGCTGAAGACGAAGGGGTGAGTGGTCTTGAACAGGCACTCTTCGCAGCTGAAGGTCTGGCGCGGGGCGTGCTTCAGCTTCTTGTGCAGGTTGAGATTGTCCTTGCGTTTGCAGCTGTAGCTGCACTGGTCACAGTGGAAGGGCCGCTCCCCGGTGTGCACGCGCACGTGCTCGATGAGCTTGTTGGCGGTCTTGGACAGGTAGCCGCACTGGTCGCACTTGTAGTGGTTGCCGAGGCGATGCTCGCGGGTGTGCGTCTCCAGCTCCAGCTGGTTGGCCTTCACCGTCTGGCAGATCCGGCACTTGTACTCCATCTTGTAGTGGGTCTTGAGGTGGCACTCCATGGCGGCGGGGCGGTTGGTGGAATAAATGCAGAATGGGCACCTGTGGGCGGGGGGCGGGGGGGAAAGCAAGGACAGGGGAGGGTCAGCCATGCGGGCTCGGCGGCCGCCCGGCTGCTCCCCGCCTCACCAGCCTGCCCTCGGCCGCCCTCCCAGCTCCGAGGCCCGGCCTGCCCCCTGCCCAGCCCGGCCCTGCCGCCTCCTGCGGGGGCGACGAGGACCCTCTTCTGGAGCCGTCCCTCGGCCTGCTCGGGGTCTCCTGGCTGCGCCCGCGGACGCCGGCCCCCAGGAAGGGGAGCAGAGCCAGTGCGGGAGGGGGCGCCCGGCTAAGCTGTTCTCCCCTCCGTCCTCCCCGCCCGGCCCCTCGGAGCCCTCCCCGGCCCCCCCAGTGGCCTCGGCCGAGGGCTAACCCTCACGACCTCCCCTCGAGATGGGAGCAACACAGAGAATCGACTTTTCATGCACCACACCAAGCACACGCAGAAAGGCTAAGAGTTTTGAAGAACAGCTTATAGGGGGAGAGCTACCTCCAGCAAACAGAAAGTCGTAGGGGTCAGAATCGTGCTGATGAAAGGGTGGTTAGGACGAGAAGGCCTGGGTGTGTGTGTGGGAGTGTGTGTGTGCAGATGCAGAGACCTGTGCTCCTAAAACCTGCCTCCTACAGCCCTGGGGTCTCCATCAGGGAAGGGAGGGGAGGACCAGGGGCGGGCTCGGCAGAAGGAAGCCCACCCACCAGCCCGGTTAGGAATGGGGGATGGCGGGAGGGAGGCGACTGCTATCTGGAGCTTGAAGACATTATTAATGCGTTATTAATGATTAATGTTATTACATCATGGAAATAATCATCATCCAAAGGGATCATAAACTCTCAGCGGGCAGGACCGTCTCCCCCTTTTCTTCTGCGTTCTCTGCAGTGCTCGGTAGAGTACTCAGCACATGGTGGGCGCTGATTCATTACTGGACTGGTCTCTGCAAGTCACTTAGGCAGAGTCTGTCTAGAAGGGACGGTTTCAGTCCCAGCTCTGCCACCTTATCGGGCTGGCTGTGCCCTGGGACAAAGCCTGGGTCTCTCCATCCTAGGCAGTGAGGCTACGCTACCCGCAAGCCTCCCGGCTGTCCAGAGGGGCGGGGAGAACAGAGAGGGCAGGTTTCGCTCTGTAGAAGCTGCCGGGCTCGAGTCGGTGGCTGATACGCTAGCTGTAGCCTGTGTGTGCTCTCTTTACCAAAAGAATGCAAATGCAAAAGTGGCTGCCTCGGCTCTGGCCCGGCACCTGCAGGGCAGGGCCAGGGAGTGAATTGTCCTCGGAGGGTTTGGAGAGGTTTTCAGCAGAGCCCAACACACCCAGTGCCCGTGCGCTGCGCCTCAGCACCAAGCCCGCCGTTAGCCTCGGAACCTCAGCTCACAGAAGAGTGCACACGAGAGAAATATAAAGCCCATTCCCAGGTCAGGTGCACACACAACCCCTACGCCAAGCTGGGCCTTACCTAGAGGAGTCTGAAACTCACCACTGTCCTGAGCTACGGCAAAAGAAAAATAATAGTATAATCTTATTTGATCTGCATTATGAACAGGATATAGAGTACAAGCAGTCCCATCACAGAAAAGCAATTTAGACATCGGCAGTCTGTTTCACGTTAAGGACATTTCTGTGACCCACGGCTCAGTCTTTCCTTCGCTGCTCAGGCAGAGTGCTAAGGGTTTTCCGTGCTCCCGTTACTTATGGTAAAGACACTCTCTCAGGCAAATTAGAGCTCTGATACGGCCAAGGGAAAACAAAACAAAACAAAACAAGACTCACTGTACAGCCAGAAGGCTTTAGCAAGTTTTTCAAAGTATTCCTCTACTTGGTCATCCTAGAACATAAACTATTACATAGGGGACCATTAGTACTGTACGGGAAGTGTCTGTACCCGCAAAAGCATCAGCGTTCACTCTGCATCCTCCCCAGTGGGTCGGAGGCTCGGGACTCCTTAGGTTCCCGAAGAAAGGGGGCCTAACTGGCAAAGCCACAACTGGCAGGGGCCGCGGGTAATGGGTGTGACTGGGCTTCTGGGCAGGGCAATGAGTGTTAGTCTAACCACGGAAATACATGGCTTTTTTTTTTTTTTTTTTTTAAACATGAGTACACAAATATTTAGAAAGGGACAGTGGGAATAAACCAAATCAAATTCCCAAATAAGCTCGTGCTAGGCATTTCCCATTTACTGGTGGTCGGGAATGATAATCGCCCCTCCCCCCATCCCATTTACCCACCCCTCCCCCTCCCACCTAATCATCCCCAAGGGTGAAATAAAATGGGATCCAACAGTAGGTGCTGCTCCTCTGGGCAAGTTCTTGAGGAGGGTCCCCCTGACCCGGCAGGAGCCCGGGGAGTTCACCTGCAAGGAGCCCCCCCGACTCGACTCCCAGGCTCCTTCTGGGTCTCTCCACCCCTCACCCATTCAGGACAGTCATGCCACTTCTCTGGCAAGTTGTGAGTTTCAAAGATAAAAATGTTTAAAAACAAAAGGTTTTTTGTTCTTATATTAAGTACAATGTCATTTTTCATTCTTTTAATAACAGGATCATTTCAGCTAAACATGAATAATTATGCTTTGAAAGTGGTATGTCTTTCTGTGCCCAGTGACAGATGCTTTTCTCTTTACTAGACCATGAGTGCCTCCTGAACAGGGACTCTGATTTCAGAACCACTGGGAAGATTAAACTCTGATTGTGCTCGGACGTACATTTCCCAAGGGTGGAAATTATATTTTATTCCTTGTTTGCCCTTTAGCACCTATTATCAAGCCAGACACACAGTGCATTTGATAATAACGGATGGGTCTCTCTTCAGACCAGAGGGCTTGTTGCAAATATTGGTTAATGATGATGCTCATTGTCTAGGTCTTTGGGGATCTGTGGAGAACATGTGACCGGAAATGTCAGATCTCACGAAGCCTACACCAGGGAGATCCCAATGCCAGCTCCTGGGAAGGCGTAAGGCATATGTGCAGGAAGACACGAGGCACATGATCTTTGCATGAAAAACGGTGCCTCTTGCCTGTTCACACTGGCAAGGATCCGATATTTGGGGGGTGGGTGTGTGTATGGGGTAGCTGTAATGCTTATTTAAAAGACTTGCGGCAAATCATCTAAAAAACAGAGGATGAAGTGCAGTGTCAGTGTAATGATTTACACCTGGGGACACAAACCCCCAAGTCCCTTAAAATCAAGTCTGAGTGAAACTCAAGCCGTGTAGGATGGGTCTACCCTTGCGTGCCTGTGCCAAGCTGCTTCAGCAAGTCGTCTTGTGAAATGGAGTCTCCTGCTGATATCTGCCAACCTCCTGGGGGGCAGATCTAATTCCTATCCAGCTAAAGGCAGCAGAGGTGCCTGACTAACCACCCCCCATGCCAAGCCCCCCTTCTGCATGACCCCAAAACCTTCAGGGGAGGGGATGGGGTAGGGATGGGGAAAGGGTGTTTAATAAACAACACAGTAAAAGGTTCTGTACTTGCTTTCCTTACTTGAGCCCACCGGTGGGGACAGTGTGGCATTTCTTATGCTCCAGCAGCTGTTCGGGGGTCTTCATGAACTTGTGGCACACGTCACACTCAAACATCCGGGTGATGAGGTGGATCTGCAGATGGCGCTCAAACATGTTCTTCGTCTTGCAGACAAAGTTGCAAAAAACGCATTCGAACCCTGAAAGGACCGAGGCTGGGTGTACGGGTGCATGGGGCAGAGGGACAGGAGGGCAGGAGTAGGGCAGAGGGACAGGAGGGCAGGAGTAGGACAGAGACCCCCCACCCACCAGCTGTACCCTTCCAGGCACCGTTCCCTGCATCTCTGGGCTAAAAGGTGTTAAACATACAGCTTCAGAATCAATGTCACACTCCCCATCTTTCCACCCCATATACAGATGCCAAGCAAGCCAAAAAGCACACGTAAATTTTAGATGCTACGTACTATACTGTTCCCAGGCCTAATATCTGTTTTCCAACATCACTTCTGTCAAGGGCTTATTCTCAAGACTGGGTCATCCCCCCCAGAGTGGGTAGGGTTGAGTAGACCAGCCCACCTCCTCCCTTACCTTTCTCTGGCTTTTCCTCACTATTCAGTGAGGGCTGGCTCCCAGGCACGACAGAGATGACCAGCAGGTTGTTTCCGCTCTTGTTTTTCTGGGAGCTGTCTGAATCGTCTTTGCTGTTGGCTGAATCACTCAGAGCTGAGAGGGAGGATGAAGAGGGGCTGTTTGATTCACTGGGGGTCTTCCTGTCTTCCCCTGAAAAATGAAACAAACAAACAAACCCAGGTCTGTTATTTAGGAGATGAAAACCCTAGAATAATAGCAATTATGGGTGGGGGATTTGGGGCCTCATGTCTACATCGTCATTCAGGGAGCACAAGCTGAGGTTTCCAGCTCTCCCAGTGCTGGATCCCAGGTCCCAGTCACCTATGGTGATGACACTTGTGGTTCTCGGGCCAAGAGTAGATACTCAGTTGGCAAGTGTTTATTGGAGTCTTATAAGAATTAAAATAAAATGACAACAATAGCTAAGATGAATGTGTTACCAAGTTCTAGAAACTTCAGATGCATTAAATGGGTTATCATGCTTTAAATGCGCTATCTCATTTTCTCCTCTCAAAAATCCAATGAGGCATGACTATTATCACCCCCATTTTACAGACTAAGGAAGGGAGGCACAGCCAGGTTAACATGGCCTTGGTCACGTGGCTAGGAAGTGGTGGAGCAGAGATTTCACTAATGTCCGTACTCTTCATCAGGGCACTGGACTCTCCCTCAAAACCAGGAGTAAACAAGTCAAGAGGCCATTGAAATCTAGTGTCAGGAGACTTCTGCTACCATGCAAGATGGAGTGTCAGAGACGGGATTTACCATTGCTATTTATCAACTGACAAAAAACAGACAAAATTTATCAAACAATAGTTTTCACAACATTGGACATGAGGCAATAAAGAGGAGTGACCCCTGAGAGAGAGGAAAGAAAACAGGCAGGCTCTAGGTTTAACCTGCTTCCTGCCTTGAGAGATTTTACTTTCCAGACTGCAGTACAGGGTTGGGGAAGGGCCTGGCAGACTCACTGAGTTGAGGAGATAGAGCTGAGGGTCTGAGGAGATTGGACGTTGCAGGACAGAACACCAGAGAGGAAAGAGCAGCACAGGAGAGGAACCCGGAGACCTGCAGAGGGTCCCTCAAGGACCTTCAGCAGGGTAGGGGTCAGAGCATGTGTGTGAGGAAACTACCCAAAGCTAGAGGGAAAAAAGCCATCTGAAAGGCTTAGAGAACAGTGTCTGTTTCCACTGGCCAAATTAGAAAAACTTATAATTCCCAAGGCATTGAGTAGAAAACTGAGGAAGATCTTTGAATCGTGGGTAATGATTAGCCCTCCATGGAGCACTGCGCCAGACCTGCCTAACAAATCATAAAAGCAAGACCCCAAAAAGATCAAAGTTGCCAAGTAATTAACTGAATCCTAAGACAAAGGTCAAGACTATTTATAGGGATATAAAATGTACAGCACCTGACAAGGTAACAATCACAATGTCTGACATCCAAACGAAGATTATCAGCATGCCAAGAAACGAGAAAACACACCCCAAACGAAAAGAATAATCAGCCAATCAAAACTGACCCAGAACCGACAAAGCTGTTAGAATTTGCAGACAAAGACATAAGAGCCGTTATTGGAACTGTATTCCACATGTTTGGAAAGTTAAGTAGAGACATGAATGATATAAAAAGATCCAATCCAAATTTCTAGAGATGAAAATTACCATGTCTGAGATGAAAAATGCACTGGATGGGATTACCAGCAATTTAGACATGGCAGAAGAAAAGATTAGTGAACCTGAAGATATAGCAATAGAAATGATCTGAAATGAAACACAGAGGAAAAAGAATCACAAAAATGCAAAGGGCATCAGTGAGCTATGGGACGCCTGCAGGTAGCTTGATATAAGTTCAACTAAAGTCCCTAATGGGGTAGGGAGGGCAGAAAAAATATATGAAAAGGCCAAAATTTTCCCCAATTTGAGGAAAACCACAAACCCACAGATCCAAGAGACACAATGAACCTCAAACATAAAGAAATCTATACCAAGGGACATCATAATCAAAATGCTCAAAATGAGTGATTAAAAAAAAAAATATCCTAAAAGCAGCCAGAGGAGGAAAGCTACTTTACGTGCAGAGGAACAAAAATAAGCATGACAGAAGATTTCTCACGGGGAGCAACGCAAGTGAGAAGTAGTGGAGTAACGTCTTTATAAAGTACTGAAAGAAACAACTGTCAACCTGAAACTTTATACGCAGTGACGATATATTTCAAAAATGAAGGCAAAAGAAAGTCAAAAGAATTCATCACCAGCAGACCCAAATTACAAGAAATGTTAAAAAAGAATTCTTCAGGCAGAAGGAAAGTGACACCAAATATAAAAAAATGGATCTACACAGAAAGAATGAAGAACACTGGAAATGATAACTGCATGGGTAGATAGATGAATTTTTCTTTCTATTTAAAATCTCTTTAAAATATAATAAAAGTAATTTTGTTTAAAAAATAATAACAAAGTATTATAAGGTTTATAATAGGTAAATGTATGACAACAATAACGTAAAGGCTGGGAGAGAAGAAGTTGTTGTGATGTTCTTATACTACATATGAAGAGGTATAATATCACTTGAAGGTAAACTGTAATAAATAAAAATGGACATTATAAACCCCAAATAACTGGAGAGCTATCCATTGTAAATGTTCAAGAGACTCAGTATTGTTAAGACATCGATTCTCCCCAAGCCAATTTAATCCAATTAAGCCCATAGTTTTAGGCTAGGGTTGAAAATGTAGGGAGACTGTGCTTCCATTCCCTTCAAATCAACCAATTAAGTAATCTAGTGATTGTAAACTCTAGAAACAAAGTTCCTTTATTAGGAGATTAAAAATATAAATCATATTTTATATATAGGCATAAAAAATCCAGAAGTAAACAAAACTGTAATGGTGGCTACATCTAGCATATGAAATGATCAGCCTTATGCCTGTTTTCTTTTATTTGGGTTTTCAACATTTTCTGGAGTGACCATAAATTACTTGTCTAATTAAAAAAAATTTGTAAAAAGAGGAAGGGAAAATATTTACCGGCTTACAATGTTTTCAAGTCCAGTTCCTGTCAGAGCTGCACTTATGCCCAGAGCATCCAACCCTTACTTCAGTTGACAATTTTAATTTTCCTTTTTATTTTCCTTTTTGGGCACGCCCCACGGCATGGCATGCAGGATCCTAGCTCCCCAACCAGGGATTGAACCCGCATCCCCTGCATTGAAGCTCGGAGTCCCAACCACTGGACTGCCAGGGAAGTCCCACGTTGACAATCTTTAAGATCTTGTTCCTTAGCAGAAGTGAACTTGGTTCCTGGACAGACAGTAGGTGATCTCACTTACTGACCCACGAGAAGGGATGGAACACGCTTTTAGGATACATTCCTCCCTTGGTAAAAGGAGAGCCAGCACCATGATTGCCAGTCTCTTATCTAAATATTGAACCAGTTCAGTCACAGTTTGGAGACAAATAGAATATTTTCAGTGGGGGCCCTGAGTCCCTGACATTGCTTCACCAAATCCATCCTCTAAGACTAGTCTCATTAACAGAATATTATGAGTGATTATTTTAAATGAGTTCTTAGAATTAAAACAGATAATTTTAATTACCATCTTTAAGAATAGCTTCAAGTACCCTCAGGCTTACGGCACTGGGGAGAGCTCCCTAAATTAATACATGTATAAATATAGAGGTGCCGCGGCAAATGCTCTGGGCTACAGCATGGGGAAACAGCCCAGCCCACGCTCTTTATAATCCCTCATCTACACAGCTTCCTCTCCCCTCAGTTCACATCTCCCCTCGCTGTATCTGTAGGGAGTGAGCCAGGGTGCCCTTGTCAACCCAATCCAAGGCTTACTGCAATCCAAGCCATCACTGATTTTCAGCATCGCAAAGATTTTTGGTGAAGGACACCTGTGCACAGGTAATGCAACCTCAAACACTGGGACAGCCAATTGAAGAGAACGTTAAAACCCTAAATATTTCGTAATTTAAAATGACACAAATTGAGAGATTGAGACCAGAAAAAAGTACCCACCCTCTTGCTGCCTCAATACAAACAGCATTACATTTTTGGGGTTCTTTTTTTATTTTTGAAAAAGTAAGCATTTTTATTTTAAAACTGTTGTTGTTAACTGCATAGTGGTTAAGAATAAGTATTTAAGACAAATATCACATGATATCACTTATATGTGGAATCTAAGAAAAAGGGTACAGATGAACTTATTTACAAAACAGAAGTAGAGTCACAGATGTAGAAAACAAACCTATGGTTACCAGGGGATAAGTCGGGGGAGGGATAAACTGGGAGTTTGGGATTGACATATACACACTACTATATATAAAATAGATAACTAATAAAAACCTGCTGTCTAGCACAGGGAACTCTACTCAATACTCTGTAATGACCTATATGGGAAAAGGATCTAAAAAAAGAGTGGATATATGTATATGTATAACTGATTCACTTTGCTGTACACTTAAAACTAACACAACATTGTAAATCAACTATACTCTGATAAAAAAATAAATTAAAAAATAAAGAATAAGGACTTAAGATCCAGAATACCTGAGTTTGAATGCCATCTGTTCAACTCAGTAGCTGTATGACCTGGGACAAGGTATGTACTTTGTGCCTCCATTACCTCATCTAAAAAATGGGGACAATAGCAGCACCTGCCTCATATGTTTGTGGTGAGGCTCAAATGGGTTTTTACATGCAAAGCACTAAGGACGATGCCTGGCTCATGGTAAGCATTATTGAAGAATATATTATTATATTATAAAATATAACATATAATATTTATAAAATATAATAATAATGATAACTAACACTTTGTATTTTCCCATGCTGTTTTATACACCTGGCAGACAGCTGGTGCTCAAAAAATTTATGAAAATAATTATGAATTAATACTTTTAAATGATATTATTATATCCATGGGGTAAACTTATCCTACTCTACTTATTTCCTTAAAATTGCATTTGAAGTTAAAATTAATATTCCACTGGCTGGTTTTTTTTTTTTTTTTCCCCTACAGATAAATTCCCAGAAGCAGGATTACTGGGTCACAGCGCATTACATTTTCAAGGCTTTTGGTATATACTAATTAGTTTTCAAAAGTTCTACCACTTTGCAAGGCCATGGCCACAGGCGGATCAGCAGCTTCTGGTAACAGTGGGTAACATTATAAGACGTGCTCCTAACTTAACAGGTGAAAGATAAGCCACTTTTGAGTTTTAGTTTGACGGCTAGCGAGGTTGAACATTTTCCTGATGTTAAGTCATTAGCTTTTCTTTGTTTTATTGTGACTTGACTGTTCATGTCCTTTGTGAATCCTTTAATTGGAGACCTAAAGTGTTTCTTACCAGTTTATATGAATTTTCCATGTTGTAAATAGATTAACATTTTGTCATTTTTACAAACACATTTTTTTTCAGACTGTGGGTTTTTCTTTTCCTTCTCTTTTGCTTTGCTTTTGCAAACAGGAGAAATTTTCCTGTGTCAGATCTCTTGATTCTTCTCCTTCGTGATTTCTTCTGTCACTTAAGCTTGTACAAATCCTTCTCACTCTGGAAGTTTGAAAAATATTCTATTTTCTTCAAGCCTTTCTAGGGGTGATTTGTAAACAGGGATTGGGTAAGTCATGTGGCATTTATTTTGGTGTCAATGTGGCGTGACATACAGATGGTTGTATTTTCCAAATAGCTATTCAAATTCCTCAATGCCATTATTGCAACATTTAAAGACTGCAGCAAAATTTGCATTTAGGAAGCACCAGAGGGAATATTTTATCTTGCCGATGTTCTCTGCAGGGACAAGGAGCCGTGGAGGAAGAGAGTAAGGGAGAGTCACTGAAGAAACACTAAACAGAGGACAGTTCCTCAGATACCCGCTCAGCACTTCATTCACAGGGTGCCTCGGGTAAGAGTAGCCAGTAAGGAAGTATGAAGAAGGATGTGGATTCTAAGAGAGACTGAGTAAAAATCTGCTGTTCATTAAAGCTCATCCCGTAGATCACAACTTTACTAGGTAACAAGAAAGCACTTCAGATCTCCTAGGGTACTGAAATAAAAGATGCCCATTCCTACGACAGGTAAGTCAAATGAGGGAACAAAGGCTCACAGAATTAGAGAATCTCAGGCCTGTCTGGCATCTCCTACTCATTAAAAAAACTCAGGGAACAGATGGAGGCCCAGAGAAGTTAAATGAGTTCTTACATTCCCAGAGCTATTTACAGTAACATGGGGTCTAGAGCCAGGATCTAGAATTCAACGTGTGCTCTCCTCCATCCCAAGTAACGTCTTCCACATAGAGTACAGGCAAACCTCGGAGACATTGATGGTCCGGTTCCAGACCACACCAACAGAGCAAATATTGCAATAATACAAGTCACATAATTTTTTTGGTGTCCCAGTGCGTATAAAAGTTATGTTTACAGTATACTGTAGTATATTAAGTGTGCAACAGAACTATGTCTAAAAAAACAATGTACATAACCTTAATTTAAAAAGACTTTATTGCTAAAAAAATACTAACCATCATTTGAGCCTTCAGCAAGGCTTGATCTCTTTGCAAGAGTAACATCAAAGATCACTGATCAGAGATCACCGTAACAAATATAATGATAATGAAAAAGGTGGAAATATCGCAAGAATTGCCAAAATGGCACACAGAGACATGAAATGTGCAAATGCTGTTGGAAAAATGGCACCATTAGACTTGCTCGACGCAGAGTTACCCCAAACCTTCAATTTGTTAAAAAAAACCACCCCAAACCTGCAAAGCTAAATAAGGCAAAGTGTAGTAAAGCGAGGTATGCCCGTATATACATAAGTTAGTGGACTCTAAGGTCAGGCAAGGGCCACGTTTCAGTAGTTTTCTTACTTGGCGTGCACATGTGTGTGTAGATGTGCTTGCACACTTATAGTCATTCACTGGATGAAGGCTTACTCCCCACCTACACTGTGCAGCCACTGCTCCAGGTGCTGGAGACACAGCAGTGCCTTACATAAGCTCCTTATTCTCAGGAATATATATTGTTATCTATATTATATCGCATACATACTGCTTTATATCATAACTTTGCAATTACACAGATTACTGATTACAGACGTAGGCTGACATATTTTGGGTTAAATTCTAACCTCAAAGCAGCAGCTAAATACGAGAAACCCAAACTGTGGGGCCATAAGCTTATAACTGGGGGTCAGCAAACGATAACCCTTGGGCCAAATCTAGCCTTGAGTTTTTGTAAAGCAAGTTTTAGTGGAACACTGCCACGCCCACTCATTTGCATATCACATAGGCTACCACGCCCACTCATTTGCATATCACCTACCGCTACTTTCCATCCAATGGCAGAGTTGAATTGCAGTGACAAAATCTGTATGGCCTGAAAAGCCTAAGACAGTTACTATCTGGCCCTTACAAAAACCTTGCTAGCACCCCTGGATTATAAAATAGGATAGAACCTTATTCCTTAATAGCAGCAGCACTAAAAGCTTCTACTGTGTTACAAAAGAAACTTCTTCAATGCATTTCACTCTGGGCTGTCTGTGCTAACAAGCAAGAATGTTCTTCCCAGCTAGAGCAGGGGTCCCACCATCTCAGAGGGAACAAGATCTTCACCGTGTTCCCTGTGGCAATTAGGAGGTCAGTGACTTTGCGTCGGTTGCTTGTGAATGTGAAGTTTCCAGTGATGACAATTAAGTGGTTCTAAGTCCAACATCTTTCCAGCCATATGGTTTCTATAGTTTCCTTGAGGTGGGGTGGAGAGAGCTGTGGATAGGGGAGGGAGGAGAAAAGTTCTCAACAGGGTTTAGGCATACTTTGGGGTGGAAAGAGTTAGAAGAAAGGAAGTGTAACAGACAAGAGAAAAAAAAAATCTGAAAGCCAGTGGAAATAGAAGAGAGGCTGGCCTTTCCCTCCACTGGCTACTCCAGAAATGCTGAATTTCATTTGTCTCCACGTGGGTTTCCCAGCTCACCCGCTGCCCACAGTGCTAACATGGTTATGGTGAGACAAGTGACTGTAAAAACGGCACCTCCTCACTCAGCATAACGGTTCTCTGCAGACCTCCGAGTCATAGCTGCTCCACTTACTGACAAAAGCAAGCGTTTATTGTTGCTGGTACCACGGAGCCAAAGCGGCCAGTAAAGCACAGAGAGATGCTTCTCGGCCGTGCACATTGTCAGCACAACTGCCAGGGAATTTCCCCTTCCCGAATCCTTCAAGGGCCGAGGATGCAAGGGGCTGATCCACCGCCCAGGGCTGGCAGTCAGCAACGTGAGCTCATGACTTGTAAGCAAAACGCAGGGGGAGCTCCTCTTCACTGTCACTTAATGACGCCACGCTGGTGTCATTTGTAACCATTACTTGGGAGAGGACGATTGCGTGGTGAAGTCCAAATGTTGACATCATGAAATGGATGAAGTTAACCAGTATGGCCGGAGCTTTATAGGAAAGGAAAAGTGCTGGCAAAGTCTTGGCTGCAGGCTAGAGAGCCACTGAGTTGTTTCAGGAGAAGCTGGCTTTCTTTGCCCCTGAACAGAGCCGCCATGCATCATTCTGGAGGGGGTCAGGGCTGCAGTTTCAGGGAAGAGGGGCAGAGCCTGCAGAACTAGGTGCACAGGGCTCTGGCCCCACAAAACAGAAAGGGGCAGCCCTCTGCCCAGGGTTGCCTGGGGCTGTCAGAACAGCAGGGTCACAGAGAGTGGCTCTAGCATGAAAGTGTTCTGGTCTGAGTATCTGGAGTCACTTCCTGGTTGTAGACCTTGGAGAGAATACCTGACCTCTGTTAAGCTTCCGTCTCTCACCTATATGGTATGCCCACGATGGTACTGACCCCAGAGGGTTGTTCTAAGACTTCAATGAGATCTGGGGCACAAAGGTGCAAGCCTGGGGCGTCATAAAAGCTCCATGACTGTTACCTACAATGATGATATCAGGATGAGGAACAAGCAAACAGCCCTCACCTCTCCACCGCACCTGAGCCGGTGAACCTGTCAGATGGGCGAGGCGTAAGCCGGGCCAGGCAGTGGCCTTGTGGATACAGAGGGATGTGGCTCTGCTACCCTGAGAAAGTCCCTCCTTCGGGAAGGAAGTGTCAGCGTCGCATGGCGATGAGGACGCCCATGCCAGGTGGGGCGGCGGGGGATGGAGGAGAGACGGGTGAGAAGGGCAGACAGGGAGGGTCACCTGTGTGCTTGGTGCCGATGTGCGCCTTGATCTCCGTCTCCTCCATGGTGACGAAGTCGCAGGCCGTACAGCAGATGGAAAACATCCACTGTTCCTTGTCCACATGGAGTGACATGTGGCTGACAAACTGGACGTTGAGCTCCGTCTCAAATCCGCACACGTGACAGCTGTACGGGACGAGAGAAGAGTGAGCTTCTAAATGGAGGCTACCCAGTTGCACGCGGTACACTCCGAAATCTGGACCTTGACACGTGTCTTCCTCCCACCAAAAGGCTTTGCGTTAGAAAATTCCTTCACTTTCTGGGACACCTCCGAAGTGGTCACTGTGCCAGACAGGCTGAGTGCCAGCATGATGTAACAATCCCATTCATGCTATAACTATGCTAAATAATCATAAAGTTAATTAAAAATTACAGATTCCAGATGCTGTACATTAACCTAACTGACTCCTTCGGGCCAAGAGATGCGGGGCAGCCTTGCCAAGATATCAGCGGAGCTGGTGCGCTGATACACTCGGGCAGGATTCGAGAGCAAGCCTGAAAACTCGGGATTTTATAGCAAACAAACCAAATATTGATTCACGGTTGAATATGGAAGAGAAACATACCATTCCAGGTACTAAAGGATAGCACAGCCAGGGGAAAGTATGCAATACTTCCAGGGCTATTCCCTCAGGGTTCTCAGATTCATTTCTCCTTAGGATAATTCTCAGGAAGCAGCAAGGTGCTCAGTGACAAAGGTGGGAGCTTCCCAGCTGCCCAGACCTCACAGCTCATCACCCCTGAGCCCTGCCACTCTCTGGACTCCGCTCCACAAAGCCACCTCTAAGACCTCCACCCTTTTAATTAACTCTCCCAGGGCCACCCAAGCCAGGAAGGAGTCAGTGCCACACAGGGTTCAATCCAAGCAAAGCCAATATTGAAAGGAAGCTCAGCCCTGTGACTGAGAAAAGACACTTTGTCACGTGTGCCCTCGCAGATGGGCAGGGAGTGTTCAAGAAATTCTGGGCAGCCTGGACCAGCAGGTTCCACTGGCGCGCTCACCTGTAATAATAAGGGTGCTTCTTCCCATCACTGCCTTCAGAGGTGACGGCGCTGACGATGTCCTCGGTGTCCGTACTCACCAGCTTCACCGAATGGACGGTCAGGTGCTGGTTCAGGTTTGCGCGGCACTTAGCAGCATACGGGCACAAGTGGCATTTGTATTTTCTTTCCTCTGGGGGAGAAGGGACAGGAAAAAACCCAAACCACTCTCAGAAATGAAATCCCAACACCTTGCCAAAGACCACTTAAGGGTATCAGGAAAGGAGGGTTCAAATCTCATTTCCAATGGGGACAAAGGGAACACTTTGGAATTTTAAATATCTAAAAAGTCTTCACGTGGCAGGTCGCTTCTGCTTTCAGACTTTCAAAGATGAAAGAAAGTTCCGGGGCAACTGGACCACCTGCTTTTTCCTGGGTACCTATAGGCCCCTCTTCCTGATAACGTGAGCTCCATGCAGGCTACAAGAATAATTTGTGTGTGTGTGTGTGTGTGTGTGTGTGTGTGTGTGTGTGTGTGTCCAAGCCCTGACATGTGTCAGTCCAGGGTGGGTGCTGAGCTGAGGAAGGGGATGTGATCAGCCTTCCCAGGACTGGTGTGTAAGAGAAGCCCCTCATTTTTCCTAAGCTCCAGGCCTGAGTTAGCCAAGAAATAAACACTAATGACATTAAAGGGACTCCAGATGACATAACTTAATTGGAAATTTTCATGCTACAGAAATAAAATAAAAAACCTTTAGTTGATTTCTTAATAGAAACCCTTTCATAAAACTGACGATGTTTCAGGGCTGTTTCCAGAGTGGCATTCTGAATTCATTTGATTAATTAAGGAAATTAAAGGAGCAGGCTTTGCTTTTAGGTACAGATCAAGGTAACAGATGGTAGCAGAGGAAGGAAAGAACAACTTCCTTTTCTATCCTTAGTTCTGAATTTGTAATAGTGGGCTCACCTTAAAGAAAACACCTGTCTTATCTACATCACGGGAAAGAGTGTGGAAAAAAATTTGTCTGCAACAAAATGTAAGGCATCATTATTGTTATAGGTGGTCCCCAGCATCCGAGGTGCTGGTGGCCTGGGCTTTGCGGGGTTGGGGAGGAGCCCTACGGTACAGATAGAAGAGAGTCTTTTCTTTAGAATTTGTGCATTTGTATTAATAAGTGAGGTTGTTAAGTTTTGGTGTTAAGGTTATGATTTCTTCATAAAGTGAATTGTTGAGCTTTCTTTTCCTATCATTTGGAAAAGTTTAATAATATCAGAATTTCCTAGTCTCAACAAGTTAAAAAGAACCCAGTTGGGGGCTTCCCTGGTGGCGCGGTGGTTGAGAATCTGCCTGCCGATGCAGGGGACATGGATTCGAGCCCTGGTCTGGGAAGATCCCACATGCCGTGGAGCAACTAGGCCCGTGAGCCACAACTACTGAGCCTGCGTGTCTGGAGCCTGTGCTCTGCAACAAGAGAGGCCGTGATAGTGAGAGGCCCGCACACCGCGATGAAGAGTGGCCCCCGCTTGCCGCAACTGGAGAAAGCCCTCGCACAGAAACGAAGATCCAACACAGCCAAAAATAAATAAATAAAAAAACAAACCAATGAACTGACATTAAAAAAAAAAAAAAAAGAACCCAGCTGGGAAAGTTTCTGGACCTGATGCTTTTATTAATAGTATCTCCATCATCTTTCCAAATTCCCCTTTGGTAACTGATTTACTTAAGTACCACCACCTCCCCCCTACCCTGCTTGGGTCAATTTTGGAAATTTTGCTTAAATTATCTATGTCTTCTAAAGTTTTCAGTTTTTGTTTTTTTTGCCATAGAGTTGCCCTTATTCTCCAATAATTCTTTAACAGCATCTGTATTAAGAATGAGCCTTCCCAACCTAAATGTCCATCAACAGGTGAATGGATAATGAAGATGTGATACATATATACAATGGAATACTACTCAGCCATAAAAAAGAATGAAATCTTGCCATTTGCAGCCACATGGGTGGACTTGGAGGGCATTATGCTTAGTGAAATAAGTCAGACAGAGAAAGACAAATACTGTATGATATCACTTATATGTGGACTCTAAAGAATACAGCAAACTAGTGAATATATCAGAAAAGAAGCAGGCTCACAGATATAGAGAACAAACTAGTGGTTACCAGTGTGAGCGGGGAGGGGCAATACGGGGAGGGGGAGAGGGAGGGGGAGGTGCAAGCTGCTGGGTGTAAGATGGGCTCAGGGATGTACTGTACAGCACAGGGAATAGAGCCAATATTTGGTAATAACTGTAAATGGAAAGTAATCTTTAAACATTGTATAAAAAGAATTAGGCTTCCTTTTTCATTGCTAATTTTGAATATTTCAGCCTCCTTTTCATTTCCCTTTTTTTTTTTTTTGCTGTACGTGGGCCTCTCACTGTTGTGGCCTCTCCCGTTGAGGAGCACAGGCTCCGGACGCGCAGACTCAGCGGCCATGGCTCACGGGCCCAGCCGCTCCGCGGCATGTGGGATCTTCCCGGGCCGGGGCACGAACCTGTGTCCCCTGCATCGGCAGGCGGACTCTCAACCACTGCATCACCAGGGAAGCCCTCTTTTTCCTTTCTTAATCAGACTTAAAGTGATTTATCTATTTTATGGTCTTCTTCCTAGATTTTGTTCTTCTACGAATTCTTTAATATGAGTGCTAAGTTCCTTTATTTTTGTTTTTCTTCCCTTCCAATTAAAATGTTTAAGTCTATAAACGTCCCGTGGACCAGAGCTGTAGCTATTCATTCCAGGTTAAGGATGAATGTTCCCCTTTCATTCCTCTTAGATGTCTAGAATTTGTGATCCTTTCCTTTGATACAATTAGGACATTTTATGGCTCCTTGGTTATTTTAAATTTCATTTAAGTATGCTCAGAGAATGTGGCTTATAGAACCTCTACTTTTTATTTATTTATTTATTTTTTTTTTTGCGGTACGCGGCCCTCTCACTGTTGTGACCTCTCCCGTTGCGGAGCACAGGCTCCGGATGCGCAGGCTCAGCAGCCATGGCTCACGGGCCCAGACGCTCCGCGGCATGTGGGATCTTCCCGGACCGGGGCACAAACCTGTGTCCCCTGCATCGGCAGGCGGACTCTCAACCACTGCGCCACCAGGGAAACCTCCTCTACTTTTTTTAACATGTGAAAGTTTTCTTTGTGGTTAAGTATATGACTAAATTTTGTCTTTAGTGGTTTAATAGTTAAGATTAAAAATATTAAAAAATATATATATATAAAAAGAAATTAATCTTGCCATACTAATACTGTCTTGCTTTTTTTAACTTTGTGTGAGATACAAAACTTTTATTTTCTTTACCACTTTGTTTTGTGTTTCCTGTAAATAAGACACATTTGAATTTTTAACAAGGCTGATCTACAGTGTAAAAATTGAAATAGTTCATTTTTTATTTTCCATCTTGCTTTTTGTTTGCTATTGATTTTACCTCACTTCTTATTGTCCTTGCTTATTATTGCTGCATTGATTAAGTTACTATTTATTCGGGTTTCCGCTTCCCAGCACTCAGAATCAACCACATTTCTCCATTATTATATGTAAATAAAGACAGAGACTGTTTCTCCATCAAGGTGCTCTTTTCCCCTCTGCTTCCACCTACCGCAATGAGATGAATCCAGTAAGATGGGGTGCAGCCCCATGCCCTGCACCCTCAAGGTGACAGCAATAAACTCCTTAGAGTTCAGTAATTTTACCTGAACACACCTAAAAATGTGTATCTTTTCTCATCCATCATCCTTGAACTCAATGGACCCTTTCAATACAAATAAAAAACCCTTTCCAGAGCCTTATTTGAACATGCCAGGTAAAATGGCTTGAAAAGGTCCGGATAAAAACATTTCTACCACTTCCTGATTTAATTCTCTTAGAGACACAGCTTCCTGCTCATGGAGAAGCTGGTGGTCCAGGGAGGGAAGGCCCGGCAGGGAGACCCTGACTCACCTGTGTGCAGAGACAGATGTCGGGACAATGTCTGCTGTCGGCCAAATACTTTCCCACACACGTCACAGGGAAAAAGCTGGTCGTTGAATTTCCAAGAGGGCAACCCATTTCCTGCCTCGAGGACTATCTTTTCTGTTTCTGGGCCAAAAGAACAAAGCAGCATGAGGAATAAACAAGGCAACGTGAACACATTTCAGTTTAGTCAACATTCAGGACTTAAGCAAAGACTTCCTTCTGAAGAATGTGGCCCGTAAACTGCAAGTATTGATAAGTCCAAGTAACCTCTGGTCTTCACGCTCAGCTCCTGTCTCTAAGAAGGCCATTCTTGAAAGCTGTGGTGGCACATGGATTCCAATTTTAGTCAAGTCTCCCGTGGTTTCTCTCCTTCCTCACTGAAGGTTAGTGGACCTAACCCTCCAGCAGGTTGACAGCTTGGTTTAGCACTGTGCTCGGTATACAGTTGGCACTCCACAAATAGGTGCTGAATGAGTGAATGGTTGAGTTGCACGTTAAAATTCCAGAAATGCAGACTCTCGCCACCAGACAGTAAATCAAGGGGGCCGAAGCTCAGATTCTGATGTAAAAATAGATGCTTCCATCTCTTGAAAGGAAATACACTTTCACTGCCCTTTATGAAAACAGACTTTGCCCTATTTTCTGGGTTGTGCAGAATCCTTAATGAGGAACTTAATGTTACACAAACTCAGGGATGACAACTGCATACTGCTGGCTATGGTCTGAATGTGTGTATCCCCCTGAATTCATATATCGAGACCCTAGTGCTCAAGGCTGTGGTTTTTAGAGGTTGAGTCTCTGCGAGGTGATTAGGTCATGAGGGTGGATCCTCATGAGTGGAATTAGTGCCCTTAAAAAAGAGGCCTCATGGGGCTCCCTAGCCCCTTTGCCACGTGAGGACACAGCAAGGTGTAGGCAGTTTGTGTCCTGGAAGAGGGCCCTCACCCGACCATGCTGGCACTCTGATCTAGGGCTTCCAGCCTCTAGAACTGTGGGCAATACATTTGTGTTGTTTATAAGCTACCCAGTCTATGGTATTTTGTTACAGCAGCCTGAACGGACTCAGACACTACTCCACATAAAACTCCCTAATGCAAGAGTACACAACCAGAATTTCCCCCAAAGTCTCATCATATTAGGGAAAATGACGAGAACCACAAGGTCTTCTGTACCTAATTCATAGCCATGAATGATCTAAGTGGGCGTTAATACCTTCTCCTGTCATCTTAAAAAGTTTTTATTTTCTTGTCATCATTCATTGAGTTACCTTTAATTTTCTCACGCTTATTTCTTCTCCCTGAACTGTAATGGATTCTACAAACATTCCTTCTACAGTAAGATAAGGAGAGAGATGACAGACTACCAAAAAGAGGGAAGGGGACACTTCCACGAGGACACTTGTCTGGGCCACTAATAGGGCTTTTGGCCTCAACTCTGAAGAGAAAGACAAATAACTGACTGAGTCAATATCTTGTCCTTTACCTCAGTAAATTCTTGTGAATGTTCCTACAGCACGGTAGTGCTTTATAGAACCAGATACCACGTGGAAAGAACTTTTCATAAAAACCAAGCAGATGAAAACATTCAGACCACTGGGCAGAGACAGCATCAGAACAAAGAATTTGATTTCACACAATTTGGTTAAAACTGCTTCCCATATACAAATACAGGCTTCCACCTGGATCTGGGTGAGTCAGCTGGATCAATTTTCATTTGAATTCAGGCTTGCCAGATAGTGTGATCTCAGGAAAGAAGTAAATACGAATGTATGTTTGGAACGGGGTGGGGGATTGATGATGAAATTGCAACAATGTTTGCTGTGAGGCACCTGCCAGCAATCCTAACACTGATAAGGCACATTTATCGATTTACCTGTGTTTGTTAAACGTAACTTTTTGGGCCTCAGAGAGAAGAGCTAGTCTTCTTATTAGAGTAGGAATGTGTGACTACAAATGTCTTCAGGGGAAGGGGCGGAATTCTGGGGGAAGGAAGGTGAAAAGGGAGGTACAGGGCTCTGAGATGTGCGGACAGGAACCACTCTCAGACGACTGCCCTTGAGTCCAAGCCATGGGCATTTCCACCGCACGGCGCAAGACGGTATTTTAGCAGCTCCTTTGAAGTGTGTAATCAAAACAGTGCTTCAAAGGAGGATGATAGTAATAATTATAAGGAGAGATCAAGAGGGTACAGGGTCTTCCAATACATTCACAACAAGAATGAACTAATTGGGTCACAGACTGCAATTAAAAAGAAAGACATCTCTTAATAATATTAGTCACACGCTTGAGACATTGAAGCATCATGAAAAGTCCAATTTCCCTCCAGTGGCCTAAAAAATGGTTTGAACCATGAAGGCTGTGCTGCGGGCAAGCAGAAGGCCCACCTGCAGCCGCGGAGGCAGGAGAGGCACCACGGGGGCGGCCAGGCTTGGTCAGCCACACCCCTGGGCTTGGACCCCAAGGCTCACCCCGCTTGCTGTCTGCATTTGCTACGGCCGCCCGTTGTCATTTCACACGCAGGAGCAAGGCAACCCGGCCATAGGAGCCTCATCCCAGAACACGACTTTGAAATCACAGCGGGGTGAGGCTGGAGGTGGAGGTGCAGGGGCGAGAGGGGAATTATTACTGCCTAAACAAGTACTAAAGTAAAAGGCCTGCTCTTCTTTTCCCGGAGCTGAAATGGAGCTCAGCAGATGCTACGTTCTCCCACATTTCCTGGAGATGGTGTCAGCCACATGCCATGGGAGAAAAACACAGAATTTTTTGATTCTTCCTGTCTCTGTGTATGTACCACCAAAAGCTGTCCATCTGGTTCCAGAGTGATATCTGAATGTGATGGACACCCAGCAAGGCCAGGCTTTAGAACGACCACAGCCTGCCTTGTGGAAGCTGGACTGGCCCCATCACCGTGGAGGGCTGCCAGCTGGGACACCGGCTCTCCAGGAAGCATTCTGGAAGACAGCAGCACACTCTGTCTGCAGCTCTTGAGGATCGAAAGTTGCCAAAAATACTGAAAACTATTTAAATTGTGAACCTATTGATAAATGTTTATAAAAACAGATGCGTAGGCCTGTACTAATCTCTAGGCGTTAGCAATACAGACTAAGCCTACATTAAGCAAATCACTGCACGGACAGTGGCGAGTGTCCCCAGGGTGTGCTTAAAGCTCAATTCATAGTCACAGGTACTGTTCTCCATCTCCTTCTCGGAGGAACCGAATGCACTGGCCTGGTTACCTCTGCAGTCACATGCTACAGGTTTAACAAAAAGATATCACGATGTGATTTGTGTGTGTGTGGACACTGTGAAAGCTAAAATTGCCATATTTTAATGTAAAGGTTTCCTGTTCTTTGATTTTTGATAAACTTTGGAAACCAAAAAAAAAAAAATAAAACAATAACAAAAAACCACAAAGACCTCAAAGATCTTTCTGGAATCCCACTGCCTTAACTGAGTCATCATCACTCACCAGGACTTGCAAAAGCCTCCTAAAGAGCCTCATGGGTACCATTCCAACAGCCCCTCTCTCAATTCCAACAGCCCCTCCTCACGGGTTCCAGAATGATCTTTCTGAGGCCCAGGTCAGGTTATGTCTCGTCCTGTGTTCTAATGGCTTCCCCAGGCCAAACTCCTGTGCATGGAGCCTGAGGTCCTTCATACTCCGGCTCCAACCATCTCCCCGCTTCAGCTCCCCACTTCACCTCCCACCATCCAAGGGCTCCGCGGAGTGAGCGACTCGCCTTTTCGGGAACAAGCTAGTGCCTTTGGAGACGTCAGTGCTTTTGAACAAACTATGCCCCCCCCGCCAGCAGCCACTCCCCACCTTGGCACCTCTTTCTGCACACAAACTCCAGCTCATTTTCAAGCGCTATCTCAGACTGCATCTCCTCGGTAAAGCCTTCCCAAGTTCCCCAGGTAAGGAGTCGTTTCCAATTCTCTGTCCCAAAGCACTTTTATGAATGCTCTATTGCACCACTTTACCTGTTATATTATTTATTTACGTATCTTCTATATTATATGCATTTTTTTTTTTTTTTTTTTTTTTTGCGGTATGCGGGCCTCTCATTGTTGTGGCCTCTCCTGTTGCGGAGCACAGGCTCCGGACGTGCAGGCTCAGCGGCCATGGCTCACGGGCCCAGCTGCTCCGCGGCATGTGGAATCCTCCCGGACTGGGGCACGAACCCATGTCCCCTGCATCGGCAGGCGGACTCTCAACCACTGTGCCACCAGGGAAGCCCTATATGCATCTTTTTAATACGGAGTACCCAGCAAGTCCAACATGCGGTGGTGCTCAGTAACGATGTTCGCTGGCCTCCTCTGCCTGTTCGAAGGTGACTCATTGAAGGAGGGGGTTCTGCAGGATTTATTTGTGCATCCTCGGTATGGGCACAGTGCCTGATACATAGCAGGTGGGTAGTAGATAGTTGCTGAAGAAATGAATGACTGAATGAAAGGATCCAAGCGAGGCAGGGAATAAACATTATTCTTATATTATAGTGGGAAAGACTGAGCCCTGGAAATACCATTGGTTAAGGCTAATGGCCAATTCAGGGTGAAAAATAAGGCTGCTTGCCTTCTGAATGGTGTCTTAACCCAAGGAACAGTGATTTTATGATTTTATTAGTGGAAATGTTTGCAGTCCTGAGCCGTATGCCCAGAGGTCTTCTGTCCTTACTTCCTCCCAATAACTAGCCACAGGATTATTCTCTTCAAGACAAATTCTGTGGCAGATGCTGTGTTTTGATTAACCCAATAGTCATTCTCAACTTTCCTTCTCCCCTGTCTATTCCCACTGTACAGGCAGCTGGGGTGGTCATGTGCTAAAATTCTGGCCAACGAGAAGGCTTTTGCTTTCCTGACAAAGAGAAATGTAGGCTTGGTGTTGGCCCTCTTCTCTCTTTTTCTTGCCTTGATCACAGAGGAAATGCCTGGGATTATGGAAGCCATTTTGTGCATATGAGACCTGAGGATGAAAACCAACCTGCCAAGGATGGAGGAAGGGAAAGATGGGAAAAGTTTGGGTCCTTGATGGCATCTTCCAGTAGCTGAAAAAATGGCAGAAACTACCGCTCTGGACTTACTTCTTATGCAAGGAAAATAAACCCCTGTTTCTTTCAGCCACTGTTAATTGGGTTTTCTCTAACTTATGACATTCTTAATTGAAACCCTCCTATGGTTACTCTTGGTCTTGGGACTTTGGAAGTTAGGTCTGGCCTTTGACAAGCTTTATTCCAAAACACCTGCATCCTGTGAAGAACTCTCCATGTTCACTGTCAACAGCAATAAGTTTACAGACATCTGAGCCCATTTCCATCTTAATTGTCTTCTTTTGTTCCGCTCAAAAAACTTAAAAAGTTTTTTTTAAATTATTAAGGAATATACTTTTTAAAAACTTCTGATTGAAGCATAACACATCACAGAAAAATTCACATAACACTAACTCCTTTTCAATCAGTCCAAAGTCACGAAAAATTTTGGAATATAGGTATTATTTTTTTTAATTTGCTCTTCTTGGGCTTCCCTGGTGGCGCAGTGGTTGGGAGTCCGCCTGCCGATGCAGGGGACGCGGGTTCGTGCCCCAGTCCGGGAAGATCCCGCAGACCGCGGATCGGCTGGGTCCGTGAGCCATGGCCGCTGAGCCTGCGCGTCTGGAGCCTGTGCTCTGCAACGCGAGAGGCCACAACAGTGAGAGGCCCGCGTACCGCAAAAAAAAAAAAAAAGAAAAAAAATTTGCTCTTCTTCATCTTTATTCCCATATCCTTTAATATTTGTTTCATTATCTTAAAAAGATGCAAATGATTTTCTTCATTTCTTTTATAGCAAAATACTTATTTAATGATTATATATTTTTTATACAGTGTCTCAGAGGATTCTGTCTCCTACAAAGCATTTTATTTCCCTTTATCCTCCTATACTCTGATTCCTGAGATAGCCATAAATTTTTCCCATAAATTCCTCGCTACTTGGTACTATTTCATTAGATGTTTTTCTCTCTACTTTTCCACTCACGGTCTTTGCTTTGAATGCCATTTGGGTCTTTGCCTCTTCTTTAAATACATTTTTGTTTTAAACGAAGTAAATAGGTGTGCAGGAGCAAGCACTTTTTTTTTTTTTTTTGCAGTACGCGGGCCTCTCACTGTTGTGGCCTCTCCCGTTGCAGAGCACAGGCTCCAGACGCGCAGGCTCAGCGGCCATGGCTCACGGGCCCAGCCGCTCCACGGCACGTGGGATCTTCCCGGACCGGGGCACGAACCCGTGTCCCCTGCATCGGCAGGCAGACCCTCAACCACTGCGCCACCAGGGAAGCCCCAGGTGCAAGCACTTTTATCCCCTACAGTACAGTCGGGAATATGGGACCAGCGCATTTGGAAAGTCACCTCATCTTAGTGGTCCCAATGCAAGGCTCTTAGCTCCTCCCCTTTTTGGTGAACTGAGGCCCCTCATTCATAATGGTGAGGCCCAATAGCCAAGAGACAGGATGCCAAACTCCTCCTCTTGTGACCTAGTCATCCAAGGGGAAAGGTCTCATTTCATGCACAGATCCTGGGAAGATGAAACCCATCCATCAAGTATTTCTCCAAAAACTTCCATGAAAGAAACCCATCTGGTACATTTGCGGAGGGAGCTCCATCAAACTCTACGTGACAGAACATTGGATCCAGTAGAGGACTCAGCTTTTTTTTTGAATCCAACTCCTTCATTTCCATAAGGATGAAACCGAGGTATAAAATTCCAGGACCTCTTCCCCCTCAGTGCACCCCACAACCTGTACAGAATTGAATAATAGAATCAAGGTTTCCAGAGTCACGAAGGCTCCCTCCTGCCCCAAACCTTAGTTCAGGGAGGAACCCGAAGGATCGTCTTGTTCAATGTTCTCTTCCTACATATAAGGAAACCGAGACCCAGAGGACTGAATTGATTGCCCAGGTAACCTGGCTAGTGACGCTGGGAGAGGAGAGAGCAGACCATGGGTCTCACTGACGCTCCTCCAAGCCATATGGGATCACTGCCAAAGGTGACCACAAACAAGGAAGGGACTTTTCTTTCTCCTCTTGTGTTTTGGCCCTGAGTTTAATTTCTTGGTTACAAGTGGACATGTGTAGATTTAGCAAAAATTCACAGACACTAGAATTTCTTTCCGTCTCTCTTCTTGAAGGTGTCAGCCTAGAGTATTTCCAGCCACAGAGAAATTAGAAACTGTAATATGTCATGAAGTAGAATAAGGAAGGAACAAGAGGAAGATCAAACGGGAAAATCCTAAAAGCCAAGCCCCTCCGAGGTAAGCTAGTTATTACTACAGAAAGTTCCCTTGGGCCTTTCATTGACATTTGGGGAACATTTTTGTTAAACAAACAAACAAACAAAACGAGGGGCAAAGGAAAGGACTTGAATTTGCTTCTTCCGGTTTTAACATCTTTTAGCTCCCTGACTGGTATATCATCTGGCTTTGTCGCTGTGTTTTGCTGTGTGAGAAGATCCCTGTATCTCCTGCCAAAATAATCCTCTCAAAGAATCATCGCTCAACCTGACTTTGGCAAGAGAAACGTGGAGAGAGAAGGCTTTATTTGGTTAAAGCCATAAGCAAAAGATTGGCCAAAATGTGACCTCAACACATAAATAACTGTCCAGATTGACTAATCTGCATCAGCTGCTCAAGGAGGAAGAGGCTCTGGGGCCACATGGGTTTTCCATTATGACAGATGGTATTTTGAATCTTTCCTTCTTTCATCATCAAGCCTGGAGAGTTTCGAGGCATGTCTCAAATGAACTTCTGAAACCCTCGGCATTTAGAGTCAGTACTCTTCTATAGGGTTAAAACCTATCCAATCATTTCCAGGCAGGGCGTGTGATTTTTCTGGTTAGTCCTTTCCCTGCTGGCTCTATCCTTTGGTTTCAGGGGCTTAAGACAAGCTGCCGCCCTCTGAGGGCTGCTTGTGAGTTAAGGAGTCAGCTGTGGTTTAGGACTCTTTGGGGGTTAATATCTTTGCTCTAGTGTTTGCAGTTCTATATCCTTTACAAACTCCTTTTCTTTCTAAGGGTCACTTCAACTTAGGGGAATATGGCAGGTCCTAACACAACTCTTAGGTTCCCTATGACCACCTCTCTGCAGGTCTTAGTGCAACCAAATTCCCCTTTAAAGACCATTCCAAACACTCTGCCAAAATATAGGATTTTCTGCTGGTTAAGATGTCAGATCAAGGAACAGCTAAGATCGCAGATTTTAGTAAGAGTCAATCTGTGCTCAATTAAAAATAGTGGGTAGAGATTTTTAGGCATAAAAGAGTTCACAGCCTTGATCTTTTTTGGCCTCATTTCAAACTTTAATGCTTAACATACTTAAGCATTAAAGTCCATGCATAGGTCCAAGAAGTATTTCTCCAAAAGTTTTCATGAAATAAATCCATCTGGTAGAATTTGGGAGGGAACTCTATTAAACTCTACTTGACAGAACATTGGATCCAGGAGAGGACTCGTCTTTCTTTAACCCTAAGTGCTTCCCTTCCATGAAGATGAAACCAAGGCATAAAATTCGAGGACCTCTCTCACCGCAATGCACCCCACAACTTAAAATTTACACAGGGTTGAGTAACAGAGTCAAGGTCTCCAGAGTAACTACATCTCCATCCTGCCCCAAATCTCACTTCAGGGAGGAACCTTAACAATTATCTTGTTCAATGGTCTCTTCTTATTCAATACATATAAGGAAACCAAGGTCCAGAGAATGGAAGTAACTGCCCCACAGGCTCACTCAAGCTCCTCTCAACCATAAGACTTATGCCAACGTCTACAACCAACATGGGTTTGTGGAATTGGTTATTAGTAAACATCCTGGGATCAACTTAGAAAAAGTCTTATGGCATTTTTTGCATAATTCTGGGCAAGAGTTAGCCTCAAAGAATCCTTACTAATGGACTTTTAATTTGGTAAAGAACCATAAATGTTTTCTACACCTGCTTTTTTTCATTTAAAATCAATAGAAGAAAACAGAACCTGGATTCCTCTGGTAATGGAAAATGGCTAGGACTTGGTACCCCTAATTCCAGTGAGGCTGATCACATGAGCATCTTAGGGAACTTCTGTAAGCATCCAAAGAGAGAGTCACTGGCAGAGTTTAGCCAATAGATGTCTGTCATCTCTGTATAACTTCAGCTTAACAAGAAATCCATTGGGAATTTGGATGTTGCTTCTATATTTTCCCTCTACTTGTGTTTCCAAGATCAGTGGACCTTCAATAAATGCTTACTGAATAAATGAGACAGTCACATCACCAAGATCATGACTGGTGAACTAAATGGCAACCAAATTTTACATTGCAACAGGGAAGCAAACTGACAATATTGATTCAGGAGTGACATCTACAGGGCTTTGGTTATTATCTTGCCACTTACATACACCGGTAACCACTTCTCTTCTTAATGATGATGGTAAGATGTAAAGTCTTAGCAAATGCCCTCAGAATGTCCCAATGTTGAGAACATTTATAAATCTTTGTTAGAAAACCATTAGGCCTGGGACCTGTGTCATTCTTATGTCTTTGTGGAAGACACTGCTGATTACTTACTCAATATCCAACAGAGTGACAACTTTTTTCTTTAGGGTAGCACTGTGCCTTGTTAAAAATCATGCACTTCCCTTCACAACTTCCACTGCTGTTAGGGCCTTGCCCTGAAACATAGTTCTGGCCAATGAGATTCACCCCATTTGGGCAGCATATCTCCATTATGCAAAACAATATCAGAGTTTCTTAAAAGTATATTAAGGATTTAAGTTTAATTCGGTCCCATTTGTTTATTTTTGTTTTAATTTTCATTATTCTAGGAGGTGGGTCAAAAAAGATGTTGCTGTGATTTATGTCAAAGAGTGTTCAGCCTATGTTTTCCTCTAAGAGTTTTATAGTGTCTGGTCTTACATTTAGATCTTTAATCCATTTTGAATTTATTTTTGTGCATGGTGTTAGGGGGTGTTCTAATTTCATTCTTTTACGTGTAGCTGTCCAGTTTTTCCCAGCATCACTTATTGAAGAGGCTGTCTTTGCTCCATTGTATATTCTGGCCTCCTTTGTCATACATTAGGTGACCGTAGGTGTGTGGGTTTATCTCTGGGCTTTCTATCCTGTTCCACTGATCTATATTTACGTTTTTGTGCCAGTACCATACTTTCTGGATTACTGTAGCTTTGTAGTATAGTCTGAAGTCAGGGAGGCCTGATTCCTCCAGCTCCTTTTTTTTTTTTTTCCCTCAAGATTGCTTTTGCTATTTGAGGTCTTTTGTGTTTCCATACAAACTGTAACATTTTTTGTTCTAGTTCTGTGAAAAATGCCACTGGTAATTTGATACAGATTGCACTGAATCTGTAGATTGCTTTGGGTAGTATAGTCATTTTCACAATACTGATTCTTCCAATCCAAGTACATAGTATATCTCTCCACCTGTTTGTGTCATCTTTGATTTCTTTCATCAGTATCTTATAGTCTTCTGCATACAGGTCTTTTGCCTCCTTAGGTAGGTTTATTCCTAGGTATTTTATACTTTTTGTTGCAATGGTAAATGGGATTGTTTCCTTAATTTCTCTTTCTGATCTTTCACTATTAGTGTATAGGAATGCAAGAGATTTCTGTGTATTAATATTGTATCCTGCAACTTTACCAAATTCATCAATTAGCTCTAGTAGTTTTCTGGTGGCATCTTTAGGATTTTCTATGTATAGCATCATGTCATCTGAAAACAGTGACAGTTTTACTTCTTCTTTGCCAATTTGGATTCCATTTAGACAGCGCTCAGAATGGGAGAAAATATTTGCAAACGAAGCAACTGACAAAGGATTAATCTCCAAAATATACAAGCAGCTCATACAGCTCAATATCAGAAAAACAAACAAACCAATCAAAAAATGGGCAGAAGACGTAAATAGACATTTCTCCAAAGAAGACATACAGATGGCCAACAAACACATGAAAGAATGCTCAACATCACTAATCATTAGAGAAATGCAAATCAAAACTACAATGAGGTACCACCTCACACTGGTCAGAATGGCCATCATCAAAAATTCTACAAACAATAAATGCTGGAGAGGGTGTGGAGAAAAGGGAACCCTCTTGCACTGTTGGTGGGAATGTAAATTAATACAGCCACTATGGAAAACAGTATGGAGGTTCCTTAAAAAACTAAAAACAGAACTACCATATGACCCAGCAATCCCACTACTGGTCATATACCCTGAGAAAACCATAATTCAAAAAAACACATGCACCCCAATGTTCATTGTAGCACTATTTACAATAGCCAGGACATGGAAGCAACCTAAATGTCCATCAACAGAGGAATGGATAAAGAAGATGTGGTACATATATACAATGGAATATTACTCAGCCATAAAAAGGAATGAAATTGGGTCATTTGTAGAGACATGGATGGACCTAGGGAGTGTCATACAGACTGAACTAAGTCAGAAAGAGAAAAGCAAGTATCGTATAATAACGCATATATGTGGAATCTAGAAAAATGGTATAGATGATTTTATTTGCAAAGCAGAAATAGAGACAAAGACATAGAGAACAAATGTATGGATACCAAGGGGGAAAGGGCTGGGGAGGGAGGAATTGGGAGACTGGGATTGACACATATACATTATTGATACTATATATAAAATAGTCAAGTGATGGGAACATACTGTACAGCACAGGGAACTCTAGCTAATGCACTGTAGTGATCTAAATGGGAGGGACGTTCAGAAGGGAGGGGATATCTGTATGTGTATGGCTGATTCATTTTGTTGTGCAGTGGAGGCTAACACAACATTGTAAAGCAACCATACTCCAATAAAAATTAATTTAAAAAGTATATTAAGGAGATAATGCATAATTAAAACCATAGGCTACAGGTAGAGAGGATTTACCATTGTGCCAGGCACTCTATTATGCATGTACACATATTATATTGAAACGTATAATGGCACTATGGTTAGATACTATTGTTACCACTTCCATTTTACAAAAAAAGACGTATCAGGCTCAGGGAGGCTGAACAATGAATTCAAGGTCACGCAACTGGTAAGTGACAGTCTATCCCAAACCCAAGTCTGACTCCAAAGCCCAAACCCTTAACCATTCGTTACATGATACTACTGTACAAGATCAAAGAAGAAAATCCAAGAGTTCTGATTTATCTCACCAAAGACAAATTTATCTGCTACAATCTCGATTTGTTCCAATTTAAATTTTCCTGTATTCACCAGCCATGAAGAAGAAGCATCCGTGATTGCATAAATTTAAAGGAGGCTTTACTGGGGCGACCCAAATGCCTACCCCAGGACCTAGATGGAGAGAGAATGGTAGAATTTGGAGCCCGCCAACTCCCTTCTCTTGCCTCATTCCTCTCGGGTCTCCTCCTAGGTTTTTACGCTGATGGGTTGCTGGATATCAAAAATCTGAGCACCAGTTATGTAAATTTTAATTAAATCCTTTCAGGTCAGCTTTCAGTGGTCTTAGAATAAGCCCCTCTAATGACTGTTCTTTCAACTTTTCCCAGCGAAGTAAAAGAACAGGCATTCAAGTGTGGAGCTACCCCATGACTGTATTAGGTAATGGTGAATCTTTAAATCAAAAAAATTTTCTTCTACAAATTATTATAAAGTATGGGCACATATGAAAACACCTTGAGGGAAAACACTACCACTCCTTGGGCAAATGGGAGAATTCTCTTTTTCCCCTTGTAAATTGCTGAACTCGGTGCTCCATATTTATTTATTGAATAAAGGAGGGGATGAATAAACTAAAAGCAAATCACCATTGTTAAAAAATTTAAACTTTATAAAATATTCTAGACTGTGAAAATTCAGACCTTCTAAACTAACTTCTAAAATACTAAAAATGTTGATGTTCATTTACTTCTAATATTATATGATGTGCTATGCACCACACCTATAGAGTATTTTTAAAATATTTAATATGTTTCTTTTAAAATTCAAGTCACAGTCATTTCCAAATATTATTCAAGTAAGCCCCTAGGGATTCTGTAGTTCCCTTCACTGAATTGGAATCCGTTGGTATTCTCAATTATTCTAGTTCTCTTTTCTTATGGACAAGCCTTGATCATATCATCCATTCCTTTAAAGATTTCTAAATTTCCTTAAAGCCCTTATCAGCTCCCAGACACTGCAGTATTCTTGAGTGACTACATCCAGTTTCAAATTTTCGGTCTTCTCTCTCTGTTTCCTAATCTATTGAATTCTGTATTAACAGAAAATATAACTCTTCCAGTTTGCCTTTCTCTTGACCTTGGGTCTTAGCACATTATAAAATTTGCAATAGTTGATGGTAGATTTAACATTTGAAGGCAACACTCATCACAAATATTTTTCTCCTGGACCCAGAAATACTATCTATTTGATTAAGCTGAGCTGTATGTTTTTATATGGTGAAGATTTCTGCTTGTTGGTTTCTTTAATTATTTTTCCCCATGGGTTTGGGACATACCTTGTTAATATTTTCCTATGAAAGTGTGTCTGAATGATTGGCAACACTGATAATTTGTTAACAACAATAATAAGTAACACAGCTGCCAAACATTTTATTTTTAAAATAAATAAAACAGGCCATCTCCACAATAATATTGTTGTCAATTATTTGAATATACATGTACTTTCTTTAATGGGAGAGAAACCTGTGGATTTAGATGTAGCTGAAAGAGGAATTATACATACAACCAGTTAAGATTTACTTAGCACTTATGTTGTTCTAGGCACTATGGCTAAGTCCTTTACTTATATTATATCATTTAATCCTCAAAGCAACACATTAAGGTTGGTCTCACTGTTATCCTTATTGTACCGATGAGAAAAATCAATGCTCAAGAGGCTTAAGGAATCAGCCTGTTCTCACACAGCTGGTAAGAGGTGGAGCTGAGATCTGAACCCAGGATCCCCAACCTGGAAGAATACGTACACTGGCTTTCCTCATACTGCATGTAACACTCGGTGTGTCCATGGGATGCGTCACCCCTTTTTTATGAAGGATCTTTAATCTCTGTGTCAAAGTAGAAAAAGGCTGATAGCAGATTTTGGACTGGGTCCTAAGGAGGCCAAAGTTGTGTGTTTAATTTTTCTCTTTCCTAGATGGCAAGTGTCGCTGCATTTTATGGTTTCAGATGAAAGTACAACCTTATCAGCTGCCTTAAACACACATGTCCCTGTTAAAGAACAGAAGGTAGCTACAGCATGGAAGGTTTAATGTAAGTTTAATCCTACTCTAAACACATATCCTATGGACAAGGAGTCTGAGAATTGAACTTGAATTTGAAAGTTAAGGCATTACTATTATCAATATAACTAAATGAAAACTCGAAACCACTTCTATTTAATCATTTAAGGTTAGAGCAAATAGAGGATTTTCAGCTTACAAACCAAAAATGCAAATATCCAGTAGCCTAAGGATATGTTAAGGAACAGTAAATACTCAGTGATACAACTCCAAAGTAGCTGAGCGAGAGGAGGAGAAATCTAAAAAAAAAAGATGTTTTCCTTCCATTTCAATTTTCAAACTGAAAAGGAAATCAAATAAATTAAATACAAAAATATCAGTGCAATATTTTGGTTACAAATCAAAATAGAGAAAGATCAAATAATAAATTTGGAAGTGTGGAGGCACAACCTTAGTCCATAGTGGAAATGCAATATATTTTAACTATATGTCCTGTATTACTGAAGGTTGTATGTATGTATCTTTCTCATATATTCTGACTTGGTCATCTTTTTTTTATTCTTTAATTTTTTTTTTATTTGGTCGTGCCACACGACATGTGGGATCTTAGTTCCCCGACCAGGGCTTGAACTTGTGCCCCCTGTATTGGAAGCATGGAGTCTTAATCGCTGAACCTCCAGGGAAGTCCCTGACTTGGTCATCTTTGAAAGCATCTCTTCCTAGCTTCTTGTTTTACATAGATCTTAAATATAATAGACAATCGATAAATATTGGTTGATTTGATTAAAATTTCACTAATTATAGGCAACGGAGAGAAAAGCATTGATGCATGATATATGTAAATTAATGTAAATCACTTGCAAATAGATAAGGCTGAGAAGTCCTAGCCTGTCCCATGTTGCACCACTGCCTACCCCATAACAGAAAGTTACTACCTCAAACTATGATGATGGAGGTTCAACTTTCTTTGGAGACTTCGCCTCAGAAGAATCTTGGCTTCACCTTCTGTGAACCAGGGAGAACTGGGAGAAGGCTTCTATTACTGCTTCTAATTTATAGAGAACCTGAGGTGTGGGCCAGCTAATTGCCTGCCTGGAGTCATACAGTAAAATCCAGATTGGGAGTGAACCAGTCTTAGCTCAGTGCTCTACTCACCTCCTCCCCCTGCCTCCCCACAGGCTGAAGTTCAGGTGCTTAATCACACTACCTACCAATGGCTTTGCATAACTAATCAGTCTTCAACCTGTACACTGTCCTATAGAACACATACTACAGTGGAGAACAGATGTCACCATGATAATCTCATTTTCTATTTCCCAGTTTTGGCATAAGCACATCTGTAACCTTAACGTTGCATGAACAAAGATTCTTACATTTAATCTTAATATGGGAACTCACAAATGCTCCTCCCATCGGAATGCCGCCATATTCTGATTTCAACAGTGTACGAGCATATGATTTGCCTCAAGGTCCTTTCGGTGTTGTCTGAGATGAAAATGTGGTCACAGTCTAATCTCACAGGACATAATGTCAGGTGAAACTCCTAGAGATCTACATTTCTCATTTAAAAAACGTACACATACCCCAAACCCATAAAGGCCAATGGGAAAGCTCTTTACCTGTCAAGACCCAATTCACAGAACTATTTCTACTGTTAAGGAAACCAGTAATATCTCCAGGAGAACAGAGCACTGAAAAATGTCAAATCCCAAATACTGGTCTGGCGGGTAACCATGGGTAAAAAGCGAGTTTCCAAAGGCTTTCAAATGGAACGGCACACCTCTTTCCTCTTCCAAAGTAAAGGTTTAGCCAAAATGGCAAACTCTGATACCTAGACTAAGCCTACTCACCATCCGTGCGTGTCAAAGGATGTCAGAATCACTGCTTATGGGGAGTGACTGCGTCTGCTTCTCTCTCTGTGTTACTTATAGATAACATAACCATATTACTCCTGCACCAGGATAATCAGAAGTCTGCCCTTTTAACCCAATCATTTTTGCCCTAATTGATGGAATGTGGAAGAGCTAAATCTGATTTGACCAGGTTCATGTGTGGGGGGCAATGGGAACGATTGAAAGAAGGGAAGTGGAAGCAACTGTCATTCTTCTGAAATTCTTTGCTCTATCTGCTCAGCTAGAGTAGCGTGTCTTACGCCACTGACTCCTCCACTAAGGCTTCTAATTCCCCATCAGTGTAATTTGGAGCCAGTCAGCTAAGAAAGCATATAAAAATATGTAAAAGAGAATTGGTTGTTGATTCTGGGCACCCACATATTTGGCCCACATGCTTAAATGATCATGTCTCTATGTGGAGATAAAATGGCCTGCTGCATGCGGTAATAAGCTCCAGCGTGAACCGCCCTTTGGGGCCTCAGTGTCTACCCTGTCAAAAGGATCCTCTATATCCAATGTCCTCTTTAGCTTGTTAAATCAAGAAGGATGTAACCACTGGATTCCACAGGGTAGAAAAACTTGCCATTTGCAACCATGCAGGGAAGAGACTCTTAACTTCGTCTCCCTACTTCAATTATCAGCTTGAAAGGAGGTTCTTTATCCTTTCAAGTGGAGGGCTGTTCAAGAATAAATGTTCCAAAAATAAATATGGATACACGCAGATATACAGATACATTTTCACTTGTCTGTGCGTATAGTATCTCTGGAGGGATGCCCATGGAACTGGTAACACTGGTTGAGTGGCGGAGAAGGGGGAAGGAGGGGGAGAAGAGGGAGAAGGCAGGAGCAGGGAGCAGTGAAGTGGTGGTGGGGAGAAGGGTGGGGGGATACCTTATTTCATCAGTGGCAAATCGAATTTCTAACCAACTGTGAACATTTTTTTTTTTTTTTTTTGGGGTACGCGGGCATCTTACTGTTGTGGCCTCTCCCGTTGCGGAGCACAGGCTCCGGACGCGCAGGCTCAGCGGCCATGGCTCACGGGTCCAGCCGCTCCGCGGCATGTGGGACCCTCCCGGACCGGGGCACGAACCCGTGTCCCCTGCATTGGCAGGCGGACTCTCAGCCACTGCGCCACCAGGGAAGCCCCAACTGTGAACATTTAATATCATGTCTCCGTTTACCCTCTTAACACCTGGGCAGGAAATATGGCGGCAGCACCAATAATAAAATTTGCTACTGAGAGCTAGCAATGCATCAGGCGCTCTGTAAAGTACCTGAAGTGAATTATATCATTGGCTCCTCCCAACAGCCTCTGTGGTAGGTTCTGTCCCCTTTTCACAGATACTGAACCAAACCACGCATTCTGGGGGTGTCCTCCCAAGTCAGAGCAAGGTCAAAAGGCAGGAACCGTGTAGTGTTTTATCAAGAATTTTGGTCTCTTAGGGGCAGTGGCCCTGAGTCACACAATTCTGGGACCACATTTGCAACAATTATTAATCAATGGAATCCTTATATAATATCTCAAAACAAAACCCAAATGTCTTGAAGAGTATCCCGCAAGTAAACCGTATCTAGCTCAAGCCACGGTGTGCTGGGTACGATCTCTGTACTGGATAACAGAGACCCTACAGAACAAAGTACAGACCTTGCTTTTAGAGGTAAACTCTTTGCCTTTAGGTAAAATTATTGTGGAAAGCTTCACATTTGACCTTTACAGACACTCCGTCTACTGCTTTGATATAATAATAGCCAGAGGATTATCTTTTTATCAAGTTACAACTGTTCACCTAGTGACTCACATGAGTCTATGCTTCGTTCCAGTTGGCCAAGGAGAGGTTTGTGAAGTCCTTGAACTTTAAGAGATTCACAGCGGCTACCCCTGCCCCAAAATGCTGCATCACAGAAGTTCTTTGTCCCCTTTTTCTCTGGAGCTTGTTCACCAGTAAGGCTATTAGCCCTCATTCTCCCATGTTCCTTCTATGCCTTTCTGTTTCCTGTATTCATTTATTTTAAAAAGAAAGAGAAAAAGAGCGGAATCCTTCTGTTTGGAGGAACCCGCACTCTAGGGCTTGCTTCCTTAAGTCCTGAATAATTTTTAAAAGCGTTATACTGTAATATGCTGAGTTTTAAGAAACCAAAACTTCTATGGCAGAAATGGAAATGATTTATTCTGGAAATCGTTGTTGTATTTTTTTTTTTTTTTTTTTAGGGTTGGGCATCATTAGCTGTTGTATATTCACATTGTTAAACCCACACGCCCTCTTGAGTGCTTAAAGTTTTAGCCTGCCTAGTAAATATTTTGATACAGGTCAGTCTAAGTAACTTCCATTTCAGACTTCCCTGGTGGCGCAGTGGTTAAGAATCCACCTGCTAATGCAGGGGACACGGGTTGGAGCCCTGGTCCGGGAAGATCCCACATGCTGTGGATCAACTAAGCCCATGCGCCACAGCTACTGAGCCTGCGCTCTAGAGCCCACGAGCCACAACTACTGAGCCCAAGCACCTAGAGCCCGTGCTCCGCAACAAGGATGAGAAGCCCACACACTGCAACGAAGAGTAGCCCCCGCTCACCGCAACTAGAGAAGGCCCCTGTGCAGCAACAAAGACCCAACTCAGCCAAAAAACAAACAAACTGAAAAACCTTAAAAAATAAATAACTTCCACTTCCATGCGATTGGGTGAAATTGTTTTCTTTACCATTTTCTGTTGATACAATAATAAGAATTGCTATAATGAGTCACCATCATTCTTCCTCACTGAATTTAAGAGTAAATGGATGTAGAATCATCCATTAAATTTTATGTTGTAAGGACCAAAGGGACTTTGAGAAGAAAATCAAGACAAACGTTTGTGTACTGGAGTATGGCTGCCCCCACTAACTCTATATTCACATCAGAGTATGTTATAGCCTATAGAAGACACACCCTGCATTCCATAAACAATATACATGATTTGCATTTCTATTACTTCATATAGAGGTAAAATACTAATCTGCTTTCAAAATTTATACTAGTAAAAAGTAGGAAATGACCTAACAAAGAACATGCATGTCGTAGGGGCCAAACTATATTATCACCCACAGAGGATTTGCTCTAATACACACACGGATACGTATGTACATTCATCAGTTTAAAAATGTTCTAACCTTAATTTTAGTGATCTGCTCAGAATTCAGGGACGGATATCTGCTGTACGACGTTGACACATGAAATACTGTAGAAAGCATGATAATTACTGCCATTTGTAGATCTTCTGAGTTGCAATGTTTTTGCTGTGAGTTCGTGAATTCCTTTACTGAAAAGAATTACCTCGAGTTTAATGAAATTGATCGGATCAAAGCAGAAATCTCTGACATCTGCAGAGAAATCCACAGGTAGTTGACAAAGCCGCAGAACATTAGTTGTCTACTCTGAATTTCTAGCTTGTCCACCGATGTGACTCCGATGTAAAGTGCCGGCAGTCTACTAGTTCGTGAGCTGCCTCAAGCCCACATCAATCCTGGTCAGCTTTATTTTCATCCCAAATCAAATCCCACGTTTTGATAACTTTATTGGGGTGGGAGCTACGACTCAAAATTAGGTCAAAGCAACAAATCTGTATTAGGATTTTAAAACCAAATGTAATTGACAGACATGTATGTGTTTACTAAGTTAAGGTTCAGATCAGCAGATAGGAAATCAGCTAGTCGGGAGCAGGGATCCACCACAATGATAACAGTGTGTAGAAATCTTAGTAGGTCACTCTGATGGGCACTGGTCTGAGTGCCTTACGTGTATGACTTCACTAAACCTCACCCCAAGCCTGTGAGTTAGGTATTACTACCATCAACAATTTACAGAGGAGGAAATCCAGGCACAAAGAGTGGAAGGAAGCTTGCTAAAATCGACTCAGCTGGCAAGTGGCGGAGCTAAGATTTGAACCGTGGCAGTTCAGCTCCTGAGCTAGTACTGCCCTACGTGTGATTGAGGATTGATGTAACAGAGTGAAATAACGAGCCATTGTAGACATCATCACAGTCTGTGCCCTCTATCCTGACCAAAGGCCAGCTGGAATCATTAAGCAGTCTTTGGGTTCCTTGACCTTGAATTAACCGAAGACAAGATATCTGAAGCAGAGGCTGCTAGCTGTCTTCCCACACGCATGCTTTTCTTCTTCCTTTAATAAAGGAACCCCTGAGGTTTTGCTGGGCACATGTCTGCCCAACAAAAAAACTTTGTCAGTCTCCCTAACAGCTACATGTAGCCATGTGACTAAGTTCTAGACAATGAGATGAGCAGAAGTGATGTGCACAACCTCTAGGTCATGCCCTTAAAAGGAGGGCCATGCCCTTGACTTTCTTCTTGCCTTCCTGCCGTTGAGGATGTGGGCGTGATGGTGGGAGATGGAGCTGCCATCCTAGGTGGTGAAATGGAAGCTATATACCAAGGTTGGCAGAACAAGACAGAAGGAACCTGGCCACCCTGGGGCCACAATAACAGCCCCAGATTGCTCACACTCCGGCTGACATATCAGAGAGAAATAAACTTCTACCTTATTTAAGCCACTGTTCCTTTGGCCTTTTTTTACAGCCATCAAAACTTCATCCTAACTGATACATGTAATTTTTTTTATCATTTAAAGTAGGCTCAGGTACTTCACAGGGAATAGGACTCCCGTTCCATAATGCATATCCTCCATTTCCTGAGATTTTAAGAATTCACGAGCAAGGTCCTGTTCACGTTTGATGCTTGTTTTTCAGGCCACTGTTATAATGAAAGAGTGTCACCGTTGCCCAGTCGTCTACTATGAAACAAGTGCAAGTGTTAATCATACAGCTATTAAACAACAAAACCCTAGCTTAGAAACTTGAAAAATTTCCAGAAGTCTGTGTTTGTACACAGTGGAAGCAATACCACTTAATTTGTATATCTGGTCTATGACTTTTAGTTTTCAACATGCCCTTTAGGTACACACCCGCCAACAGCTAAGGTGGGGTTTCTCAACCTCAGCACTACTGACATCTGGCCCAGAAAATACTTTGTTGCTGGGCCTGTTCTGTGCATTGAAGGATACTTGGTAGCATCACTGGCTTCTAGATAATAGGTGCCAGTAGCACCTGCCCCCTGGTCATGGCAATTAAAAATATCACCAGGCACTGCTAAATGTCTCCTGCGGGGGACAAATCAACCCCAGTTGAGAACCGTAGATCTCATCCAGCCTAGGTCGCAGATTTTGAGAAAGCAGACTAGGACTTTAAATTCTAGCTGGGACACAGACAGGTAGGTCCTTAATATACCTTCAATGATAGTGGTACCCTGGTGATTACCAGGGGCAAGGAGCACGAGCTGATTCTTAAGTTTTGAATTAAGAAGTTCACTGAGCTTTCGATAAGAAAATTCACAAGGCAGTAAAAAAAGTCATAGGCATAATTCCAATCACATTTAACTATTAGTCCAACTTCCTCTATCCAAGGTTAAGATGGAAATAATTGCCTATGTGAAGTAAAAAAAAAAAAAAAAATCCTCCATGTCTGAATGGGATTCTTTTGTAGAAACTCTAACGACAGAAGAAAATTTGACCCTTTCAGAATGGAGAACATTGCCCTATTAAACTTCCAATTCCTTTAGCCTTTCTATGTTGTGGCACCATATTCTTCAGACATTTGGACACTGAATATGTGTAATAAGTGAGAATTATTTGCAGGTATCTTCCAATATGTAAGCCTTTTTAGCCCTACCAGTCAAGTTCTTCCACCTTAATAGCCTTCGCAATACTTCACATACATATGGATCTATTTTTTATTTTATTTTTCATTGAAGTAGAGTTGCTTTACAATGTTGTGTTAGTTTCAGGTGTTGTATCTATTCTTCTTCAGTTTTTTTTCCCTTATAGGTTATTACAAAATATTGAGTACAGCTCCCTGTGCTATACAGTAGGTGACAAATAGAAACTTTTCTATGTTCCACGGAATCAGCTCATTCCAAGCAAATAATATCTTCAAAATCTCTTTCCTATTAGAGAGAGTGAGGAGGAAGTGTACTGTAAAAAGATACGTCAGGCCCGTCACCTGTCCTGAGATGGGGCTTCGGGGGTGAGGTGAGGAAAAGGCTGTCACCTTACATTTCTTTCAGATCACTGCACTCATTAGGAAGGTCCCCAGCACCTTTGGCATAACTAATGATTGTCAGGGCGTGGGAAGCCAATCAACTTGATGTTCATTATCATCAACAGAGCAGAAGTAATACCCCAAGGGTGGGATGAAATTTCATTGTTTTAATTGAGAGAATTCTCTCTTTGCTGATTCCTGGAGTGGGTGGAATCCAAGACATATCTTTTTCTCCCTTTCAATACACATGCTTTAAAAAGCTTAGCTGATTACTGTAATCCATCATTTCCAGCAACCGAAAAACTCCATTATTTCAATCTGAGCCTTTTACCATTCATGGGGGAGGCGGAGGAGTGGGGGGAAGCCAGGAAGGGTGATCTGCTATTCATAGGAAATTATTTTTAAAAATGGAAACTAAAGGCAACATACTGCGGAGAGGGGGTCATTCAGCCCCTGTCTAACACACTGAATAAGAATCAAGGATGGACACTGTCATAGCTACTTATATGCAAGAAGGTACAAAACCAAAGACTGGTTTCAGATACTAAGGACTAGATTCAATTAATGGCTAAATGCAGAATTCAAAATTTTTCTTCTATCCTTTTCCTCCCACTTAAGTTCACTTTGCCATTATTTTAAAATTTTGAAAAGCAATCTAGAGACATTTGTTATTCAATGAGATTCACTCACATGCAAAACATCATTACTTTCCAGTTCCTACTGAGATACAAAGACCAATAGCACCAGACCACTCTGGGAAAGGTTTGGTTTCTCTTCTGTTTTGTTTGTTTTTAGTACCGTGGGGCACAGCTTCAAAGGTCTGGTTCAGGAGTGATCCAATCATCTCAATAGGATGGGAGTTTGGATCTGCAAACTGTTTGGCACAAACCAGCCTGTTGAGTCAAGACCAAAGGATTTGGGACTTCCCTGGTGGACCAGTGGTTAAGAGTCAGTCTTGCAATGCAGAGGACGCTGGTTCGATCCCTGGTCGGGGAACTAAGATCCCATGTGCCGCGGGGCAGCTGAGCCCGTGTGCCACAACTAGAGAGAAGCCTACGCACGGCAACAAAGAGCCTACGTGCCTCAACTAAGACCCAAGGCAGCCAAAAAAAAAAAAAAAAGACTAAAGGAGTTGGCACCTAGTTGGTCCTTCTTGACTTTGCCAGAAGGGAACTCAAAGGAGGAGAACACTCCCGTTATCCTTATCGGTTAGCCCAGTGATGATAAAATTGCTGGGTGTGACCCACCAGCAGATCATGAAATGAACTGGGCTCAATCAGCACTTTAAAAAAAAAAAAAGGTGAAATAAAATAGGATAGACTAGAAAATACCAGACATGGTACATGGTGAACATTGTGTCATTTACCTATCTTAATCGATCAACCAACCTATCTCTATATATTTTACACTGTCATTTAACACACACATATACATGCATGTTTGTAAACACATGAAACTTACTCTGGGTTTTTGTCCAAAAGTTTGAAGGCCACCAACTCAGTACACGTTTCCACCTATTTTGTTATGATCAAGCATTTTAAGAGTCCAAGTCTATTAAAACCAATACATAACATAGCTGCACATATCTTTTTCCTCGTGCATATTTAAAATTCTTTCTTTAAAAATCTCTTTAATCCCATCAACCTGAGCTATTGGAAAACAAAACAAAAAAGAGTCCGAGCTGGTTACCACCTTCAAGAGGGTAAGATAATCACTTCTTTGCTAGCGGTGTACTGGGATCACTCTCGTTCTTCAATTGCACAAATAAAGGTAGTCGTGTTGGAATTCAGCTGTTTGCAAAAGGATTTAGAAAGCGTCATGGATCTAATCTGAGAGGAGTTGATAGCATCACCTTGAGAATGTCAACCACACAATCTGACCTATGAGACCTCTCTGTCCTCCTTCCGAGTAGAGAGAAGTTTTTCCAGTTGATCAAAGGAATCCTTATGAATCAGTGTATATCACTCCCCAAGACTCCAAGACTGTAATAGAGACAGCAATATCATTTAGCTTGAGCCAGTAATGATTTCCCAAAGGTCTAACTGCAGCTTTATCCCAGCTCCCCAGTAAAATGAAAATGACTTAAATGTATTCAGTGCGCTAAGCACACAGGAACATCCTGGTTGGGTTATTGATGCACACACACAAAACAATCCAGTTTCTCAAAATGTATGCAGTTTTTCTCAAATTCATTTCCCTTTGTTATTACTTGTTCTAACCTATGGTGTGCTACCCTGAAAAGGGGCCACCATGGCTAGGGAACAATGAGTCAATTAAGAACTTTCTAACTATGAAATCTCTTAAGTGGACATTTCTATTTAAAAGAGCAAAGCCCTTAAGTCAGATGGAGAAAGACAAATATGGTATGATATCACTTATATGGAGAATGTAAAGAATACAACAAACAGTGACTATAACAAAAAAGAAGCAGACTCACAGACATAGAGAACAAACTAGTGGTTGCCAGCGTGTGTGGAAGGGCAACGTAAGAGTGGAAATTAAGAGGTACCAACTACTAAGTATAAAATAAGCTATAAGGATGTACTGTACAGCATGGGGAATAGAGCCAATATTTTATGATAACTATAAATGGAGTATAACCTTTAAAGATTCTGGATCACTGTATTGTACACCTGTAACTTATATAATATTGTACAGCAACTATATTTCAATAAAAAAACAATGCTTTAAAAAAGTAAAGTAGCAAAGCCCTTTTAGAGATTTTGACCAGTTTCCTCCCACACACCAAAAGAAAATGAACACACACACACTCATGAGTGTAAACAGATGTAAATGGACCGCTTGTAAAGGTTTCTCTTGTCTCCACCCTCAACCCTTCCCCCAGTGAATTCTGAAACCTGCATCACCCTGGAGGAAACTGTAATTCAGACTCACTCTTCAGCTCAATATTAAGTAGTCAACCTCACAGCTTGCCAGCAAGAAGTGGACTGCTTTTCTATCACTGAATCTTATTATCTCATTCCCTATCTCAGCAAACTGTCTCTGAACGACTTGACTGAAAAATTGTATGGTAACAGGTCTAGTCTAGAGAACCATCTACTCTATTCTGGTGGTTGGAAAGCACTTAAAACAAAAATTTAGCCAAACAATGTGTTTATATGATGCAAGTCTCAAAAAGTCTAGGAAGAATCTCCATTGCCTCAGATATTACAGATGACAAAATATTGTTAAAAAGGGATTTCAACATTTGAGGATTGCTGGAGAGAGGTGGGAAGAGGCACATATTTAGCGGGAAGGTCATCTCGAACCTGAGCTTTTTTTTTTTTTTAAAGGGAATTCCCTTATTTTTATTATTTATTTAGTTATTTGTTTATTTTTGGCTGTGTTGGGTCTTCGTTTCTGGGCCAGGGCTTTCTCTAGTGGCGGCGAGCGGGGGCCCCTCTTCATCGCGGTGCGCGGGCCTCTCATTATCGCGGCCTCTCTTGTTGCGGAGCACAGGCTCCAGACACGCAGGCTCAGTAGTTGTGGCTCACGGGCCTAGTTGCTCCGCGGCATGTGGGATCCTCCCAGACCAGGGCTCGAACCCGTGTCCCCTGCATTAGCAGGCAGATTCTCAACCACTGCGCCACCAGGGAAGGCCGAACCTGAGTTTTTGATGGTTTAGTACTTGGTCGTGTTTCTGAGAAATTTCCTTACTAAGTGCTATTTCCTTGAATGGGGAAAGGCACCCTCCCTGCTCCACACACACACCAAAAGAGTCATATTATGTACTAGCAAATATAAGCTCTTCTGCTTGTCAGTAATGTATGTAGGTAACAAACATTTAGGATTTCTGTTGTAAATAACGGATGTTATTGTCTTACACAATATAATTTGGTATAACATTTGTAAAGAACCATCATTAGTGGTTTTACGACTGTACATCACCTCTCCAATGGCAGAACTGGCAAGACACACATATACAATAGCCTCTAGGCATGCTTTGTGAGCATCTGTTTGAGTAATTTGCAGTTTTTATTGGTGAATTCACAGTTCCCTGACATAGCTCTTTATAAATAATGCTGGAACAATTCTTGGTGAAGCTAAATTCCTCTTTCTTATGAAGGCATTCTCTTTTCTACAATGAATTCTAAATAATGGATTTGTCTTGTCATTTTAAAAAAGAATTCTGATTTCAAATTCTGTGAGTTTCCAAGCGTTTTTTTATTATTGAGTTTTGTAGACTTTTTTCCATAAATATTCAGTTAACTATCTAGATAGTGATTTTAACTGATTAAGAAAAAACCCAAAACATTCAACTAAACATAATAAAATAAAAATATTTTGGGCTTCCCTGGTGGCGCAGTGGTTGAGAATCTGCCTGCCGATGCAGGGGACATGGGTTTGAGCCCTGGTCTGGGAAGATCCCATGTGCTGCGGAGCAACTGGGCTCGTGAGCCACAACTACTGAGCTTGCGCGTCTGGAGCCTGTGCTCCGCAACAAGAGAGGCTGCAACAGTGAGAGGCCCACGCACCGCGATGAAGAGGGGCCCCCGCTCGCCACAACTAGAGAAAGCCCTCGCACAGAAACGAAGACCCAACACAGCCAAAAATAAATAAATAAATTTATATATATAAAAAAATATATATATATTTTTGAGTTTTTAATTAAAAATTTAGTTTTAACAAATTTTTATTTTATTTTTTATTGCAGTATAGTTGATTTACCATATCGTGTTAGTTTCAGGTGAACAGCACAGTGATTCAGTTTTATACACACACACACACACACAGTGATTCAGTTTTATACACACACACACACACACACACAAATCTTTTTCAGATTCTTTTCCTTTATAGGTTATTGCAAAATACTGAGTATAGTTTCCTGTGCTATACAATCTCCCTTTCATAACTTAATAGTAAGAAAAATGAAATGAGATAAACATTGGGCAATATTCACCACCAATAATTAATTATTACAGGGATTGCACAGATTCCATCCACTATAAAAAGAATATCCAGCAAATTAAATTAACTTTCTCTGCCTCTCTTATCTTTATTCAGGGCCTCTCTGTTTCCATTAAGCCTTTCAGGGGACCTTATTAAGGCTTTAAAGATTAAACAAGAAGTCAGATTAACTTTTTAAAATGGAAGTGAGATTCTGTCATTTCTCTGCTCCAAACATTCCAGTGGTTCCTAGGATACTTGCAGGAAAGCCCAAGCCCTTGCTAGTCTCCTCCAGCCTCTGTAAGCTCTTCTCCCTCCCTCCCCTCCAGCCAGCCACTCTTCCTGCTGTCACTTCCCCAAGCCAAGCCCATCCTCCCCTCTGGGGCTTGTAGTAACTGCTCCCTTTACCCAGAACTGCACCTTCTCAGGGAGAACTTTCTCTGACCATCCTACCTTTGATGGTCCCTTTCCAACCCCCCTTACATAGCTTAGTTTTTTCATGTTATTAAATAATATAGAAATAAAATTATATATTCCATAAAAATATATATTATATACTTCTACAATGTTATTATATGTGTGTATATATTATATACACACTGTATAATTATTTGTATATCATCTGTCTCTATCTCTAGCACATAAGCCCCATAAGGACAAGGACTTTGTTCTGTTCACTGTTGTTCCCCAGACCTAAAAGGTACTCAGCGTATCATAGCTGCTTCATAAGTGTTTGTTGAATGAATACATAAACTTTCTTTTTACCCCAGGGGTACATACACCTCATAATAGCTCCTCAGACTGCTCATCAAATACTTAATGCTCTCAGATCCTTTTATATTTAATCCCCATTTCATAGGATCTCAATGTCCTCTGACGCTAATGGAGAAGAATGAAAATTATCTAAGGGGCAGTGAATCTGTAGCCATGAAGATCGTTTTTCTAATTGACCTCTTCTGTTAGGAAACTAAACAGATGCAACAAAAATGTGAATGCTCATTTTACTTCTTGATAAAACTACTGAAAACATTCTCCATCAGCAGCTATTATTTTGTTAATTATACCTAAGTGAATGATATTTATGAGACCAATAGTGCAATGTAACAGTACGAAGGGCTGTTCTATTAAACACCGTTTTCAGCGACCCAGTTAAATAAGATGGTGTGCACTTCTTCTCCAACAGCTGGTGCCCTAAGATAAATTTAATTCATTAATCTCCCTTGTAAGGTTGAAAATAAGGAACGATCCTCAAACTTCAATCATTCCTCAAGTGAACTTAGTAAGTAGCCAAACTGAAATATGTACTTAAAAGACTACGGTCATATTTGTATCTCATATGAGGATTTCACAGCCCTTTGTTAATAACTTACTGGATACGTAATTTAAAATTTTTGAAACAACTCTACCAATATTTATTCATTGTAACACAAGATGTTTGGGAGCCTTGGACAAAGGCCCATCTTGTGTGTGACCATGAGAATGACTATAGTGCAACTCAGAGCAACATGACTCTCATCTTTCTCCCTTAACAAACTTACTCCCTCTAATAAATTTGATTTTTTCTTTATAAGTGTTCCATGCTCATTATAGAAAACTAGAAGAACACAGACAAGTGGGGGGAAAAAAAAACCCCAAACCACAACGACAGTTCCCATCATTACCCAAAGACAACTGCTATGAACATTTTGGTGAACTTTCATTTTATTCCTTTTTCATGTCCAAATGCCTTTAAAAAAAGACATTAATTACTATGAAAGGCTTGTAATCCAAGGCAAGTCTTAGTATGACACCAGTGATGATATTTTTAAAATACCACATTTTCGAGTGATAAAAGTAACAGTTGGGAGATAGACCGGAGTGCTTTAAAAATTAACATTTTTCATAAAAATGAAAAACAATTTGGCCAAAAATAGTGTCAAAAATAACTTTCACATACCGAAAGCATGCCTACATGTTAAAAGCATTTGCAAGAGTACACATTTTTTTTTTTCCTGAGTAAAATTTTCCCCTGCTTTTCTTTTGGCAAGTACCTACACAGTACATACAAAATTAGTGAGCAAAAAAAGTAATTTGTATGAGTCATCTTGCCTTTAAGACAAAACAGTTACCTCAAATCCGCATAACCCATTAATTCCTGCCTCCACACTCCAGCAAAGATTGACAACCAGAGTTTGGACCTAATCTTTTTAATTAATTAATTAATTTATTTGTATATCATTCTACCTCTGGGTTATCTGACTCCCTAATTATTCTGTTTCCTGTTCCTATAATAGAGCTGATTTCCCTGATAACCTCACCACTGCTTTTCCTGGGACCTACTGATTCATGAATCTTTCAACTGAACATCCCAGAGTCTAATTCCATTCAAGTTAAAAGAGAAGCAACTGATCTGAGTGACTCATTCCTGGATACTTAAGGCAAGGACCTAGAATTTGCAGATGGATGAGTCATTTTGACTGGAAAGCCCTGCATCTACCTTGGGAAGAAGGTACCCAAGGGTGAATGTAACAGAGGATGAGGAAATCATGAAGGCAGGAGTTGCCAATCAGTGCAAGACGTGCGAATGGCTGGTATCCCTTAGTCTGAAGTGCTTTGATAGCTTAAGATAGGTTCTACGTTCCAAACATCCCTTACAAGACTTTTTCCAACGTTTTCATCTCTTGCAGCTGAAAATATCTCCGTTCACTTTTGTAGGTCTACCATTTTTTCTGGGGTCACATCTGAACATGGTTCTGTTGAAGTTGGTCTCCTTGTCCAAAGCTCCAGGCATTAACCTCATGATAAAAACTTCCAAGTGGTGTCAAGCATTCAGTATCAGAACAAACAAGATAGCTTCACCTTTGTTCAAATGATGTGTCTGATGATAAAAATAATGCATGTTTATGGTAAAAATGGAAGTCCATAAAATGTAAGTAAAAGTCACTTGAAATCCTAATTACCCTGAGATAACAGTTAACATTTCTATCCTTCCTGATTTTTCCCCTGTACGCACACAGTTTTACAAACCATGCGGTCACACCATTCATGCAGATTTGTAACCTGATTTACATTCTCATGAACTGTATGAAACACTCATTTAACTCTGGCCTCTAGCTGGGGGAGTTCACCGAGGGAAGATGGCTAAGAATCATTGCTTTATCCATATTTTTAGCAGTTCACTTAATTTAGAGATTATTCATTAGGGCTCCAAGTCATCATATGAATCATAGAACGATGGATTCTAAAAAAAAAAAATTGATTTGAACAATAAGTATCTCACTTTACTTTTGATAACTTTAAAAAATTATAAAAGTGTAAATTAATGGTAAAAAAAATAGAACAAAGGATACAAACTGAAAAATGAAAGAACGCCTCTCACTGACTATCCCTCTTCTCCCAGTCCTTTTCACTCCTGTGCTAATCACTGTTCAGAATTTATCTGTGGGGAAATTATCTCCACACATGCAAGCGTTTTACGTGCACATAAAATGTACCACCTCTGGCTTCCCTGGTGGCGCAGTGGTAGAAAGTCCGCCTGCCGATGCAGGGGACATGGGTTCGTGCCCCGGTCCGGGAAGATCCCACATGCCGCGGAGCGGCTGGGCCCGTGAGCCATGGCCGCTGAGCCTGCGCGTCCGGAGCCTGTGCTCCACAACGGGAGAGGCCACAACAGTGAGAGGCCAGCGTACCGCAAAAAAAAAAAAAAAAAAAAAAAAAAAAAAAATATATATATATATATATATATATATATATATATATATATACCACCTCTTTAAAAAATATATAAATGGGATCATGTCACACATATTGTCTGTAGTCAGCTTTTTGTTTTTTAAAATCTAACAATATATCTTAGACATCATTTCATATCAATTCTCAAAGATCTCCTTTACCCTTTTTTAATAGCTCTGGAATTTTCCATCGAATGTCCTATGGTTCATTTCACCAGTTCCCTACCTATGAACATTTAATTTGTTTTCATATATTTATGTGGAGAGCACAGCCTTGTCCATACACATTAGTGTTGCTTGCTCAAGTTTATTGGTAGATTAAATTCCTAGAATGGGACGTGAAGGTTAAAGTTCACAAAATAACAGGGAGCACTGTATTTCTCTGTAACTTAGAGAATTCATTTCTTATTGACATCTTTAGTAGAATATTTAACATAGGGCTTGCCTCATGTAAATCCCACAATGGCTCACGATAGAAAAAGAGAAGGAAAAGATGGGGATGAGACAGAGTGCCCTGGAGAAGACAGGTAGCTGAGGGCAGAAACGGCTGTGTATGTGTGGGAATCTCCAACTCCAGGGGGCTCATCTCAGTTGATTCTTGCAGAGGTGAGGAGAAAGGTGTAAGAGTAGGGAGGGGTGTAGCCTGACAGCTGTAGAAAACTGTTTCTCTCTTCAGGTGTAAGAAACAACTGAGGAAGTGTCAGAAAATTTGGGGGACATTTCCCAAGCAAGAGGAAAAAGCCATGTATCATTTTTTAATAATTTGCAAGAAAAAAAATTTCCCTTTCATGGGCTGCCCAAATTCCAGAGAGCGTCAGGCCTGAATTCAAATCTATCTCACACAGTTTCCCCTTAGTATGAATGAAAGACTCTTATGTGAACTTTTGCCCTATTTGGATCAAAATATAACACTGTCTCTCAATAAAATAATTTACATTAAAAGAGAAGCTTATCTCATAAAGCGGTTGGCTCACGGATGGGAAAACAATTCTATCTGAAATAATTCCAAACTTTTTAATATGAGACTAATGACGTAGGGAATTTTATGCCTGGGAAGTTTTATTATTATGCATGAAAATCAGTATTGGGTTTTCACATTAATTCCCGTGTTAACCTTTCACATCAAACCATCTAGTCTTCTTGGACCTCCACCTTCCACTCTCTGCCCTCAGAAATTTGTGGCAGTTAGATCTATACCTAAGGTGAAAAAAAATGAACACAATAGCCCTGCAATCTTTCTCCTGTCAAGCTTAACCGTTTAATTCTAAAAAGACAATTATGTCATGGCAGTTACCCACATTAGCTAGGGAGACCAACTGTATTTGAAAAAAGCTTTATTGCACACCTTACATTTATAAAGAGGTCCATTTTAACCTACAGTCAAAATTGGATCTGTGTCATAATCAAAGTCTCATCAGATATCTCTTAGAACATTTAACACTAGCTCTACAAACAACATAGTTGTTCAACAATATGCTTTCATCCAAGATTGATGAGCGATTACACTTGGTGGTGGCTTCTGGGAGATACCATGGTCAACAAGTCAGCTTATGCCCACCAAGGAGTTTACAGCTAAGGGAGAGGGCTGATGCTTAAATAAACAGGAAATTCTAAATACCCCAGGAGATCAAAGGAAGCAGCACCTAATCCAGTTTTGGAGTGGAAGGGGAATGCAGAGGCTATTAAAAAAGAAAACAGAAAAACAAACCTATAGGGAAAGACTGCAGGTGTCAGTTAAACTTTATCCTGAGGGCAATGGGAAGCCACTAGGCCTGAGCGTGAGATGATGAGATATGCCTTCTAGAAAGATTACGGCTGCAGGATGGAAAGACGGGACCATCAGGGGTGACACTGGAGACAGTAAGACCTGAGAGAGGCCACTGTTGTAACCCAGAGGACTAATGATGGAGACTCGAACAAGCTTATTGGCAGTTGGGAAAGAAAGGAAAATGTGCATTTAGGAGAGAGGTAAGAGGAAGAATCGTGCAGGGTAACTGGTTAGAAGTGGAAGGTGGAGAAGAGGCAGTAATGGAAAATGATGCAGCAAATACTGTCATTCCTGCCCCCTCTCCCGCCATCGCCTTGCCTTTATCACTTCAGCACCTGCCTTCCCACTGCCAGCATGTGCCAACATTTGCCAAGGGCTTCCTCTGGCCACGGGAGCCTGCTTTGACCACCTGTGTAGTAAGACCAGGGTGTTGGGGAATTGACTCTCCTGGGAGAAGCTTGAATCTCACCTCTCTCAGTCCCTCCAGTAGAAAGTTCTGAGGTGTGTGTCCTCCATGGCTTCCCAGAGTCCCCCAGTGACATTAATCTCCAGTTGTCTACATAGGTAACCTGTTCGAGAAGGAACCTTTTGTTGACTGTCTGCCTTTCCCTGGCACGCTTTCCCGTCCCTCTCCCAAGCTTTCCTCGTCTTGCTTCCTACAAAACTCCTTGCGTAAATCCTTGCCTTGGGGTCTGTTTCTGGAGGAACGCAAACAAATGGTATCGAACCTTATGATTTGTGCCATGGGAGGCGATGATGCTACTTAGCAAGGTAGGAAAAAAAGACAGAGCAGAGGGTTTTAATCAGTTTTAATTATTTGGGGAGGGGAGGGATGGAGAGAGCAGGAGTCGGGTGGGGAATACGTTTAGTTTGGGACCTGTTGAATTCAGAGAACTTGCGAGACCCCTGTGCGGGACGTCTCAGTAGAACTCCAGAGGAGGACGTGAGGAACCAGGGATCTCATGAAGCCAGTGCAAAGACTGTCCATACTTTTGCGCTTCTAATTCACACCTTCCTTTTCTGGATGATAGATGGAGAAGAGAAATGGTAAGGACTTTGCTAAAGGAAACACACTGCATGAGAGAGAACAGCCCCCAGCTGAAGCCCTGACAGTCATTCCAACAACCACATGGAGGAAGGGCTGTGGTGTGACGTGGGGCAGGGGTGTCTCTCTCACTGCAGAGAGGTCCCCGTTTGGCCTACATATGGGAATACAGAATGGATCCGTTTGAATGAAAAATAGATGGTCTAGTCTGTAAGCGGAATGGCTTTTCTTTTTTCTACACTGGTTACCGGAGGGCAGTTGCTGCCCTGCAAAGGAATAAACACAAAGAAGAAATTGCATGAAATGAGAATATGTATCTTTGATAGCAAAGGAATGGAAGAACGTATTGTATATACAGAAAAGGCCTTGTAGTTTGAATTAGCCGGTCCCAAACTGAAGCCAGGGTCACCACATGGCAATTTTCAAACAAATATTCTCCATCGTCCATTACACATACTCAAGAATTTGACCTTTTACAGCACTATTCATTCTCCAGGCATCTCAATGGTCTCTGCAAAAGTAAAAACACAACCACAGGCACCGCAGAGGCCTTATAAATGGCGTGCAGAAAATTTTATGTTCTGCTCACAGGAAGATATCAGGCCAGGGCCGAAGTGGTCACAGCCTCAGGGACCTAACCTGAGAAACACCTGAGAAACACAGTCCTCGAACTGGAGTTTTTCTTTTCCTGTATATTTTATTACAAGATATTGAATATAGTTCCCTGTGCTATAAAGTAAGTCCTTGCTGTTTATCTATTTTATATATAGTAGTGTGTATCTGCTAATCTCAAACTCCTAATTCCACCCCCCTTCCCCTTTCGTAACCACAAGTATGTTTACTTAGCCATAAAAAAGAATGAAACAATGCCATTGGCAGCAACATGGATGGACCTAGAGAGTATCATACTAAATGAAGTAACTCATTCAGAGGAAGATGAATATCGTATATCACTTATACATGGGATCTAAAATATGACACAAATGAACGAATTTACATAACAAAAACTGGCTTAAAAAAAACTAATTTTTTTTTAAATTTATTTTTGGCTGCATTGGGTCTTCATTGCTGTGTGCCGGCTTTCTCTAGTTGTGGCAAGCGGGGGCTACTCTTCGTTGCGGTGTGCGGGCTTCTCATTGCGGTGGCTTCTCTTGTTGCGGAGCATAGGCACGCGGCTTCAGTAGTTGTGGCTCGTGTGCTCTAGAGCGCAGGCTCAGTAGTCGTGGCGCACAGGCTTAGTTGCTCCGCGGCATGTGGGATCTTCCCGGACCAGAGCTCGAACCGGTGCCCCCTGCATTGGCAGGCAGATTCTTAACCACTGTGCCAGCAGGGAAGCCCAAAAAACTGGGTTTTTAAAAGGGCTTTTGGATGTCACCATTTCCCGCAAAGTACAAACACGAAAGAGTTGATGATTATCTTCAATACCAAGTGACTCAACCCCGGTGCTATCTGGGCATAGATAAAGGGACTTAGCACAGCGACCACAGTTTTGTCCTCTGTCTTCGTGGCTTTCCACAGATAGCTCAGGTGAGGCATCTAAACTGGAGATAAATTTCTCCTTTGGAAAGGTTACCACAATTAAACCCCTTCAGTATGTGAACACCACAACCGCTGGTCTGCAGAGACCTGATTAGTCACATTTTTGAGAAGGACTAACTCGGACACGAAGACCTTTCTCTTCAAAGAATTTTTAATGGAGTCAACAGCTCCCCTTTGGAATTCACCTACACTCTGACTGAGACCAAACTAGTCTGCTGAGGGACAGATGGAACTAGTTGCGAGCACATCATTTTTAGCCTTAAATAACATTATCTGGGTCAGGAAGCTGTGTAACAACAAAAACTTCTCCCTCTAGTAAACAGCTGGACAGACTACATAGCTCACCTTTTGTAAGTACATCAGAGAAATGCTATAAGCAGTGCAGAATACTTTCCCAATTTGAAACAGAACGGGAATCAGAGATATCAACCTATATGTCACTTAATTCGGGGCAATTTTGTGCTACGAATGGAAATGTTCCTATAAACTAAAAATTGTCTACTTGAAAGACAGCTGGCATCATCATCACTTTCGGTCTCTGAAGTGAAGATGCAGGCCACCTGGAGGTGGCCACGTGGCATCAAGACCCACCTATTTGTGAATAAGACAGTTAGCCCTAACACAGCTTGATGAATTTCCACAGAATTACCCATGCATGTAATCAGCAGCCAGATCAAGAAATGAAATGGTCCATCTTCCCAGATGCCCTTCTTGTGCCCGCTTCTCAGTCACTACCATCCCCAGTACTGTCCTTCGAGGATTATGTCCCTTCCCCAACTCTTAGTGGGTGTGGTAGAATTTCTAGTAGACTAAACTGCTGTTCCGCATACCAGCATATAGTTTTGGCTCTACAAGGAAAATAAAGAAACCTGAGTTGAGGTCACAGTACCACTACAGACGGCAGTTTTTGAAAAAGAGGGGATGTGGAAGAAGCTTGAAGCTCTTCTATTCTCTTTCTACTGGAAGCTTAGCTAGGGCTAAACCCGGGTTCTCCTGATTCCCAGTGGAGAACTTTTCCTTTTGCATCGCTGATCAGATCACCACTCACTTCAGTGTTATGTGTCTTATTTAACCAGGAGGTTTTAACCAGGTTCATGAAACTATTTCTACGGCTCAGACAATCCATTAAAGGTTACTGAAAAGCAGGCTTCCCTGGTGGCGCAGTGGTTGAGAGTCCACCTGCCGATGCAGGGGACACGGGTTTGTGCTCCGGTCTGGGAAGATCCCACATGCCGCGGAGCAGCTGGGCCCGTGAGCCATGGCCGCTGAGCCTGCGCGTCCGGAGCCTGTGCTCCGCAACGGGAGAGGCCACAACAGTGAGAGGCCCGCGTACCGCAAAAAAAAGGTTACTGAAAAGAAACATTGTTTCTTTAAGTTTCTTGACTGAAAGAAACATTCCAAGTGACTATGATTACTAGATATAGAGGCATTAAGGGAAAAAAGAAAAGAATTAAAAGGGAAGAGGACAAAATTAGCATTATATTAATAAACAGTACATTCTTATCTTGTCACTGCTTTGAAATATCTTATTTAAAGGACTACTTTTTATTCCTAACTAAAAGAAGGCCATCCATCAGTAATACTTCAAATGTCAACTGGGAGTACGTATGGGCAAACCCTGGAGAGATGTGCTGCTTTGCTCACTGCTGGTGACACATATCTGACTTAGGAGGCAGTGTGACAGGGCAGAAAGAGAGAAAATGCACCGTGGAGTTCTGGGTTTGAATTCACGGGCTGCCACTCACCAACTGGATGATTCTGAACAAGTTATTACAGGCATATCTCGCTTTATTGTGCTTCGCAGATATTGCTTTTTTTTTTTTTTTAACAAATCGAAGGTTTGTGGCAACTATGCCTTGTCAGATGATGGTTAGCATTTTTTAGCAATAAAATATCTCTTAACTAAGGCATGCATGTTGTTTTTTAGACATAATGCTTACTTAATAGACTACAGTATGGTGTAAACATAACTTTTATATGTACCGGGAAACCAAAAAAATTCGTGTGACTCACTTTACGGTAATATTCGCTTTATTGTGGTGGCCTGGAACTGAACCCACAATATCTCTGAACCCATGAAATCTGTACTGTCTCCGCAAAAGGTACAAACTTCCAGTTATAAGATAAATAAATTCTGGGGATGAAATGTACGGCACGGTGACTGTAGTTAACAATACCACACTGCAGGTTTGAAAGTTGCTAAGAGAGCAGATCTTAAAGGTTCTCACAAGAAAAAGAATTTGCAACGATGTGAGGTGATGGATGTTAACTAGACTTATTGCAGTGATCATTCTGCAAAATATGTATATCAAATCATTAGGTTGTACATTTTAAACGAATACAATGTTATATGTCAATTATATCTCAATAAAACTGGAAAAAGGGTATTAAATCTCTCTGAACCTCCATTTAGTCACCTGTAAATTGAGCATAATTCCTATGTCTCAATGGGTTGCTTTCAAAATTAAATGAGATGACACAGATCCCGGGCCTGACAATTTAGCAGGTCCTTGATAACTATTAACTTCCTCCTCTGTACAGGATGAATCTGTTTAATCAAAAAGGAGCTTAAGCCACAAAATGATACACACCAAACAACACCCAATGTTCTACTGTTTATCCATGACTTAGTCTGAATTTTAAAAGAATCTGCTGTGTTTGAAAAAGGATTGAAGAAAACACTTTGCTGTAATCCAGGAAAGCTTGGTATGTCTCTCTCTCGAGATATGAGTCGGGAAGTCTTAACATAAACGAAGGTGACATGCACATCTTTTAAACCCACTGCCTGAGAGAGGTCATTCCTATCTGGGCAGCTGCACGGCAGGCCAAGAGTCAGTCACTGGTGGCACTCTAATGCAAGGCACCATTAATTTAGATTTCAGAAAAGTGTATATGACATGGTACCACTTGTATTAGAGTGATTGGCAGAACAGATAGAGGAAAATGGATCAAGAATTGGCCTGGGGACAAGGCAGACCATTCTAAACGTGCCTTTTTATTTAACATCAAACCTGATTGGCATATCAAGTCTTGAACTAAATTTTGCCCATGTTCTTCTTGTTTGGATGTTATGAACAATAACAGCAAAAAGAGTTTCTTTTTTTAAAGGGAATTTAGCAAGTAATGGGTGAAGGGATTTACAAATACAATTGCTGACATGTTTTACATTGTCTGACTCTAAGCTCCATCTGAAATAACAGAAGCATCAGTGACTCCAAACACCGTGAAAGAGTTCCACGGAGACCTGCATTTTCCTTCACACCCGCTCTGCTTGTGTTTTTGTTTTTTGGCTTGATACAGAGCAAACATACTGTGACTTCAAATCATAATAAAACAGAATTGAAGCTCCACACTGCTTAAAAGCAGTGCCGAGACGTAAATCCTTCTCTTAATAGCCTTTGCTTCGGAAAGACGACGGGAAAACAGAAATAGATGCAGGTACATGGCAATGGGTCTACTCCTTATACAGAACTGCCCTTCGTGCCCTGAAACACACCTGACCTCAGAATCTCTCCTCTATCAGTGTAAATCTCTTACAAAGTGAGACAACTATAAATTAGACAAAGTACATTAAATTACACAGAGTCTGTAATTTTATCTCCCCCATAATAGGAAATCTCTTTTATTTCTTTTGTACAATCACCCACCAGCCCCGGCACTAGCCAGGGTGCACTCAGTCATCTATTCACGGCCTTCAGGTTATTTTGTCCTCACATCCCTCCAGCAGACGATGACAGCAGCTTTTAACTCATTGTTTTATTAAGGATTCCTGGTGTTACCTCCGCCTAAGACATTCACAGCAAGTAAAAATGTTAGGTCTTGGCTCGTGAGCATTTTTTGGTTCACAGGAAAGTCAGTCTAGAAATAGTGGCAACAACCGGGTCCAGGACACCGCAAAGCTCTGTGTTTATTCTGTTTCTCTGGGATGGTGGCAGCTGTGTGTCTTAGAGACCATCTGCCGAAGGCAAATGCCTAGTTAACAGTGCTATTCTCAATTTTTCCATGATCCGTGGTGCTACCACCTCTCCCCATTTTGCTCTCTCCCACACCGCTTGCTTCGTGCTCCACAGGCCTGAAACACAATCACAACCCACTGCGAGCGTCGCTTTGGCCTGGAGCTGCCAGGCCTTCAACGATACTCTCACGTGGTACACTCCCCTGCCCCGTGGTCTCACTCCAAAGGCGAACGGGAGAGGATTTCATCCCACTGATACAGGTGTATAAATAGATACCAATATCTATTGTTGAATTAATGCTGTGGGTTTTCAGCATTTGCAAGGGCTTTCCTGGATCGTAACTAGGCACATTAAACCTCATTAATTACGGTCTCCACTAGTTGGGACTCTGAGATCATTCTCCAGGCTGACATTTGTCTTGACATGATGTGTGGCAAGAAGTTTGCTAAGTAAATAAAGAATGGAAATAATATTTTAATGGTGACACTTAAATTACCCAAGAGAAGATGTCTAAGGATGCTGACGCTTTTATTTATATACTAACAACAAATGATTTTCTGCCTAGTCACTAAAGCCAGCTATCTCCTTCCTGGCTTCCCCATTTCTGCACAGCCACCATAGGTCCCTACTTCAACCTGCTGATGACAAAGCTAACCAAACTAGTCAACTAGCCCATTTCCTGCCTGTCCTATCCCCGTCCTCCTTTTCTCGAATCCAGGCCCTCATTAACAATGCTGTCGTAGTACTAGAGCATCTGCCTCGGACAACTCGTTCTTGCCACATCGTCAATGATTCAGAAATCTGCTGCCCACTTGGTCTTCCGAAATCTTCTATAGGAATTTATGATTCTTATACCCTAGAATCTTAAGACCTTTGGCTTCAAAATTTCTTTGTTCCCAGCGCTGCATTTAGCAGAGTCCTGGAACGGACGTATGTTCACCGTATCTATCTAAGACCCCTGGGGCCTGATGTATTTTGGGATTCATACTTTTCTGATTTCAGATGATAATATGGTGCATAGGTATTATTTGATGTAACACTCCGATGGGCCTTCGTAATCAAGCACATTGATATTTCTGCAACAAAAATGTATGGATTTCATCCTTGGCGTAATACATAAAGGCTATAAATAGCCTCCCATTAGGTTTTGCCACCAAACAACTTATTCAAAAAATTATGGGTTTCAGGATTGTGGGTAAAGGATTGGGGAGCTTGAGTAGGTAGTACACCATGGCCATTTATCACTGCCATTAACACGTCAAACACATGTTTTCTTGAAAAGTCTCCGTACTGCAGTCTTTTGTTAGTTCAGATTGGTCTTCTCCACAATTCGTCCAAATCATCAAGGTTTTCCTTACAAAATATATCTTCGGATTACGAGAACTTTGTGATCACCAGATTGTCCTTACCGCTTTTAATTTTTCTAATTTTAACTCCATTTCTAAAGCATTTTTACCTTGCTTGCTTTAAATAGGCCCTTTTTAGTTGTCTATTTTGGCAAAATTTAAATATAGTCATTTTGCCTATCCTCTACCTAAAGAAAGGCTTTTTCAAGAACAGAGACCGATCACCCCTCAAGAATGGTGCATTTACATTAAAAAAAAAATCCCGGCCATGCTGACTTCTCCCCCCAAAATAAGAGTTAACTTTTTAAGGGTGAGTTTATCTAATTTGTAATAAAAGTCTGTGAAGCGCATCATAGCAAGTTCCCCACCCGACAACACAACACACATAGTTAAACATATTACTTTTTGAGGGCGAGCTGTAACTTGACCAATAAACCCTTCGTAAAATATAGCCAAGCCGCACATTAAGCCAGCAATGCAGGGTTTCTATATACATCACGGGATGCTTGGCTGTATGGGTCACAGCATTCTGACAGGCAATTACTAGGCAGTTATTTTGACATTAGAAAGTCACAATCCATCAACTTAACAGCAGGGTGATAATTTGGGGAACAGGGAGATGGTTATTCAAAAAGACACTGTGGGAAGTAAACAGCAGTTCCAATAGCCCCTGTTTGAGAATGAAGGCATCAACTAACCAGAATTTCTTTCCACCTCCAGAACCAGGTATTATGTAACGTGTTTTTGTGTAAGCATGTTATTTATGGGGTTTGAATAGAAAAGCCCTGCCAGGCTAACAAGGCTGCAGGTACCTGGACTCTTTGGAGATGAGAAGAAATGGATCTGCCATCCCAAGACTAAAGAACGACAAAGAGTGGCCTCTTCCCCACTGTCTGTCACGGACCACTTCCAACGACCTGTGACATCCACAAGCCAGTATCTCAGAAGATGCTCCTTGGCTCTTTCCGGATCGTAAAACACTCAGCTCTGCAGCCGTTTGCACCTGTGACACGGGCTCCTTGCGTGTGAGGGGGACACTGGACTTTATTCTTGCAGGAATTCCTGGCCAACAACCCTGCTGTGAGCCCCTCGTGCACACATGTGGCCTTGGTCTCTCCTGGACACATGAACGGGTGTGGAGGCCACCAGGAGCCTCTGAAATTCTCTTAGTGACTGGGAGCTGAAAGCTTCCTGGCAGCTGGACAGGTGGCACTGGGGTGGGGGAGGGGTGGGAAGGGAGGAGAGACTCCAGGGCAGGGGTTCTCAAACGTTCTCATTTCATGACCACTCTGAGATGCACATGTTAAGTCCTGAGGGATGGCCATGCTGTTGGTAAGGGGACAGCAGGCACTTCTTTCTTTCTGCTCGGGAAGGGAGCAATGAAAAAGGAAGCGTGGATAGGAAATTGTGCATTGAGGCTGACGTGGCAAAAGGAAGTGGTAGATGGATCTATGCGGATCCTCTCAGAACAGAGGTGATATCTGGGTGCCAAGACTGTTGTAACAAGCTGTGTTGCTGCCATGGAAACCGAAGTGCTCTTTGTGGTGGCCCACCCCCAGGGTCATGATCTTCCCGGTCTGCGACTAGCGGTCTTGCCACCACCCTCCTACATCTTCCTGGCTGCCTGCCTAAAATACTGACAACGTGGAAGGCAAATTATTTCCAGGTTATACTTCGCTATTTCAAAGGAATTCACTCTGCGAATGAAACATCAGCCGATAAAGAACAATAAGCCCCCCGCAGCGGAGAGCTTTCTTACTGTCTGCTTTTTCTTCTAACAAACTTTTGTGGCTATTTAAATTCTCTCTCTTCTCAAAAGCCTAGCTTCAGATGAGTAACTTCAGCCTATAAACTGAACCAACAGTACCTGAGAATCCACGCATTCCAGAAAAGTAATTTTTAAGCAACCATTAGTAGAAGCAAAATCGACCATGTTTCCATACCTGGAGCTGATATTCTTCCGTGAAGCACAGATTCACTGGGCAGCAGGTCTTTTGAGTTGGAGGTGAATGGTGATTGTCTAAAGGTATCTTCTGAAAAGAAAGGGCTGGGGGTGGGGAAGGAGGAGGCAAGTTTAGTAAATCAAAGTTATTTAGGATACCCAGAGCATCTGGCCCCAAATACATACGTATACACAAACAACATGTGGGTCAACGTATTTTTAAAATGCTGTTTAGAGACTATAAGATTGTGCTTAAAATGGAGAAAGAGAGACTATATTACATCAGACAAGTACCATCTGCACATTCTGCCGATTGGTTGTATACTTAAGGTGAACAGATGAAACAACATCTTTGATACGTTGTTAAACCCACTGTCAGGACAGCTGAGCAGTAAATTTTACTTTTGCACTGTAGGATCTGGGAGGGAGTTGTGCCTGAATGAAGACCAAGCACATGTGTCAGATCAGAAAAGCCTGTTTTGGAGGTCTTTCCAGAGTGGTGACAGGTTTGCCCCAGCTCGCCCACACTGTGTCACCTGACCCCTCAGGGACCAATGGCACCCGTCCGAAGGGCAGATGGCTGGAGTCAGGGTCCGCCGAGCCGATGGAGACAACTCGCTGGTCCCCACGGGAACTGAGTCTGCATCCTACAACTGTCTTGGTTTGGAAGGAGTTAAAGCCAGCTAATGGGGCTGCCAGAAGGGACCCCGGGGAGCACTTTCATTTTTCAAGAAACTGAGGCTTTGACTTGAGTGATTCTAAGCTCCCCTAGTGACTCAGTGAGAACTAGACACCAGACACCCAGGCAGGGTTTTCCCCTTATACCACAGCCATAGTGAACACAAACACTTAGGCTGCTTTTAATCAGCGGATTTTAACCCAGTCATAGCCTCCATCTCCCATGCCTCTAAAGAAAACTATATTGCGATCACGTGTGAGAATACTGGAATACACAACAGAGTCCAACATGGAGCACGGGAAGCCCTATTGCTGTACAACAGAGCAAATTTCACTCGGTGCACAGGTGGTGGAAGGTTCATAGGCGCCAGCAGTGCAGCCCAGAGCTAGCAGGAAGCCACCAGCACGCTGAGGCTGGAGAGACAAAAGGCAGAGGTAAATGGAGCCCAGGGAACTGAGGTCACCTGGTGGAAGCTGGAGGCAAGGTGAGCCTGCCCAGCAGGGAGCTGGGACCACAGAGGTGCAGCCGTAGCAGGAGGCAGACAGGAAGGGCAGGGAGGGAGGGAAATACCCCGCCTCTTTCTTAAGCCCCACCCCCACCACATCAAAGGCTCTGATTGGCTGAACCTTCCCGGAAGTCAGAGACGTACAGCCTGCCGGATCGGCTGCTGCAAAACTGCAGATGGGGGAAGGAACAGATCTGGGGTCACGCAAAACTAGGACTCCCATGACTGGTGCTGCTTTTCTAAACATGCCAAGAGGCTACCGGTTACTGTTATTAAATATTAAAAAGGAAAGATTACCATAAAAATGGAAGACATATCCATCTTTTAAAAATAAAACACACAGGGGCTTCCCTGGTGGCACAGTGGTTGGGAGTCCGCCTGCCGATGCAGGGCACATGGGTTCGTGCCCCGGTCCGGGGGGATCCCGCGTGCCGCGGAGCGGCTGGGCCCGTGGGCCATGGCCTATGGGCCTGCGCGTCTGGAGCCTGTGCTCCGCAGCGGGAGAGGCCACAACACTGAGAGGACCGCGTACCGCAAAAAAAAATAAAAATAAAAAAATAAAAAAATAAAATAAAACACACAGTTAACAGTATAGTCTCACATGACTCAGGCTAGATTCGATGCAACTTTGTGTGGCATGCTTTCTGGTTTTTTTTTCGTATTGTTTCTGATAATAAAATTTTAATCATTACCCTTTCCTCAGGCTGTTTTATCTCTTTTTTTTCACACACACACTGTAGTTTATTTTTACAGGAGATAAATAAACTGACACCAAGCATTGTAAATGGATGGCCACAACAGAAGCAACAATGATTGCAATTACCAAACACGAAACACACCCATACTATGTCATAATATTGACATTCAGTCCAGTCATCCTCCACTGTAACAGCTCCTTTACTTTGCAGTGAAAACTGATTTGTATATTTTTTGCCTCTGAGTCCTTGTGGGTTTTTTTTTTTTATTCAAACAGAAAGTCACAAAAATTATAATCATCCTCATCAGTTCACTCAGTCCCATGTAATTCATTTTTTTTCTCTTGATCTTTCGTTGGCACCTTTATGAATTCATCAGTTTTCCATCAGAGTTTTGAAAATGTGTGGCATGCTTTTTATTTGTATCTTAAACATAAAACAATTTAAACAGGCTTAAAAAGTGAACTGGCTGTAGGCTAGTCAGTGATGGGGAGTGGGGAGACACGTTGTTTTGTGCCAAACAACTCAAAACCTGCAAGTGATACAGAACTCGTGAAAGGATATGGCAAGGCAGCATGGAGGCTAAGAGAGTGCACTTGAGAGTGGGCAGTTCTAGGTCCAAACTCCAGCTCCACCACTTACGGCTGTGTGACCTTGCACAAATCGCTTAACTTTTCTGAGCCTTCATTTCTTGTCTATAAAGCGGGACGTTAATAGCATCTATACCCACTCTAGGAGGACTGAGTAAGATGGTTCACGGAACGTGCTTTTCACAGTGTCTGGCAACCAGTAAGTGCTCAATCAGCGTAAGCTGTTTTTATCTGTATCTCTGTCTAGCTCAAAAGGGAGCATAAATTAATCAACCTTTCCTCACGAGTCGACAAAAAGGATAGAGTTTCCTTGCAGAAAATGCATGAAGAAAAGGTCACTCTGATATTGAAGGGTCCGTTGACCGCTGGAGAGATTCGGTTAATTTCTAACTCTTCCACAAAGAAAACTGTTTAGAATCAAAGAACTTCTAAGGAGGTAGAGCCCTTGGAGGATTGTTGGTCAGACCCAGAGTGTGAGATTTCTCGAATCCCACCTCCTTAGCTCTGAAGCATCTATACAAGGTGACAATGACATCCTCGTGTTTGAGTGGACAGTTCACATGGGAACCACCACCTGCTGGCCCAAGGGCGCAGGGTAAACGTCAGGCAATGGGCCTTCGGTTACCCTGGAATGACGCTAGAATCTGAGAGTTCAGGAAGCTCATGGAACTGTTTGGTCTGAAATGTGGAGATTTCCTTTGGGGACACCCAGATCCCCTAGAGAGGCCCCCTAAGGTACCTAGGAATATCACCCTTCTTGCCACAGAGAAAGGTGTGCACTGCCCTCCTTCCCTCAGTTTCGCAGTAACCATTTAGTGAGTGCTTGGGCATGCTAGACACTGGGAACATAAGGTCAGCAAAACTGGCTACGGCTGCAAATGTTAAGAGGGCTCAAAGACCTGCGTGGCTACCACAGCTAGACTAACGCTGTGGAAGAGAGGGGAGTGGGGTCGCAGCGTGGGCCTGGCCAGGAGAACCTTTTCCTGCAGAAGCCACAGCTGAGCTGAGACCTGAATGGAGAGCAGGGTTGTCAGGGTTCCCAGTGGCTGGGGGAAGTGTCCCCTGCACAGTGAGAGGACACAGCCAGTCTGCGGAGCTGGATGAGGCTGGAGTGCCGGGCAAGGTGGGCACACCGAGTTCAGGGATCCCGGCTTTGCCCTAACAGTCCTGGAAAGCCCGGCGGTGTGTTCAGTAAGGCGGGGACGCAGTATGATTTCAGTTTCAGGAAGCTCTGCCCGGTGGGTTGGAGAACCCAAGGCAGGTGGCCAGAGCAGCAGTCCATATGGGACATGGTGACTCTGGTGGCCAACACTGCAAAGCGGCAGCGACACAGGCAGATTGAAAAATAGTTTAAGAAATAGGGCAGGTAAAGACCAAAGGTATATTTCCAACCAACCCGAAGGTTTCCAGGTGAACCAGGCAGAGGCGGTCACGCTACGTGCTGGGAAGAGCACCCTAGGTTTTGCTAGCTCTGCATCGTCACATGTTCTCTTCAACAGGTTTTCACGCACATGCGGAGTGAAGCCCTATAACCATCTAGCCGCTCAGAAGAAACGGAGGCAATCGCTGAGGGAAACAACATTGCAAATAATTTTCTACCCTGGAGGCCAGCTTTCTCCTGTATAGAAAAGAAAAGATTTCTCCTGAAGAAGTGGAGAATTAGAAGGGAATCACGCTGGATACTAGAAAAGCACAAAAGGACTGGCAATGTTAGGGGCAAAGAGTCAATGGAGAAACTTTGACAAGTCAAAGCAGCTTTAGACTGGTGTAAGTTCTTATCTATAAAGAGAAGATACTATGTTAACAGAGCATGTCTCAGACCAGACACCCCGCTGCGATGCTCCGCGTTCGGATCCATTCACGCTGGGAAGTGAGAGTGCAGGGGTTTAGCACTGAGTTTGGAGTCAGAAGGATCTGAGTCTGAATTCCATATTGGCCAGTTAATGGTGAAGTGATCTTTGTCAACAACCTCCCTAGCCTGTTTCATCATTGGAAAAAAGCTTTTAAAATACCATCTTTAAAAATAAATAAATAAATAAAATACCATCTTTATAGGGGAGCTGTAAAGGGTTAAATAAGATATTTCATGTTAAAGTTCTTAGTACATCATACATGCTCAATAAAAATGGCAACAAACACGTGTATTGCTGACTAAGTATCTGGCCCTGCTCTAAAGGGCTTTGTGCATATTAACTCCATTGGATCCTCACAAGGACCCTCTACAGGGTGTCGACAATTACTATTATCATCCGTATGTTACAGATGAAGAGACTCGGGTACAGAGAAGGTGAGTAGTTGTCCATGCCCGTGGGCTGAGACAGGATTTGAACCCAGGCATGCTGGCATCGCATTTTGCACCCTTGCCCATTAAGCTAAGCTACACTGCCTTTTGCTTGGTCTCTTAACATCTAGGGAACACATGGACAATACAAAGTCATGGATCCTTCTTGGAACTGACAGAACAAAAGGAAGAGACAGTGGAAGAAGGGAGGGAAGTGGGGTGGGAGTACTGTTTCAGTACGCAGGATCCTAGGTCACCAAAGAAAGGCTTTTTCAATTGAGAAATAGAAGATGTGAAAAATGATTTGGTTATCTTTAACTTTCTGCCTGTGTTCTGAGAACAGAAGATGCTGTACTTATAACTTGGAACCAAGCACTGTCATTCTCAGAATGTGGAGACGGTCATCCTTAGGCCCCCTTTCTTTTCCTGTGCCTCACAGGGTCTGTAAAGTGCAGAAGCCCATCTGCTCTCAGAGGACGTCCAGCTCTGTGGTGAACAAACCGGCCCCTCGTTCAGGCCACAGGGACTGTGGGTGATGGGAGAGGGTGGCGGGCAGAGAGGGGAGGCCCCGGAGGTACCCGATTCAGGATGAAGCGGGTCTGCACTTTTCAGGGAGGAAAAGAGTCAATGAACTGCAGATTTTACGACGTACTAGACTCTGAAGCGTGTGTGTACCGTCCTTCAACTGCTTAGATAGTCACCAATTCTTCCAGGAAAAAAGGAGCAAGTTTGCGAATGCCGCATGGTTCGTGCTCCCTGACTCAATTTAGTCATTTTAGTGTGAAGAAGCCCCTCCACCAGAAAGAGAGCTTAGGAAGTGGAAAAGGCAAAATCTGTCCAGAAAATGATTTATTTCTAGTCCACAGTTTTCGGTAAAAAGTTGGTAGAGAAGCAGGTTGACTAATAGCTAATGGCGGAAGGGACTGTCACTTATTCTCATTTAACAAAATCACCACCTACCACAGTGGCTCCCCTTTGGTCCTGTACAACGACAGGCCACCTGAAGACTAGCTAACTCGTATAATCGATAAATACTCAGACACAGCATCTGGAAGATGTTGGTGTAGACTTAGAGCTGTCAAACACCCCCATTACTTTTCCTGCCTTTTGTTACTTGGAAAAGACAAAATGTTTATTTATTCGAGTTTCTTTTCTGAATAAAAATGAAACGGACAATGAATGCGTATTTTGATTTTTCTCCTGCAGAAAATCTAAGGGTTAAAATATGAAGGGGCACTGGTGTCACAGTGACTGGACAATTCCAGGCATTAGATGGCATGCGCTGTGAGGTCAACAGCTCAGCGCTGCAGAAAGAAAAGATTTACAATAAATAATAAGAGTCCATAAAAGATTATGGCTCTAAATAGGGATACATTTTGCTAACTGCTGACTGTGGCACAAACATTTCCACCTTTAACATCTGAGTGACGACAGGGAGTTCGGCTTCGTGCAAAACAGAAGGCCCAACTACTTACAAACCATCCCCCCCGGGGTGCCACCACTGAAACCAACACGTTACGGGAATTCTTGTTTTGATGGCAATAGCAAAGCAGAGCAAGACAAAAAAGGAAAAGAATAAGGTGGATATCGTATGTAAGAGAAAGTTAAGAAAAAACAACTTTATGCTTAGTAGTGGCACTATAATTTAAAAGGAACACCAAAGAAGAAATCATTTTTTTTTTCCTTCTAAAAGACAATAACTTTTAGGACTGAACTTGGGGATGGCAAATAGAAAAGAAAGATTAAATAAGACAAAAAGACTTTGCTCTGCAATGAATTTGTCCTCAGACTCTAGAAAGATCTACATATTTCAGAGTAGAATGAAATTCTATTAAATGTAAGCGTTTCGGGCAAATCATCCTGAAGTGATATTCCGACTTCAATCCGCACATAGACAAAATTTTCTTTAATCAGGAAAAAAGATGGTGTTTTTTTCAAGTAAAAGTACTTAATTATTTATTCAGCTATGTATCATATAACATAACAGGGCTTCTGGATTTTTTTCTAAGAGCTGGTTAAATACGTCCAAAAGAATGTTGGTTAATTTTTATTTCATTTCTTTTTATTTTAAGGAAATTTTAAGACCAAATTATCTGACTTAGATATTTCGGAGAAGCTATATATTGCGGAAGGAGAGCCAGAGCCCCCTTCTGAGGTGGGAAAGTTCTGTGGAAGCCAATGTTTTTCCTCTGCAGCCGCTACCTGCCTCCCAGCAGACCCCAGCCCCTGGGCCACCGCACCAGATGGCCATCTGTCCGTCCTGGTAACAGGACTGCCTCAATCTCTACTTAGCCCCAGCTCTCAAGTCAGGACACTGAAATAATTGTTTTCTGTATGGATGTATCAGGTTAATTTTTTTAAGAACTGAAATTCCATACATTTATCAACAACCATTGTACTGACCTCTGAATCACTTAGACCCAGGAGTGACACATTGCATTAACATTTTGAAATAAGCAGGAGGCGTTAGTCAAGAAAACAATCCTCTATGCCGCCAAAAGCCTCAAGCAGAGACAGGCGACAGACTAAATTCTTCCAAGAATAAATCTCACTCGAGTCCCAAGACTTTCTGACTACACGTTATACGAACGTTGCAGATTGAAATGGATACAGGTAACTTCCACATGGGATCTCCAGGTATACATCTTGCAACCAAAGGAAATGAGAACAAACTGGAAACATTGTCTTTGAACAAACCTACACCTTCCTAACAATAACAGGTTATAGTCCTTGACACAGAACACAAAGCATTGCGGTTTCCTTTTTTTTTTTTTAAAGCTTTTCAAACATATCCAGATAGGATTGTTCGAAAATAAGGAACAGGGGAAATATTTGGATTAGTTATAACTATCTTCTCAAAATTTCTTCAAGTACTTTAAGGTCAGAAGAAACTCTCTGAGAAGCTGTACTAACTTGCATGAAAATATGCTCACAACTGAAAAACAAACACACTTTATATTTAGATATTCCATTTTTTAAAAAAGATCAAATAACATTATTTCAAGTTAATTTTCATGATTAATGCAATTTTCTTTAGGTGGTGCTTATTTTTTTCTCAAAAGTTACTGTCCTTGGGTATTTGCTAATAATTTGTAATAGAATGATGAATGCTCACTCTTTCTTTTGTATATATTTACATATCTGTATGCTCTGAAACATATTTATAAATCATCGTATTTGAAATACATTAACTGCTTAGGTCTACCGATTTTTGTAAAAGGATTTTGAGCTCTCTTTGCAACCCGGGTAAGGTCCTTTTGCTCCAGTATAGCGATCTCTATGTGTCACTGCAGACAGCAGGTGGTCATCCTACCTGCCCGCTTGGGCCCTCATTTCATTTTGGATGACATTGGGTAGCTGCTTCTTCTGAAACGGGCCCAGATATCAACATTTTAGATATAAAAGTCAGTGCCAGTTTCCCTGTTAACTTTCTTGCAGTCAGTTAAAAAGGTGATCTATAATGAAAGAAAACACAGCTTTAGTGGCGCTCATGTATACTGTCCCTCCCGAGGACCCCTACTGTTGAATGATTTTATTTATTTACTTTTTTTTTTTAGTTTTTATTTTGTGGTACGCGGGCCTCTCACTCTTGTGGCCTCTCCCGTTGCGGAGCACAGGCTCCGGACGCGCAGGCTCAGCGACCATGGCTCACGGGCCCAGCCGCTCCACGGCATGTGGGATCTTCCCAGACCGGGACACGAACCTACGTCCCCTGCATCGGCAGGCGGACTCTCAACAACTGTGCCACCAGGGAAGCCCTATTTACTTATTTTAATAAAAGAACCCTGGGTGGCAGCTCAGGGGATGTGGCGGTGGAGCAGAGTGCTCGAGATTAAAAACAACTGCGAGTCCCTGACCTGAGGACAACCCTGAGCATCTGAAACAGCAAGTTCCCTATTCAAGCTTAAAAGGGACACAACAGAGAAGCCCTCTCATGACCCCAGGGGGCTAGGCCTGGAAACCCAGTCATCCATCATGTTGGGGACACACATTTTCAAAGAAAGAAGGACTGTAGTGGGTAAAGCTTGAATGAATAGTTATACACTGGCAAGCTTCAGCCGGGGCATTTATCTACAAATTGAGACTTGGCATTGCAGATTCAGTGGGTTTCTAAATGGGGCTTGTGGGCAGATGGAGAACCAAGGTCACTCCATCATTCGGCTGCGCATATAGGCACCAGATTTTCTTTAATGTTTGGAGGTCATAAGAAAGCCAAGATGTGCTTCTCCTCCTCATTGACAAGGCTGTACACTTATCAAACAGAACCTTCTTAGCAATTAAAAACCAATCGAATGTGTTGTTAATTTGTAAGGTATACAATGGTATTGCAGAAAATGTCCTTATTTTTTAGAGATATATATATCAAAGAATGTGGGAGTAAATGTCATGTCAGGGATGTGATCTAAAATATAAGGAAAAAAAGATTGGTGAAATAAGTGTAGCAAACGTTTGTTCAATCTGGGTGGTGGGAATATGGTGGCTTATTGCATTATTCCTTTCACTTTGTTTTAAAATTTTTCGTAATAAAAAAATCAATATCAACAATCAAATAAAAAGTTCAACCCAGACAAACCACCAGACAGAATAATAAGTGACGATTAAAAAAAATACAAGGGGCTTCCCTGGTGGCGCAGTGATTGAGAGTCCGCCTGCTGATGCAGGGGACACGGGTTCGTGCCCCGGTCTGGGAAGATCCCACATGCCGCGGAGCGGCTGGGCCCGTGAGCCATGGCCGCTGAGCCTGCACGTCCAGAGGCTGTGCTCCGCAACGGGAGAGGCCACAACAGTGAGAGGCCCACGTACCGCAAGAAAACCAAAAAAGAAACCAAAAAAAAAAAAACCCAAAAAGAACAAATAAAAATGTCTCTTCATGAATAAAATGCTTGATATCACCAGGAATCAATAAATGAAAAGGTTTTAACTATAAGATATACATTTTAACCTCCCAATCGGTAAAAAAAAATTTTTTTAATGATAAAGCACAGAGACCTTTAAAATATTCTCTCATTAGCTTCTGGTAAAATTGTAGATTCAACCTTTTTGAAAGTCAGTTAGACAATTCATAGCAAATGCCTGAAACCTGTGAATGCTTTCTTGAGTCAATTTATCCCAGAATTAGCAACAACTTGAAAAACCAAACCAAACCAAACCCTTGATATCCAATAATAGGAGACGTATTAAATAAATGATGACATGCAAATATGAAAAGAATAATATTGGGTTATGTTTACTGAAATGGAAAGAAATTCTTAATATATTACTAGCTAAAAGAGAACATTATAAAACTGTATATATAGTACGATCCAGTTTTGATAGGAAAGGATACATCTATAAATAGATAAAAATTCAGCCAGGATACACATCACCAACTTAGCAGTGGCTGCTTCTAGGTAGCAGGATTGATTATAAGTGGGTATTTTTTCTTCTTTATGTTCTCCTATATTCTCTGAAAATAAAAGTTTGTTTGTTTGTTTGTTTGTTTGCGGTACGCGGGCCTCTCACTGTTGTGGCCTCTCCCGTTGCGGAGCACAGTCTCCGGACGCACAGGCTCAGCGGCCATGGCTCACGGGCCCAGCCGCTCCGCGGCATGTGGGATCTTCCCGGACCGGGGCACGAACCCGTGTCCCCTGCATCGGCAGGCAGATTCTCAACCACTGCGCCACCAGGGAAGCCCTAAAAGTTATTTTTTAAACTTAAAACAAATGATTAAGATTTACTGTTCAGTATCCTTTATTTTTTAAAGAGACTCTTAGTCTTTTAAAGAGTAATCTGAAGGATGATATAATTGAAGGCAGTTGTAAAAGACACAGGCGGGGGCAACTGTATCTAAATTCTGATCCCATTCGTATCAGTCAACTTCAGTTGCAGAAGGCTGAGAGCCACGGAAGAAAAACGCTGTTTAAAATACTGTAGAAGAAAAGTAGAACATTTTAGGGAGAATTCATTTGGGTAATGTTTTTAAATTTTCTTCTCTGAAAAGTACAGATGCCTTCTATTTAGGGCTGTCCTAGAGGCAGGCCAATCCGTACAACCTAACACCACGTTTTCAAGGAACAATTCCTGTTGCTGCGGCTCGAGCATTCATCCACCGCGGAGCCAGGAAACTTCTCAGGACAAGTAGCACAATGCCAGGTCTTGTCGAGGGCGGCTGCGGCCGGGAGGCCAGACCTCGGGGAGCTGGAGCCAGGCGCAGCCGCGGAAGTGAACCTGCACGTCAGGATCCGTGAAATGTCAGCTCGTGGAGGGACCTGGATCTCCCGCAGGAATCTGACTTTGTACATAAACAAGGACAATGGGCTTCTGCCGAGGCGAGCAGAGCACAGATGAACTAACTCAGTCTTCTCTGCAGCGATGCGAGACCCTTTGTCCAGTGGAAGTTGAAGGTGACCCCAGTGAAATGTGGATGGGCCCTGGCCTGCTGCATCATCCACCAGGGCTTTCCCTGCTAAACAGAGGTCAACCCTGGAATATTGGAGATATTTCTAGTAACAACCATGGAGACACCCTTGAGAGAAAATCCCAGATTAGAAGAAGCTGGCATCTGAGCCACATGTCACACGTCACCTGTGCATGACCTGTCAAAGGAGGATGTCTACTTACAGAGGCTTACACATTTCTACCTCGTTCCTGACTGTTCTGAGCTGCACAAACAGATGGAACACAGTTGTAAGCCAGCAGAAATAAAGGTGGGAGAACCCAGGGAAATGAAGAAAAGAAAGGCACAGCCCTCTTTAGATCCTTGAAAAGAAGATTTAAACTCTTCACAGTGACACCGTATTAAAGAGTTCCGGAAGCACAGTGTCTCAACTATAACCGTTCAACGTAGAGGTCATGGGTGGGAGGAAAAACGGCAGAGCGTGACACCTACAGGACAATGGCGTATAGAAATAGAGAAAAGTACCGAGGAAAGTTTGGTGTGATAAGAAGGAAGAAACCTCAAATGGCAGCAATGCACAAAGTAGTTTGAGGCTATATGTATTTAAAAAAAAAAAAAAAGATCCACTGTTTAAAGGATGAGTTTTAACTTCTTCGAAAACTCAAAGATAAGTTGAGAAGGATTGACTGCCAGTGAAAAACTCTCCAGTCAACACTTGTGTCAGGGCAGCTACATACAGTGGTGCAGGCTGTGCACTGCACAAACGTACCTTACTGGGTGGGTGGGTGGGGGTGGGTACTTAACATCAGACAACAAAGATTTACATATTTATTATGTCAGTATTCCAGTAGATGGCAGTGTCTTGAGCAAAGGCGCTTTTAAAACTTTTCAATGGCCCACCAACCAGGTTTGACTTCACCAAAAAAGCACTGAATGTCCTAACTGGAGGGATTCCATGAAATTAGTAGCCATTTCCATTTTTTAGAAACAAAATTTTGTGCCTTTAATTTTAACGTTAGAAAATATAAAGGGTAAAGAGATTATAGGGAGAGCTACTCCAAAATCACCAATTTCATTTGCTCTGTTTCCTGTTTATTTTCTTAATTGCTTCCATCTAATCCAGTGTTCTTTATGTGTAATCTTTTACTTCTTAAGGTAATGGAGCATGGTTCTCTTACGCCTTCTAAAAAATGAAAAGGGGAAATTGCACAGATTGAAGCCGCACATCACGCTCGTACAAATTTGTGCAATTTCTATTACCGACTCATAAATATTTAAGGACAGGCACCCAAACAGTCACAACGGAAAATTCTATATTGGACACCTCCAAGTACGTATGTCTTTTAGTAAACTCTGTAAGTGCCATTATCTAAATCACAGAAAAATAGCCCACATTTCAAATTCTGAAAATTGGGCAAATTAAATGTGGGTCGGCACAGCACGATAGGACTCTACCTTTCTGATTTTCCCACTTCTGCTTTCTGTCTAGTAATGGAGAAAAAAACCAATTCAGGTAAATACTTCCTTGCTTTTGGAATAGAGCAAGCCAGGTGTGAGAAGTTTTTCTTATAGGCCTGCAATCTTATAGCCCCATGGACGCTGAATTATTAATGGGGAAGAGAGAGAACAAATAACCAAGAGAGGGTTCCTGGCAGCCACTGCTTGAAGTTCATGGTGTTACACAACATCGAGCATGTCCAATTCACCTGCCAGGAGCCATCTGATTCTTACTCTAGGGTTCCATTTTCCTATTTCGATCTTATCCAGCATCTGACTGGGTGATGGTCCATGTCAGAAGATGTAGATCTTCTTTTTATTCCATTAAACTTTGGGATCTGGTTATGATAGCATGCCTCATATATTTTCATCTACAAGTGATCATATTAGCTGGTTATCTGCTCCCAGCAGAACCTAGGGTTGCGCTGGGAAAGGAAATCGAAAAATCAAGATTGCATTAGTCTCTTAAGCATTCAGTCCTTCTGTTCTCATGGGACTGGGCGGACCTTCTCCCCATCTCATTTGTCAGGTAGAATGGCATTAAGAATGCCACCGGCTATCTCAAAGGGGACGCACAGACTTCTTTACACTTAGGTTGAATTTTCTAGACTCTAAGGTTAAACAGGCAGACGAACTGCCGTTTAGCATTTACAGTGAAGCTCCATCTGAAGGACTGATTCAATGGAGGTGCTCCTAGGAGGGCACAGACAAGGGTGGAAGGAAGGGAAAGGTCAAGGCATTGGTGAGCAGGACCATGGGACCCAATCATCCCGGCTGCTAAGTAGATTGATTTCTCTGCCTGGCCACATGGGATACCCTGGTGGATGGTTTTCTCCTTTACTTTTGGGAAGATGATCCTAACTGAAGCAGCTGAGTCTAAGCTCTTAGGATAATTTTTTAAAAAGGCGTTCTCAAACCAGTGCTTCCAATGATGTCTAGGATTTGCTTCAAAATAATCTACGGGGAAGAAGAACAAAAGGAAGGGATGGATGAAACATGAATTGATAATTATTTAAACTTGATCATGGGTACATTCTCTATTCTTGTATCTGTTTGAAAGTTTCCATTGTAAGAGTTTTTGAAAAATGAGGTCAAGAGCCAATGATCCAGAAACTTGCTAGTTATTAGTTTCAACCCTTAGCTTTACCTAGAACTTCTTTTAAAAAATGGCTAACGGGGCTTCCCTGGTGGCGCAGTGGTTGAGAGTTCACCTGCCGATGCAGGGGACACGGGTTCGTGCCCCGGTCCGGGAAGATCCCACATGCCGCGGAGCGGCTGGGCCCGTGAGCCATGGCCACTGAGCCTGCGCGTCCGGAGCCTGTGCTCCGCAATGGGAGAGGCCACAGCAGTGAGAGGCCCGCGTACCACAAAAAAAAAAAAAAAAATGGCTAACAAGGAATCAACATCATTTTCTCTTTCCATGTCTCCCCATCTTATAATCGAGGAATTAACAAACAGCAGAATGGCCAATGGACAGCTGTGACGAGGGAGGACTGGATGAGGACAGAGGTGCAGTCATCAGCCCTTATGGGATGGGGAGTTACCTGTACGCACATCCATGGGCTTCCTGTTGCCTTGGTGCCCGGGCATGGAAACCAGCACCCCCATATCTCATTGGTAAGCACATATTGGAACTGCCAGAGACAGAGTGTTTCACACTTGGGTTGCTACACTTTTTCTTCATTCTTGTGTTTGGCGTAAGAGTCAAGATTAATAATGATTAACAACAGTGGGGAAAGTTGTGGGTTGATAAAGGACAGAGAGAGAATTGGAGAGAATCAGTTTCTTTTTTCAGCATTGCACATCTCTTTTCTCCTCTGGTTCCCCTGGATCTCCAGATCCCAGAGGCAGATCTCACTGAGTGGAAGGGCTCAGGTACCCATCAGCATTTGGAAGCGCCTGATCTCAATACTGCGCTGAGGCCGGCATCCAAGGCTGCCCTTCACAAGTCAACTGTCTTAAATGTGCCCAGCAACTCTGAAACATGGACAATTCCGAACTTTGATTCCCATGATGAGCCATCGCTCTGGACAGTCAGCTTCTTCCAGGAAATGAAACGTGGGAGATCTGATAACGAACCAAACATCCCACTAAGGACTTAAAAAATCTGGAGGTATGGGAAGTTGGAGGCGCGATGTAAATCTTTCTGGAAAGTATCACAGATCATACCTTAAAACATAACCCCATTAGCTGACCTTGTGCAGACCTCTTCCAAAAATAAGAGTTTCTTCCGAAACGGGAATCAAAAAAGAAGAGAGTTGGCGTTTTTTCCCTTATTTCTGCTATCGGTTAACTCGGGTTAAAGAGGATGTCCTGGCACAAGGCAGCTTGATTCTATTCCACCTGAAGTAATGAGGTGAGAAGGTAAAAAGAGATCCCTTTGAGGAGAGGCTAATTGGGCAAGTTGCCCACTCAAAGGGAAAATAAAAACACACCAAGGATTTTGTAGAAGAAAAATAAACCAAGAAACCTATAACACGGATTTCTGCACACCACACTGTAGGGGTGGGGAAGCTCATAGGAAGCACCTCTTGTGTCGCATTGGGCAAAAGATCTGATTTGGATCTCTTCTTACGCATAATCTCCCAGCAACAGGAGAATTTAAGGATTGCTTCGTTTTTTGCCAAATGGCTAAAAAAAACCCCTCTCTTCTACCCTGTAATTATGCTTCAGCTCCAGCCAAGGCAACCGAGGCTAGGAGGTATTGTACATTTCACTTGTTTGGGGCTAGTTCAAACCTCCTCTTACCTCGTCCCAGGGAACACCTGAAAAGCATAATAACAGGGTCTCGCAGCATACCTTTCTGCTAGGTAAATATGATCGTGTAATCTTAAAGATCCGGCAGAAAGCCTCCATAGGAGATGGGGCTGGGGTCCTGCCCAGATCCCCTTTACCGCACTGGTGCACTCACCCTGCATCCCCAGGGGTGCCGGCTGCTCGTAGTGAGAACTGCCCTCCCCGTTGGAGCCCCCCTCCCTCACCTGGCAGGCTACACATCCCCTGATGAAGTTAGTGGATAATGAGGGGGCCCCCTTACCTCAAGGCAGGATTTACTCTGTGGTGCAATTCATTCTCCAGAATTCTCTGCGGGAGACAACCACCCCTAGAATCCTTGCTCAGCTCCCTTTCCCTCTCCAGCCCCATCCCATCCCTGCAGGTCCCTCTGAGAGCACGCCCTCCATAACACACCCACACAGGGATCCCTGTCTCGGGCTCTGCTTCTAGGGAACCTGACCTGTGACACTTCAGGAAGCCTAGGGAAGCAACTTAAAATGGACACCTCTTATTTTTAATCTGCCGTCTTTCGATGTCTACCAATCTGGCCCATTTCATGTGTTTAGACTCACAAACATAAGCATAGATACCAAAAAAAAAAATAGCCTTAGGATTACATGGAGAAGGCTGCTGGAATCTATAGTAGCTCACATCTCCTATTTGGGCATCCAACTGAACAAAGTCCCCTCTCCATCCCCCAGACCCATTTCCCAACACAACGCACAGACCAGATGGAAAGACTCATTCCCCATCTGCGTACTTGTACACGGAGGCAAGCCTAACACCATGCTTGGGTTAGAGTCAGGTTCTGTCCCTAACACTATATGAACCCTGTGCGACTCTGTTTTAATTACTGTTTAATATTTGATAGTCCCAAACGCCGATTCACAGAGTTAAAAAGAAGCAAAGACTCGCGTTAACAGTGTTCAAATGAACACCGTTCATGTGCCCGGTGATGGTACGAGGTCGACTCATATCACATCCAAAGGAAAAACACTGTTGATCTTCCGTCGCAAGAATTAAATCACAAAACCAAGCAACGGCTCCCAGGAGGAAGAATCTAAGTTTGCTCAGGAAAGTGAAGTTCCTTGACTTAAAGCCTGCCAAGGGGGAGACTGCCTCTCCCCTGAGCTCCCTTTCCACAGAGGTGGGTCTGCACTCGTTGGCACCTGCCTGCAACAGTTCAGGTCTGGGTGGTTACGAGCCTCAGGATGGGTGGCAGTACTGACCCGTCCTTTTCCTTTCAGGCGGCAGACTGATGGGCAGCCCAGCCTGGCTGACCTTCTCTTAAACTGCCTTTGGCAAATGGAAAGCTTCCTTAACCTACAGTTGTTAGTGATGTCAGCTTTCCTGCAATTTCTGAAAGCATTGTCTTTCTTCTGCTTTTTACATTTTTGCCCTCCTAACAATGCAGTGAGTTAAAAAGCTGGGATGTCCCTGGTGACAAGTTATCAGTCCACAGCTGCAAAGCTACTTAGGAACACAGTTCAACCTCGGTCTACCCACCGACTGAGGCTTTCCTGAGATACAGACCCAGCTCCCAAATACAGCCACCCACTTCAACCCTCCGGTCAGGAAACTTCTGTCAAGAGGATAATATTGTCTACTTCACACAATCATTGTAAGGAATAAACAATAATAGCATAAGGAAAACTCTCCAGCAAAGTGATACATTTAGATGTTTAATAACTGTGAATGGCCTTCCCCCTTGGTGTCCTTTGCGTTTTGTGTTGTTTCCACCAACCAAAGTTCAAACACAAAATGATGATAAAGGGGTGACTTTTGAACCCAGTGGGAGAGAACGGTTTGAGGAATGTTGCTCAAACTGTGACGTGGGCCTCAAGGCCCCCAGAGGGAGTCTTCCGAGGGGACTCCACAGTGGCCTACCTGGTGGTCGTCCGGATGGTGTTTTCTTTCGTGTGAGTGTGCTCTTTGCTCACCTTCTCTGTAAAGAGAAAGGATGAAACAGACACCTCTTAGGTTGTTCTGACTCGATTTGTGTGTTTAAGACTGAAGCAGAAACATCCTCCACATTCCTCTTTCTCTGTTGTGGTTTTCTTTTGGTTTCTTTTTTAAACATTCAAACCATTCCTGTCTTACTGGTAAAGACAGGCAACAAAAGCATGTCGATAGCATCCACCAAAATAGTTTATTAAAAACCAATCAAAGGGAAAGAATTACTAACAAAGTACAACTATGTTGTCTGATTTTCATCAGGCCTCAGTAAGTACATGTCCACACACACACACACACACACAGAGATGTGCATAAAGATAGTTATTTCTCTTATATTTTTCCCCAGCTGAAAATGTCTGCTTTTCTCTGATTCAGCATGAAAACTGCAGTTGTTGCAACTGTTCCGCTTCTGACTTGGATGACAACCTTTAAGCATTCTGTATTGTCAGGCCCCTTTGTGAGACGGGATATAAAAACAAACGTAAGACCTCTGGGTGCGAGAGTCATCGAGTGCACATTCTGATAAATGTCACAGGGGACAAAAAGTATCATTAGACAAGAGGAGGTAAACTCTGTCTTGAGGTCTGAATCTACCAGCTGTCAGAAATTATTTAATTAGCTTTCAGGAACACAAAAGTTGACCTCTGGTCTTCCCCGTCCAGTTCAAATGTTAGGATTCTGCCCTAACGTTCACAGCTCTGGGTGGCTTCTTTTAAGTCTCCAGAGGAAACCTGGCCACCTCTACAAGGGTTTCAGATTTCAACAGCAGGGCAAGTGAAAAACTCCTAATCTTACGGATTTGGGGGACAATTTTAAACAAAGATATACGCTGTCCCGTGTTTTTTGACACTGGTCTGAAGCTGCTGTGTGCATATTTGCGTGGACAATTCCTTTCTGTCCGTTCAACAGTGACAATGAGGGTGAATCTGGATTCACAGGCAGTGTTCTTTCAGAGAGCAGGAAATCGGGGCTAAATGACTTGCTTGAGGTCACCCAGGCAGTCGGTGACAGCGCCAGGGTGAGAACTCTCAGACACAAAGTTTTTAGCTGATAGTAGACCATGATAATGTACTGCTAGAGACAGAGACGTTTTTCAAAGAATCACACTGGCCTCACTCTTGCAGATTTGAACTGCTAAATCATTTTCAAAGTTATATTGTTTTTACAGATGCTTTCAGCCTGTTTTTTTTTTTTTTTTTAAAGCAAAGCATCTTGCACGTTTGGAGTTTTTTTGGAACTTGCAAAGATCTATGTGGCCTATTCAGTTTACTGACTTAACTCTTTCCACCTCTCTGAGCTCTGCACAAACACAGTCCTTGTTTGAGAACTCCGAGGCTGCCATTTTCGGCACCGACTGATAACTTTACAGCTATGGGGGCGTGTCATGAGGCCAACGAGAAGGTGAGCTATCACGATGCCTTGCAGATTCTAGCTTCTTTCCTCTTTTCTGGTATTTTTCTTAGGGGAGAAAAGTCAGTACTTAAATAATGAGGCATTTAATGGGTGTTTTAAATCTGTTAGCCATAACAAAACAGAGTTTATCAAATATTAGTAACAAACTCTACGGATGCCTGAATTTCAGTATGTAGGCCAATGCTTGACCAAGGACAAAGTATCTGTATTTCTATATAAGTCTGAATCTTCTATGAGTCTCTTTCATCCATCTCAATCACATTCAAGCAATAACAGCACATTAAATTTGACAAAGAGCCTGCAACAATGAGGTGATAAAGAGAACAACTTAGGTTCTAGAACCCTCACCTATTCCATCAAGACACTTAGCTGAGCTGGAATAGGTGATTCCTTAGCTTTTTAATAGGTGATCACTTAGCTGATTCCTAAACGTTGACTTCTGAGTATTTGAAGTAGAAAAAGTTGGTTTACAGGAAATGTCCTACTATGTTATAGCTGGAAAAGAGTCCTCACAGTTTCATCTTTTGCCTTCCCCTTTCCTTGATTTTTTTTTTGGCAAGCTACCGTAACATCTCATTAATTCCGACCACACTAATTTGGAATTCACGGTAACTCAGTCACTGTTGGAGTAAACTGAAGTTTATCTTTTGCACATTAGGAAAACAAAAAAAAAGGCTGTTAATCAGATCAACTGCCTAAACAAAATTAGAGGTGAGACGTTTAGTCCAGGCAACAGGGATCATTTGCACGCAGTTGAATAGGTTCCAGTTTCAAATGATTCTTAACTATTTACTAAAGAAAGTCTGGCAGGAGTCCTACCTGGCAGCCTTTGATGAACTCTTCGTTTGAGAGGTCGTATACACGTTAAAGTAACAAAATGGATTTCTGTCTAAAAAATCCTATAATGCTGGTGTTTTTACTTCGTTAGAGTGGCTTTCCCTCCAATTAGTCCCCATTATTGACTTTTTTTTTTTTTTTTCCTCGAGGAAACGTACCTGACAGTTGAAAAAGAAGCTCGGAAGCCATCTTCACAGAGATGTCCTGACTGAAGAGGTTTCTCTCTGGGGGGACTCTGCTTTCTGGCATCTTCTGTAAGGGTTCAGTTTTCTCTCGCCCAATTAAAGTGCTATAGCCAACACTGCGGCTGGGTGATATTGAGGCCTGCGAGTCCTGGATGTCCACCTCCATGGGTTCCTCTTTGATCTTCACCATCTGAGTGTCCTTGTAGCTTTCCGCTGCAAACAGGTGAATGAAGAACAAAAACGCCAGAGTTTCTTAATTCTGAACCAAACCCAGTTTCTAATCACAGAGAGAGCTACGAGCCTTGAGTCAGGGAGCAGTTTAGAAGACAGCGCCGTGGCACACTGGAACACAGTTTGAAAAACTTCTACTTTAATCGATCTGGTTTCCAGAAAAGGAAGGAACCTGAAGCTCAGAGAAATCAGGGGACTTGCCCAAGGCCACACAAATGGCAACAGAACCAGGCCTGCTGCTACAGATCTAGAACCAGGTTTCTTGACCAAAGTCTCCCAGTCACTCCCACACACTCCTTCCTCTCTGCCATGATGCTTCCAGGACTTACAGAGGACACAACGAATATCTGTCCTTGATTTATAATGTACTCAATTTCAGTGAATCAGTTAAGAGCCAGCATATTCATACTATGATTTTCTCCCTCTATTTTGAAAGCTCTGATCAATGTTTTTTCTTTCTCTTCTAGGGCACCTAAATTAATAAAGGATAAATAGGGTTGATTCAACTGAGACGTTTACACCTTGCTGGGAGCTAGTAACCCTCAAGACCACCTAGGATGTTAATTGCAGCGCAAGGATTAACACTTAGAAAAACAGAGATCTTACAAGTTATAATAACAGTTCAACTTCCTGACTGCTCTGGCTTTAGGTGTGGCCATTGAACGTTTCGTCTTTAGTTTGAAACATACGTTTACTTTGCAAGGCTGGAGTGTCTTTATGTTCATACGTTCCTTAGAGCTAATGGGAGAACATCTTGGAAACAAGGTGGGACAATTAGCGCATTAATTTGGGTCACTTTAAAATAAGGCCACACTTTCAAATTGGTAAGCATTTATTAGTTATTACTGTGTCCTCGGCATTCTGGAAAACACAGAAACCAAAAAGGATCTGATAGATGGACAAGACAGACAGATAGGGTAGTGGGTTGAATCGTGGCCCCCCAAAACGATATGACTATGTCATAACCCCAGGAACTTGTGAATGTGACCTTATATGGAAAAAAGGTATTTGTAGATGTGATTAAGGATCTCAAGATAAGATGATCCTGGATTATCCAGGTGGGCCCTAAATCCAATGACAAGTGTCCATATAATAGACAGAAGAGGACAAGACACAGACACAGTGGAAAAGGCCACGTGAGGACAGAGACAGTGCTGTAAGACTGACTGTCTGTGTCTCCCCTCCAAATTAATATGCTGAAACCTAATCACCAATGTGACGATATTTGGAAGTGGGGCCTTTGGGAGGTGATTAGGTCATGAGGGAAGAGTCCTCAAGGATGGGGGTTAATGCCCTTATAAAGAAGACCCCGGACAGCTCCCTCACCCCTTCCTGCATGTGAGGACTCAGTGCAGAGATGCCTGACAATGAACCAGGAAGAGGGCTCTCACCTGACCGTGCTGGCACCCTGACCCTCGACTTCCAGATGCCAGGACTGTGAGAAATACCTCTCTGTTGTTTACAAGCTACCCAGTCTGTGATGTTCTGTTACAGCAGCCGGAACGGACTAAGAGAGACTGGAGTTTTGCTGCCACAAGCTAAGGATTGCCTGGTGTCACCAGAAACTGGAGGGAGTAAGGAAAGATTTTCCCCTAGAACCTTCAGATTTCAGACTCCTGGCCCCCATTTCTGTTGTTTTAAGCTACGAAGTTTGTGGTAATTTGTGACGGATGGATGGATAGACAGACAGATATAACTAACTATAAGAGGCAACGTAAAGCAGGTGCTGATCTTGGGACAGTTAGGAGATACGACAGAGGAAATCTCATTGCTGTAAGCTGGGTAGTCAGAGAAAGCTACGCTCTCCTTGCCAAGGATGAGACAGGTGAAAGTCAAGTATGTGCGTACTTTATTGATTTGCAATAAAGAAGACAGTGGAGTCCTTTAAATTAAATGATTAAAGTTAATGTGGTGCTATCCGTAAGATCTCATGTAAGAAGTGTGCTAATTGTGCTTTTTTTCTTCCTGACATATTACACATGCTTCTCAGAGAAAACGACTTGTTTTTTGTCAGCAACTAAACTTCAGGCAACTGTTATATTTAATTTAAATCCTTTCCCCCTCCCTGTATTCCTGCCAAGCTGTTTTTTTCTTTTTTCTCTGCATGTCTGTGAAGCTCAGAAAAACCAAGTCCATTGATTCAATCATGCTAAAAAAAAAAAAAAAAAAAAAAAGAAGAATATAAAGCTTTCCAAGTTACATGCCTGGCTTCTCTGCCTTTATTTCTAGTCCCTGATTCTTTCCTGAGTACTGATGACACCCCCTGTCCACTTAGGGATTTGGGGACCTGACAGCCATCCTGACCTTCCCTTAGATCACCCATAGGTGCAGTCACCCCACACAGTGCCCTGTTTGTGTCCCCTCAAGCTACTTAGGATTTGGAAAATAAACAGTGGGGTCAGTGTCACAGGTACATAATGATGTCTCTGAACCTTGCAAGTCATTCCAAGGCCTGAAGACAAACACAAAGGGATACTAGAAAGAGATTCATTTTGTTAAAAAAATAAAAATCTCAACAACATAAAAAGAGCAAAGCTAGAAAGAAGCTCCATTATTTATATCCCCCAAACCCCCTTTCCCCCAGCTTTGCCCCTGGATTAAACACCACCTGGCTCCCTGGTGGCACAGGGGTTAAGAATCTGCCTACCAATGCAGGGAACACGGGTTCGAGCCCTGGTCTGGGAAGATCCCACATGCCGCGGAGCAACTAAGCTGTGCGCCACAACTACTGAGCCTGTGCTCTAGAGCCCGCGAGCCACAACTACTGAGCCCACATGCCACAACTACTTAAGCCTGCACGTCTACAGCCTGTGCTCCACAACGAGACAAGCCACCGCAATGAGAAGCCCGCACACCGCAAGGAAGAGTAGCCCCCGCTCTCCGCAACTAGAGAAAGCCCGCGTGCAGCAACGAAGACCCAAGGCAGCCAAAAATAAATACATTAATAAATTAATAAAAAAAAACCCAAAACCAAAAAACCCACCTGGCTATTTGTGCCACCGGATTTAATGAAATCTGTTTTTAAAAGCTACTTGGGATAATTTCAAATATGACTTTCCATGAAGTGCTTTCTGCTCTTCCTTATGACAACTCTTGACTTTTCAACTATGCACAAAACACTGATCACTGAGTGAAGTAAGTCAGAAAGAGAAAAACAAATACCACATGCTAACACATATATATGGAATCTAAAAAAAAAAAAAGTTCTGAAGAACCTAGGGGCAGGACAGGAATAAAGACGCAGACGTAGAGAATGGACTTGAGGATATGGGGAGGGGGAAGGGTAAGCTGGGACGAAGTGAGAGAGTGGCATGGACATATATATACTACAAAATGTAAAATAGATAGCTAGTGGGAAGCAGCCGCATAGCACAGGGAGATCAGCTCGGTGCTTTGTGTCCACCTAGAGAGGTGGGAGAGGGAAGGTGGGAGGGAAACGCAAGAGGGAGGAGATATGGGGATATATGTATATGTATAGCTGATTCACTTTGTTATACAGCAGAAACTAACACACCATTGTAAAGCAATTATACTCCAATAAAGATGCTTAAAAAACCCCCCAAACCCTTTAGCATTTGTAATCTACCCGACAGACTCCAGACTCACCGAGAAGACTTTTCAAACTGACATCTCAATGGGCAAGTGAGACATGATTCAATAAATATTTTTATAGTCCTTGCTCTTGTATGCAATAGCATCATTGCCAAGTGTTTTCTTGCCTTTTTTAAAAAAGCAGGTTTCTCAACCTCAGCCCTATGGACATTTGAAGCCAGATACTTCTTTGCTGTGGGAGGTTGTGCTGTGCACTGTAGCGTGTTTAGCACATCTCTGGTCTCTACTCTCTACAAACGAGGAGTGCCAGCCCCCTAGCTGTGACAACTACAAGTAACTCCAGACATCTCCAATGTCCTCTGGAGGGCAAAACCACAGCTGTAAAGTTTTTGCCACACTCTTGTTTTCACCCCTTCTCCTCTTCCCGCCCCCAATTAATCAGGACCCAAGGCAAAGCAGAAAGAGGCAGCTCCTCCTAAGTTCCAACTTGGTTGATCATCATCTCAGGCCAGCTGGCCGAGGATGCGGGAGGCAGCTGACTTGGGAACAGAGTTTCTGCTACAGATCCCACTTGGTCCCCAGGCCAGCTCGCTCCCTGTTGCCTGGGGCGTCCTAACATAGCAATGGTTGAATACCTCACTCCACTCACTCTTAGCCTTGACTCCCAGGCCACAAATAGGAATTCAACTCCAGTGGGCTCTACTGCTACTTCAAGAGAGAACCTGGCATGTGGGAAGAGATGAGAGAGTGTTAACAGTGCCTGATGCCTGGGAGGGGGTGTAGGTGACTGTTTACTTCAACGCTTATTTGTCTTCTGTAATTTTTCTGTGATGAATATGGATATCTTGTCATTCACCTAATTTTTTTTTAAAATGGAAAACACATACACCCATAAAAAGATGCTCTTTCCTCTTTAGAAGTGTACAGAACAGTGTGCATGTCTGGTAGCATTGGAAGAGTTGGTTCGTGGCTCCAACAAGCCCTATTCAAACTCTGCTTGGCAACAGAAGGGGAAGAAAGCAACAGGAATGCCATAATACTGTTTTCTTTCCTGCCTTCATAAACACAATATATATTAGCTATCAAACTGGATTATTTCATTCATCAGTCACTTGGCCATTCTGTAATCTTTTTTCTTTTTTTTTTTTTTAACATTTTTACTGGAGTATAATTGCTTTACAATGGTGTGTTAGTTTCTGCTGCATAACAAAGTGAATCAGCTATATGTATCCATATATCCCCATACCCCCTGCCTCTTGCGTCTCCCTCCCACCCTCCCTATCCCACCCCTCTAGGTGGTCACAAAGCACCAAGCTGATCTCCCTGTGCTATGTGGCTGCTTCCCACAAGCTATCTATTTTACATTTGGTAGTGTATATATGTCAGTGCCACTCTCTCACTTCGTCCCAGCTTACCCTTCGCCCTCCCCGTGTCCTCAAGTCCATTCTCTACGTCTGCGTCTTTATTCCTGTCCTGCCCCTAGGTGTAATCTTTTATCAATGTCTACTATGTACTCAGAACTATGATAGATGATTCATGGGATTCAGAGACAAGTAAGACAAGGTTCTTGCCCTCAAGCAGTTTAAATCCAAATGAATGTATGATCAAGACAAGTATCAACAGCCCTCTCACACAAGAAGTGAAATTAAAACACAGTGTGGGAAGAGGGGTCGAGGAAGACCACGAACCAAAGCACAAAGGTGGAATTGTACTCGACCGGGGGCGTCCAGGGAATAGATATCACACTGTCCGTTCGGCTGGAGCGCCAACGTTGAGAGGTGGAGCTGGCTCCGTGGGTGAGCGGGACTCGTGAGGTGTCAACGGAAAAGCAACTCTAGCTTTGTCTGCCGTTGTCTCTTTAAACCTGCCTGGTAGGAAAATGTTCCTCGCCTGGTCCTGGGTGAAATCTCAGTCAGGCCATAACCCGATAATTCTTAGGTAATACAAAGCCTTACAGCCCTTTAAACAGCAAAGGAACAGTCTTGATTCGGAATCCGGAAGGCCCAACCCCACAGGTTAAGCCCCAGTTCAGCCTTTCCGCGAAGGTGATCCCAGCTCTTCCCTGGAAGGGCCCACAGGTCGCCTGTGACTGGGGGGAAACAGTGGGTTCTGCACCCTCTCCCTGTTTTCTCACACCCTCCCCAGCACTCTAGCTGCCCTTCCTGAACCTACAACTGGAGAAGCAGGAGAGGGGAGGGGAGGCAAAGCTCTTCCCTCGCTGACCTGATCTAGAATGGTTTTATCCTCTGGAGGCAAGCAGACATTTCTCTCATGGGATTCTCCCATCGGGTCTTCGGAGACCTTTAACCTGGCGGTGATCTCTCCCTGCACTTCCTTTACCTGGCTGACCGGCCTCTAGCCTGGGCTCACTGATTTCCTCCACCACCTGTGGGGATCCACCTGTGGGCCTCCATCTCAAGGCAGGCAAGGGTACCATCAACTCTCTGTGCAGCACCCCAAGACAGCATTTAAGACAACACCCCTGTTGGCCCTCCTGTGGGAATCTGGTCCACACTGGGGCCTCCTTATTTGATCACACAAAAAGGGTGAGTTCAGGTCCCATGCAGCCCAGCAGCCTCTCTCTTCCACTCAGACACCAAGGCAATTTGCCCTCTCGATTCCCCAGGCTGACATCAGGCACCAGGCCACCAGGCTCCCAACTGAGGAAAACATGGGACAAACTTCCTGGATGATGTCCCTCAAGCCATGCTCTCTAGATTTGCGATGAGAGACTGGTACCCTTTCCTCCATCCCCAGTACCCTGCAGTGGGGGAATCACAGACCAGTTCTCTCCAAAAATCCCCTTGCCCTATCTTCAATAACCTCTCACTTTTATACTCTCTCCATTTGACCACGAGGTCCAAGAGGTGTGTGTGTGTGTGTGTGTGTGTGTGTGTTCAAATCTATATAACATAAGATGTATCTTTTTAACCATTTTTCAGCACACTGTTCAGTGGCATTAAGTAATTCACATTGTTGTGCAACCTTCTCCAGAATTTTTCACCTTCCCCAACTGAAACTTTACCCATTAAACACTAACTCCCCATTTCCCCCCTCTCTCAGCCTCTGGCAACCACCATTCTACTTTCTGACTCTAGGCCAGGAGTTTTTGTATTTTTAAAAATATTCTTCATGCGGTAACCTTGGTGCCGAAGCCAGATCTTCCATTTAACATACTGTTTAACAAAGAGCGTCAGATTATATTCCAGAGAAATTACACTGGAGAGGTAGGTAAGGGCAGAATATGGAAACTAAGATGCTGGGTCCAGAAGCCTGTCCTGAATGGGGAGCCGGCGGGGACCCAGCCTTTGGGGGGGTTTGCTTGGAGAAGCAGCATGATCAGATTACATTTCAGAAGGACAATCTGGCAGGGGCACTTGTACGGGATGAAGGGACTGGAGGAAACGGAAACGGGGCTGTTGATGGGGACTTGTAGTAATCCAAGCAACGAGATGCTGAGAGCCTGAACTAAAGGTCATGAGGGTAGAAAAGACTCACAAGATATTCCAGAGGTTGAATGCAGAGGCACTGGTGGTGGACCGAATAAGAGTCTGAATCAAGAATGAAGAGACCAATGTGAGAGTAATTGTGAAGAAACCTTGCGTATGGTCTGGACAAGGGAGAGGTGATATTAAAGGAAAATAACAATTCTCTGACTTTTAAGCCTCTGAGATTTGGAAAATGCTATCAATAAGAGTAGAAAAACAGAAAAGTTCGGTCGGGGAGAAACATGAAGGAAGATTTTCATATCTATTTTGGCTAAGTATCTGTAATTCCTGCAGGAAGTAGAGGTCATGATGGCTTAGAGGCAGTAAGATAAGAATCACTAGTGACAGACAGATTGGAAGTCATCTGAATCCAAGGGACTGGGTGAGATCAGCAAGGGAGGTTGAGTAGAGAGCGGTGGATGGGGAGGAAATGTTACCATCTACTCCTACAGAGGAGGAAGAAGAAAAGAAGCAAGGACAGGGACTTCCCTGGTGGCGCAGTGGTTAAGAATCCGCCTGCCAATGCAGGGGACACGGGTTCGAGCCCTGGTCCGGGAAGATCCCACATGCCACAGAGCAACTAAGCCTGTGCGCCACAACTACTGAGGCTGTGCTCTAGAGCCCGTGTGCCGCAACTACTGAGCCCACGCACTTAGAGCCCATGCTCCGCAACAAGAGAAGCCACCGCAATGAGAAGTCTGCGCATTGCAACGAAGAGTAGCCCCCGCTCGCCGCAACTAGAGAAAGCCCGCGCACAGCAACGAAGACCCAACGCAGCCCAAAAAGAAAAACAAATTTTTTTTAATTAAAAAGAAGTGAGAAGAAGCGTAGAGGGAGTGGTCCAGCACAGCAGCCGTGTGCATAGAAAGCCAGAGAGAAGGGGGGTGAGGGCAGAGGCACGACCCACTCCTGCCCCTGGGCTCCTGCACCCCTACAGTGATTCCTTAGTTCCTGCCCTTTGTAAAAGCCCAGCCCCACTCTCCCTGCAATACTGAACTACGCCAGCTGCCCGAATACGCCCGGCCATTCCTCATCTTATTCTCTCTTAAATACCCGGATCATTCCCTATATAGATTTCAAAATAACTTAGACGTCTCCTCTCTGAGCAGCCTTCCTTTATTTTCATCAGATGACACCTTTCCCTCCTCGGTCCTACCTCTAGATTGCTCAGGTCTTGCCAACATTGTACTGCGCTGTGGTTACTGTCTACAGATTTCATTTCCCCTGTGGACCGAATGCTCAGTGACAGCCTGGTTGTGATTCATCTTTCATCCCCAGACTTTGCACATTTGATGCGATTAATAGCTGTTTGTCACATGCATCACCTGAGTCAGAACACACAGTAGGTGTGCAATGCTCCTCTCCCTTCCCTGACTGCCGGAGACACTCTGTCTGCTGCAGACACTCACGTATGCTATGAACTTGAAACAAAATACGAAAGGAGGCAGCATTAAGTGGCACTGAAATAAAAAACAAACAGTGGCCATTCTCTCTCTGAACTGCCATCATGATCCTGAGCTGGTGTTTCTGAATAACAAGAAGCTTAAAAGAGCCTCTAGAAGCAATGCCAACGATGCCATCTGGAAACAATTCACTTTCTAGAGTGATACCCCTGTCAATCAGAAAAATTAAAAATCTTTTATCTCCAACTTGCCATCCTGAAAGATACAAAGTTCTGGGTTGGGCACAAAAACATGGTCCAGGTAAAAAAAAAAAAAGATTCCTGGAGGTGTCGGGTTCATTACTTAACACTTTGTGAATGACAATGCAGGTCAAAAGACCAAGTAAAGGGAAACAGATGACCAGGAACAAGAAAAGAGACTGCATGGTAACACCAGCCATGCAGGGCTTGGCTCACCGCTGGAATCTGATGAAGGCGAGCTGCTGTCTCCCTTTGCTTTCTCTTACTTAACTTTGTCCTTGCTAAAAACAGCTGCTCCATACTCTGTAATAACCTATATGGGAAAAGAATCTGAAAAACAATGGATATATGCATAGGTATAGCCGAATCACTTTGCTGTACACATGAAACCAACAGAACATTGTAAATCAACTAGACTCCAATAGGAAATAAAAATTAAATAAAAAAAATAAATACCCTTCGGACAAAGAGCGCATGAAGAGTTGGGCTGGGTTTCCTGGGTGGCACAGGGAAAAGACCGAGCCCCAGCCCTGCTCGAGCAGAAATGGAAGTGTTATTTCCCAGAAGTCTCATGCTCTCCATCATGCTTTGCATTCTCAGAGAGCAGCAAGGTGGGAGTGAAACAGCCTCTGGGCAGCCACGTCCTCACCCTATAACTGGGGCTGTGTCCCCAGTGCAAGGCACATAAACACAGTTCCGTTCTTGTTATGAAAATTAGGAACCTGATGCATAGATGCTGAGTGTGATTCTTCCTTCCCTCTCTCTTCTCCTATGCTGTCTCTCTTCAGGAGCCATCACATGGAACAGAAGGACACGAACATTGAGACAGGTCTTGAGTTCTTTAGAGGACTAGATTGGTACATGCTTCTGCATGGGAAGTTATATATTAAACTTCATTTGTCTGAATGGATAAAGGAGATGTGGTACATATATACAATGGAATACTACTCAGCCATAAAAGAGAATGAATTAATGCCATTTGCAGCAACATGGATACAACTAGAGATCATCATACTATGTGAATTAAGTCAGAAAGAGAAAGACAAACACCATATGATATCACTTATATGTGAGATCTAAAGACACAGATGAACCTATCTGTTCACAAATGAACAGAAACAGAATAACGGGCATAGAGAACAGACTTGTGGTTGCCAGGGGAGGGGGCTGAGGAATGGAGAAGGAGGCTGGGGTGAGCAGATGCAAACTATTATATATAGATGGATAAACAGCAAAGTCCTACTGTAGAGCACAGGGAACTATATTCATTATCCTGTGATAAACCATAATGGAAAAGAATATAGAAAAAAGAATGTATATGTATGTATAACTGAATCCCTTTGCTGTACAACAGTAATTAACACATTGTAAATCAACTATACTTCAATTAAAAAAAATAAACTTCATTTGTCTCTGCAGTGGTCCTTGGGGAGGTAAAAGGAAGGAAGGAAACCCATGCCTGGGGCTTATCCACGGCAGCTGCCACATCCCAGGAGAGGCAACACAGGCTCCTACTGTCCCTATCGGACACATTGGTCATCTGTTCCTGGGGAAAAAGAGAAGAAACGCTCTCCACAAAAGAAAACAGTGGTGCAGCAGTTTTTCTCTAGTTTTCCTAATACACAAGAACTTTCAAGAACAGCATTCCACTGCCTCTTCTTGGAACAGCACAATGGGAGACATTCTCCGGAATGAATAAAATGCATGGTCTCTGGACTTGAGGGTAACAGGCACAGCTGAGGGCACGGCTGCTAAATGGTGTGAGGTAGGGAATTGAATTTTTCCCCCTCAATTAAAAAAAAAAAGGAAAAAACAGTATTTTTCAACAGAAGAACCTTACAATGACCTCCACTACACACACACACACACACACACACACACACACACACGCACACACACATTTCACCCAGAACTGCACAGAAGGAACTGAGCAAATCATGAGACCAAGCCAGTATCTATGAGGAAAACACGCAAAGCTCTACACAAACTTAAATAATTCATTAGATAATTAATTGATTAATTAAATCAGACCATCTTTCCCAGGTGGTGAAACCAATCTGCACAGTAATCTAAACATTAGGAGAATCTTGTTTAAAATGATGAAACGATGGGTCTAGGTTTTTTGTATGCTTCTTCCTTCTTCTCTTTCTCTTTCTCTCTCTCTCTCCCACACACACACACACACACACACACACACACACGCACACACTCCACATTTTTTATTCCTATAACAATTTCAAAGACATTTTATCAGAATTGGCCCTTTGAATTGGATCAGCAAAACCATAAGAGAACTTGCATTTCCCCTCTTTATCAGTACACTACCTGGCAACTTAGGAAGGAGAATTAACAAATGTCTGAAGAGTGAGCTGTGCACACTAGAATTCACAATTAAGTGGACAGGGGTAAGCAGGAGGTCAACCCAGAAAGACAAACTAAGGAACACCCAGTGTTCCATTTTATTAGTTGTTCTGTGTCTGCAAGGAAAAATCTGCCCTAAAACAAACAAACAAAAAAACAACAGAACTCAAACTTTAAAGATCATAAAGAGTGAGTGAGACCTGGAAGTTCACTTTCAGGGATCCAAGAAACATATCATTTTCCATCAGAGCAAAGCACTTGAAGTTTATTCTTCTGAGCATTCTTCAATTAGTCTTCACCTCCCTGACATCAGCAAGCAACGTAAGAGGTCCTCGTCTGAGATAACTCAGCTGGGCGTTTGCCAGTGTTTTCAGACTGGCCATAAAACGGGACCCAGAGCTGCAGCACAAGTTCTGGAATTGATTCAGGGTATGACACTGCCCAGGGTTAAACTACACAGGGGGCTCCCTGATGTAAAGGAAGGTCCCTCAGACCGGCCATGGGGAAGGTGATCACAAGTCAGAATACGTCCATCACACATAACAAATGCTGCCTTCAATTTCACTTTTGTCCCAAGGACAAGAATTAAAATCCTTGAGTCACTGGGGGCTCCGGGAGATCAGCTTCTCCAACCAGCAGACGACGTGGAGGGGTCCAGTCATTATCTGTTGAACTCTGAGTGTCCCGGTGTTAAAGTAAAACCTCTCCCAATCGTCTTGTTTTCTTTTCATTTGATGATTTCACGAGGAATTAGCTAAAGATGTGCATTTAAACTATAGGTCTGCCATTTGGTAACGTTCCAAATGATCTCATTTTTAAAAAATTAACCTATTTTTCATCTAACGTCCAGAATATACTCTTCTTGTCTCACATTAAAAAAAGAAAAAAAGAAAGAAAAAGGGTCAATTAAAGTATCTGATCTAAGCCTAAAGCGATTTAACATCATTATCCTTTGCCATTTAATAAATCTAAGTCCTGTCCACCTCATCTGTTGTGATTAATAGGCCTTTATATATCTTTCTATGAACTTGAATGCAGGAAGGGTGGGGGGGGTGTGTGCATGTAGATTTTAAACAGAACTTCTGAAAGATTCAGCAGAATTCCTGCTGACATAAAAAAATGACCAAAAAGCAGGATCCATCTCTGTCCGGTGATGGGTTGGCCATTGCTTGATACTCAGGGAGGAAGAGGGAGTCTTTAATGCCCAAGGAAAGGAAGGAGCAAATGAAGAGTTTTATTTCAATAACTGAGAGTTTTACCAGACTTTTAAATATTTTCCACTAACAGATGGTAAAAGGGCTTTAGTATATGCAGACAAGTTTAAAATGCTTTTCTTAGGTGGTGCTAAATATTACTGAATCGTGTCCCAAGGATATCTCTGTTGAGAAGCCCTGACTGCTTTTCTTCCATCGGTCAGTGTTTCCAGCAGGCAGGGAAGGGCTGGTAAGATGGTGCAGAGAGCAGAACACTGCATAATAACAGAGACTGGGACCCAGGCACGACCCAGAGTAAGCACGGGCAGCTGTGGATGGGGTGGGAAGAGAACGCAGGCTCACGCAGGAGAGGACACTGTCTTGTTCACCTTGGTGTCCCTAGTGCCCCAAATGGGGCTTAGAAAATAGTAGGGGCTCAATAAATAGTGCTGAATGAATGAGTACATGAACGAAAACAACAACAACAAAAAGAAAGACCATAAAGAAGAAAAGGAAAGCTATGATGAGAAGTAGAGAAGAGCTAAGGTACAGAGTTCATTTAACCCCCTTTACAAACTTTTGCCAAAAATCAAAGCCCTCATGGCCAATGATACATGAGCCTCTGCTTACGATGGGGCAACATCCTTGGTACCATGCCTGTGGGAAACCTTGGAGTGCGGACCAGACCATGTGACGGTGGGAAACGTTCCCTCTGGGCTCTAATTCCTCATACTTCTTGGAGACATGGAGTACACGGATAGTCTCCGAATGCATTTTAGCTGGGTTTCAACCTTCTTTTCCAAATGTTCGAAAAATCAAAGCTACTTGCAAGTAGCGTAAGTGACTCATCTCAATGTCCCTTCCTCTCTCTGTTCCTGTGTCGTCTCTAGCGCAGGTGGTGAAAAGTGACAAACAGTGAACCAGGAGCATGGGGACGAGAAGGCGAGACTCCGAAGTGAGAAGTAGGCCCTCATGCTTGATCTCTCCCTGTTACACATGGGCTGAGGACTTCAGCCCTGTGCATCTCCAAGAAAGCTGAGGAGTCACGTAGGAACATCTGTCTAACGTGAACAACGTTTTGTAGGTGAAACTATGTTATACAGTATTAGGGTGGAATAAACATACACACTACAATGTATAAAATAGATAACAAGCAAGGACTTACTGTATAGCAGAGGGAACTTTACTCAATACCTTGCAGTAATCTATAATGGAAAAGAATCGAAAAAAGAATAGGGCTTCCCTGGTGGTGCAGTGGTTGAGAGTCCGCCTGCCGATGCAGGGGACACGGGTTCATGCCCCGGTCCGGGAAGATCCCACGTGCCGCGGAGCGGCTGGGCCCGTGAGCCATGGCCGATAAGCCTGCGCGTCCGGAGCCTGTGCTCCGCAACGGGAAAGAGGCCACAGCAGTGAGAGGCCCGCGTACCGCAAAAAAAAAAACCCGAAAAAACAAAACAAAAAAAGAATAGATGTACATATATATGTGTATAACTGAATCACTTTGTTGTACACCTGAAACTAACACAACATTGTAAATCAACTATACTTCAATAAAATGTTTTGTTTTGAAAAAAAGTTTTTTAAATAAAGGTAAATTTAAAAATTAAGTTGTTTTTTTTTTAAAGAATCAATTTTATTTATTTATTTATCTTTGGTTGCATTGGGTCTTCGTTACTGCACGCGGGCTTTCTGTAGTTGCGGCGAGTGGGGGCTTCTCTTGCTGCAGAGCACGGGCTCTAGGTGCGTGGGCTTCAGTAGCTGTGGCACATAGGCTCAGTAGTTGTGGCACACAGGCTTAGTTGCTCTGCGGCATGTGGGATCTTCCCGGACCAGGGATAGAACCCGTGTTCCCTGCATTGGTAGGCGGATTCTCAACCGCTGCGCCACCAGGAAAGTCCCCAAAATAAAGGTTTTAATACAAGTGATTGAAAGGAGACAACCATCTGTCTCGATTAAATTATCCCGAGTTCCCAGTTTTCTTCTTTATTCTACAGCTTTCAAAAAATAAGTGCAGACGGGGCTTCCCTGGTGGCGCAGTGGTTGAGAGTCCACCTGCCGATGCAGGGGACACGGGTTCGTACCCCAGTCCGGGAAGATCCCACATGCCGCGGAGCGGCTGGGCCCGTGAGCCATGGCCGATGAGCCTGCGTGTCCGGAGCCTGTGCTCCGCAACGGGAGAGGCCACAACAGTGAGAGGCCCGCGTACCGCAAAAAGAAAAAATAAGTGCAGAAGAAAATTATCTACATAACACACAATAGGTTGGCTATGTAAGCACTGATGAATCCCAAGTGAAGATTTCTGCCACTATTTAAAGGTGGAGTGAGGCACAATGATTCTGCTTCCAAGGTAAGTCCCACAAATCACTGCCATTTCACCTTTAGTCCCATTAATCCTTCAGCTCTGCTAAGGGTCTCTCTCCCTCTCGACCAGAGGGCGATTAAATATACATTTGGCAACGTGGACGTGGACCACAGGAAGCCTCCAGAAAGGCTGTCCCCCTGATTGCTCCGACTCCAAAACAGTAGGAAGAGTTTTGGTAGCGACAGGAGAGAAGCAAGTGTGTGTGTGTGTGTGTGTGTGTGTGTGTGTGTGCGTGTAGCTGGGTTTACGGGGCTAAGGTTGGCAGTCAGAGGACATAAGGAAACACATTCGTGATGTATTCTTTAAAGAGTGATCCTCACCACTTGATTTTGGACACAAGATAAGAGATGGTAGGTCACGTGAATATCCTAACATTGCCCCCCACCTCTCCAGCTGTGGAGATAAGTGATACAAGCATGTGGAAGCCATGAGAAACCAGGAAATGTGCTCGAATCCAAATGCAATCCCATATTTAGAAAACAGGAAGTAAATCAACTCACAGCACGAACTCAAGATGGCCTCAAGATGGGGAAATGGATACATGGGTGGAGTAAATAGAAGACTTATTAGGAAGAAGACCAAGAATGTCATAGGTTCTTGCACTTTGATAATGAGAAAATACCACTCTTCAAGCCTCCATCTTCCTATCAGAGTAACAGAAGTCAAAAGGGAGAAATAGTTCTCTTCAGGAAAGTTTTCCATTCTTGGGCTAATATAGACACTCCCCGGCCCAATGGAAATGGGTTCCATCAGTCTCACCCTGTGTGTATCTTCCGGTGCTCAATGTGGCTGATGGGCCCGAGTACCATCACCCAGTTGGGCTCCAGGTGGGATGTGGCCACTCAGCAGCAGACAGAGGATTCCCTTCTCCAGAGGTAGGGCTGTGATACCAGCCTGTAGCCAGATGGGCACAGAAACCATGGGGTTTAATTATACATGCAAATGTTCCCCTTCTTTGACATGGATAAGTTAAAGGTTAATATGGCAATGAGAAGAAAAACCATCGTGGAATGAGAATGTTTTAGATCTCTCACTGAGGAAAATAATGACCGTGCTCTCCCTCACAAGACCGTAACTGTGGTAATATATAGCCAAAGAGTCTGAGGGTAGGGTAGGAGCCATAAAAAGCAAAGAGTGGTGTAAGAGATTCTAATGCAGTGACAAGATGCACAGCTTCTACCTGGCAGGGAAATTTGTCCTCTGAGAGAAAAATGGAACAGAGTGTTTGACTGGTTACACAAATATTTGCATTCACACTGCAATCGGCTCCCTCAGAAAATAAAGCTTCTTGTTAAGAGTTGTCACCATCAAATAGTACTTACTAATGGCCTCTCTGTGCTACTGTTTGTGTCATGTCTGTAGAAATGTGTTTTTTATTTCTATCAGAAGATGACACAGGAATACGGGAGACGGGCACGCTAGGCCAACTGCGATCACATCTCCTAGGTGCCATTCTCAGTTATTTTGCTCAGTATTGTAAAGGATCTGGAACCCCTTCACCACGCCCAAGCCCACCTTGCACCCCTTGCCTTACAGCCTTCCATCCCCCAGTCCAGCCAAACAGAAACGGCATCTGTAATGAAGCTGGAGCCTATGAAATTCCTTTCTGAGCTTTTGCCTGGTTTCTGAAACACAGGCCAATACAAATTTTTGTAGCTATATTAACCTATGTGCTCTGCACCGGGGAGATGATAGTAAAACAAGAGCCCTTTTGAGTCCGGCCTTTCTGAGGCCCAGGCCTCATTGTGGGAGGTGAAGGAAGCCAGGTCAAGAAAGCAAAAGGGTGGCCAAAGGGTGAGGGCTCTAAGGGGAAAAGGAGGCGCAGAGGCGCTGGCCTGGGGTGTGAGCCCAGAGAGCTCCCCGGGAGGTGCGGGAAGCAGAAGCCGCCGCTCAGGTATATGGGCTCGGGGATTCGGAAGCTGTGTGTGGAATCCCAAAATAAGTAGAGGGGGGCTTACTAGTCAAGGAGTGAAGGTAACACCAGTTATGGTGGGAGCTTCTGTTAGAAGCAAGTCCCCTCTTCTTGCTGGGAAGAGAATGGCCCTTCCAGAGCTGCATACAGCTATTTCCCACTCTGTCCTGTCTAAACAACCAGATAAATAACACCAAGGTATACCCTCTGAGCTTAACAAAATCTAGACCTTCAAGAAAGGAATTCTCTGGATATATACACAGGTTACATTTTTATCTTATTAAAGTGATCTATTCCGTTTATGTAAGAGTTTCTGCACTCCAAACATCTGCAATTCTCACTGAGTTTTCAAGCGCTAAAAAAAAGAGCCTAATTGCTTATTTATGATTTAACTCCCCCAGTTATGGGTTGCTGTGTGTGTGTGTGTGTGTGTGTGCGCGCACACACACACACGTATATCCTGAGAGTAGCTTAGGATATATATGGCAATGACAAAGTGATCTCCTCATTAGTTGTAAGACCACTGTTGGTTATATTCATTAAAAGTCATTTAAAAAGTGGACATATGGATATCCTTTGCCATCAGCTGAGGTACAGAATGCTATAGCAAAACCAGAAATCAGGGAGGTCAAGTTAGCTTTCATAGGCTTTATATCTGAAAACTAAATATGCTGCTAATATACATAAAGACAGGTTTTCGTGTTAATATTAAACAAGTCTTCATTTTTTACCCAATTTTTGGAATTATGGAAATGCGATAATTCCTTAATTATCACAAGCAACAAGCAACGAAAGGAAAGAGAGATAAATTAAAACCTTTTGCGCTGCAAATACCATCAAGAAAGTGAAAAGACAATCAGCAGAATGAGAGAAAGTATAATATTTGCAAATCGTACATCCGATGAGAGACTTACATCCGGAATATATAAGGAACTTTTACAACTCAAGAGTAAAAAGACAAATAACTCAATTAAAAAGTTGGAAAAGACTTGAGTAAACATCTCTCCAGGAAATATATACAAATGGCCAATAAGCACATGAAAATATGCTCACCATCATTAGTCATCAGGGAAATGCAAATCAAAATCACAATGAGATACTAGCTCACACCCAGTATGTTGGCTATAATAAAAAAGACAGACAATAACAACTTTTGGCAAGGATGTGGAAGAATTCAAACTCCCATCCATTGCTGTGGGGATATAAAATGGTGCAGCTGCTTTGCAAAACAGCTTGGCAGTTCCTCAAAATGTGAAACGTAGAGTTACCATTTGACCCAGGAATTCCACTTTGAGGTATATACCCAAGAGAAACAAAACATATGTCTACACAAAAACTTCAAATGTCCCTATCAGCAAAAGTTGGGCAACAACCCGAATGTTCAACAATGGATGAATGGATAAACAACATGTGGTATATTCATTTTATACCATGTATAAAATTAGTATTGCATTATTGGTATATCCATTCCAATAATATCCGATGGAATATTATTCAGCCTTAAAAAGGAATAAAGTACTGATGCATGTTACAACATAGATGAGCTTTGAAAACATTATGCTAAGTGGAAGGAGAGACTTCTTGGGTAATTACATTCATATGGAATGTCTACAATACGAAAATCTATTGAGAGGCAGTAGATTAGGAGCTGGGAGAGTATTTGGTGTAGATGGGAGGTAAAGAGTGAGTGCTAATGGGTATAAAGTTTCTTTTTGCAGGGGATGAAATGTTCTGTAATTAGATGTGGTGATGGTTGCAAAACTCTGTCAATATACTAAAAACCACTGAACTGCACACTTTAAATAGGTAAATTTTATGGTATGTGAATTATATCTCAATAAGGATGTTGAGAAAGTGGGATGGTATTTAAAAAAGCAGTCTAGAAGTCCCCTCTGAGACATAACAATCTGAGATATGTGTATATATATATATATATATATATATATATATATATATATATATATACACATATATATACATATCATTAGAAAATTAGAGTACTGGGTTCAGTAGGTTTCTCCAGGTGCTCAAAAAAAGCTGAAGTGAAGAAAAGCATTTTTCAATTGCAGACTGATTAGACTAGGCCATTTTGACATTTTCATGCTTTCAAATTCCTCAGCACCACCTATTTGACAATGGGATAAATAGACAATATTAATTAAATAAAATACTTTTTTAACTGATGCTTCTAAATTACTCTTTAACTCTTGTATAGTTGGCTAACGTGTCCACCTGTTCACTTTAGGAGTGTGCTCTACTTTCCATGGTAAGCAAGGAGAATCACAGGAACTAGGTAAAACGAGGCCTCCCATGTTCCTTCCACCGTCCAATTAAATAACCCGTAAGTCTGAAGCAGGGAAACGAGAGATGACATTAATATAAACTGAAGACACCTATTTTCCATCCTTGCAGATAATTACTGAAGTCATAGCTTATAAAGTTTGATAGACTACGATTTTCCAAGGGAGAAGTATCAAATAGAACAGTGAATAGTTTGTGCCCTGAGAACTTATTTAGCTAAAATCCCTACTTTATCTCAAGGAATTCTTTAGAATAGCAGAGTCTCTTGTTGGGGCTGAGGGCGGGGAGCTTGTCCCTCCTAGAGGAATGCACACGTTGCCCAGGAATAATCCTGAAATTTAACAGCAAAGCACATGGGAAAAAAGCAGCATTATCTGAGGCTAACAACCATCGCTATCTTGATTTATTAGGTACATGTGCCCTTCTAAAAAAGGTTCCCAGATACCATTATTTCCTAATAAATGAAAAGGAATCTCCACTGAAGACAGATGATTCTTTTTAAAAGGCAAAATGTGCATTTAAGAGAGCTTTCTTCTCTGTCAGTTTCAACCCAACGCACTCTTTTTTGGATGGACCAAACTTATTTCTCCAATTAACCATTTCCTCAGCACAATGCTTCTCAAAACTTAGCTTTCAGAATCACTTGTAGGGTTATAAAGAACTCGAGAGTTTCAGCTGGGTCCACAGTACAGCTCAAGAATTTGCATCTCTATCACTTCCCCATCTTCTCCAACTCATGCTGATTCTGCTGGTCTGGGGACCACACTTAGAAGCAGGGTCTCAGCACATACAGAGTTGCTGCTGGGTAGGCTGAGTCCTGGCTGGGCAGTCTTCTCCACCAGAAAGGAAAGGCAAGCATCACCCAAAGGCCTAAACACATTTACATTCAATATTTAAATAACAGCAATGACCATAATCTGCTCCTCGAACTTTTGGGGTTCAGACATATTGCTTATCTTCCTGGTCTCACACTACCCTCACTCTTGCCCATCCAAGGTGTGTTTCTGGGGATTCTTCTCCTCCCAGCAATCCTACATGACAGCAGCCACGTCTGCTCAACATGCCCTTATTCGTAGATACAGCGGAAGTTTCCACTGGTAGGCCACAATTGGAGCTGAGGCAATCAGCTGGAATTTGGGATTGGGACTAAGAAATTTCTGTTTAGGGACTTCCTTGGCGGTCCAGTGGTTAAGATTTCGCCTTCCAATGCAGGGGGTGCAGGTTTGATCCCTGCTCAGGGAGCTAAGATCCCACACGTCTCACGGCCAAAAAAGCAAAACATAAAACAGAAGCAGTATTGTAACAAATTCAATAACGACTTTAAAAATGGTCCACATCAAAAAAATCTTAAAAAAAAAAAAAGACATTTCTGTTTAGCTGCTCTTTTGAACAGGGGGTATACTCAGAAGCCGATGGCAACTGTCATGTTCCACCATGTGGGCTGGATATCAGAAAATGTCCATCTGTATGTGCAGAGAAGCAGGGATGAGCAGGGACCTCCTGGGCTCCATTCGGTCTTCCAGTCCCTGGCTTCAGTGGAGGCCTGACACCCTGCTGCATCCCTACCTTTGCGTTCATTCCAGAAGTTAACCCCAAACCTGCACCTTCTATTAAATTCCTCTTTCCTGCCTAAACTAGCTGGAGAGGATGTGTTACTTACAACCAAAAGGGCCCTAATTAAAACTGTTAACAAAGTCATTCTCTGGGTACCTTTCCTCTCTGCTTCAGTTCACCTCGGAGATTGAATTCACCTTAAAACTTCATCCTAGCCAAGTTACCTGCTTCTAAATATCTCTGCACTAAAACCCTTTCTTATGTAGGTGATTCCCTGAACCCTACATCACTATGTATTTCAAATCCAGGACCTGCCTGGATTCCTCTACGAGAGGCAATTATAATTTATATTTCTCTCCAAGACTAGGTGGGGATAAATGAATATAAATCAGAAATGAATATAAATCGATGCACTTTCCCTCTGTGAGCACAGAAAAAGGAAAACCCATAGATGTGTTTTGAATCAAGGTCTAATGTGAGGTTTTATTTACCATGTTAGATCAATTTAAATGTTTCATTTTTCATTAATGTTTCTGAATAGCTCCAGCTTTCCAGCTACTTATTTTTTGTGGGATTCATCTTTTTAAATGGCATTCTTATCTACTACTTCTTGGTTCAACCATACATGTGGTACATTTTATATATGCACGACCGAGGTAGAAGAGGGCATTTCTTTGTTTCTTTGAGCGTAGCTACTTCTCTTTTTTTTCTTTATTGAGGTATAGTTGATTTACAGTATAGCTACTTCTTTTAAAGCACAACAGAGACAGAGAAGATAAAACTTTGGGTCACGTCGAGCATTACATCACATCTGTGATAACACATTTGTTCTATAAGTTTTCAGAGTCACTAGACGTTGCAAAGCCAGAGATTAAGACTGACATGATTCTCTTAGTCTGTCTGATGTTACCTAGCCTCTCTATTGGACTTCAGAATCTTGGCCTCCTTAAATCAAGCCTTCTGGAATTATCTTTGGCAAATATACACTTAGCAGAAAAGTCTGATTATCTTGGCTTTCTCATGTCAAGGAAAAACAGGTAGTCCCAGACACCCAGTGGTTTCCTTAGAGTGGGTTGCTTTCTTTATGGTAATCAATTTACTTGGCCCAGCTGTCAAGCACTTGACTGCCCAACTGACAACTGGAAATAGGAAGGAAGAAACCTCAGATTTTCCTAAACACACAGTTAATGAAAATTTTCACCTGGTTGTTAACGCATCTGTGTTTTCCCCATAAAACATAAATGTTAATTTGGAAAACAATATGCCTACAGAGACTTCTCCACCCAGGAAAGTTTCACCTGATATTTGACCTGGCCATGTGCCCAACATCCATCGTGAAGGAGTTAACATAAATGAATTTAAAACCGGAAATGAGGCAGCCAAGTTGTTGACTAGTTTCCTCTTGTTAATTCAAGGAAAAGACTGAAAGGGCCTAAACTACGACAGGTCGTAGCATTGAATCTCAAGGAAATAAGTAAGAGAGATGAAAAATCCTCTTATTCCACATGGTGGCTATTCTTTGGGTCAAAACTGAAAGAAGGAAGAAAAATGTATGAGAATACATGGGACATACTTTTCTCACCTAGCTCTTGCTAACCATATGGATTTTCCCCAGCAGGACAGAAGACCATAAATGAAAATTAGCAAGGCAGGGACTTCCACCCACAGGAATACCTGCATCAGGGCTTTGGGGTATTAGACGGGGAGCAGCCCTGACTACCTGCACAGATGCTTTGAGAAACGCATGACTTCTCTTGTCTATACAGAGACAGGAAATAGCATGGAAAGGGGGGCTTGAAGACACTGACAGGTCCTTTCCTCAGATGGCTTTCAGGGCATAAACATGGAAATTGTTAAAATTATAACTTGAGGAAAGACAGCATAGGTGGTTTTTTCCTAACATCTTCCTTCTTCCAAGAGCACCGATCCACCCGTGATTAGAAACCCTAATATCCACTTTAAACCTAATAAAGGGTGAGTCCCCTTTTACCTTGCGGCTTCAGAATGAAAAGACATTTGTTTTTTTTTTAAGTCACATTCCTATTTTTAGGGCTGACTTGGAAACTTCTTCGCAGTTTAGTGACCACAGTCTGCTAGACTGTCGAAGTATGAAGTTCCAAGGGCAAAGCACTGATTGAATGAATTCCATTGCCCTGGATGACTTCTGACTAGACCACAAGCATCTAGAAGGTAGGGTCTGTGATGCATATTTCTTTGACCTAAGTCAAAGCATACGGAGTACTGGAAAATTTTTTCAGGGCAAAACAATAATTATCTAGGTCTTCAAACAAGTTTTCATTTCCACAGCATGAAGCAGGGCAGATGCCCTTTGGAAACACGACCATGTCATCCATTCAACTATTGCCTTTCTTGTTTTGTTTTTGTGTTTTGTTTTTCTAATTTTTGGTCACGCCACACACCTTGCAGGTTCTTAGTTCCCTGACCAGGGATGGAACCCGTGCCCTCGGCAGTGAAAGCGTGGTGTCCTAACCACCGGACGACCAGGGAATTCCAGATTCAACTACGGTCGAACCCCACAGCACGTGTACTCACTAACACCCAACATAAGCATTTAGAAGAGCCATTGCTGACCACAAATATCATTAAATGTGCATGGCTGCTTAGCTATATTCTATTTTGGGAATCTCTTATTACCTAGGAAATGATTTCATACTTCATTGTCTCAAACTGCATCATCCAAAAGAACCAAGATAAAATGTTTTCCTTCGAGAACATCTTTCCTGAAATCTCATTATTGCATATTATCTTTTGGTGCCACCCTAGTTTCCTCTGCTCACCATGCTGGCTGCACAGTAAACTCTGAAATAGAAATACTGCACACTGGAATCTTACCACCAGGAGGGGATAGGAGTCACTGTTGGAAGAGCGTGAAAGTCTACGTTATGGGAGAAGCATTAGAGAGCTGTGTAACCTCTCTGAATTGACTGGAAAACCAACAGACAGATTACTGTATGTCACCGAGACCTTTTGACACAGGGGGAGGGTTCAAAGTATGTGGGCTCGAACATCATTTTTTTAAACTTGCAGTTTTTAGCAATTAGCACAATCTTGCTAAAACTCCCATTTACATAGGAGAAGCTGCGTTATCACTGCGAAGTTTAGAAAAATGGGGTGACAAGGTAACAACTGTATTATGCTTTATCTGTAACAAATCATGTCCCCCGGAGGTTCCAGTGTATTTTAAATTAACGTCAAAGGAAAGAATTCTTCACCCCACCTAATGGCAAATACAGGAATTTCAACTGTTCTAATACAACAACCCTAAGTAAATAATTATTAATTTCTTACTTTCCAACCTACTGGTCAACGAGAAACACAGAATTGCTGATGAAATTACACTGGGAAGGGGTCTCCCTAATACATATCTTGCTTTCATCCTCCAAGCACACCAAGTTACAGAACTGAAAACAGCTTTTGATTCATATTAGTATTTTGAGTAGAGTCTCTAAAAATTATTTTTAAGCAGCAGCGAACTAAGGATGGAATATGACTTGGTAAGTGCTATTATTTACATAACTTTTCTTTCCATGTTCTTTTTTTTTTTTTTTTCTTTCCATGTCCTTAAAGTCATACCTTTGAATTTTAAAACACACTAAATTTCTATCTGTTCTATCTGCAGAGAGGAGACTGGGTGGGAAAAAATCCAAAATACATGAATTTCAAATTATAACACATTTTGCCAACATTTGATAGGCTGAAATGACATTTGGATACTAATAAAAATTATTTGTTTGCCTTAAGAACTTAGATTAATTACTGTAACATTCCATTATGAGATTTTTCTATTTCTAAAATCTTATTGCTACTCTATTGGTACAGAAAAATATTTTTAATGGTCCTTAAAGAATATAGTACAAAAACACCAAACAGTGCAAGGTCCTCTATTAGGAAAGAATAGCTATTTCGATCAATTAACAGAAGTGCTTTGAATGTCATTAGAACCCATTTAAAATTATGACCTACAGCATCTTAGAAAACAGCACTGTTTTCCAACAATTTGCAGGCATAATCAGGAAAGGGGGAGTGTATTTAATAAGACAGGTACACGGCTAACATCCGCAAACAAACTCACACACAACACAGGAATTTTAGCCAAGTAATCCAATCATTCCTGAATTCACTGCAATAATGTGATATTGCCGCCATCAGGCTAATTATAACCCATGCAGGAAGCAGCCCAGGTGGCTTGCAAGTGATGGTATCAGAATGTGAATATTTTAGAAGAAATCAAGTACCTGATAGTTTCATGAGAAGTTCAGATGCTGCTTTGACTGACATATCCCGCCTTAGTACGTTGCCCTTTGCTTCCTGGGGCTTAAGTGTGTCCTCAGAGATGCTCGGGGCTGGTACTTCAGACTCGGGGCTGAACACATAGTTGGACCGAGGCAACGTGGCACTTAGAGCCTCCTCTTCCTTAGGCTCCTCTTTCACTTTAAAATTAAGATTCATGGGTTCCTTCTGATTTGCAGCTGTCAAAAGAAGAAAAGGATTACACACATATACCTGTATGAAAGGCCAGTCCCACTCTTAGCTGCTCCCAACTTAATGAAGTATGTAATGCATGATCATATCTTGCTAACACAGGAGGGACCACAACCCAATCAAAATAGGCTGAGCCCTGAGCACAAAAATACAAGTCACTCCATGAGCGTGGGACTTAGAAGAGTGCGGGCTTCTGAATCTTCGGAACCTATCATATTTTAGGAAGTGCTGCCTCTACAAAGTGTTTGGGCATTTTCTCTCTGGTTTCCAGTGTCTTCTTTCCTGTATACGCTGCTGCCTCTCTGACCTATTAGCACTCTCCCTACCTAATCCTATTATAGAATAATGCTTTCAGACAGTTATTCTGCCATAAAATATTGAATATACACGAGTCAGAGGCAAAAACCAAAGCAAAAACCTAGAATGCGGTGGTCAGGTGAGGATGGAGAATTTGCCAAAGAGAAAAGCTCAGAATGGAGATATAACACTTTTGCCTTATTATAAGCTGATGCCACTGTCCCACAAACAGTGGGGCATGCACCTGTCATTGCCTTTCTGGTCACTGTCTGTAGCCCAAGTTATCTCCGAGTCCACAATGGGCGTTTTTAAGAGAAAAAAATTTTATTTTGGAATAATTTTAGATTTGCAGAGAAGTTGCAAAGAGGGGTCAGAGAGTTCCCAGACATCCTTTACTCAGTGGTCCCTAAAGTTAACACCTTACGTAACAACATGGAGTATTTGTCAGAACGAAGAAATTCACATTACTATGATCTAAGATCCAAATTTTATTCAGATTTCACCAGTTTTTCCACTAATGTCCTTTTTCCATTTCTAGCATGGTTGGCTGGTGTGGAGTGTGTGGTCAGGGCAGAGCTAACTGGCCTATTATGGGATAGATTCTTTCTGTGGCTTGGCTACACCTTACCAGGCCTTCACTCACTGAGCTACATACTACTTCCTGGTCTTTCTTGGGAAAAACCAAGAAGGAAGACTAGCAGCCGCTTTTCCCACTTGCACTTTCACAGCCATCTTGCCCCTTTAAAGGGCCACACAGTAGGACCTTTAAGTTGGTTAATTTAGGTGTGCTGGTATTTTAAGAAACAAGATCTCATCCTAATACAGAGTTCTTAGAAAAGCTTCTTAGAATGAGCCTTGGGCTTCCCTGGTGGCGCAGTGGTTAAGAATCCGCCTGCCAATGCAGGGGACAAGGGTTCGAGCCCTGGTCCAGGAAGATCCCACATGCCATGGAGCAACTAAGCCCACGCGCCACAACTACTGAGCCTGCGCTCTAGAGCCCATGAGCCACCACTACTGAGCCCATGCACCGCGACTACTGAAGCCCGTGCGCCTAGAGCCCGTGCTCCGCAACAAGAGAAGCCACCACAACGAGAAGCCTGCGCACCGCAATGAAGAGTAGCCCCTGATCGCTGCAACTAGAGAAAAGCCTGCGCACAGCAACAGAGACCCAGTGTAGCCAAAAATAAACAAAAATAAATAAATAAATAAATTTATATATAAAAAAAAAAGAATGAGCCTTAAGCCCACTCGTGCTTAACAACAACAACGACAAAAAGGATGAAAATAAAGCCCCAAAGGGTACGCCTATCAACCCCCTGCCCACCATCTACCTCCAGCCAATACATAGACACAAAGTCCTTTCTTTATACCTTACGCCCTTCTAAGAATATCCCTTCTGGAGTCATGAGTTCACACAGACCAGCATACTTGGGAACTGGACCCCAGAGGGCTAAAGTGACACTTGGAAGTTTTACTACCAGAAAGATGAAGAGCTGAGACTAGAACCCACGTGCACAGGCTGCCCACCCTGTGTCCCCTGCCTAGCTCCACTACACCACTCCTCCATCTCTGGTCCCTGTGTTATAACAACACCTGAATGGAACTTGACCTTCAAGTCTTTGCTAAAATACCACCTTCTCAATGAAGACCGCAACCATCCTGATCAAAACTGCGACGCCCACCCCACAGTACCCGCAATCCCCCAAACTCTCTTACCCTACTCTAATTTTCCTTTTTTTTTTTTAAATTTATTCATTTATTTATGTGGCTGCGTCGGGTCTTTGTTGCGGCATGCGGGGTCTTTCGATGCCGAGCGTAGGCTCTCTAGGTGTGGCACGTGGCTCCGGAGCACGTGGGCTCAGTAGTTGTGGTGCGCGTCTTAGTTGCCCTGCGACATGTGGGATCTCAGTTCCCTGACCAGGGATCGAACCTGTGTCCCCTGCATTGGAAGGCAAAGTCTTAACCACTGGACTGCCGGGGAAGTCCGTAATTTTCCTTTTTATCCAAAATACTTATCACCAGAAAACGTCTTGTTATGGATTGAATTGTGTCTGCCCCACCTCCCCAAATACAAATGTTGAAGCCCTAACCCTCACTGGGACTGTATGGAGATAGGGAGAAAATTAGGTTAAACGAGGCCATCAGGGTGTGGCCCTAATCCAATATGACTGGTGTCCTGAGAATAAGAGAGACACAGAGGATGTGCAAACACAGCGGAAAGACCATGTGGGGACAGAGCAAGAAGGAAGCCATCTTCAAGCCAAGGAGAGGCCTCAGGAGAAACCAAACCTGTCAGCACCTTGATCTTGGACCTCCAGCCTCCAGAACGGTGAGAAATACATTTCTATTGTTTAAGCCACCCAGTCTGTGGTATTTCGCTACGACAGCCCCAAAGACTAATCCATACTACATAATTTTCTTATTTATTATGTTATGGTCTATTCCTTCAGCTCAAAGGTAGGCTTCATGAAGGCAATAATCTCTGTTTTAATGCTGATGTGTCTCGAGTGCCTAGAACTGGGCCTGGCACGTAGCAGGAGCTCAACATATATTTGTTGAATAAATAAAATAGGTTGGTCACAAATCAGTGACATCTGTTGGCACTCCATTATTACCTGTGGTAAACAAAAGCTACGAATCCCAAAATATTCCACCAAAGGCAATCGGAAGTGCCTTCCTCAAGTCTGATCATGAGATTGGGGATAAGACCTTCCAGATAAAGTTAAAAACTCTGCTACTACACCACAGCGCTTACTGAGGTGTCTCTGAACGATCACTTGGACTCTGGAATTACTAAAGGAGGAACCCAGAAAAATCTCAAAGAAAGTGCTGAAAATCTAGCCCTCTGGGGACAGTGCCATTGGCATCTGAGCCCAAGGGAACAAGGACAGTCTCTAGAGCAATCTTCAAGCATGTATTTTGGGCCTCTACAGAAGGTAGCTCCCAAGAGGATTCTGTTTATCTAGCACATTTCTCCCCTTTCAACCACTTCCGGAGGGAGGGAGTCGTTGCTGTCCACCTCCTAAGCCTTTCTTCCAGAATCCTTCATAAAACCCTAAGCCTTTCTTCCAGAATCCTTCATAAAACCCTTTCCAAGAGCATCCTAAGTTAGTCACGATAGAGTAATTAAATGGTGTGCTGTCGGGGACTTCCGTGGCGGTCCAGTGGTAAAGAATCTGCCTTCCAATGCAGGGACACAGGTTCCATCCCTGGTCGAGGAACCAAGATCCCACACGCTGCGGGGCAACTATGCTCACGTACCACAACTACTGAGCTCGTGTGCCTCAACTAGAGAGGCTGCATGCCACAAACTACAGAGCCCACGCTCTCTGGAACCCGTGCGCCATAACTAGAGAGAGAAAACCTGCACACCACAACTAGAGAGAAGCCTGTGCACCGCAACGAAAGATCCCGCATGCTGCAACTAAGACCCAACGCAGCCAAAAAAATAAAGAAAATTTTAAAAAATAATAATAATAAAAAAAATGGTGTGCTTTCTATTAAGTCTTTAATTTTGATTCTTTGGGTAGGAACAATATAAAGTGAATGGTTATATATTTTTAAAAACGCTTCAGGCTTGCATCTTTTATTTTTGAAACTTTAAAATATTCTAAGGTGAGCCTAGGAAAGAGATAAGAAACTACTAAGGCCCTAGAAGCAAATCCTAACTGCTGGAGCCAATGCTCTCTGAAGATATGAGTAGCTTCTGGGAGCATTAGTCAGAATATGTGCTACATAAGACTTAAGAAAAAAAAAAAAAGATATTTGGCATTATTGGTACAACCCAGATTTAACAGAACTGTAATAAGACACTTTTAAAAAATAATAGGCAAGCTGTATGTTGCTGTTTTATAAATTTGCAAGGTACTTCATACCTGGTTTTCATTCTGACAATGTTAAGAATGGCATAAAACTAGTAATGTGCTAGGGAAATGTAAATATGGCTAATGACATATCAAAAAATATCTGGGAAACACTCATTTGTCCAAGTTTTAGTTTCCAAACATTCGGATCTAAATAGATGATGTAAAAATAGCAATAAGAAGGCTACCCTGCTTTTTTTCAATTACCAGAAATATTTACAGAGAATAGTGCATAAAGCCCTATATTTTAAAATTAATATGACTGCATAATTGCCATCTTTTTTTATTTATCTTAATTTAAAAAATTGTTTTTCTACAGGGAAAGGTGAAACTAAAGTTGTTTTCTCTTTGGGGAAATTGCTAAGAGAAAAGCAGTAATTTATGACTCACTGCCTGGTCTTTACTTCATTCTTACCACTAACAAGAAGATCTGTGCACATATGGAATTCAGTTTGTAAAGGACTTTTCACAGCAAGTATCTTGACTTCCGTTTATGTATCGTCAAGCTTCCAGACACTCCACTTAACTCAGTGAGGAAATCCCACTAACCAAGAGGTCCCTTCTCTCACTGTTCAAACATTTTGCGACCTGAGAAAATTATGATTAAAAATTATGTACATCTGTAAGTTCATGTGCTCGATGGAGTTGGGCTGCCGTTGAAAGGAAACAAATCAGCTTTTTCTAAATCAGGATTTAGAAAGGATTCAAGACAAAGGCTGATATGCGAAAGGAACGGGAAAGCCACTGGGATAAAATGATTCCAAGTTTCTAATTCTAATAGGCCAGCATTAATGAGTTGTAAAAGGAACCCGTCTTTCCGGCGAGGTGTCCTCAGTACACTTCGAGATTCTGTCTAAGCCCCTCTCATCCCCACCCCCAGGACAACGCTGTATAACTTCCTTAAAGACCATTATTTGCTTCAATAATGCACACAACTAGCATTTGAATAGTTATACAGGAATTGATCCTTCCATCAACCACAGGAGACAGGCATTGTTACTACCTTCATCTTGCAGGGGAAGGAACTAAGGTCCTAAGAGGTTAACAGACTGACTTCTCCAAATCAGAGACACTGGACTGCAGGGCTTCTGGCTGAAAATGCACCCAAGCGCTCTCCTTTCTCTCCAAGATAGTCCAAGCGCCTTTAAGAAGGAAACTAACTCAAGCAGTTGCACTGTGGGCTCTGGGCAGAAGTGATACGGTGTGAATTAAGTATCGTGAACGAGAAATGAGGAAGGGTGGCGTGTAACCTGAAGGAAAGGCATGTTTTCTGGTAGGGAAGAATTTTATGAAGATCTAAGAGGGTGGAAGAGAAAGAAGGGACTGCGGCATGACTGTTCTGCTTTGTCTGTTTCCTCTGGGGAAGGAAAACGACACTTTCCTTGAATTTAATAAGACCGAGCTCTCTTTCAGTTCAGAGTCTGCTGAACTGGTACATGAAAAAGCTAGGCCATTGAGAATTTTACTTACTAGCTCCCCCTAAAGCAGAGCTAAGGACCCTTGGACCTGGAACGGACCGCAGATTTGGTGGTTTTCAAACAGTGTCCCAAGGAACCAACCCTAGGATAAGCTTCTGGGGTTCCAATAAATGTCGGTTTCCAATGTAAGCTTTTAAAATTATTGAAACTAATTTAAAATTTTAAAATGTGGACCCTCAGCTCTGTTATATATAAAATGTCAACTCACTGGAAACCACTGATGGGTTAACTTGAGTTAACAAGTTAATTCAGTCTTGTGTATCACTTGTGATGCAGTTCTCCCTGCCTCTTAGGAGTGGCAGAGTTCTAGTAATGTGTCATTAATAAGGAAGTGATTGGCTATACACTAATCTTTCCAAAAATTCAGGCCTGTGCATGTTAAAACTGTACAGTTATGGTACGACTAGGGTCTATAGGTATGCCTCGAATCGGGCTTTCTCAACCTCAGCACCACTGACATTCTAGGCTGGGTAATTTGCTGCGGGTGACCGTCCTGCAAACGGTAGTACGCTTAGCAGCATCCCTGATCTCTACCTACTAGATGCCAATAGCACTGCCCAGTCGTGGAAACAAAAGTTTCTCTCGACATTGCCTTACTCTCCCCTGAGCACGCCTCCGGTTGAGGACCACTGCCTTAAATTAGGTGCCAGGGTAGTTTCAAGTGTATCTGCTTTGGTGAAGCTTCTGATCGTGCCTAACAGCCACACAGAAATATGTAGATATACACATATTTGGTTCCGTTATTTATAGAGCACAAAATATGGGCCAGGGAGTATGCTGTTTCCTTGGATTAATTTATCTGATCCTCTCAACGACCCTCTGAAGTACTTACTATCATTATCTCCATCTTGTGGGTGAAGAATCTGAAACTAGCAAGATTAAATAAACTTCCAAATAACGGTTAACTGAGTGATAACCAAGTAGCTGAAATAGAATTATCGATGGCTTTAGTACCTGCTGAAAGTTTGGGGTGCTTTTGTCTGCCCTTTCTTATGATAAGGAATAAGGGCAATTGCTAAATGTTGTCAGCTTTGAGGCAAAAACTTTTTATTATTGTACTCTTCTTTCAAGCAGCTGAATACATTTAACGAAAGGGATCCTGAGATTACAAGGTGAATTGTTAAAAATCTTATCTCATTTGCCACAATGTCCCTGTGTAAATGGTATTTCTGGAAGCTGCAATCAGCAAAATAAATTTAGAAATACACTAGATGCTTATACTGCTGTAAGACCCCATCTTAACATAACACTAATTTCATGTGTGTGGGAGTATCACTTAGCAACTTTTTTCTAATTGTTGGACTTTTAAAATAAATAAATATAATACGTGAGAACCTAAAAACTAAAGTTAAATTTAAAAATACATTAAACTACATATTCTTCGTGTTTTGTACATTGAGTCTGCCCTTAAGATTTTGTTTGGAAAAAAATGGGTTTAATGTTTGAAAACCAACCAACAAAATGAAAACCATTACTGTTTTCCACTCCTTTATTTTACAATAAGAAAACACAGTCTCAGAGAATGATATGACCTTTTTAAAACCACACAGCTCATTCATGATAGAATCAGAATCAGAGCTCAACTCTCTAGATTACAAACCAGGGCTGTTATAACTACCCAAGGTCCCTTGTAAGTGTATGTAAGGATGTATGATCCGTCTGGGGACCTGGGATTTTTTTGACAACTTGATGCACTTTGGGTGAGAAGAAAATAGATTGCCTTCGGAAATCATAAGGAAAGCCGAGATTTCATTAAATAATAATTAATAACAGTGAAGCCTATTATATTCAAATAGAAAGTTTAAAACATTAGCTAAATATTTTCAAACCTTGCTCTCTTATAAGGTAAACTACTTAATTGGTCTTAAGTAGTTTTATATTTAGTGTTTAGCGGAGTTTTAACCATCTTATATTTCTCATTATATTTCATTATATCTTTCATCCGCACCTGAGCTAATCCTTGGTCACACTTCAGTGTCTGTGTCTGCAGACTAGGGCCGCGCAGGTCCCCTGTGACAGCTACTGAGATTATAGACATAGTGACAAAGGGAAGACAAAAGAGCCTTTGGAGCAGGGAGGGTAATAACGATAAGCAGTGCCACCGAACTTTAAAATAAATAAATAAGGCTTTTCTCCGTGAACGAAACTACTAGAAGCCGCACATAATAAGCAAGAGCAGCTATCTGCTGGAATCCACTTAACAGACAGGATATCTCTCTTGTCAAAAGCAGGAAGGACCAGTCCTGGAAAACCGATCAAGCCTCTAGCCGGGAGGAGATGGGAGAGAAAACTGCATTTGAAATTCACGCTATTAACACATCCAAAGAATGAGCTGTAGGAACAGCCGTGGAGTGATTTGCATGTAAGAACAGCTTGAGGTGACTTGAGACTGGAAAAAAAGAAAACCTAAAGATTGGATCATATATTTCCAACACTCTTCAGGGAAGTCGGTGACCATCTGCCCCAAATGACATCTGCTCTTGACTGTTACACTTGTCATTTCAAATGACTGTACTGACATTCTGGTTCATACATTGGTATTTTAATGCGTTTTTGTCTTTGTGGAACACCCAGTGAGTCTGAAGCACTCTGGGCGTTGCAAGGAGACTGCAAAATGGTCCTCATGGTCCCTTCTGCCTGCAAACCCACCCCCTTTGCCATGTGACTCCACGGCTCTTCCCATCAAGAGGTGGAGCAGATTATCCCACCCTTTGAATCTGGGTTGAAGTGGCTGGATTTGGTCACTGGAAGGTGGTGGAAGTGATGCCGCTGGACCAGCTCTGAGCCCAGCCTCCTGGAGCACTTCTGCTCTCTCCTTTGGAAGCCAGCTGCCATGTGGGCGAGCCCAGGCTAACACACTGAAGGATGGGACACCCTGGGGGACAGAGAGAAGCCCTCCCAGCTGGGACCCACCTAGACCAGCCATGCCCTGGCAACCTGGCAAGGTGCTGCAGATGGATGAGTCAGCCCAGAAGAGACCAGAAAAAGCACACCGGTCAGCCATGCCCAACTGCCAGTCCCCAAACTCGTAAGTTAAGTAAATGGCTATTGTGTTGAGCTGCTAAACTGTGGACTGGTTTGTTACTTAACTCCCTGTGTGACCGACTCTAGTTCCTAGATTTGGCCCCAGAAGCTGAGGTCCCGGCCAATGCCAAGGTGCTCACACCCTTTGAGGCTCCCTTTGAACAGCCTGTTTTCTTCCCATGGACCACCTCTTTCTTCCGTACTCTTTATGGCACTAGGAGCTGGTTGTGACTTTGTAAATCTTTTTTTTTTAAAGTTAAATCTTTATTTATTTATTTTTGGCTGCGTTGGGTCTTGGTTTCTGTGCGAGGACTTTCTCTAGTTGTGGCAAGCGGGGGCCACTCTTCATCGCGGTGCACGGGCCTCTCACTATCGCGGCCTCTCTTGTTGCGGAGCACAGGCTCAGCAGTTGTAGTTCACAGGCCCAGTTGCTCCGCGGCATGTGGGATCTTCCCAGACCAGAGCTCGAACCCATGTCCCCTGCATTGGCAGGCAGATTCTCAACCACTGCACCACCAGGGAAGCCCTTTAAATCTTTTTTAAGTGAAGTAATACCACAACCTCTGAAAACCTGCCTCCCAGAGTGTATATGACTAATGGAATACCTTTCTTATCATCTACCACAGAATACATTGTGGATGATACAAAGATAAAGACATTATAAAGGAAACATCATCCCCTGCCGCTGCCCCTCCCCCCCCTTAGCAATCTGAAACATAGTTGAAGAGGCAAGGCTAAGACACAAGCAGTAATGCAAGGATCAACTTGGATGTTAAGATTCTAAGTATCACTGGAGCAGGCAGTAGCGGTGGATATCACAGCAATAAGGTGCAATGTTGCTAGAAATTCTCTACAAAGATACAGAACCACTGGGGGTCAGAGGTGCATTAAACTAGTTATTTTGTGGGGTTTTTTGGGCCACACCGCACAGCATGAGGTATCTTAGTTCCCCGACCAGAGATCGAACCTGTGCCCTCTGCAGCGGAAGCGCAGAGTCCTAACCACTGGACCGCCAGGGAAGTCCCTAGTTATTTTGGTTTAAATAACATTATTAATTCTTTTTAGAACCCCCCTCCCCCATTTTACCTAACAGGAGGAAGATTTATGGAACTCCATGGTTCCAGTGACCGGACTCCTGGAACATGAGGGAAGGCAGGTAAATGGAAATGGGGGGCAGAGGGAGTGAGTACCAGCTGGTGAAGACTCAGCATTTTTCTTGAGAGGAGTGGGGATACCATTACTCAGGAGAAGGAAGCCAGGCAGGGGCACAACCTGATGCCAGAGGTATCAGAAGAGTCCATTAACACCTTGGAAGCCTGGCGGAGGGGAGGGAGGGTCCTGGGGTGGAGGAAGCATCCGGGAGAGAGCTGGTGGGCCAGGAAAGGCCGCCCTCGAGGGATGGGTTGTGGGTGTATTTTGAAGACACACAAAAATTTAACCAGATTAGTGACTGAATTAGCATGCATTAAAAACGATGTCATGGTTTGAAGCCAAGGAAAATAAACAGTGAAGCAGACGGAGGTCAAAAGACAGTTCACTCAATTGACAAAAAAAAAAAAAAAATTAGGTAATAGCTTATTAAGTGGTTAGGAGCCAAGCTTCACAGTTAGGCAGCGCTGAATCTCTGCTCTATCCCTCGGTCGCCGAAACCTACTAAGCCTCAGCTTCCTCATCTATGAAATAGGTTTAACATTAACAGGGCTGTTGGGAGGGTTAACTGAGAAATTACATCAAGTTGTTGGCACCGCCCCTGGCTCACTGGAAACCCATCTGATTAGTAATAAGGTAAGGCTCAGGATAACAATAGTAGAAGTTGTAACAGCAGTAACAACAGTAGTGAGTGGAAGAAAATGTACTTCTGAGGGAAGGAAGAAAATGACCTGGATTCAGTTGTGCAGAAACATAGAGTTTGAACAATTTTCCCAAGAGTCTATCAAGATTAAACAACCACTGTGCGGACAATTCTGCAATGAGATGAGCTCTATCCAGCACGGTGAGGAAAGAAACGTCTGGATTCCAGTGGCAACCCTTCTAACGCTACTGACTTCCAGTCTTGGTTTCCTCAACTACATGCTTGTTACGAGCCATTGAAGACACACTGTAACTGGCTTTACTGTTACTACTCTATCTGCACTAAGCAATGCCTGAAAAGCCCACAAGTATGAGCACAACTTCCGGTGGCATCTAACATATGACGTTCAGAGAATGGCTCCCTTGCCGGGGACTCTGACTCTACAAAAACAAGGGCAGAGAACAGAGCCAACCTCCAGTTTCACCACTTCCTTACTTTGTGATTTGGGGGAGGGGATGCTGGAGCCTGGCTGCCTGGATTAGAATCCCAGTCCCACCATTATTAGCTGTGTAAACGTGGGCAAGTTCCTTAACCTCTCTGTTTTCATCTGTGCAATGGGAATACCAACAGTATCTTCCTCTCGGGTTGCTATGAAGTTCAAACGGGTTAAACAGCAAGGAGCAGGCACTATGTAAGTGATTGTTAAGGAAAAATCATAAACAATGAGTCAGTGTCACAAAGTCTCCATCCCTGGAGGAGGCCTGAGCACGTGAGTGTGTCACTCCAGGTCCCACTTTCTTGTTACGCCACCTGCTCCCTTCTGTGACTCAGATCAGCCCTCAGCCCGTGGAGGAGCAAGTCACTGAAAAACAGGAAAGAGTCACACTCTCCCTCTCAAACGGATCACCCACCAGGTTCGGTAAAATCCAGGATTTCAATAGGACATTCGGGCTGCCTCACACATGAGGGCCCACAATGTGGCGTCTGACACCAGGAATTTTAGTCAAGTGATCAGTGAGTGCCCATCATGAGAAAAGCCAGGCAGGGTTAGAAAAGGGCCAAACTGAAGATACAGAGGAAGACTGCCAAAAATAAACCCACTGGGGGAAGGCACACTTGGGCGTGGGGAGGGCCCCAGCTAATGGCACTAAAGCCTGAGGGCGTGAATGGCGGAAGGCCAGCACTTCCTTGGTAGAAGGATGCTAAGATGTCTGACAGAAAGCCAATCAGAGCCATCCGGTAATAAGGATGCCTAGTTAACGGGCATCTCCCGGCCCCCTCCTTCTTCAGCAGCACAAACAAAGGTATCACAGGATAAGGAGCTGCCCTTTACAGACAAACCGTAACTACAGATGCATAACATTATGGGAAAGAGATGAAGGTGGCAGAACAAAGGCCCACGGGAAACCGCAAGATACAACACAAACATTCACCAGCTCCCCTTCGTTTATTCAAGAGAACCTTTGCCATTTTACCGCTGAGCTCCTAACACATTCGAAACAATTCAGCTTGGACCCCTCTGCAGGTCACTGTTTTCCGAAGTCCACCTCTCATGGTTAAGATGTTTCGGCCCCAATTTTATGAAATTAATAGAATATGGGAGACAGGATACATTTTTTGGGCCAGTTTCCAAACTAAAAATAGTTGAAATGACTTGTATCTTTTATTTTCAAAAAACCAAGTACAAAAAGATAAAAAGATATTCCCAGCCAACAACTGAGGTGCCAAGTTTCTGTCAACTGCTTGGTTCTAATTTGGAGAGTTAGACTTAAATGTGATATCTTGAAAAGTGTAGTTTTCAGAAAGAGAAATGATGTAAGCCCACAGCAGGCAACTTTTAATCAGGCGTCTAATGATGATACTCCCAGTTCCTAGATGTTCTAGATGAGTCTCGAGACTTTCTAATTCTAACTGGAGAACATCAAGATGCTTCTTTTAATTCTCCTGTCATGTGGCTCCACGAGGCAAAACATGGGGCTGAATGACCATGACTCACCCAGGCCTCCAGTTCATGTTAACCTTGACCTATAGTGAATGTCTCAGACCCATCCCAAACCACCAGGCACCTTTTCATGGTCTTGGATAGAAAGTGAGGGAAGAGAGTTGCACTGAAAAACTATAGGGGTACTGAAAAAACAACAAACACAAAAACAGGTACCAAATTTATCTTCCACATCAGTGGTCCTTAGTCCTGGCTGCATTTTAGAATCGTTTGAGGATTTTAAAGAAAACACCAATGTCTAGGGACGTCCCTGGTGGTCCAGTGGTTAAGACTTTCACTGCAGGGGGCGCAGGTTCAATCCCCGGTTGGGGAACTAAGATCCCGCATGCCACGCAGTGTGGCCAAAAAAAAAAAAAAGAAAAAGAAAACACCAATGTCTAGGTCTAGGTCCTATCCTAGACCAACTGAATCATAATTTCTGGCAGTGGGGTTGGACCCTGGCATTTAAAAAAAAAAAACAACTCCCCAGGTAAGTCTAATGTTAGTCAAGGTGAGAACTGCTACTGGATAAAGGAGAGAAGGCAGAGAAACAGTAGGAATTTAATCTCCTCTCCCCTGCATAGCCCCAGTCACGCGGCTACTGAATCCCTTGCCCTGACATGCGACAGTCTGCATCTGCCTTTTGGCTCTCAAGAAAGATCGATGCAAATATGCAGGGCTGCAGCCCTCAAAGGCCTGCCTCCTAGGCTGAAGCTTGGAGCAGAGTTTGCAAAATTATCTTTTCCAACAGCCCAGAAAGCCAGCAGCAGGGACTGTCCCATCCTCTTCCCTGAATCAATTATGGTGCTGAGCCTGGAAAGCCTTGGTCCTAGGGAACAAGGCTAATCTTGAAGGACGAAGGAATGTTAAGTGTGGGCTCAGGCAGAAGAAGAGTAGACGGTTCGGGGAAGGGGTTTGATTTCACAATCACAGACACTAGGAAACCTCAAAACGGGGGTAGGGAGGGAAGGATTTAGAGTCTTTTTAAAAGAAGATTCCAGGGCTTCCCTGGTGGCGCAGTGGTTAAGAATCTGCCTGCCAATGCAGGGGACGAGGGTTTGAGCCCTCTGCTGGGAAGATCCCACATGCTGTGGAGCAACTAAGCCCGTGCGCCACAACTACTGAGCCTGCGCTCTAGAGCCCGCGCGCCACAACGACTGAAGCCCGTGCACCTAGAGCCTCTGCTCCTCAGCAAGAGAAGCCACCGCAATGAGAAGCCCGCGCACCGCAACGAAGAGTAGCCCCCTCTCGCCGCAACTAGAGAAAGTCTGCGCACAGCAACAAAGACCCAACGCAGCCATAAATAAATAAAATAAATTAAAAAAAAAGTAAGCATCCTTTACACATTTATAAGGTTTAAAAAAAAAAGAGGATTCCACCAGTGATTTTTAATCCAGTGGGAGCAAGAAAGACTCCCCTTAATCACCAAGCAAGAAAGAATCAAGTGTTTTCCATCTCTCTTTTGGAAACAAGAAGGTATGGACACGCTTGAATTTGCCACTGTGCTCCGGTTCTGCAGACTGTGATGTGGCTGGCACAGAGACTCCCAGCCCCCGTGTCCACAAACAGCTGCACCCTAGAGTCCCAGCAGGTGCACACACAGAGCCCAGCTCAAAAATTCATGGCAAGAACAATGGCGCCGTTATGATGCCTAGGGACAAGGCCTGATGCTAACCCGACATCTGATAAGGGAAAGAGCTAGAAACTCAGGCACAGCTCCCCGGGATCTGGCCTTGTGGTCCCGGGATCACAGTCACAGACACAGCCAGGTAGAACACCACAATGACGGGAGCTATCAATTCTAGAGCCTGACCAACGAGAGTGAGTGGAAGAAAAAGAAATAAATAATGCCTCCCCACCTCCGGAAAATGTATTCCTTTCCTTTTCCCGTGGGCTGCGTTGCCACTGTCACCAAGTTTACATTTACATCCAAATATGCACACACACAAAAAAATTACCAATGCATCTCACTCCCCGGTGACTTTGTAACAGGTTGCTAGGTAACAGTGCACACAAGTCAGGTTTCAGGACCTCCAGTAAGCCACCATAAAATAGCTGCGCGGGCCTTTTGCATAAACAGCGTGCATTTGTTATCTGTTTTCTTATGCCAACTGATCAGTCAGTAAATACTGCGACTGCCAAACCCGTAAACAAGTCCCCATCAATAGCCGACTGAGAAAACAGATCACAGTATAAGGCCTGGGTGCACAGTTTTTCACCCCAACCTACCGACTGGCTTCTCCTCTTGTGTTTTTCCTGTCTGCAAGCCTGGCTCCCAGAAGCCACAGGCCTTATCTTGTGCTCCCTGAGACTGGGTCTGGGGCTAATTACAGCCTGATGCCGGGCACTCACAGCTGAGCTCAGCAGGAATTGTGTCCCATCACACCTTCCTCCACCCCCACTCACCTTCCTCAGGATTAAAAACTTTCTGGAGTCCTGGAGTAAAGGGAGTACCCTCTTCCTAAGAGTTACTAACCCCATCCTGAGTTTCTCCTGTCTGCTAAGTAAGGAAATGTCCCCCGTTTGTTTCTAAGCTATGCTAAGTGAATATGCTATTGCATTCCTTGGGAAAGTGCTAGAAGAGCCCAGAAAAGGAGCCCTTTTTGCTCTGACATTGGTGGGAGAGACCATCAAAGAGGAACCAGAGATCTCCCAGAAGTGAAAACTAAAGGATCAGCAGCGAAAGGAAAACCAGAAGCCTGAATTTCCCCCACGTTTTCAAAAATGTTTAAATACAAAAAGCAGAGTCTCAAAGATCACACGTCCCCCTAGGTTGGGATACAAGAGGAGAAGACAAGGGAAGACCGTTCTTCACTGCCACGGTTGAATTTCTGACACCCGATCATTTCTGGTGTAGGACGAGCTCACTCATCTTGCAGGGTGGGATGCCTCCCTGTAACATTTCCATCTCAGTTCTTTCTGCGGTGCCTCATTTCCATCCCCTGCCTTTCCTCATTTCTCCCAACCAGCGCTGTGCACTCCTGAGGGGCAAAGACCTGGGGTGGTGGGGACATTCCAGAAGACCTGACTGAAGTGTCACTGAGCAAAGGGACTTCAGAGTGAAGCAGAACCTCGAATTCACCTGGCGATGACATTTAGTGAAATGCAACTCACAGTCCATTTAAAGGAAGGTGGTGACCAATTATTCTCCATTTAAAAGGGTATTGTCAATCTCCAAAGAGCTGAAATGGCATTTGGAAATCATCCTGGGGACTGCCATCTTCACTGAAAGATAGAACCAATTCTCAGCCGACCTTTCCCCACCCTCCACATCTCTTTTAAAATTTAAAATCAGACATTAAAAAATATAATGAGTAGCAGCACAGACCCACAACATGTTTTCTCATTCCAAAACGTCAGGAAAAACAGCGCTCCCTCAGCATCTCTACACCCCCTCATTCAACTCCACAACTTAAGGAATTGAGGGGAAAAAAAAGAAAAAAACTAAAAGAAACATCATGCATAATCTGATGGTGAAAGCGATATCAATTAGTAATAAGTTTTGAAAACATACTCCATCTTTTTTCTAAAAGGCACTGGGGCAGTTGCAAAAGAATGTTTAAAAAAAAATTTTTTTTTTTAATTACACTTTACACTTTACATGAGGTACCTGGAGTACTTATGTTCATAGAGACAGAAAATAGAATAATGGTTACCAGGGGCAGAGGGGAGGGTGGAATGGGGAATTCTTGGTTAATGGGTGCAAGGTTTCAGTTTGGGAGGATGAAAAAGTTCCAGAGATGGATGGTGGTGATGATTACACAGCAATGTGAATGTACTTAATGCCAAAGAACTGTATACTTAAAGATGGTTCAAATGATACATTTCATGTTAGGTATATTTTACCACGATAAAAAAACTTTCCATTAGAGAAAACAAAATTTAAAGATAATTTTATCAGTTGCTCAAATTTTAAAACTCTATAATTCCTAATAGTAGTCTCTGTGTACATGTCCTTTAAAAATCTTTTAAATCAAGGCAATAAAGAACTTGAATAACACAACGCGAGATGACCCGTACAAGCACTTTAAAGAACCCAACGGAGAGACAAGTTAAAATGACTCAAGGTCACACAAAGAACTGTCACCAACCTGGCTCACGCTGTGGCCTGTCCCCCACAACAAGAACTCATAAAGGGGGAAAACCAGAAAGAAATCAACAATCCCTGTTGTTTTTAGACCCAAACCACAGCCATGCCTACTTCCAAAGGACTGCAAAAAACAAGTCTCAAGGAGAAAATGTATGAGCGTGCAGACAACTGGAATCTCAAGCGACCTTGAAATCACTTAGTCCTACCAGCTCATTCTATAGATGAGAATACTGGTAGAGGGATAGAGAAGAGAGAGAGAGAGAGGACAACCCTCTTCAAGTACCTGACAGCTTCATGAGAAAATCAGACGCCATCTTAACAGAGATGTCCTGGCTGAACAATGCGGACGCACTGTTGGCTGCATACTCGGAGGGCTCTCTCAGCTTCGTGTGGTTGGCCGGCCTGTCGGTAGCATTCAGAGTAAAGGAGGTTGGCAGGCCATTATCTTCCTTGGGCTCCTCCTTCACCAGCAAAGGCGAGACGCCAGCCCCACCCTGGCTAGTCCTCTCTGGAGTGCTGGACGTCATCATGGTCCCCACTAGCTCTGTCCCTCCTCCTTCCCTTTGCTGCCCCAGGCAGGCACTGTCACTGAGGTGGGGAGATCCCTTGACATCGGGGTCTGGGATCTCCTCCTTCACCTTGGCTTCTGTCCTCAGGAAGTGCTGATGGCAACGCATGTGGAGTTTCAGGCTGAAGTGACGGGAGGAAGTGAAAGGGCAGAGCTGGCACTGAAAGGTCTCTCCCCGGTCCTGGTGCTGATGAACCTGGCGGAGAAGCAAGAAGAGTGAGCTAGCCACCGTGTGCTGATGCAAAACGCCCTGCTGTACATCCGCGCTACTCAGCAACAATTTCCTCACGGTACAAAGGGCCGGCCCAGGGAATCTCATCGCTAGAGGAGCACTTCATTATGTGCTTCAGGTCGTGAGGGCCATCCCTAAACACAAAGCAGGTCCACGCAGGTTAAGAATCCATTAGTAAAGCCATACTCACGACTGAGGATGCTGTCTGCCAATGGAGGCCGTCTGGGGTAGAATCCTCCTAATATTCTAGTCATCCCATCTCGGTTGATGTCTTCAGAGAAAACATTATAAACCCAGCACGATTTGAACTTACATACTTACTAGTTGGGGGTCAATAGAGGTAACCTGTCAAGTAATATAAATACACTGCAGGGACCCAATTATTACCACCCAGAGAATTAGTTACGTTTTGCAAACATAATTTCCATTTTCAAAAATGCTTCTCCAGGTAATTAAGAATGTGGAAAATAATGCCTCCAGGGTATTCCCATTTCATAGACAGAGAAACTGAGACCCCAAAGCACGTGGCTAGAGCAAAATGACATATAAAGGAAGCAGAGGGGGACAAAAACCAGGGGTTGATGCCCACCAAGCTGTCTCAGCAAGATGGAACCAGTGTTTCCAAACGTGGTTCTGTCTGCAATGAAAGAATGCAGACTTTTAAACACAGTTCCAGCCTTGCCTGCACAGTACCTGTAAAAATGGCTAGAAACCTTTTCTTTACTTCCTGTCACAATCAAATTTAGTGCTTGAAAAAGTGAGGAAATCATTGCATTGGCCCGAGCTGGCAGGTGCTCATAAGCTTGTAACTTCCCCATTCACCTCTGCCAATGCACTTCAGGGCTGACCTGCTCCACCCTGCTATTTCAGGACTGGCCCTCCCTTGAGTAGAAACTGTCAATGGTGGAGATTTGGGCCAAGAGTTTTGGGGAGTTGTGTGATTTTGGACACACGAGTGGTTGGAATTCAAAACCCAAGTCAAACCGACCTCTCATCTTTGAGCGGTGATCTAGGCAGGATTTGAATCCAGGTCTAAGGAAGGTTAAAGGTTAAAGATTCCTTAATCCACTGGGCCACCTGGCCCCTCTGCGCGGGCTTCCTTTCCAAGAGTGCAAGTTTTACTACAGCCGTTTATGCGTTCTGAGTGCAATCCAAAAGCATTATTCACCAGCCAAAACATACTTTTAAATAATGTTGAGTGACCAACAAAAGCAAAGAAATTAAAAGTTAATGGTGAGATCCTGTCGCTACAGCACCCCACTGTGGCTTTTTGAAAAAAACAACAGAAGAGATTCTGGGTCCCCCAAAGCCTGAATTTCTCCACAGAAATAACCGTATACACTTAAATTCAGTTACAGCAAAGCCGTGCTCATTAAAAGGCTTCCCCTCTGCAACCTCGGGAGGGGCTGGAATGGGGGGACACACAGTCTTGGTCACCAGCTGTTAACTGTCTCTGTTCTTTCTCAACAAAGGGACTTCACTCTGGAGCGGAGCAATTCATTTACTTTCTCACTCACAGAATCGGGAAGATTCCCCACCCTCTCCTCCAACCAGTTCACACAGGAGCAAGCACCTTGGGGGGGGGGGCCTCAGGTCACAGCCCCAGGGGACCCTGACAGGTGCCAGCCACAGCTCGCCCCGGAACCAGGTGGCAAAGGTCATGAGGCTGAAAGCTTCCGGCGTCCCTGGGAGCAGTGCGGTGGGGCAGATTCCATTTCAGGAGTGTCCTGACATCTATTGCCCCGGGAGAGGACAGGAGCTAATCCAAGAACAGAAGCTCCGGAAGCAGCTTCTGGAAAAAGGAAAAGGACAGAGCCCATGTTCTAAAATCAAACAGGGAGCCCTGGATTCAAAAGCATCTGTGCCCAGGTCCTGTATGCGGTTCCTCTTCCACCCGATACTGGTCTGGCTGTATTTAGTGGCAGAAAAATGAGTGACCGTTGAAAAGAAAAACAGTGGATGAAGTGTTGACGGTCACACTTAGAACTTTATTAGAGCTAGACCTTCCCGGAGGGGCGAGAGCTCGCATTTGGCCTTGGAGGGAAGGCTCTCCCCTGCTCTCTCGACAGAAAGGGATCATCTGTACTCTCTTTAGCCCGACATCAGCTTAAAATCCCCTCTTGGTCGGCTACTGTCAAGAAACACTTGACTAAAGCGTGTCATTCTTTCCAGGTCCCATAGAGACCTGCTTTCTGCAGGTCATCCTTCACAGAGAGAGCCTGTCACCACCCCAAGAGGTGGGAAGTATAAGGGCTACTGCATCACTGGGTCTACCTCCTGGTAGCAGCTGGACAAACACGAGGACACTTCGGGAAACATCTCCACCTCACTGAGGGGACAAGGCAGGCCGGGAGGGGGCTTACCTAGGAGTCAGCTCCTTAGCTGGCAGGCCTGAGACTAGAAAAAGTCGGCGCCCTGACCCTTGCCTATTTCTTGCCATTTCTTCACCCATGTTCCCGATCTCAGCCCTCCTCACCTTCTCTGTTCAATTTTAGCTTATGAATTCCGCATTTAATTCCTGTACGCTCGCTCATCCAGGAAAGTTGTAAAAGACTTAATGGAAATCTAAGATAACCCCGAGGAAGCTGGAGGCATTTACAAGCTCCTTCCGCAGCAAGCCATAAAAACATTTGCGTGATATATGGAGGAGGAAAGGCAGGCTTTCAGAAAATTGTACAGTGCCTGAACCCAGTAAGTACTGTAGTTGTTGAACAAATAAAGCAGAATCCCGTTCTTCCTTAAGTAGCTTTCTGTAATCAATATAGAAGGATACAGATTAGGATGATAATGGTTATTTCTGCGTGATGGGATTAAGGGCCAGTTTCAGATTCTTTTTATCAGTTTTTCTAAATTCTCAACACGAAAGCTATGTCATGAAGAGAGAAAAGCAATAAAATTTAGAGTAATTCTTTCATGCCATGTCATCGATTTATTTCTAAATGTAAATATATATTCAGATGGCTTTCGGATAATAATTACTACAGTAGCTGCATTTATTGAGTGTTTCTCCATGCTGGGCATCATATTAAGTGCTTTGTATCTGTTATCTCATTTAACCCTTATAACAAGTCCGTGAGATAGATCGTATGATTATTATCTCCACGAGCGGAAACGGAGCCTTGGAGAGGTTAAATGATTCACCCAAAGCTCCGCAGCTACTGAAAGTCATGGAACCGAGATTCTAACTGAGGTGTTTTTTTTTTACCACACAGTTTGAGATCCTAATCTATAGGCTATACTGCCCCTACTTCTGAGGTAGGACTTGTTTTAGAAAATCTATCCATCTCGTAGCCTCTGGTGCACAGAGCAAAGAATATGTATTCCTAAGGCCACAGCTATTATGTTTCTCTGTAGACTATGTTTTCAAAATCTACCAAAATGAAAGTATGCCTCATCAAAATTAAATCATGAATTCTTTGATCAAAGCAAGAAACACGGGCCCATAAGTGAGGTGAAGAACAGAAAAGAAAGCGGACACCATCTGATGAAATTAAACTTGCATAAGCCCCTCTCACACTCCCCTCCTCAAAAGCTCAACAGGTTAGGACACCATGAGTTTGAAGAAAGTAGTCATTTCACACCACTGCTTTATTGTACTGGTTATTGATTTGTTCTGAAAGCATTCTAAGACCCCACGACCCACAGAGCCCTGGCTGCTCTCATCTGCAACGCTGTCATGGCCGACGGTCTGTATCATCAAGGCACCCAACTCATCTCCCTGTAGTTTCAGGGTCAGTAGTTCTTGCTATTGAAAACCCAGTTTGTTTGTTTTTTTCCCATGGGTTTATAAATAGGTTGTTTTAAGTGACCCTGAGCTGAAAACAGGCTTACAAGGTGTCAGGCCAGATGCAAGTTTTCTGCTCACTGAAGCTTTAAATTTGCCAGAACTGATTTCTAAACACAGAGTAGGACACGGTAACAAAAACAAATTTTAGTTTTAAAGGCATTTCTTTGGAAGGCTCATCCTGCTAATCAAATCCACTTTGCAGGTGTAAAATACAAGATTTTACGCTGGGAAGAGTTGACAGAGGATGAGAGGGATGCAAGTAAAACACTGAGTCAGCTCAGTAAAATTCAACCAACCAGAACCCCTGGTTAAATGGATTCTGAAAATGAAGGGCCTGCTACTCCCTGGAGACAAAGGCAAATGGTAGAAAACAAATTATATCATGGCTTTAATTTATTTTTTTAATTTTCCAAGCAATTTCCTAAAGTCAGTAGAGGTTCTGTCTGATCATACATTTTTAGATCCACAATTCTAAACAGTGATTACTGATCTATTCAGAAGGATAAGACTGCAACATTTTGAAAAAAGCAAATACCTCAATTATGTACACATGCTCTTACGGCAGGAAAGTAAACGCTTTATAAGTAATGTCAACAGTGAGACAATATTGCAAACATCAGTGAAAATGATGGTTATTATTATTAAGGTGTTCAACAATAGCTATTGAAATGAAATAACCACCACTGAACACTTCTGTGTCAGATACTTTGCTAATACCTCCTTAAATATTAATGATATCCCTTTCAGATGAACATAATCATTCCCACTTAACAGATGAGATCATTCCCACTTAACAGATGAGAAAATTAAGTCTAAAGACTCATTTGCTCACCACTTAGCTAGTAAGTTATACAATAAGATTTAAAGGCAAGCCTGTCAAATTCAGAAGCCATGCTTTTTTGATCTCTTGGGTTTCCTCTTTGCATTCCTTAGCATTAATAGGGTCTGCTAAAAAGACTGCTAGATGACTAAGTTTCCCCCCAGCTCACATAAGAGTGACACATAGTCTAGTCAATTCCCTATATGCTCATTACAGGCGCAAGCCCCCCAGTTGCTCCTAATAGGACACTGAAAACAACCTCTTTAGATGTTTGCTAAGTGTGATCCCGGGAATTATGACGACTCAAACACTGTCAGCCCCAAGGGGACTCAGTCTTGTCAGGAGTGGCCCTCAAGCCTCCCACAGGGTGAAAGTTAAAGCCCAGGTGTCTTTCAATGTCCTCACGCTCCCTATAAGATGTCTCTGGGTGTGTAAGCTGGACGGCAAAGCAACAGCAGAAGAGGGCATTCCTTCCTGGAATGGGGGCAGGT